>NC_143253.1:40805000-41430000 GCF_984573655.1 Nuphar pumila | reverse complement strand
AAGAAGTCACACAGATTATTTTTTATTGCGGGCAATAAACAATACACGCAACAACTATTCTAACACTACGACTATTTCTAAAAGAAAATTAAAATCAACTAAACTATCTACGAAGCAATATGTACCTAATCTAATATGCTGAAAATAAAACAAGGTAAAAATTCAAATCGAGTCATGCTAGATGCAATGAGGATGAATAAAAACTAAAAAAAATGCATGCCATGATCCTAAAAACTACGAAGAAGGGGGAGAAGAAGTATACCTTGTGGCTTACCTTCGACGAAAGGGTTGAGAAGAAGAAGATGGTCTTTCCCACTGCAACCGAACAAACTCCGCTCTTTCTCTAACAAAGGGGGTGAGAAGAATCGATGATGACGAGGTTTAGAAGGAGTGAAAAGCATAAGAAGCAAGAAGGAGGTAGGTAACCAATCGATCGAACAAGGGGAAGAAAGGAAGGGGAGGCCGAGAGGAGAGAGAGAGAGGGGCGCTGGCTACACGAAGAAAAATGTGTGCTTTGGCTAAAAAATTATTGTTTATACTAAGAAAATTAGGTTTACACATTTTTTCAGAAAACTCTAATTTATTTTCAAAAATTTCAAAACAGTGTGTCTGAAGAAAAGAAAAGAAAGAAGAAGAAGATGTTGGGTGAGAAGATGGGTTTGGGATTCACGTGAGGGACAAAAAAGGGAAAAAAGAAAAGGGGGGGCAGTTGTAGAGAGGGCCAAGCTACTCTTCACGCCCTCTCTCTTATTATTTATAATAGATGTCTAAGTTAAAATATAAAAATTATAAAATCCATACTTAAATTAAAAGTTATTTCAAAAGAGCACCTAAATCTATCCAAATTTACATAAACAAGGGTGGCACCTAGGAGGATAGGTATTTTAAGACTTTTCACTATGAATTTGGGTTGAATGGACTGCTAAACATGTGTATATCGAATTTAAGATCCATAGGATGGTGTTTTGAGCCAGATCTGGAACCGGTTCTCCTTGACATTTGATCTAAAACCATAAAACAACTATAACTTTGTCATTTTATCTCCGATTTGGATGAAATTTGAACTGTGGCTCCTTGACACCTGAAACACCAAAGCATGGACATCAAAACAATACTAGACACATAAATGCATGAATTTAATAATAAATATGAATGCATTTTTATGCATTATCAAATTTCTCCATGCTTATCGTTTGTTACTCCTCAAGCAATGGTTATTCCTAAATTAAGAGAAAGAAAAACCTACATGCAAAACAAAAGCAACAATGTAAAACTAATGTACGATATCTAACTCACTTTCGTAGGAATCATGGTTATCTTTAGCATATGCAATAAGCCCTTTAATTTCCTGGGATACCCCAATGGACGAGTGCAGTCTCATGAGGGTTTCAAGTGATGATACCCACAAACATCTCTTTCATGCATACTTATACAATTTTTAAAAATGTTAGGCAATTAAAGCTCTTTTCAACAAGTATATTTCATGAAATCACATTCTTTCTCATTTTTCAAATCAGCAATGCCTCCACAGTAGAAAAATTTTCTATCTATTTCTTTAGAATTCAGGATTATCTATGCTTTATTCTTAGAAAAACTCGCCTACTCATGTCATCATCTATTATCATTACACGAATGCTTCTGCACAGTTTTGCAAAAATTTTCAAAGCAATATTTTTCTTTAAGCTCTTATTATCTTTTTTTTTCTTTCTGAGCACTATGTCAATTTTCAGATTTTGTGACCCATATAACGAGCTTTAGGCCAATGACTCCCAGGCCAGACGACCTTAGGGCACTAGACACAGAGTGTCCCTCAGACTTAATCACTTGAGTCACTACATCCTAGATTTTCATAGCTACTTGTAATTTTTTTTCCCTATCATTTGCAATGTCTTTACTAACCAGCTTTCTAATGGATCCATATAGCGAGCTTTGGGCCGGTGGCTCCCAAGCCAGATAGCTTTAGGGCACCAGGTGTAGAACACCCCGCAGACTTAATTGCTTGAATCCAAAAGGCATGATGTGTCTGTTAGACAGGAAATTTTGATAGTCCTAGCTGCCTTATTTGCATGAACACAAACACTTCAAGTTGTGTTTGAACCCAGCTATTAAGGATCCTATTCACATGAGTGCAGGCACTTCAACTTGTGCCCTAGCCCAGCTATTAAGGACGATACAACTAAAAAAAATCAAAATACTACACATGTACTCTTTCTTTTCTTTACTTTTTAACATTGCTCATTTTTTAAAAATATCAATTAATCTACATCTGTATAAATCAAAGTAGAATCTAACAATTATATATAAGTATTTTCTTCAAAAGACACATAAATAACCTATTCATCTAAATCCATTTTGGAAATATTTCTACATGGGACTTAAAAATCATCTCAAAATGTCAAAGACATGTGAAAACAATCACATATTGTTAAAAATTGCTTCAAAATGCTTAATTTTATAAGTTTTAATAAAACTAATACATGAGCAAAAAAAATTTTGAGGTGTGCATCATATCCTCCCCCCATGCTTGAATGACACTGTCCTCAATGGCACTCCCCTATACTTAAATAAAACTATATGAATGCATGAGTGCACACAAAGAACAACACGAAAGGAAAAAATGAGAGATACAACCTGATATGTATGTTGGAGCTCGCTTGATAAGATGCCTCGTTCTGCACTACCATGTCCATGTAGGGCTCCTCAATGTCCTGTATTCTATAAAAAGAAAACGCATACACATTGAAGCACTTCAAATCATAATATATGCATGACTCTATCCTAATTCTACCTAAAGCAAACCAAAATAAAAAAAACATCATATCTACCATGAGTTTCCTCTCATGCAGCACAGTTTTAAGTCTTCAGCCAAACTTCAGAAATGGCTAGCCCTCGTAGTCAATAAGATCGATGGACTCAATGTCCCGTCCATCTCTAAGGTCCAAGATATAGGGCTTTAGCATTTGTTCATTCACTTAATAATGCCTACCCATTTTTTGGTTCATTAAAGTAACTGCACCATGAGGAAATATCATATGAACCACAAACGAGTCATCCCATCTGAACCTCAGCTTTCCTGGGAACAACTGCAACCATGCATTGAACAACCAAACTTTTTGCCTAGGCACGAATTCCTTCCTAAGGATATGCATATCATGGAAGACCTTAGTTCATGTTTTGTAGATTTTGGCATTGTCATATGCCTCATTGTGAAGCTCTTCAAGTTCACTTAATTATAATTTTTGCTCTTTGTCAGCCTAGGCTAACTCAAAATTGAATGATTTGATTGCCAATAGGCCCTATGCTCCAACTCAACAGGGAGATGTCATGCCTTTCCAAAGATCAGGAGATAGGGGGACATGCCAATCGGAGTCTTGTAGGCAGTCTTATATGCTCATAAGGCATCATCAAGGCACTGAGACTAGTCCTTACGGTCTGGCTTGATCGTCTTCTCCAAGATCCTCTTGATTTCTCTGTTAGAGACCTCAACTTGACCACTAGTCTGTGGGTGGTAGGGGGTGGCTATCTTGTGTTGTACAGAGTACTTCTTTAAAAGATAAGAAACATGCACATTCTTGAAGTGCTTTCCCCCATCACTTATTATGGCACGTGGCATATTGAACCAACTAAAGATGTTGTACTTAATGAAATTAAGCATGACCTTATGATCATTAGTCTGAGTAGCCACTGCCTCTACCCACTTGGAGACATAATCCACTGTAATAAGAATGTAAACAAAACCACATGATGGTAGAAACAGACCCATAAAATTGATCTCCCAAACATCAAAGATCTCAACAATCAAGATGGGGATCAAAGGCATCATGTCCTTCTTGGACATGTTCCTTGTATGCTGGCAATACAAACATCTGCGACAAAACTCATGTGAGTCTTTATATAGTGTAGGTCACCAAAATCCAGACTGCAAGACCTTAGCTGCAGTCTTTCTGCAGAAAAAAATGACATCCACAAGCAATAGAATGGAAAAAGGTTATAATGGAATGGACCACCTCCTCAGGCACACACCTCCAAATCACTTAGTCTACACCCAATCTAAATAGTTTTGGATCCTCCCAGAAATAATGCTTCACTTATGCTATAAACCGATCTCTCCCTATCTTTCTCCAATGTGTAGGGAGTTTTTTGGTCACTAGGTAATTGACAATATCAACAAACTAGGTAAGACGCTATACTTAAGATTTGCTCATTCAAAAAGGAGTCATTGATTGGCCCCAGTTGAGGGGGTGACTCCACTATCAGTCTCAACAGGTGATCTACTACTACGTTCTTACTACTACTATTATCTTGAATCTCGAGATCGAACACTTGTAGTAGTAGGATCCATTGGATGAGTCACGGATTGGTGTCCTTCTTACTCATCAAGTACTACAAAGCAGTATGATCCGAGTAGACGACCACCTTGGAGCCCAACAAATATGACTGGAACTTCTCTAGGGCGAACACTACTGCCAGTAATTCCTTCTCTATAGTAGTATAATTCATCTATGCATCTGAGAGGGTCCTACTAGAGTAATAGATCACATAAGGTTTTTGGTCAACACTCTGGCCAAGAATGGCTCCAACCACGTAATCGGACGCTTCACACATTATCTCAAAGGAAAATGCCCAATCTGGAGATCGCAAAATTGAGGCTAAAATCAAGTCTTCCTTAAGCATAAGGAAAGCCTACATGCAATTCGAATCAAAGTAAAATGCCATCTCCTTTCAAAGTAATGCACATAGAGGCCAGAAGATTTTGCTGAAATCCTTAATGAATCTTCTATAGAATCCAGCATGCTCTAAGAATGAACAAACCTGGCGCACTGAGGTAGGCGGAGTGAGTTTGACAATGGTCTCCACCTTGGCCTTATCTACCTCAATGCCCCTCTGGGACACGATATGGCCCAACACTATCCCTTGTTTCACCATAAAATAGCTCTTCTCCCAACTAAGCACCAGGTTTGTCTTCATATATTGTTTCAATACTCGAGTCAACTTTTGGAGACAATCCTCAAATGATGAACCATAGATCGAGAAGTCTTCTATGAAAATCTCTAGGACATCGTCTACCATGTCCGAAAAAATGGCCATCATGCACCTTTAAAAAGTGGTTAGGGTTTGCATAGCCTGAAAGATATACATCTGAACGTGAAAGTCCCATAGGGATAGGTGAAAGTGGTCTTCTTCTGATCCTCATGGTGGATGGCCACTTGATTGTATCCTGAATATCCATCCAAAAAACAAAAGTAACTCTGACCTGCAAGTCGCTCAAAGGTCTGGTATATAAACGGTAACAAAAAGTTGTCCTCCCTCGTCGTGTTGTTTAACCTCCTGTAGTCTATGCAAACTCACCACCTTGTGGTGGTTCTCATGGGGATGCTCTCTCCTTTCTCATTCACCATCACAGTGAGCCCTAATTTCTTGGGAACAACCTGCGTAGGGCTCACCACTGACTTTCGAACATGGGATAAATAATCCATGCATCCAGCCACTTCACCATCTCCTTCATATTCAGGTTTAGCCTCCTTTGCTTCTCTATGGAGGGTTTATCACCCTCATCTACTATGATCTTATGCATGCAATAGGAGGGGTTTATCCCCTTCAAATCAACTACGGATCACCCTATAGTAGTCTTATGCTCTTGCAGGACCTAAATCAATTGATGTTATTGATCGCTTGTCAGGTCCGAAGCAATGATGATCAGAAGTGTCAGTTGGTCACCTAAAAAGGCATACTTGAGCGAGGTCAGTAAGGGCTTCAGCTCAAAAACTGGCAGACACTCCACTGAGGGTTTAGTAGGTAACTCTACCAGGTCCGAAAGGGGCTCAAAAATCCAGGCTAATGAGACCACCATCACATCATTCAGCTTAAACTCATCATCTCAGAGCAACACACCATCCTCATCCTGAGGGTGGTCACTCGACATCCACAATGGCTCGCAAAATTTTCCCTCTCTTTATGGTTTCTCTCTCTTCCTTCTCTTTTCTTTTTCTAACCTCCATTCTCCTCCTTTTTGAAGGGAGAAGGGTAAAAGAAAGAAAAGAAAGAGAGAAGAGAAAAGGAAGAAAGAAAGAGAGAGAGAAGAGGAACTATTTTGCGGGGTCTCACTTGACCTTAATTTGAAAATATTTAGCAAATAACTCGCCTCCGTTTTGAAAATATTGCGGGAAAAAGGAAAGACGGGATTCGCTCATCGGTACGAGGTTCGACCGTTCCTGGCGCCTTTACCAGAGGTAATCGAACCAAGGATCGAATCTATGCCTTTTTGCTTTGCCTAAATATAATCTAAGAATTTATTCTAACTCTAAATGCACAAAGAATCATGCTTGTGCAATGCCATAATGTATGCTCTTTTTGAAAGATATTTTGAAAAATCTCCAAGTTATTTTGAGATGAACTTGATAAGGGAGCGAAGAAATGATTGATTCTAACTTTAGAACTTGAGATAGATCAGAGGAGTTCTAAGTTTTTGAAGTAAATCAGGATTGGAAGAATAAATGAGAAGGAATGACTTAAAGCTTTAAAATGAACTTTTCAAAGTCAGAGATGGACTTTGAATTTGAACTTTTGAATTTAGGAAAGGAGATGAATACTTGAGATGAAATTTGAATTTAGATTTTGAAGTTTTGAAATTTAGAATGGATCTGAGAAAATCAAATGGTAAAAATAGAAATGGATTTAGAGAGTTCAAATGAGATCTGGAACTGGACTCGGATTTGAAATCTAGAACTGGGAATGGAGTTGGATCTAAAGATGATTCAAGATCTGAGATCTGAAATCTGATATAAAATTGGGTTCTGGATCCTAAGATGGATTTGGATCTGAAGTCTGAGATCCAAATGTAGAGTTGGATTCTGGATCCTATCATGGATTTGGATCTGCGTTCTGAGATCCAAAGTGAAATTGAAGTCTGGATCCTAAAGGAGAATTGGATCTGAAGTCTGAGATCCAAACATTGGAATTGGGTTCTGGATCCTAAAGAGGAATTGGGTCTAAAGTTTGAGATCCAATATGAGTGTTGAATCCTGGATCTTTAGAATGGGTTTTGGATCTGAATTTGAGATCCAAAAAGTGAGGATTTGTACTTGGAAATCTGGATCCAAGTTGGATTTAGAATCTAACTTTGGATTTTGGAATTTCAAAAATATGATTTGAGAATTTTGAATTTGGAATATGAATTTCAAATTCAAATTGGACTTTGAATTTGGAGTTTGAATCTGGAATTTAGGAGATGAATCAAGAATTTCTAAATTTGAATTGGATTTGAATTTTGAATATACAGGTGAAATTTCAAAGTTAATATTGTACTTTAAGATAGAATTTGGAATTTGAAATACAAGATGATTCTGAAGTTTCAAAGTCAAATTGGACTTTGAAATCTGATTTGAATTTTGAATATAAAATGAATTTGAAATCTCAAAGTTAATTTGAACTTTGAGATTTGAAAATAGAATTTTGAAAATTTGAAAGAATGAATTGGATTTTATAAGAATAGATTGAGGAAGATATTTACATCACTTGGAGTTTTTGAAAAAGAAATTTTGAAATATGATGCAATTCTATCCTAAATGATGAATGAATTTAAAGATTTTGAATTTAGATTTTGAAAAGCTATTCCATTCCTCATATGAATTAAAATAAGATTGAAGATATAATACATCCTTGACTATGGTCATTGAATGTATTATATAATAATCTATATTAAAATTCTAGTGAAGAATGAAACACATTTTTGTGCTTTTATAGAGTTTAGAATGGAATTAACTCTCAATATACCCTGACTATGGCCATTGGTATATATATTGAATTAATTCTAAGTTAAACTCTGATAAAAGGTAAAATATTTGAAGAATATGATGATTTTTGAAAGAGGATCCAGTGTGGATCCAGTATTATTTCATAAAAGACAAGAATACTAAGTCTTGTTTACACCCCGACTATGGCCGTTAGTGTAAATCATCAACTTAGAATTGACTTACCTTTTATGAAATGGTGCACGTGCCATTCGTGTTTCACCATTGTGAGAATTTGAGAAATAAAGAAAAAATGCATGGAATAAACAATTCATGGTATTCTATGATGCTCATTCATTCTACCTAAAGCAAGAAATGTAAACTCTTATTCCAACCTAACTATTACAATGGATAAAATCAAATATACAACCCAAATATGATATATTTTACATGTTTCCTGCAAAACACTTGATTAGTATGAACATAAAAAAAAAAAATTTGGGAAATGTCATATATACTTATATACATATGTACAGGCATGCTTACGTATATGAGTATGTATATATAGACGCATGTATACATTCAATACAGGTGGATGAGAGCTATTGTGTTGTAAGCACAATGATGTTTATGGAAAATGCATAGTGGAGGTGCAGGGGGGGATGGCTAAAAAGATGTATACTGGGAATACTCACAGCAACACAAAGTATTTTGCTGTGAGTGTTCACAACAACACAAGATATCTGTTATAAGTACTTACAGCAGCACAGAATGTTGTGTTACCAGTGCTTAGGCGGCTGAAGAATGGACCATGGTGAACAGTATGTATATATGCAGATGCCTTCAAACTTGATTCCAGTATCATATTTTATAATGTAATGCTTAGGCACTCGACTAACACTTTCCTAAGGTTGTTTGATCAAGAAAGGAGCATTAATAAGTGTTCCTGCAGTATCTCCTATAACTACCTCTAGACTGGCAGAGCGTTAATAAGCCCAACGTGCTTGGATTCTGTGCCTCCAACTGAATATCTCGTGAGTTTCCTGGCCCCTTTTTGCCCTTCACTGTGATGGCACATCCTGGCTCTGTCGATCCAGCTTTGGCAAGGCAGACTATGCTATGAGCATGGACAACGTGGGAGCTTGTGAGAAGTGCAATACTGCGAATGAATGTATTGAAGATATATGCAAAAAAAAGAAAAAATTGGTGTTGAGATGAAGATATTGCTAAGCAGTAATTATAGTCCTGGTGGGGATGGGAATAGAATGAAGATGGAAAGCTGTAAAAGGAGGGCTGCATGAAAGGGAAAAGAGGATCAGACAAATGATTGCTGGCATTTGAATAAGGTTGGGCTGGGCTTCCTTTTTTTTTTTTTTGCAAAACGTAAGAGGTAATACAGGAACCCAAATTCCTAATGCTGCGGATATGACTAATGAGGAGGCAGTAAAAGTATTGGCTGCAAGGAATTTTGCAGGAGATGCTGAATATGATGAATGAGACAGGGTGATGATCAATTGGGAGGTTGTCAAGGGAGACTTACCTAAAGAAGCTGCAGAACTTTACATAGTCCTTCAAAGTCTCTGAGCCGCATCCGGATGCTAGCTCCAACAGGCTAGGAAGAAGGCATACAACAGGGAAGGCTGCTATGGAGAGACCAAACTCATGTCAAACCCTGCCTCACCAGCCATGGTCGCAGTGACACAGGGGTTACTTATGATGTACTTAAGCACATGCCTCAAACAAAAACGCAAGTTTGAATAATGGAGTATCCACCAAAATGATATATCCAAGTTGATTTACACACAGAACCTGCATATTTGAGGGTTAATCTGGGCTGTCATAGCCCATGATATCAATGGAGACTGAACCGAAACATAGGGCCCATGCACAGTGTAGGATTCGAACAGTGCATTCTTTTCAATTGCACAGAAACTGGCATCATGAACGTTACGTTGTTCTTCATGATTACTGAAGGTAGACGAATTTAGCCTGAGGTCATAGTTAGAAATGAATTTTGCAGTATCACTTTTACTTACAGTACATTGCAGCAAAGAGAAAAATAGCAATAAAACCTGGAGACATGAATTTAACATTTTATTCCTACCAGTAACAACTCACTGTAACCTCTAGATCTCAATCTTAGGTTTGCGATATTCATGAGCCGAAATGCCGTCATCCTGAGGATAAATCAAGAGTAATGGCCCGAGCCTTCGTTGGGAAAATGATGCACTCTCAAGGTGATTACCATCAGGATGACTTGCTAAAAAAAAGGAACTAGCTCAAGTTTCATACATTGTAACAGCTGACCAATAAGGAATTTATATAGCGAGGCTCTTACTGAATCCTGCCTCTTATGGAACTTCTGCAATAGGCTTACCTTCTACAATTTTCCCTTTCTTTCTTTTTTCTTTTTTTTTTATTGGTGGAAATATGGATTTCATAATAAAAAAAAATAAACACTCCACAGTGAATTGAACATGATAAATACAGTCATGTGCACAAAGTAAAGCAAGTGCAGTGAGGATGGAGGAAAACGTGGTAAATGATAACATGGTGAAATATAACAAGGCACAATTAAAATGTAAGAAGGATATAATGTAAAACATGCTTGCGTAAAGAAATGATAAAGGATGCTCAGGCGTGAGACACAAAATGCTGAATAAGGCTGAATAGAACCATAATAATAATAAAAAAAAATGCAGATATAATTTGAACTGAAATATGAATATTGACCAAACGAAGCATGACATATAATTAATAGTTCAGAACAGATCAGTGATGCTGAGATGAATTGAAGAACAGGAAACAGGAAGGATAATGAGACATAGCATGAGACATACAGGGTAACTAAAAATTGCAGGTGAATTAACCATAGACTAAGTGTAGAAATGCAGTTCGGTCCTAAAATGCATATGTGTTATCATCGCAAAATTTTTCCCCTCCCTTGCGAGAGAGAAACGAATTTCGCGAGTCAAACTCGACCAAAGTTTTGAAAATGGTTTTAAAAATTACTCGCCTCCGTTTTGAAAATTTGCGGGAAAATTCCGTAGAATGGGATCCGCCTGTCGGTACGAGGTTCAACCGTTCCTGGTGCCTTTATCAGGGGTAATTGAACCAAGGATCAATTATGTGCTTTAACTTGACTCAAATATCTAAATGATGCTCTATTTTTCCTAGAATGCACAAAGAATCAGGCTTGTGCTATGGAATTTTAAAAAAATGCAAGTTTGAAAAAAATATGATGTTTGCTTTGGAAAATTGAAATATGCTGGAAAAATGATTGGAAAAGTACTTGAAATTGGGATTCCTGGGAAAATCATTGAAGTTCATTGAAAATCAGAAATTTGCATTGGAAAGTGATTTCTCAGGAAAACTTGAACTTTGGAAAATCGATTTTGAAATTTGGAATTGCTTTGCTGAGAAAATGGATTTGAGAATTCTAAGAAAATCTAAGAAATTCATTGGAAAATGACTTTTGAAATGGAAAATAAATTCTCAGGAAAACTGGAAAATATGAGAAAATCGATTTCTGAAAACTTGAGATTTTGAAATTTGAGAATTTGAAAACATAGGAAAATCTTGGTTTGAAATTGGGAAATGCTTTGAAATCTCTTTTGAAAACTCAGGATTTTGAGAAAATCAGATCCTGAGAAAAACTTGGAAATTTTTGAGAAAGCTGAATTTTCTGAAATTGAAATTGGAAAATGAATTTGAAAATAATGCAATTTGAATGATATGAATGAATGAATATGAGTTTAAAAGAGAATTTCAATTGAGGAATTGGAAAATCCTTTTAAAACTTTAAAAAATGCAGTGCATTTTGAAGTTAGCCTAAGTGTGTAGGCTGAATGTGGCTAATACGAAGATCATAAATCTTGGTTTTCTTCGTATTCTGACTATGGCCATAAATACGAATCCCACCGAGTTTATAAACTCCATAAAAGCTTGTGCACGTGCCATTCGTGTAAACCATAGTGAATTTGAAATAAATGCACATGAATCATACATCACATATTAAAATTTGCATAAATTAAACTATATGCAATGCAGCCCTATTCTAAGCAGAAATGTAACTCTTATTCCAAATATTACATTGATTTTTACATTGAATTGAAATAAAAGAAATAAAATGGCTAAGTCTTCTTCTTGAATATTCCTGCAAAACTGGAAAATAAAGTTAGCACAAAAATGTAGGTTTTTCTGAATTTATCCGAAAATATAGAAAATTATCGGATATTATTCAGATATAAACCCAGAATCATACCCTCTTTGATATAAACATGAGAAATATTGAATAAATTTTGAAAATAAACTTGAAAATTCGAAATTGGGGTCAAAATGACCAAAATACCCCTGATGACCTTGAAATCAGGGTTTTATGAAAGAATTTTTGTAAATTTTGGAATTTTGAAAATCAAATGAAATAAATCAAACATAATATGATAAAATATGATGATATGCATGAAATTTTGAAGAATTAGAAATTGAAATTTCGAAATTTAGGTCAAAATGACCAAAATACCCCTGATACCAAGACTATGGCCTTGAAACCAGGGTTTTCTGAAATAAATTTTGCAAAATTGAAAAATATGAAATGCAAATGAGATTAAAATTAACCCTAATATGATTCTACATGCTTATGTACATGATACAAACCCTAAAATGGCGAAAATATCATAAAATATCAAATTTAACCTGATTTTCGCTTCTGAATTTAAAGATAAACTAACACATGGAGCAAATGAACTTGGAATTAAACCAAATTTGGCATGAACACCTAAAATAACCCTAAAAACAGAATGGAGCTCGAAAATCTAATTTTTTTTTGTACTTTTAAATATGAAAATTCAAATAAAAACCCTAAATTTTATGATTTTTGCCTAAAATATTGATTCTAAAGGGGATTTAGGATATCAAACTTCCATAAAAATTTCCCAAATTTTATGGGATGACAGAGGACAGTAAGGCAAGAATTTTTTCCTTTTACACTTTCTGTTTTTGACCTATGGTCGGAGCTGTACCACTCCGGCAAATCGGATCGGAATCCGGCGACTCTAGTAAATGAAGGAAACAGACAGGTTTCGGTAGAAAATGTGGTAAAAATGACAGACAGATGGAAAAATGGCTGAAATTGTGGGAAAATGTCCCTGACAAACATAGGAAGATTTTATATTTTGACACTATTGGGATTTGGGTTACGGTTTGGAAAAGACCATACTATTATCAGAGACCTAAATCTCTGGAATTTCTGGACATTGGAATCTGTTAGACAGAAAGAGAAAATCCGGGAAAAATAATGAAACAGATCCAAAAATTCCCAAATTTTGGGAAATGACAGTAAATCATGTTAGGAACAACTTTCATGTTGAAAGTTTTTTCAGACGGACTACAGATTTGGAGGAGTCGGTGCATTAGGGTCTGTCTATACCCTGACGAAGGAAAATCAAGATTTTCCCAGGCGGCTGGGAAATCTGATTTTTGTAAGAGATCAAAACTACTTGGAAAAACCTAAAAATTTCCAGATCACTAGTATATTTAATTATGAATCCACTGTGATTTTTGAAGGACAATCCGGATCTCCCACAAGGGTGATCTTGACTGATCTTGTCTGCTAAAACAAATATTGGAAATTCCAGGCAGGTCCAAAACCCATTGTCACCCTTTTTTTTTTTTTTTTGGTAATAATGATTTAAAATTAGATCAAAATTTTTACAGTAACTAAAGTCATACAGATCTAACATTAATAAAATTCACAGAATTTAAAGATGCAAAAATTTACATGAAATAACCTATGGACTTTGTACCGAAATGAACTCTATGGATTCTAACTTAGATCATAATGAAATGTACATTGAAATGAATGGAATAAATTAACAATCCTAACATAAATGCATTTTCTATCATAAAGTATCATGAAATATAAAACTAATACACAAATCAATGGGGATACAACATATTCTTTGTTGTTGGCTTGCGAAACGGGAGATCCAATCCATTGAGTGGATGGACCTTATCGTTTGATTAGCCCCTATACATGAGATATGTATTTTTCATATTTTCCCTTTCTTTTCTTTTCTTTTCTTTTGTTTTTATTTTTATCTACAACTAAAACCTTTCACCAACATGAGTTCAGTTTTAAACTGATTCACGTTGTGTTGATGAAGCAATTTATGACAGCATTCTATCATCATATGGCATGAAAAAGGGTTATTACACATTCAAACCAAATGTAACAAGGTGGGGGCCTTACCTCAAGCTCTTCCTTGCAACAAAATGGAGCAGCTGCAACGAAGGGGGTTGCTGGAGATGGAGGTTACCCAAAGGGGGTTGCTGCAACGTCTAGAGGGACTGAAGCAAAGTGGAGGATCAGCTGTTACCAAAGAATGGCTGGAGAGGGCTGAAGGAAGGAGGTCCGGCTGGAGCTTGAATGGCTGGAAGTTCAGCTTCTATTGGTGGTGATGAAGGCTGTTGGCGGTGGCTGAGAGAGATGGCAGATGAAGCTGCCAAGGAGGTTGGTAATGGCTGGAAGTGTTGTGGCTGTTGGCTGGATGAAGATGCAGCAAGGAGCTGGTCCGCTGGAGGCTGTGGTAGCAGTGAGCTTGGAGGTGGGCTGCAGCAAGGATGGTGGCTGGAATGGAGAGCTGGATGCAAGGATGAAGATGGCTGGAGCTAAAGCTTGAAGACGTGGCTGGGCTCTTGCTGCACCAAAGGAGGTTGTCCTCAAGGAGAGAGGGTGCTGTGGGACTTCAAAGGGGAGAGAAAGAGAGAGAGAGAGACGGTTTTTTTTTGGAGAGGATGGGCTGCCGTGTGAGAGCTTTTTTCTCCTTTTTTTTCTTTTACTAACTTCGGTAGAAATCATCAAGACCTAAGTTTTCTAAGAGGGAATGAGTTTAATGAGGAAAGGGAAGTGCGTGAATCCCTCAGCAGACGTGGATGGGCTGGAAGGCTAGGGAAAGGAAGGGAGGAAGGAAAGGAAGAAGGAAAGAAAGGGAAGAAAAGAAAGGAAAGAAAAGGAAGGGAGGAAGGAAAGGAAGAAGGAAAGAAAGGGAAGAAAAGAAAGGAAAGAAAAGGAAGGGAAAAGGAAAGAAGAGGAAGGAAAGAGGGAAGAAAGAAGAGGGAAAGGAAGAAAAGGAGTTTACGTGAGTGTGCTGGAGAGAAAAAAAAAAAGTGGAAGAAAGAAAGAAAGAAAAAGGAAGAAAAAAAAGAAAAGAAAGAAAAGAAAGAAAAGAAATAAAGAAGAAAAGAAAAGAAAAGAAAAGAAAAAATATATATATATATAAAAAAGAAAATGGAGGAAGAAAGAAAGGAAATGGGAGAAATAGAGGGGCTGGAGGTTTGGGCGACCACCTTGTGGGTCCCACCTCTCTAAAAAAAAATAAAAACAAAAATAAACAAATAAAAAAGGGGCATCTTTTTTTTTTTTTATAAAATAGAAATGCAAATGAATGGGCCATCTCAGAGCGGGTCCAAATTTCAATTTTGAAATTCATTTTGAAGATTAGAGGGGTAAAATAGTCTTTTCAGAAAGTTTCCAGACGAAACGAGCTATTTTTGGCAGATTTTTAAACGAGCTCGGATTTTGAAGTTCAATACCCCGTTGCGAAGCAAATCCAGTGTAGAATTTGAAAATGTAATTTTGAAAGAAATCCATATTGTTTTTCTCGAGAAAATGCTTCCAACCGAAACGAGCTATTTTTGGCAGTTTTTGAAACAAGCTCAGATTTTGAAGTTCAATACCCCATTGCGAAGCAAATCCAATGTAGAATTTGAAAATTTGATTTTGAAAGAAATCCAGATTATTTTTCTTGTGAGAAAATATTTCCAAATTTAGACTCCCGGGGGTAAAAATGTCAATTTTGGAAACCCAGGGTTTCAAATTGATTTCTAAAAGCTTTTAAAACTCGATCTGGATTGAAATTTATAAAACTGGAGTTCTGGACTTCGAAAATGAAATGAAATGTGATGAAATGATATGAAATGATGAGAAATGACATGAAATGTTATGCGAAATGCTAACCTTGAATAAAGAATTTTGGATGTCAGACCCCGATTGACACTTGTACGAGTTTAAAAAGCATTAAAATTGATAAATTTTGCAAAATAGCTCAAGAAATGGTTTTCGGGACTCTACTGGGTCAGAGTGACACTGAAAATTGGGGTTCGAGCTGGATTGAACTGAAGTGAGCTGGATTGAGCTGGGTTTTAGAGTTTCAGAACTCAAATGAACAGACCAGGCACTGACTCAACTGACCTTTCCGACTGAATTTTCAAGAAAAGCTGCCATTTTTAGAGAAATGGTACGGAATGATCACTAGAGCGAAGTGAATTACGAACCTGAGTTGGGTTTGAGCTAGAACAAAGGTCAGTAATACTGACATGAATTAAAATCGAAGCTTGAACACTAGCTCAATTGACTGAACTCAACTCAATTTCAGCTGAAAGAGCTAAAATGAACTAAAATGGGCTCCTAGTCACTTGGAAATTGTTTTGAACTGAAACTGGAGCACTCGAACTCGTGGTGAGCTCAAGTTAGACTCTGGGGAGTATGACTGACTATGAATGACTGACTCGGAGCCAATTGGCTTGGATTTGAGTGAGAAGTAAGCTCATTTCTGAAGAAATGATCCCATTTTGGCAGGAATGGTCAGAAATGGAAATGGTTTATTCATTATGAGATCAGATGAGCTTGAGATGACTGATATTCTAACTGTCTTGAACTGACCAATGAGCTTGGTTGACTCCGACTGACTGGGGTCCGGGATGACCTAGGGGTAAAATGGTAATTTTCCTAATGAAATTGGGTAAAATGGTGATTTTTTGAAATTGACTCGGGGTTTGACTCCTACATTGACCTAACAAGGTTGTCACTGCACGAGGGGGGTTGTTTGAGAATGGATGTGGAAAATTTGGGGTGTTTACAGATGCCCCTCTTTGCTACTAAGCCGGCTTGAAGACGGGCTTAGTGGCAAAGAAAAACACACCAAATTTGGGCTATAAAAATGCCCCAGTTAGAAGGATCTGACTGGATATGAAAATATTAGCCCTGATGAAAATGGTAGATATGAAATGAAGAATAAAGAAGAAAATTTTACTTCAAAAGAAGTGAGATTCAGGTTTTGCCCTTAACCTGGATGGGACAGGAAATACCTCCTGTAGAAACGAAGCTCAGGTTTAACCCTCAACCTGATCGGGGAATGAAATACCTCATCAAAGGAGGCTCAGGTTTGTACCCTTATCCTGATTGGGAGGAAAAATGAGATATCTCATCAAAGGAGGCTCAGGTTTGTACCCTTATCCTGATTGGGCAGAAAATGAAATACCTCATCAAAGGAGGCTCAGGTTTGTACCCTTATCCTGATTGGGTAGAAAAATGAAATACCTCATCAAAGGAGGCTCAGGTTTGTACCCTTATCCTGATTGGGCAGAAAATGAAATACCTCATCAAAGGAGGCTCAGGTTTGTACCCTTATCCTGATTGGGCAGAAAATGAAATACCTCATCAAAGGAGGCTCAGGTTTGTACCCTTATCCTGATTGGGCAGAAAATGAAATACCTCATCAAAGGAGGCTCAGGTTTGTACCCTTATCCTGATTGGGCAGAAAAATGAATAGAATCCTCGAAGGAAGAAACCATGATGGAACCTTAGGATTTCCGCACAATGAATCCGATAGGGGTTTTGCAAAAGGATGAAATTGGGGTCCCTAAAGCTTGAAAAAGGGGTTTGATTTTGGGTGCCTCATTGCTGAGACTAAATAACTTTTGAAATTGGTGACCTTTTGCGAGAAAATGATTGGTGGCTTAACCTCAAGCCGAAATTGGACTGTCTATGGTGGGACAGTGGGGACACAGGGAAGTGTGCAAATCTGAGAGCCCATGCGCTCAGATTATACCAACAGAAGGGAAGGAATCTTGAAAACTCCCATTATCAAGTGCTTAAAAGGGATAACAACTGATGTCAGGATGCGCCAAAGATGAACCTCAAGCTCTCGCTTCACGCCAGGATAGCTAGAAAATATTGTCAAAATGTTGAAAATTATTGTTGATTCGAAATAATTGAAAGTGATGCACATTGCTTTGAAAATATTCCCTCTTTCTACCTGAAGTATTATCTCCGATTGGGCTTAACTTCGTAAAATCAAGATTCAAATTCAAATTGCTTGCAATTGGCTTTTTTTCAAGAAAGCTATCAATTTCCCTGATATGAGCAGAAAAGAGAGTATTCTTGATATTGTGAAAGCAATTTGTGAAAGAATATTGATAATAGAATTTCACAAAATTTAAAGAGGATTCTTTGGCAGATTTGGCAGTCTGATATCCTGGAATTCTTTCTCATGACGATCTTTCTGCCTACTTTTTTTTTTTGGCAGAATTAGAGCTCTCTTGGGTTTTTGGAGATTACATCATCCTTCATTTTGGAGATGTCTTGACTTTTCTCTCTCTTTTTTTTTTTTAGAAGGGTACGTCACAAACTCCTTCATCTCAGAGATGCTCCGATCCTTCTTTTCTCTCAGGGATTATATTGACGGTTATTGGCTCTTTGGTTGGAAATCTTTTGATGATAGCAGAAATTAAATATCCTTTAGGGTTTGTCGGGAGGCTCATCGCAGTCGCCTTCATCTTGACGGTGCTCTGAACTTTCCCTGGAAGGATCCGTCACAAACTCCGTCATCTTGGAGATGATTCAAATCTTCTTTGGCCCCGGGGGTCTACTCGCCTAATTCGCCTTCATCTTGACGACAGTTGAGAGATCCCTTTTGCAGATATTTAATTGCAGCTTTAGGTGATTGAGGAGATATAGGGATTGAATGGATTTTTCTGTATCACCCAGGATATTTTGACTGCTTTATTTTCCAAGAATGATCTTTAAAAATGTGCCATTGACTGCGATCAATACCGATCACTTATGGCTTTGCAACAACATTGAATTTCCTTTGCTGGCTATATCGAGGATTTATTCTTCATCCTTTTGGTCGGCTAATAGAAAGAATTTGAATTTTGAATCCTTTTTCACGAAAGCTTTGACCTTTCAGAAATAATACTGAAGGTATTCTGAGGTAATGTTTTTGTGCAATAACAATTTTGAAATCAACAAATATTTAATGACAAATTGGCAAGATTTTCTTGAAATCCTTTGTGGAAGCGAGTATTTGAAGCACAACGTAACACATCCATGACAAAAATTTTCTTCTCCTTTCCCCAAAGGAGAAGATTCAGACATTGGAAATAGAAATTACTCCTCTCTTCCCTGAAGAGGAGGTGTTTGCAAAACGAACTTTCGAAGAGAAATTAAGCTTTCGTCAAAACTTCCTAACATTAGGCTTCTCTTATGGAAAGGGGGCCGGTAATGATGAGGTCGGTGAATTGGTCATAAAGGAATGAGTCCATCACACTCTCCCTGAAAAGAGGGTCCTTCATGATGAAATGGCCTAGTTTGAAATTGCGGTCACAAGGAAAGCGAGCTTCCGTCGAAGCTCTCCCTGAATTAAGGGTTCCTTGTATGAAATTGGAAATTTGTTTTGCAAACGGTTCACATAGACACGAGTCCCTTCAAACTCTCCCTGAAAAGGGGCTAGGTGAACAAAGGATAGCATGCGAAAAGAACGAGCTCCCTTGAACTCTCCCTGTACAAAGGGTCTCTCGCAAGAGGAAATGATTGGAATTGGTATGAAATTGGAATTTGAAAAATTTGAAATTTTGAAATTTGAAATTTGAAATTGGAAATTTGGAAATTGATATTTGGAAACTGGAAATTGATTGACTCGAAGGTCAAAATTGGTTGACCCAAAAGTCGAAATTGGAAATTTGGAATTTAAAAATTGAAAATTGGAAATTGGGAAATTGATTGACCCGAAGGTCGAAATTGGAAATTTTGGAAATTGATTGGCCCGAAGGTCGAAATTGGAAATTGAGTGACCCGAAGATCGAATTTGAAAATTGGTTGACCCGGAGGTTGAAATTGGAAATTTGGAAATTGGGTGGCTCGAGGGCCGAATTGGTAATTGAAATTTGAACTTTGATGAATGATCAACACAAAGACTGAACCCGAGAGGTTGACTGATACGACCCACCAGTGAGACACTAACACAAGTGCTCAATCTTGAAAGAACACCAGCATGAATACCGGGTTTTGAAAATATGTCAACATAGACATTGGATTTTAAAAATATATCAGTTCGAGCACTGGATTTTGGAAGTGTACCAGTTTGAGCACTGGATTTCAAAATTGTACCAGTTCAAGCACTGAGTTTTGAAAATATACCTTGTTTTTAATTTGAAATTTGAATTTTTAAAAGAGACCTATGCTCTTAAAGTATTTGGGAATTGTAACGAGAATGATTGTCGGGGTCTCAGGATTATCCCTTATCCTGAATGGGTAGCAAACTTGATGCAAATGCATGCCAATGAATGCAGATGTATGCAAATATGAAAATGATATAAATGAATGCACATGCATGCAAAATGAGAGATTTGTTTATCCTGCCTGCATACAGGATATTTGTAGATAAAAACAAAATTTTAAAAATGCCCCAGTATAACTGGGAAAGGAGAATTTAATCACTATTGAACAAAATTTGGAGGAATTACAAAGAATAAGACATGGTTTAAGTATAAAATTTTTTCAAATGCCGAGCATTGATGGGATCTGGTAATTCCACTCCGTCGGCATTTATGAGCCGATATGAATTACGAGGTAATGCCTCTTTGACAATATAGGGACCTTCCCAATTTGGTGACCACTTGCCACCTGAGCGGTGCTTGAGATAAGCCGTTGATCTGAGCACTAGATCATTGACTCGAAATTTTCTTTCAATGACTGATTTTGCATATTGTCTGGCTATCCTCTGACGATATGATTGAGCGTGCTCTGCTGCTCTGAGTCTTCTTTCATCTAGCAAATCAAGCTGTACTAGCCGCTGTTGTTGATACTGATCAAGAGGTAATTCGAGAAGTGATGCAAATTTCAGAGCAGGTTTCTGAACATGTAGAGGCAATACTACTTCGGTTCCGTAGACAAGTTCTGACGGAGTAGCATTAGTTGGAGTTCGAATGGTGGTTCGATACGCCCACAATGCATCATGAATCTTCTCATGCCAGTCACGGCCTGTTTCCAAAGTTCGCTCGAGGATTCGAATCAAAATCTTATTGGTGGCCTCTGCTTGGCCATTTCCTTGAGGATAATAAGGAGCGGAGAAATGATGATGAATTTTGAACTTCAAACAGAAAGTCCTCATTCTCTCATTCTTGAAATGACTGCCATTATCTGACACAATATCATGTGGTATGCCGAAACGACATAGGATATTCTTATGGATGAATGAGACCACATGCCGACCTTCTACTGTGCATAGAGTGACTGCTTCTACCCATTTAGTAAAATATTCTGTTGCAGCAAGAAAATATTTATGGCCATTTGAAGCAGAAGGAGTAATGGGACCAACAACATCAAAAGCCCACATAGAAAATGGCCATGGCGAGACGACAGATTGCAAATATGTCGCTGGCGCATGAATGGAAGGTGCATGCATCTGGCATTGAACACACTTTTTCACAAAACGATAACAATCTTGTTGCATAGTTCTCCAGTAATAACCTGCTCGGATAATTTGTTTGACAAGAGTTTGGTAGCCAACATGACCACCGCAGATACCTTCATGTGCTTCTTGCACAACTTCTTTGGCTTCTTCTTCGTCCAAACATCTGGAATATTCAGAGCTGAATCCACGACGATAAAGGACGTCAACAAGAATAAAATATCGAGCAGACATGCGCTGAATTGCTCGCCGCTCTTTCTTTGAGAGTTCTGGAGGAAAATCGCCAGTTTCAATGAAATTCTTGATGTCATGATACCAGGGCTTCTTCTTTTGCTCAGCCTGGTTTATCTGCTCTACTGGGACGAAAGCAGGTTGAATAAGTCTGCCAATTTCAAAGGAGCGACAAGATTCTTCGTTCTTGAAAGACATGATGGATCCCAGATTGGCTAAACTGTCTGCAATTTGATTAAAGTCTCTCTTGACATGGAAAAGTTGGAATTCTTCGAAATTGCTAACAAGAACTGAGACGATCTTCTAATAAGGAAGTAACTTTTGATCCTTCACTTGCCATTCAGCTAAGACTTGATTGACGACGAGCAAAGAGTCGCCATAAGCATGCACTCTTTTGACATTGAAGTCTTGTAGAATTTTCAGACCTTGTATCAAAGCTTCATACTCGGCCATATTATGAGTGCACTGAAAATCTAATTTGAGAGAAAAGGGGATCATCTCCTTCTCAGGTGTGATCAACAGAATCCCGATTCCTATGCCTGCCATATTCTTGGAACCGTCAAAGAATAAATTCCAAATTGGGGATTGTTGAATATTGCAGATCCGCTCATCGGGGAAATCATCCTCGACTTCAACATCTTCTGCTATAGGAAAATCTGCTAATTGATCTGCAATTGCTTGGCCCTTGATAGATTGCTGAGAGACATATTCCAAATCGTATTGCATCAATAAAACCTGCCATTTGGCAATCCGTCCACTGAGGAAGGGTTGCTCTAGAATATACTTGAGAGGATTTAATTTGGATAGGATCTTGACTTCAGATGTCAACAGATAGTGTCTCAATTTCTGACACATCCAAACCAGAGCTAGACATGTCTTCTCTATCTGAGAGTATTTCTTCTCATAATCAATGAAGGTTTTACTCACATAGTAAATGGCATGCTCTACCAGACTGCCTTTTTCGTATTGCGCCAAGAATCCGCCACAAGCCACTTGATTAACTGAAATGTATAGCAGTAGGGGTTTCCCTAATTCTGGCGGCTTTAACACAGGAGAATTGAGCAAATATTTCTTGATGCGTTCGAACGATTGCTGACACTCTGGTCCCCATTCGAATTTCACTCCTTTTCTGAGCAAATGATTGAAAGGCTCACATCTCATGGCCAAATTAGATATGAATCGCCGAATTGATTGCATACGTCCCTGAAGGCTACGTAATTCTTTCAAATTAGTCGGGGGAGACATGTCAATGATAGCTTTGGCCTTAGCGGGATCAACTTCTATCCCCTTTTTGCTGACTAGAAAGCCTAACAATTTGCCAGATTCGACTCCAAAAACACATTTTTGTGGATTGAGTCTTAGCTTATAAAGAATGAGCCGCTTGAAAACTTGATTGAGAGTTTCGATGTGATCTTCCTCTTCTTTGGATTTTACCAAAATATCATCGACATAGGCATCCATGATTTTGTGCATCTGATCATGGAAAATGACGGCCATAGCACGCTGATAAGTGGCTCCAGCATTCTTAAGCCCAAATGGCATGACTGTATAACAAAAAGTGCCCCAAGGAGTAGTGAAAGATGTATTGGACTGATCACGAGCGGCCAACTTGATCTGATTATATCCGGAATATCCATCCATAAAAGAGAACATAGCGTGACCTGCTGTGCTATCAATCAAAAGATCAATATTAGGAAGTGGATAATCATCCTTAGGAGTCGCTTTATTGAGATCTATGAAATCGATGCAAATTCGAACTTTACCATTTTTCTTGGGAACAACAACAATATTTGCTAGCCAATCTGGATAGTCAATGGTTCGAATGAACCCTGCTTTGAGTAGGTCTTCTAGACCTTCCTTAACTTGTTGTTCCACTCGAGGATCCATCTTTCTCAGTTTCTGCTTAACCGGCTTGACATTTGGTTTTAGGATGAGACGATGTTCAACCAATTTGGTATCTAGACCTAGCATGTCCTCATATGTCCACGCGAACACTTCTTCATGTTGCTTGAGAAAACGGGTGAGCCTTTCTTTCTCTTCCGGGCTCAAACTGCTGCCAATCTTGAGAATTTTAGGATCGTCTTCTGATCCAATATTGATATCCTCAGTCGGATCCTGAACTAAGGATGATGGCTCATCTTGTTTCTGAATTGCTGCAAATTCTGGTAATTCTTGAAGAGCTGAATCAAATTCTGCAGGTTCTTTTGACTGCTTTGTAATCTGACTACATTCTGCTCTTATTTTAACCTGATGAATCACTGTTGGCTTTGAAAAGGCCTCTAGATTAAGAACGAGCTTCTTGATAGATTGGGAAGACATTCTGAAAATTGGAGAATAAATCGATTCAGGAAAATCTCCTATCATAAAACAAATTACTTTTGTTAAGAAAATAATTTGAAAGATAAAAGAGAAGAATAATGGCAAATTTTCAAAGATTTGATAACGAGAAGTAAAGAGACAAATGGCATCCAGATAGACAAAGGAAATTTGCAACTTTATTAAAAGATTGAATTGAGGACAATGATTGAAATGAAACGGGATATCATCCTAAATGTGAAAACAAAAGAATAGAAATGAAAGACAAGCAGATGCCCTTAGTGCGTCCCTTTGATAAAGATAGTGCCCTTCTGAGATCTTCTGCCACTAAAGCCCAATCCGGCTCTCTGAGGATAGTGCTGAGAAATTACTGGCTCGAGACGACCATTCCCATTTTTTCCCAGGCCTTGAAAAGGCTGATAACCATGCTTTACTAACAGATCGAATCCCTTTTTGGCCTTCATAAATTGGGAGAACAGTGGATGATCTTTGAATGTACTATAGTCAATTCGTCCTCCAATCTTGAAAAATTGTGGGCCTCTCCATCGAGTCATGGCCACTGTATGTGCTGGCTGTTCAGCCGTCTGCAGTATTCCCGAATTTTCTTCAAAGCTGACCTCATCAATGCCCCTAATGCTAGGGATATCAGTAGTGAAAGTGGGCCTAGGAACCATGGGTTGTGCAAGCCTCTTCTCCGGATCCTCGCCCAAGACTGTTGTGATCATTCCACCTTTTGACCACTTGACACACTGATGCAGAGTAGACGGCACCGCGTTCGTGTTGTGAATCCACGGTCGTCCCAACAACAGATTATACGTTGGGGGTACATTGACCACATGAAAGAGGACAGAGTGGACCGAGTAGTCAATGAAAATTTCCAAGAAAATTTTCCCTTTAGCTGTCTGGCCATGATTATCAAACCCGTAGATGGTGATCGGGTCCGAGATATATTCCTCTTCTTTGATGCCCAAAGCTTTGGCTGTCATTTCTGGGCATATATTGAGGCTGCTGCCTCCATCTATCAGCACATGAGGAACAGTCATTCCTCTGGCTCGAATCACAACATACAAAGTGTTGTTGTGAAACACATGCGGCTTAGAAAGATCTTCATCTGAGAAAGTGATTGGAGCATTTGTCATGGCCTGATTGACTATCTGGGCCATGTCTTCAGGAGTTATGCTCGGTTTTACTTTGATTTTCTGCAACAGATCATTTAACACCTGCTGGTGTTTGGTGGAGGCTTGAGCTAAGTCCAAAATTGAGACATTGGATAATGCAGTTATCGGTTGTGGTGTGGATGTCTCATTTTTCTCCGGGGCGGGCTTAATAAAGTGTTTGGGGAGCCATGGCATTCTTTTAGCCACCTCAGGAGATACCCCAGCGGGTTTATCAGATACTTTCATTTTACCAAAAGCTGCAATGAGGTCCATCTTCTGAGCTTTGGACTGAGCCTGCTGCAGCACAAGGACCTGATGTTGGACTTGCATATCCCTTTTAGAGCATGGCCTAATATGCTCCTGCGGCTGAAAAGGCTGTTCAGAGACGACCGCCGTAGAATGATGGGGAAAGGGTTTCTTTAGAATATCCATATTTTCATCTTCGGCACCCTCTACCAGAAGATTCTTGTCGATGAGATCCTGAACAATATTCTTGAGAACGAAGCTGTTCTGTGAAATTTACAAAATTGATCTTTGAATTTCCCCATGGGAATAGGGGGATCAACCAACCTAGGCAGTTTGACCATCTCCTTGGTCAACATATACTCGAGCACAGTCTCGAGGGATTGGTCTAGTGGAGTGAATTTCCTGTCATAACTCCACCCTTCATGCTTTACTTTTTCTCGGGGCTTCGGTCCCTGTTCTAATTGAAGTGGCTTATTGAATTGAGGGACTGACTTGCCTTTCTGATCGTTCTTGTTGGAACTTCCTACCCCATAACAGAAATCTTTGTTCTGCCCCTTACGGTGTTTCCAATTATTATTTCTGACAGAATGAGTGAAGTGAGTCTTCTTCTTCTGCTCAGTTTGGCCGTTGTTCTTAGTAAAGGTGAAACCTTCATAGAAACCATTTTCCATACTCAACTCGAGCCATTCGGCTCGCTCTGTCAGTTCAATGAATGTCCTTGATGGTGCAGTAGAGATGAGACCTCTTAGAGGCTGTGAGAAGTTACTCAAAATTAGGGACAAAGCATGTCCCTCTGATATGGGGTCCCTCATCTTGTTGCAAGCTGACCTCCATCGGTGGATAAAATCTCTGGCCTTCTCATTTTCTCTCTGTTTAAGGCCGCAAAGATGGCTGAGGGTGGGAAGTGCCTCAGCATTGAAGAGAAATCGCTCAATGAACATGTTTACCACTTTGTCAAATTCTTTCAACTCAATTGGATTTACATGCTCCGAGTACCATTTAGCTGCGGTTCCCTCCAGACTGCGAGGGAAACATAGGAAAAGTGCACGGTTGTCTCGCTTGAATCTGGAGCATTCAGCGAAGAACATGGCGAGATGAGCTTTAGGATCGCCAGAACCATCGAATTTGATAAACTTTCTGGGGAGATTCTCGAGATTGTCGTCCCCATCCAAACCATCATAGAAGTCTTCACTGGTGAAGACTTTCTTGCCCTTGTCGCGGGCCTGCAGGTCTCGAAGCATTCTGACCACATCTTTGAACTGCGGCTGGTCAGAGTCATTGACAGACTGCTCTTTGAATTTGTGGGCTGACCCCTGCCCCTGGGTAGACTTGCGGAATGCCTGATGGGTCTCAAACTCTTCATCTGAATCTTCCACTGATTCCTCTTCATCAGTTGCATCAACATGCTGGGCAGGCTTCTTGGATATCTTCAAGGCTTTCTTGACTGCCCGGCCTTTTGTCTTTTGCTTCACCTGTGCTTTCTCTGTACTGGCTTCAGCTTGTTCTGCCAGCATCTTAGTCATCATCTTCTTAAACATGGCATACATTTGAGGATCAATGTCATCCTCAACCTGTTGGACCTGATTTTTGCCTGAGCGCGGGGAATCCATTTCTTCGTCTGAAGCTGTCGAATATGCGATTCCCTCGACTGGTGCAGTCTTCTTCCCTAACCTTGTTTGAACCATTGACTGTCACGAATGCTCTCTGCAGAGCAAAATCGATGGTTAGGCTTTTGAGAGAGATTTTGATTAGAAGAAAATATTCGCTGAGAATTTTGGTAGACAATTTGAAAGAATATCCCATTACTAGGGATTGAGTCGGCGCTGGGATTACGACAATTGCGTTGTCATTCCTTTGCAAAGAAAATAAACAACTGAAAATTAAGCCTTGTTACCTAGGCGAGGTCGTCAAACCAAAAATTGAAGAATTTGCAAGATTTTTATTTATTGAAAGAAAACATGATTGCATCAATAATAAACTTGAGAAAGAGGGGGCGGACAGACAATTTGCCACCACTCTTTATAACTAGCAGAGACACGAGGACCGGGAAAAAGCGGAAGAGTAACAAAAGAGTCCTAGCCATATCTGGCAGAATGGTATGCTCCGGACCACTCTGCTGATGTATGGTCAAACTCTGGCATGACTCCTGATAGCAGCCGCATCTCTATGTGTTTCTGTCTTAGAGAAAACTGTCGAACACACCGCTCCGGATGATAGTAAGCACAGAAGAATGGACCAAGCAACTTGAATCTCTTGCCATATGCATAGGTGTATCTGGGAGGCGATAATTCTCGATCAAAATAGTCCCACACCACTTCTTCTTCCTGCAGATAGTCGATCAGGAATCGGTACCGCGCAACTGAAAGGCGCTCCTTGCCGTTGTATCTGAATGAACTAGCTCTGGTCGGTACATGCTGAAGGAACCAAGATTGAAGAGCATAAGTACATCCCTCGACTAAGATGGACTCTCCAAGTGTGAAGCGGGTCAGTCCTCTGTATAGAAAAGCAAGCGCGGCCATGGCTATCGAGAGACGGCTGGTCTGTCGACTTCCCCATCTTCTCAAAAGTTGAACTATTCTGACATCCACATAATTCTGTCCATCTGAAAAGAAAGCAAGTCCCACAGTACACAAAACCATCGCATGCTGAATTCTCTCTCGAGCTGTTCTGGACAACGAGCTGACTTCTGCGAATTCTCCATACTGTCGGTAGATCTCGATCAGACTCACGTACTCATTCCCATTTTCTTCAATCAGTGGCCAAGACTTGCGCCCTGTCATGCGAGCTACGACATCTTTGGGGTCCAGACCCTTGACATTGATCAGAAACTGCTGCTCTAACGGATCTCCAGGCTGACCGGCTGGCTCAGGCAGTCCCATAATCTCTGAAAATTCATCCATCAGTAGTGTCATCTCGCCCCACGGGAACCAGAACGTGCAAGTGCGCGGATTCCACCGCTCTGCCAGTGCATGAATCAGATTGCCGTTGACTGTCAACTTTCCCACTGCAGATGCCAATTCCAACCCACAATCGCTCAAGTGGTCCGGAAACATACGAGAGAAATTTTTGAACCAGACATAGTACCACCGGGGAAAGAAGGGTCCGGTGCTAAGAGATCGATGCTCAGGAAGACTTTGTCGCACCTCATAGGAGATGTGACCCTCACGAAAAACAGAATCGAGCTGGCTGGATGCCATTGGACTGAAAGACAAGAAGACTGGAATTAGACTTTGGAAAAATACAAGAAATTTGAAAATTGCAGGCAGGATAAAATGAAAGCTGGAAATTCGAAGTCCAGAGGAACGAAAGAATGGAAAATCTCCTGGAGTTTTGAAGAAAAGGTGGATGATTTGGAAAAATTGCCCAGGGTTTTTGAGAAAAAGGAGATATTTCATAAAAGATGAAAAATGAGGTATTTTGGAAAATTGTTCGGTATTTTGGAAAAACTGAAAAAATAAGGCGAAAATGAATATCATACATTCAATTACAAACAATTATGCACATACAGCAATCCCTAAAAAGCCAACTCTAAATGCATTGATTTTGAAAGAGCTTTAGGACCCTAATCCTGACTCTAGGCTCAGATCAACTGTGTCCAATCATGCTATGCCGATATACTCGAGCCGAGGCTCAATGTACGTGGCATAAAACTCATCTCCGGGTCTAGGCTTGTGTTTTCCCAACATCCTTGAGCGCCTGCCGATATACGTTGGACTATGGCCCTTGGTACGTGGCAGGGGGGCGTTAGCCTAAATAAGTGGCCCAGTTGTGAGGCTCTGTCTCGAACTATGGTTCTAGAAGAGAGCCCAGCAACGTGAAGACCGGTTAGACATAGGTGGGGTGGTTTTTGAAATATGATCACATGCAGGCAAACAGAGGGCTCTAAGTCCTAAAGAGATAGAATTTTGAAAACTTTTGAAGAAGCAAACATTGTTTTCATACAAGTCCTAGATTGAGGAGTGTTGTATTTCAGACCTAAGTCTAAGTGAGCATGCATAATTCTCCTCAATATGGTCCTACCCAACCATGCCTAGTCTACATGCAATCCATGTCAGCTGGGTTCAAGTCTAGGCTCCTAGGTTCACATGATATCAGAAATTAAAGCTGACATTCCATAGAACATAATTTTGATAATTGAACTAAGTTAAAGCACATAATCGATCAAACGAAGACAGGTCCCATCACGGTCGCCAAACCTGTTATCATCGCAAAATTTTTCCCCTCCCTTGCGAGAGAGAAACGAATTTCGCGAGTCAAACTCGACCAAAGTTTTGAAATTGGTTTTAAAAATTACTCGCCTCCGTTTTGAAAATTTGCGGGAAAATTCTGTAGAATGGGATCCGCCTGTCGGTACGAGGTTCAACCGTTCCTGGCGCCTTTACCAGGGGTAATTGAACCAAGGATCAATTATGTGCTTTAACTTGACTCAAATATCTAAATGATGCTCTATTTTTCCTAGAATGCACAAAGAATCAGACTTGTGCTATGGAATTTTAAAAAAATGCAAGTTTGAAAAAAATATGATGTTTGCTTTGGAAAATTGAAATATGCTGGAAAAATGATTGGAAAAGTACTTGAAATTGGGATTCCTGGGAAAATCATTGAAGTTCATTGAAAATCAGAAATTTGCATTGGAAAGTGATTTCTCAGGAAAACTTGAACTTTGGAAAATCGATTTTGAAATTTGGAATTGCTTTGCTGAGAAAATGGATTTGAGAATTCTAAGAAAATCTAAGAAATTCATTGGAAAATGACTTTTGAAATGGAAAATAAATTCTCAGGAAAACTGGAAAATATGAGAAAATCGATTTCTGAAAACTTGAGATTTTGAAATTTGAGAATTTGAAAACATAGGAAAATCTTGGTTTGAAATTGGGAAATGCTTTGAAATCTCTTTTGAAAACTCAGGATTTTGAGAAAATCAGATCCTGAGAAAAACTTGGAAATTTTTGAGAAAGCTGAATTTTCTGAAATTGAAATTGGAAAATGAATTTGAAAATAATGCAATTTGAATGATATGAATGAATGAATATGAGTTTAAAAGAGAATTTCAATTGAGGAATTGGAAAATCCTTTTAAAACTTTAAAAAATGCAGTGCATTTTGAAGTTAGCCTAAGTGTGTAGGCTGAATGTGGCTAATACGAAGATCATAAATCTTGGTTTTCTTCGTATTCTGACTATGGCCATAAATACGAATCCCACCGAGTTTATAAACTCCATAAAAGCTTGTGCACGTGCCATTCGTGTAAACCATAGTGAATTTGAAATAAATGCACATGAATCATACATCACATATTAAAATTTGCATAAATTAAACTATATGCAATGCAGCCCTATTCTAAGCAGAAATGTAACTCTTATTCCAAATATTACATTGATTTTTACATTGAATTGAAATAAAAGAAATAAAATGGCTAAGTCTTCTTCTTGAATATTCCTGCAAAACTGGAAAATAAAGTTAGCACAAAAATGTAGGTTTTTCTGAATTTATCCGAAAATATAGAAAATTATCGGATATTATTCAGATATAAACCCAGAATCATACCCCCTTTGATATAAACATGAGAAATATTGAATAAATTTTGAAAATAAACTTGAAAATTCGAAATTGGGGTCAAAATGACCAAAATACCCCTGATGACCTTGAAATCAGGGTTTTATGAAAGAATTTTTGTAAATTTTGGAATTTTGAAAATCAAATGAAATAAATCAAACATAATATGATAAAATATGATGATATGCATGAAATTTTGAAGAATTAGAAATTGAAATTTCGAAATTTAGGTCAAAATGACCAAAATACCCCTGATAACAAGACTATGGCCTTGAAACCAGGGTTTTCTGAAATAAATTTTGCAAAATTGAAAAATATGAAATGCAAATGAGATTAAAATTAACCCTAATATGATTCTACATGCTTATGTACATGATACAAACCCTAAAATGGCGAAAATATCATAAAATATCAAATTTAACCTGATTTTCGCTTCTGAATTTAAAGATAAACTAACACATGGAGCAAATGAACTTGGAATTAAACCAAATTTGGCATAAACACCTAAAATAACCCTAAAAACAGAATGGAGCTCGAAAATCTAATTTTTTTTTGTACTTTTAAATATGAAAATTTAAATAAAAACCCTAAATTTTATGATTTTTGCCTAAAATATTGATTCTAAAGGGGATTTAGGATATCAAACTTCCATAAAAATTTCCCAAATTTTATGGGATGACATAGGACAGTAAGGCAAGAATTTTTGCCTTTTACACTTTCTGTTTTTGACCTATGGTCGGAGTTGTACCACTCCGGCAAATCGGATCGGAATCCGGCGACTCTAGTAAATGAAGGAAACAGACAGGTTTCGGTAGAAAATGTGGTAAAAATGGCAGACAGATGGAAAAATGGCTGAAATTGTGGGAAAATGTCCCTGACAAACATAGAAAGATTTTATCTTTTGACACTATTGGGATTCGGGTTACGGTTTGAAAAAGACCACACTATTATCAGAGACCTAAATCTCTGGAATTTCTGGACATTGGAATCTGTTAGACAGAAAGAGAAAATCCGGGAAAAATAATGCAACAGATCCAAAAATTCCCACATTTTGGGAAATGACAGGAAATCATGTTAGGAACAACTTTCATGTTGAAAGTTTTTGCATACGGACTACAGATTTGGAGGTGTTGGTGCATTAGAGTCTGTCTATACCCTGACGAAGGAAAATCAAGATTTTCCCAGGCGGCTGGGAAATCTGATTTTTGTAAGAGATCAAAACTACTTGGAAAAACCTAAAAATTTCCAGATCACTAGTATATTTAATTATGAATCCACTGTGATTTTTGAAGGACAATCCGGATCTCCCACAAGGGTGATCTTGACTGATCTTGTCTGCTAAAACAAATATTGGAAATTCCAGGCAGGTCCAAAACCCATTGTCACCCTTTTTTTTTTTGGTAATAATGATTTAAAATTAGATCAAAATTTTTAAAGTAACTAAAGTCATACAGATCTAACATTAATAAAATTCACAGAATTTAAAGATGCAAAAATTTACATGAAATAACCTATGGACTTTGTACCGAAATGAACTCTATGGATTCTAACTTAGATCATAATGAAATGTACATTGAAATGAATGGAATAAATTAACAATCCTAACATAAATGCATTTTCTATCATAAAGTATCATGAAATATAAAACTAATACACAAATCAATGGGGATACAACATATTCTTTGTTGTTGGCTTGCGAAACGGGAGATCCAATCCATTGAGTGGATGGACCTTATCGTTTGATTAGCCCCTATACATGAGATATGTATTTTTCATATTTTCCCTTTCTTTTCTTTTCCTTTCTTTTGTTTTTATTTTTATCTACAACTAAAACCTTTCACCAACATGAGTTCAGTTTTAAACTGATTCACGTTGTGTTGATGAAGCAATTTATGACAGCATTCTATCATCATATGGCATGGAAAAGGGTTATTACACATTCAAACCAAATGTAACAAGGTGGAGGCCTTACCTCAAGCTCTTCCTTGCAACAAAATGGAGCAGCTGCAACGAAGGGGGTTGCTGGAGATGGAGGTTACCCAAAGGGGGTTGCTGCAACGTCTAGAGGGACTGAAGCAAAGTGGAGGATCAGCTGTTACCAAAGAATGGCTGGAGAGGGCTGGAGGAAGGAGGTCCGGCTGGAGCTTGAATGGCTGGAAGTTCAGCTTCTATTGGTGGTGATGAAGGCTGTTGGCGGTGGCTGAGAGAGATGGCAGATGAAGCTGCCAAGGAGGTTGGTAATGGCTGGAAGTGTTGTGGCTGTTGGCTGGATGAAGATGCAGCAAGGAGCTGGTCCGCTGGAGGTTGTGGTAGCAGTGAGCTTGGAGGTGGGCTGCAGCAAGGATGGTGGCTGGAATGGAGAGCTGGATGCAAGGATGAAGATGGCTGGAGCTGAAGCTTGAAGACGTGGCTGGGCTCTTGCTGCACCAAAGGAGGTTGTCCTCAAGGAGAGAAGGTGCTGTGGGACTTCAAAGGGGAGAGAAAGAGAGAGAGAGAGACGTTTTTTTTTTTGGAGAGGATGGGCTGCCGTGTGAGAGCTTTTTTCTCCTTTTTTTTCTTTTACTAACTTAGGTAGAAATCATCAAGACCTAAGTTTTCTAAGAGGGAATGAGTTTAATGAGGAAAGGGAAGTGCGTGAATCCCTCAGCAGACGTGGATGGGCTGGAAGGCTAGGGAAAGGAAGGGAGGAAGGAAAGGAAAAAGGAAAGAAAGGGAAGAAAAGAAAGGAAAGAAAAGGAAGGGAAAAGGAAAGAAGAGGAAGGAAAGAGGGAAGAAAGAAGAGGGAAAGGAAGAAAAGGAGTTTACGTGAGTGTGCTGGAGAGAAAAAAAAAAAGTGGAAGAAAGAAAGAAAGAAAAAGGAAGAAAAAAAAGAAAAGAAAGAAAAGAAATAAAGAAGAAAAGAAAATAAAAGAAAAGAAAAAAAAATATATATATATATATAAAAAGAAAATGGAGGAAGAAAGAAAGGAAATGGGAGAAATAGAGGGGCTGGAGGTTTGGGCGACCACCTTGTGGGTCCCACCTCTCTAAAAAAAAAATAAAAAATAAAAAAATAAAAACAAAAATAAACAAATAAAAAAGGAGCATCTTTTTTTTTTTTAATAAAATAGAAATGCAAATGAATGGGCCATCTCAGAGCGGGTCCAAATTTCAATTTTGAAATTCATTTTGAAGATTAGAGGGGTAAAATAGTCTTTTCAGAAAGTTTCCAGACGAAACGAGCTATTTTTGGCAGATTTTTAAACGAGCTCGGATTTTGAAGTTCAATACACCGTTGCGAAGCAAATCCAGTGTAGAATTTGAAAATGTAATTTTGAAAGAAATCCATATTGTTTTTCTCGGGAAAATGCTTCCAACCGAAACGAGCTATTTTTGGCAGTTTTTGAAACAAGCTCAGATTTTGAAGTTTAATACCCCATTGCGAAGCAAATCCAATGTAGAATTTGAAAATTTGATTTTGAAAGAAATCCAGATTATTTTTCTTGTGAGAAAATATTTCCAAATTTAGACTCCCGGGGGTAAAAATGTCAATTTTGGAAACCCAGGGTTTCAAATTGATTTCTAAAAGCTTTTAATACTCGATCTGGATTGAAATTTATAAAACTGGAGTTCTGGACTTCGAAAATGAAATGAAATGTGATGAAATGATATGAAATGATGAGAAATGACATGAAATGTTATGCGAAATGCTAACCTTGAATAAAGAATTTTGGATGTCAGACCCCGATTGACACTTGTACCAGTTTAAAAAGCATTAAAATTGATAAAATTTGCAAAATAGCTCAAGAAATGGTTTTCGGGACTCTACTGGGTCAGAGTGACACTGAAAATTGGGGTTCGAGCTGGATTGAACTGAAGTGAGATGGATTGAGCTGGGTTTTAGAGTTTCAGAACTCAAATGAATAGACCAGGCACTGACTCAACTGACCTTTCCGACTGAATTTTCAAGAAAAGCTACCATTTTTAGAGAAATGGTACGGAATGATCACTAGAGCGAAGTGAATTACGAACCTGAGTTGGGTTTGAGCTAGAACAAAGGTCAGTAATACTGACATGAATTAAAATCGAAGCTTGAACACTAGCTCAATTGACTGAACTCAACTCAATTTCAGCTGAAAGAGCTAAAATGAACTAAAATGGGCTCCTAGTCACTTGGAAATTGTTTTGAACTGAAACTGGAGCACTCGAACTCGTGGTGAGCTCAAGTTAGACTCTGGGGAGTATGACTGACTATGAATGACTGACTCGGAGCCAATTGGCTTGGATTTGAGTGAGAAGTAAGCTCATTTCTGAAGAAATGATCCCATTTTGGCAGGAATGGTCAGAAATGGAAATGGTTTATTCATTATGAGATCAGATGAGCTTGAGATGACTGATATTCTAACTGTCTTGAACTGACCAATGAGCTTGGTTGACTCCGACTGACTGGGGTACGGGATGACCTAGGGGTAAAATGGTAATTTTCCTAATGAAATTGGGTAAAATGGTGATTTTTTGAAATTGACTCGGGGTTTGACTCCTACATTGACCTAACAAGGTTGTCACTGCACGAGGGGGGTTGTTTGAGAATGGATGTGGAAAATTTGGGGTGTTTACAATATGACACCAGAATTAGCATAAAAACAAAGGGGATACAAAAATGCACATATATGGGACATAACAAGGCCGCCTGGGGTGCTGGATTGTGATAAAACACGACCTCAATACAAATCAGAGTTTAGAGAAATTTTCCTATTGGTGTTCGATCAGATGAAGCAGTAATAAGTGGGTCTAGTTACAGCAGAATGTTGAACCGACTAAAGTTCAAATTGCTGAAGGAAACGAAAGAAAAAAAAACAAGTGTTGGAATTTGTAAACTCCATTCATTATCGCACAAGATATGACCCGATCTTGCTGTAAGCAACATCGAGACCACCGGTGTGCTTTGATAATAGCGATAAAAGGAATCGAAGCAAATAAGAAATTCAAAAATTATAACAGGAAATGAAGGGAGCTCTTACCAATGATCGCCGAAATGAATTGATGGAGGGGATTAATATATGTTTCGTCGATTCTCAGAAGGGAAAACCTCCTTATGGTTTTCACAAAACTGATTCTCTGATGTTGTGGATTTGTTGGTGTTCAACCGATCTTCTGCTGGTTTGAGGAGGAAAACGCTTGAGAGAGGAAGTAAGGAAAAGTCGATCCCCAGCAAAAACCCTCGATCCCTGAAAACAGGAGCTTGCCTCTTCTTAAAAGGGGGAATGGAAGCTTCGAGAGGGGAAAACCCGTTGAAGATTGAAGGTGGAAATGAAGGTATGCCGTTGCAGATCGAACGATGGAGAGAGAAGGAAAGCGTGCGAGGCCGTTGGCCCTGGAAGCTTCTGGAGATCATCGGGGATCTAGGGTTGAGGAAGAAGATGGCGGAAATCGGATGGCTGAAGGATGAAGGATGCACATGGGGGTGGTCGGCCATGGAGGGAGAGAGAGAGTGGTTGAGGGAGGAAGGCGAGTTAGGGTTTTCAAAACCCTAACTCGACCCTCAAACCTCGAAACTTAGTTTTTCCAAAAACAGGCCTCCTTTTCAGGTTTTTCTAAAAAGATGGTTAAAGGTGAGTTTTTCGGCAAAAATCTTCAAAAACCGCGAAATTTTTCCTAATTTCTTTGGTTTTTTGCATGATTTTTCCCATTTTTTTGTATTTTTAGAATAAAGTCCTAAAGCTTTACGAGAAATCAAAGATTAAAACTAATTTTTTGTGTTTTTGTAAAAATATTTACAAAAGGAAATTTTTCTGAGAATTTTAAATCTATTTTGAGAAAATTTCTTCAGAAATGGGTTTTGATCCGGATTTTGAGAAAATATGGATTTAAAGTACTGGATTCGGATCCGGAGTTGATTTTGAATATATCAATATGAATTTTAATTTAGAAAATCTAAAGAAATGACTTGATTTTCTCATAAAACGGGTTTAGGGGCAAAAAGGGTCATTTTTATAAAATCTTTTGAAAAATTTGGGGTGTTCACAGATGCCCCTCTTTGCTACTAAGCCGGTTGAGAGCCGAGCTTAGTGGCAAAGACAACACTCCAAATTTTGAAAATGCCCTAGTCAGCAGGTCTGAACTGGGTGCGGAAAATTTTATTTTGGGAAAAAAAAAACACGACTTCTCAGGCTTTGAAACCTTATCCTGAATGGTTCTGGGGGGATAAAATCCTCGATAATGATACAACTGAATGACAAGAATGAGGATATCATGATGGGACTTTGGGTGAAAATCCCAGGGATGGTGAAAGGTAAGAATTTTGATCAAGTTTCATGGGTGAGACAAGATCAGCCCTTTAGAATGACTCAGGTTTAGCCCTTAACCTGGATGGGACGAAGATAGATCAAGATAATTTGGATGGGGGAAAGGAAATATAAACGGACCTCGATGGGACATTTTGAGAGAAATGCCTTGTGAGATGAAATTTAAAACATGATCCTTTCCTGGATGGATGTACAGAGCAAGGATTCCTTTGTGGGGAAAACCATGATGGAATGGGAAGGATTACCCCGTCTAAACGAGGCTCAGGTTTAACCCAAACCTGAAAGGAAGGTAACTCGCGGAGCGAGGTTCAGGCTTCGCTCTTATCCTGAGAGGGACGACCATACAGAAGCTTCGAGTGAAGAAACCGTGATGGGACAACAAATGCGCCGCTGAAGCGGGATTCAGGTTTTAACCCTTGTCCTGAGTGGGAGATGATACAGAATCTTCAAGTGGAGAAACCGTGATGGAACTAGAAAGGACATCTAGTCGGAAACGGGACTCAGGTTTAACCCTAACCTGAACGGAAGATACCTTATGGAACGAAGTTCAGGCTTAGCCCTTGACCTGAAAGGGATGATCATATGGAATCCTCGGATGAAGAAACCATGATGGGACCTTCAGAATTTGGATAAACAAATCTGAAAGGGGTCTGCGAGAAGAGAAAATCAAGGGATTCCCTAAAGCTTGGAAAAGGGATGATCTTGGGCGCCTCATTGCTGAGACTAAAATCAGCTTTCAAAAACAGACGACCTCTCGCAGAAGGTTTGGGTTTGTACCTCGAGGGGCGAGGTAACAGGTTTAATCCTTAGCCTGAATGGATATAGAATCCTCGAGGAGCGAGGAAAACTGTGATGGGCCTCTAAACCTTGCACAACAAGTCCTCGAGGGGTTTTTGCAAAAGAATGAAAATGGGGGTCCCTAAAGCTTGAAAAGGGGTTGTTCTTGGGCGCCTCATTGCTGAGGCTGAAAATAGCTTTTGACAATAACAGATCTTTTGCAAAAAGTTCAGGTTTTAACCCTTATCCTGAGAGGGAACTGTCCATGGTGGGACAGTAGGGAGCACAGGGAAGTGTGCGAATCTGAGAGCGCTCAGATCAGACGGAAGAAAAAAACTTTTCAGTCCTAAGGAGGGATGACGTCAGGATACGTCAAAACGATCTTCAAGTTCACGCTTCATGTTGGGATAATCAGAAAATATTGCCAATAAGATGCCAAAAATTGTAGTTGATTCAGAATGATTGAATTGTGCTCCTGTGTGAAAATATCACCTCTTTCTACCTAGAGTATTAGCTTCAATTGGGCTAACTCTGTAGAATTTGAGATCTAAAATTCAAATTTGTTGCTGTTGAGTTTCTTTAAGGAAGATATCAATTTCTCTGATATGAAAAGAGAGGAAACATCCTTAGCTTCATAAAAGCAATTAAGTGAAAAGGTATTGATAAAAGAATGTTACATAGATAAAGATGATTCCTGACAGTTTTGGGCAGTTTGATATCCTGGGCATTTCCCATGATGATCTGTTTGCACTCTTTTGAACCATGGAGCTTTCTTGGCTTCTTTCACATCATCCTTTATTTTGGAGATGTCCTGACTTTTCTCTCTTTTTTGAGGAAGGGTACGTCACAAACTCCTTCATCTTGGAGATGCTCTGATCCTTCTTTTTCTTTGTCAGGGATTATGACATTGGTTCTTGGGTTGAAATCTCTAAATAGTAGCAGAAATTAAATATCTTTTAGGGTTTGTTGGTAGGTTCATCGCATCCGCCTTCATCTCGACGGTGATCCGAACTTTCCCTGGAAGGATCCGTCACAAACTCCGTCACCTTGGAGATGTTTCAAATCTTCTTTGGCCCCGGGGGTCCACTCGCTTAATTCGCCTTCATCTTGACGACAATTGAGAGATCCCTTTTGCGGATATTTGATTGCAGCTTAGCTTGGATGACTGAGGATATATGGATTGGGTAGGTTCTTTTTACTGCCCAGGACATTTCCACTGTCTTACCGCCAAAAGAATAATCTTTAAGAATGTGCCACTGTTATGATTAATATCAGTTCACTTATGGCTTTTCAACATCATTGAATTTTCCTTTGCCGATCATATTAAAGATTTTTCTTCAACCTCTTGGTTGACCAACAGAAAAAGCTTGAATTTAGCTCTTATTTCGCAAGAGTCTTGCTCTTTTGAAAATGATACTGAAGGTAGTTTGAGATAATTCTTTGTGCGATGAAAACTTTGAGATCAACAATGACTTTTGATAGCAAATTGGCAACGTATTCTAGAAAATCCTTGACGAAAGAAATCACTTGATATCGAATCGACACGTCCATGACAAAATTCTCCTCTCTTTTTCCCCAAAAGAGAGACTCAGGCTTAAGCCCTTACCTGAATGGGAAGTTGGAAATACTCCTCTCTTCCCTGAAAGAGGAGGTGTTTGCAAAACGGAACTTTCGAAGAGAAATTAAGTTTTCGTCAAAACTCCCTATCTCTAGGCTTCTCTTATGGAAAGGCGGCCGAAAAACAAAGTTGAGAAAGTATCACAGAGGAACGAGTCCATCACACTCTCCCTAGAAGAGAGTCCTCTGTGAAGGGGTTGGCCAAAGATGATAAAAACAGGGGCCATAAAAGAAACGAGCTTCCGTCGAAGCTCTCCCTGGAAAAAGGGTTCTCTTGTGTAAAGTTGGTTGTTGTTTTGCAAACTATTCGCGAAGAAAATGAGTCCCTTCAAACTCTCCCTGGAAGAGGGTTCTTGCGAACGGAAGATGGTTGCATGCGAAAGAAACGAGCTCCCTCGAACTCTCCCTGAAGAGGGTCCTTCGCAAGAAACAATTGAAAAATGATAACTCGAAGGTTGACATTGAGAATTTAGAATTTGAAATGATGATGTTTGGTTAGCACAAAGACTGAACCTGGAGGGCTAACTGATTAGTCAGTCAAACACTAGCGCAAGCGCTAGATGTACCAGCACTGGATTTCAAAGAGAAAGCCCCAGTACGAGCGCTGGGTTTTTTGAAAAATGCACACCAGTACGAGCACTGGGTTTTTCAAAATGTACACCAGCATGAATACTGGGTTTTTGAAATGCACACCAGCACGAGTACTGAGTTTTTGAAATGCACACCAGTACGAGCACCGGGTTTTCGAAATGCACACCAGTACGAGCACCGGGTTTTCGAAATGCACATCCGCACGAGCACTGGATGGTTCAATAGGAGAATTTGAAAATGAGACCGACATTCAAAGATACTTGAGAATTAAGCGAGAATGATTGCCGGTGTTTCAGGATTATCCCTTATCCTGAAGGGGAAGTGATGAGTGATGAGTGAAAACTCGAATTCACAATGACTTGTCTAATACGAGCATTGGATTCAAAGGAAGTTCAAGTCGGAACTTGAAACTTCAAAAAGATGAGAATATACAAAAAAGGAAAATCCGAGTCGGAACCCGGTTTTTAAATATGAGAAAATGAATGAGAATCGAGTTTGAAAACTCGCATTCCCAAAGCAGTGAATTGTCCAACACGAGCATTGGATTCAAAAGGAAGTTCAAGTCGGAACTTGAGACTTCAAAAATAAGAATATATATATATATATAAAAGAAGGAAAATCCGAGTTGGAACCAGGTTTTTAATACAAGAAAGAAAGTGAGAATCGAGTTCGAAAACTCGAATTCTCAAAACAAAGAATTATCCAACACGAGCGTTGGATTTAAAAGGAAGTTCAAGTCGGAACTTGAGACTTCAAAAATAAGAATATATATATATATATAAAAGAAGGAAAATCCGAGTCGGAACTCGGTTTTTAATACAAGAAAGAAAGTGAGAATCGGGTTCGAAAACTCGAATCCTCAAAACAAAGAATTGTCCAACACGAGCGTTGGATTCAAAAGGAAGTTCAAGTCGGAACTTGAGACTTCAAAAATAAGAATATATATATATATAAAAGAAGGAAAATCCGAGTCGGAACCCAGATGAGAAGGGGATAATTCCTACCCGAGAGTCGGTTTGAAAGTATTGACAAAAAGCATGAATAGATTTCGATGATTACAAAGATTTATTCAAGACTCTTGACCCAAGATGGTCTGAACTTTGATTACTTCAGGATTTTCCCTTATCCTGGAGGAGAATGAATAAAAGATTAATATGAATTGAAGAGTTTATGGGAAGTAGTTCAGGTTTTAACCCTTAACCTGAAAGGGATGTAAAATAAAAAAATCGATAAAATTTGAAAGTTTGATAAAACTTGATAAAAACTTGACAAAATGATAAAAATAGATAACAAATCGATGAAAATTCAGTTAAATCGGAAAATGAAATAGATAAAAATAGATCAACTGAAAGATTGAGAAGTTTTTTAGAAAAAGAGTTCGTCTAATCTTGCCTGCATATGACGAAGGAAGACATGTATAGATCAAAATAAAAATGCCCCAATATCAGGGAGAAGATGTGAGAATTTAACAGAACATTGTCGCTTTATTGAGAGAGATTTTTTTTTTGAAGAGTACAAAAGGCTAGGAATTTAAGTGTAAAATCTCTTCAAATGTAAAGCATTAATAGGATCTGGCAGTTCCGCTCCATCTGCATTGATCAGACGATAGGAATTACGGGGCAATGCTTCCTTAACCACATAAGGGCCTTCCCAATTGGGTGACCACTTGCCCTTCGGCCGATGCTTGAGATGAGTTGTCGATCTGAGCACAAAATCATTGACTCGAAATCTTCTCTCAATGACCGATTTGGCGTAGTGCCGAGCTATCCTTTGACGATAGGCTTGAGCGTGCTCTGCTGCCTTGAGTCTTTTTTCGTCTAATAGATCGAGCTGTACCAATCTCTGCTGCTGATACTGATCAAGCGGAAGTTCAATGAGTGACGCAAATTTGAGTGCGGGCTTCTGAATATGTAGAGGTAACACCACCTCTGTCCCATAAACAAGCTTTGAAGGCGTAGCATTGGTTGGGGTTCGAATGGTGGTTCGGTACGCCCAAAGTGCGTCGTGCATCTTTTCGTGCCAATCACGGCCTGTTTCCACTGTTCTTTCCAGAATGCGGATCAAAATCTTGTTGGTGGCCTCTGCCCGGCCATTCCCTTGGGGATAGTAAGGGGCTGAGAAGTGGTGATGAATCCCGAACTTTGAGCAGAAGGTCTTCATCTTCTCATTCTTGAAATGGCTGCCATTATCTGATACAATATCATGTGGGACGCCGAAGCGACAAAGGAGATTTTTATGAATAAATGAAACCACATGCCAGCCTTCTACTGTTCGCAGAGTTACAACCTCGACCCATTTGGTGAAGTATTTTGTAGCTGCGAGGAAGTATTTGTGGCCATTAGATGCTGAAGGAGTGATCGGACCCACCACGTCGAAGGCCCACATTGAAAAGGGCCAAGGAGAGACCACGGATTGCAAGTATGCTGTTGGCGCATGAATGGAAGGTGCGTGCATTTGACACTTGACGCATTTCCTTACAAATTGATGGCAATCCTGTTGCATGGTCTTCCAGTAGTACCCTGCACGAATAATCTGATTGACGAGTGTTTGGTAGCCGACATGGCCACCACAAATTCCCTCGTGCGCCTCTCGGACCACTTCCATGGCTTCATCCTTATCTAAGCATCTAGCATACTCAGAACTGAACCCACGACGGTAGAGGGTATTGGCAAGGATAAAATAGCGGACTGACATGCGTTGAATCGCGTGTTGCTCCTTTCTTGGCATTTCTGCTGGAAACTCACCGGTTTCAATAAAGCTTTTGATGTCTTGATTCCAAGGCTTTTCCTTCTGAGCGGCCTGGTTCACTTGCTCAACTGGAATGTAGGCAGGTTGATCAAGTCTGCCGATCTCGAAGGAACGACAGGATTCACTGTCTTTAAAAGACAAAATAGAGCCTAAGCAGGCTAAGCCATCGGCTATGTGATTGTATTCCCTCTTGACATGATTGAGCTGAAATTCTTCAAAGTTGCCTATGAGAGCTAAGGCAATCTTCTGATAAGGGATTAACTTTGAATCCTTGACTTGCCATTCAGCATTAACTTGGCTGATAACAAGTAATGAGTCGCCGAAGGCGTGTACTCTCTTGACATCAAAGTCGTGCAAAATTTTGAGGCCTTGTATTAGAGCTTCATACTCAGCCATGTTGTGAGTACATTGGAAACTGAGCTTGAGGGAATAAGGGAGCATCTCCTTTTCAGGAGTGATTAACAAGATCCCAATTCCTATACCAGACATATTTCTGGCTCCATCAAAGAATAGAGTCCAGAGTGGAGATTCCTGAATACTGCAGATGCAGTCATCAGGAAAATCGTCTTCTGCTTTGATCTCTTCTGTTAACGGGAAATCTGCCAACTGATCTGCGATGGACTGACCCTTGACTGACTTCTGAGAAACATATTCCAAGTCATATTGCATCAGGAGGACTTGCCATTTCGCAATCCGTCCAGTAAGAAAAGGTTGCTCAAGGATGTATTTGAGAGGGTTGAGTCTCGACAGGATCTTGATTTCTGATGCCATTAGATAATGTCTCAGCTTCTGACACATCCATACTAAGGCTAGACATGTCTTTTCCATCTGAGAATATCTCTTTTCGTAATCGATGAAGGTCTTGCTGATGTAGTAGATGGCATGCTCTATCCGGCTGCCTTCCTCATACTGCGCAAGAAGTCCGCCACAAGCATTGTGGTTGACAGAAATATATAAGAGCAGCGGCTTTCCAAGTTCGGGTGGCTTTAGAACTGGTGGATTGAGAAGGTACTGCTTGATGCGCTCAAATGAGAGCTGACATTCTGGTCCCCACTTGAATTTCACTTCTTTTCTTAATAAGTGATTGAAGGGATCGCATCTCATGGCCAGATTGGAGATGAAGCGTCGGATTGACTGAATGCGCCCTTGAAGGCTCCTTAATTCCTTGAGGTTGGTGGGAGGCGGCATGTCAATGATTGCCTTTGCTTTGGCAGGATCCACCTCTATGCCTTTCTTGCTGATCATGTAGCCAAGCAGCTTGCCTGACTCTACCTCGAAGACACATTTCTGCGGATTGAGTCGTAATTTGTAGAGGATAAGTCTTTCAAAGACTTGGCCGAGAGCATCGAGATGATCCTCTCCTTCTTTGGACTTGACCAGGATGTCATCCACATAGGCATCCATGTTTTTGTGCATCTGATCATGAAAGATCACTGCCATAGCCCTCTGATAGGTTGCCCAGCGTTCTTGAGTCCAAATGGCATGACTGTATAGCAAAAGGTGCCCCAAGGCGTGGTGAAGGAAGTTTTAGATTGGTCACAAGCGGCCAATTTGATTTGATTATAGCCCGAATATCTGTCCATAAAGGAGAACATGGCATGGCCTGCCGTGCTATCGATCAGAAGATCGATGTTGGGGAGTGGATAATCATCCTTCGGGGTTGCTTTGTTTAGATCTCTGAAGTCAATGCAGATTCGAACTTTGCCATTCTTTTTGAGGACTGCCACAATGTTCGCCAACCAATCTGGGTATTCGATGGTCCGAATGAACCCTGCTTTTAATAACTCTTCAAGCACTTCTTTAACTTGTGGTGCCACTCGAGGATCCATTTTTCTGAGTTTCTTTTTGATTGGCTTGCAATCCGGTTTCAACGCAAGGCGATGTTCGACTAACTTGGAGTCTAAACCTGGCATATCTTCATAAGTCCAAGCGAAGACTTCCTGATGCTGTTTGAGGAAGTAGATGAGCCTTTTCTTCTCATCTAAACTTAGACTGAAACCAATTTTGAGGATTCTTTGATCATCTTCTGAACCAATATTGACATCCTCTGTTGGATCTTGAACCAACGGCGATGGTTCATCCTGCTTCTGAATGCTGGCAAACTCTGGCAAATCTTGAATTGTCGAGTCGAATTCTGCCAACTCTTCAATCTGCTCTGTCATTTTGTTGACTTCTGCCCCTGCCTTCGCTTTGCATGCTCTGGCTGTTTTATTTTGAAAAAGGTTGGTATTGATAACGAGCTTTTTGAACGATTTAGGAGCCATGATCCTGGCAATCCTGTAAGTGAAAAGGAGGCCTTTTGAGAAAAGGTAAAATGTTCGAAAAATAGCCTTTTGTACAGAGACAGAGAATGACAACATAGATAAGGATATAAGCAGGGAATTTGTGCACACCAAAATGAACAGAGCAAACAAACTTTTCATTGATTGAGTAAACTTTGATATTTACAAGCAATTGTTTTGAGGAAAAGAAAGAAATTGGGGCGGATCTTGCCCTTACAAGATGACGAAAAGGAAAGAGAACAAAAAACACTGGCATTGTCTTCATTACTGAGCTCCCTTGACGAAGATGGTCTTTCTATCTGATGACTGACCTGTGAAACCCAAGCCTGTGCCGGTGACATGCTAGGCAGGGATGATCGGCTCCAGGATGCCGTCTTCATCTTTGACCAGGCCCCTGAAGGGCTGATAACCGTGCTTCATTAGGAGATCAAATCCTTTCCTTGTTTTTGAGAACCGAGGAAAAAGCGGGTGATCTTTGAATGAAGTATAATCGAGGCGTCCTCCTAATTTGAAGAAGCGAGGTCCCTGCCACTGAATAACTGTGGTGATATTTTCTGTTGGCTGGATTTCTTTCAAGTTTAGCATATCCAGACTTTCACTCAGATTAATCTCTTCGGCTTCCCGGATGCTCGGGATGTCGGCAGTGAAAGTGGGACGGAGAATCATCGGCTGTGGGAGTCGTTCTTCCGGATCTTCTCCTAGGACCATAGTGATCATGCCCCCCTTCGACCATTTTATACACTGGTGCAGGGTTGATGGGATCGCATTGGCATTGTGGATCCAGGTGCGCCCCAGCAACAGATTGTATGTTGGCGGTACATTGACCACATGGAAGAGTACAGTATGCACCGAATAGTTGATAAAAATTTCGAGAAATATCTTTCCCTTGGCTGTCTGCCCATGGTTATCAAAACCGTAGATCATGATCGGATCTGGGGTGTATTCTTCTTTTAAACCCAACACCTTGGCTGTCATCTCTGGACAGATATTAAGGCTGCTGCCTCCATCGACGAGCACATGAGGGACTGTCATGCCCCTGGTTCGCACTACTATGTATAGGGCGTTGTTATGAAACGAATGAGGCTTTGGCAAATCCTCATCAGAAAAGGTGATCGGTGCATTTGTCATGGCCTGATTGACGATTTGAGCCATGTCTTGCGGGGTCGTGCTAGGCTTGACTTTGATCTTTCTGAGAAGATCTTCTAGAACTTGTTGGTGCTCAGATGAAGCGTGAGTCAGGTCCAAGATGGAGATGTTGGATAATGCAGTAATTGGCTTCTGAACTGACCCTGAAGCCTCTTCTTTCTTTGAAGCTGCCTTGATAAAGCGCTTCGGGATCCTGGGAACTAGCTTGGCAGTTTCTGTCGCTGCCTTTGTTGGTTTGCTGGAAGATGGGATGACATCCGCCCTCTTGACGGATGACTGTGCCTGGCGAAGGACTAGGACCTGATGTTGATCCTGAATGTCCTGCCTAGAACATGGTTGGATACTGCCTTGCAGAGAGAATGCTTGCTCTGTAACGACTGAGACTGAATGTTTAGGAAAAGGTTTGGACAAGACTTCCGGCTGCTGCTCATCCTCGTCCTCAATTAGCATGTTTTTGTCAATACAATCCTGAATGATGTTTTTGAGGACAAAACAATGCTCGATGTCGTGTCCGACAGTCCGATGGAATTTGCAGAATTTATCCGTCCATTTACCCATGGCGACGGGAGGGTCTGCTACCTTGGGGAGCTTAATCATTCCTTTCGACATCATATATTCTAAGATGTCTTCGTGGGACTGTTCTAAGGCTGAGAATTCCCGATCATAACTCCAACCTTCATGCTTCGGCTTTTCCGGCTGCTTTGCTTCTGACTGGGGCGCTGACTGAACAGGCTGCGGCTTAATAAATTTTCCCTTCTGGGCTGCTGAGTTTGCTCTTTCGGCCCTAGGATGCCCTGAGTTCTTGCTGCGGCCCTTCTTGTTCTTCTTTCTGCCAGAACCACTGCTGCCCTAATCTGTCAATCCTGCGGCATAGGCGACGTGCGCCTTTTTCTTTTGATCAGGATTTCCTCTGACAAAAGGATATCCTTCGTATAGACCATTGTCCAGGCCGGTCTCGAGTCACTCAGCTCTCTCAATCAATTTGATGAATGACTTGGCGGGCGAAGTGGAAATGAGGTTCCTCAAAGGCTGGGCAAAATTATTCAGAATAATTTGCAGGGCGTGCTCCTCCGGGATGGGAACCTTCATTTTGTTACAGGTGCTTCTCCACCTATGGATGAATTCACTGGCTTTCTCATTCTCCATCTGTTTTAAATTGTACAGATGATTGAGGGTTGGTGAGGCTTCAATATTGAACATGAAGCGTTCTATGAACAAATTCACAACTTTATCGAACTCTCTTAGTTCGATAGGATTAATGTGATCTGCATACCACCTGGCTGCTACCCCTTCAAGGCTGCGAGGAAAGCATATGAATAACGCCCGATTATCTTTTCTGAAACGGCCGCATTCGGCATAAAAGGTGGCCAAATGAGCCTTGGGGTTGCTGGTTCCATCGAATTTAAGGAATTTTCGAGGGAGATTCTCCAGATTGTCATCCCCGTCCAGGCCATGGTAAAAATCTTCACCGGAGTAGGTCTGCTTGCCCTTGCTTTTAGCTTGAATATCCTTGATGGCCCGATTCATTTCTTTCATTTGCTCCTGCATCGGGTCATTATTTGGAACGGGCTTGTTGATTGATTCGGGCTCTACAGTGGTCTTTGCAAACTGCGGTGGGGGATACTGATAAACTGTTATCATCGCAAAATTTTTACTTTTGCAAATCAAACTGACCTTTGAAAAAGTTTTTGAAAATAACTCGCCTCCGTTTTAAAATGCGGGAAAATTCCGTAGAATGGGACTCGCCTGTCGGTACGAGGTTCAACCGTTCCTGCCACCTTTAACAGGGGTAATTGAACCAAGGATCAATCTTATGCTCTACTCTATTCAACTTGTCTAAATCATATTCTAATTTCTAAATGCACATAGAATCAGGCATATGCTATGAATTTTCAGAAAATGCACATTTGAAAACACAATGTTTGCTTTGAATGATTGAAATTTTTTAGAAAATGTAAATCTTGGAAATGATATCACATGAGAAATCGTGAAATGGGATTTGAAATATACTTCTGAGAGAAATAAAAATCGATTTTGAGGAATCCTTGACATTTGGTGAAAATCGATTCTGAGAGACTTGGTTTCTCTTAATTCAAACTTGGAAATTGAAATTCTAACTTAGAAAATTTGAATTTGGAACTTGGGAAATACTTGAAATATCATTGGCAAATCCATATTCTTTTGAATAAGACTTAGAAGAATTCTAACTTCAAACTTTGAAATTGACTGCATAACTTTGGAAAATTGAGTTTATGAACTTGAGAAACATTTGAAATATTCTTTGGAATTCAATGCTTTTGGGAAAATCGATTTTGCTATAAGACTTGGGAGATTTTGAGAAAATGAACTTCTTTGAATTGAAATTTGAATTGGAATTGGCAAATGCATGAAATGAATGAATATGGCTTTGAGGACTTAAGAAATACTTTTTGTATTTTTGAAAAATGCAGTGCATTTTGAAGTTAGCCTAAAAGTGTAGGGTGAATGTGGCTAATGTGAAGATTATAAATCTGAGTATCATTCGTATTCTGACTATGGCCATAAATACAAATTCCACCAAGTTTATAAACTTCATAGAAGCTAGTGCATGTGCCATTCGTGTAGACCATGGTGAATTTGTAAAAATATGCATGAATCATCATCCATCACACATTAACATTATTTAAAAAAATAAACTATATGCAATGCTGCCTAAGCTAAGCAGGAAATGTAAATTCTTATTCCAAAGTTTAATTACAAATTACATCACTATTGAAATTTAAATACATGAAAAATAAAGTCTTCAATGTACCTGCAAAACTAGAGAACTTGGTTAATGAAAATATGTTGGCTTTTCTAGATTTATCCAACAATATCAGGAAATTGTTGGATTTTGCTAGATATAAGCCTTTTTGTCATGATTACCTTAAATCAAAATGATAAAGTATGAAAAAATAATAAAGGTAAAATATGAAATTTCGAAATTGGGGTCAAAATGACCAAAATACCCCTAATAACAAGACTATGGCCTTGAAATTAGGGTTTTTAGAAAGATATTTTGATAAAATGCAAATTTTGAAATTTGAATAGAATAAACTCAAACCAAATATGCTATGACATGATTTAAAATATAAAATTAGGGTTAGGGATTTCGAAATTTAGGTCAAATGACCAAATTGCCCCCGATAGCAAGACTATGGCCTTGAAATCAGGGTTTTTAGAAAGAGATTTTGGTAAAAACTTAGGTTTTATGCACTAAATGAAATCAAATGAGCACAAAATTAAACCTAAAGCATCCTAATATGATTATGAACATGATTAAACCCTAAAAATATATGCTTATGTACGAAAATCCAATAATATCACAAATTTTATGATTTTTGCAGTGTTTTTGGATCTTTCAGGAACCCGGTTTTGCAATTTGCTTAATTCAGCCATCAAATGGATTCCAAAATCCATAAAAATTGGTACTTGAACTTGTTATAACCCTAATGTCGAATTGGAAAAATAAAAATAATTTTTTGACATTAAATTAATCCGAAAATTGCATTAAACCCTAAAAATATGCTATTTTTGACCTAATTCACCAACCAGTCTCAGTCCAAGACTTGAACCAGGGGTCAAATATCCATAGAAATTTATTAAATTTTACAGAGACTAACTAAGAAGAAAAACAGAGATTTCCCAATTTACAGATTGGAAAAATCATCTCCGGTTAGGGAGAAACCCTTCCGGCAATCTGGACTTGAATATTGCAAACCACACATGAGTTAAAACAGACACTTCAGATTAAAATTTTTGGGATAAATATCAATACTAGTCTAAAATATCTGATATTTTAGCAGTAAACATTAGACATAAAAATAATAATACTCACTTTTTACATATCATGAATCGAATCTGTGGTTTGGGATTTATAAACAACACAAGTCTGATTAGGGTTTTGGTAAACCCTAACGAGTTTTAAATTGAAAATCAGACTTTCTGTCAGAGGAAAAATAACAAACAGCAATAAAAAATTCTGAAAATTTTACAGTGGCTAGATCTAATCAATATGAATCCATGGCATTTTACGGATCTCAAATAGGATATCGGATGAGAAAAATATCATCACATCAAGTCACCCTCCTGATTTTAACACCGATTTTAAAGTTTTAAAAACCCGACCTGATGTCTGATTTTTTTGACAGGGTTTCCGAATCCACAAACCTCTGATTTTTTTACAGTAGTTCAATCACATATGCATGCATCACATATAAAAAAATCAGAAATAAAAAACAAGTATTTCAATCCAAAACAGCATGCTCTTTTCTGTTCTAAACTAAAAATACACAGAAATCTAAGAAACTTGAGAAAATATGCATTAATTAATGAAAAATAATAAAACAAACCATAAAACAGCAAATAAAAATTATTTCTATGCTGGGAAACGTAAAATAAACATGAATAAACAAATAAATAAAATAAAATCAAGGAATCAATGGCTGGAATTTGATTTCACCCTTAAACACATGGATTTGACCCATTAAAAGGGTAAATCATGTATTTCATTGGTTAATAATACAAAAGACAATGCTAAAATTGATTCTAATGGATTAGAATCCCTGTAAACACCACAAAAAAGAGTTAGATCACTTTCTTGAACCGTTCTTGAGGTTCTTGAGGTTGAATCCATGGTTTAATCCATGAAGGGGATGACACCAATGGCTAAAATTGATTTAAAACATGAAAAAGTATTAAATAAAACTAAAAAATATTAAAAATATTACCTTGGTGCTTGCAGCTGCAATGGAGGAAGGTGGAGGTGCTGGAGAGGAGAGAGAGGCCACGAAAATTTTAGAGAAAAGAGCCCCCCTTTTGGCCCCCCCTTAGGTCCCTTTTTATAGTTTTTCAAAAAGTCACTTAATTAGGGTTAATTAAGAGGTTTTTCATTTTTTTAGGACTCTTTCTAATAAATCCACTAAAGGCAATGATTTTTTTTGTGGTTTTCTAACCCTAAATGAACTCTAATTAAACCTTAATTAACACCTAATTAAACCCTAAAAAGTCCAAATGTGGTACCACCTAGTATGGACCCACATTTGGTTTTTAAAACCTGAATTTAAAACCTTTAAAAACCAATGGTTTAAAACTTAAATAAAATGGATTTTTAAAATTGATTTTGACTCCTCTAAACCTCTAACCTAACTAGGACAATGACTAACCCTAGTCTAGCCCTGACTTACTCGAATATGGCACCACCCCGAGTGGGCCCTACTTGAGTTTTTTTTTTTAAAATGATTTTAAAACTTGAAATTGAGAAAGTTTTCAAAAGATTTTCAAAAGTAAACTTTGAAATTAAAATTTTTGAAATGGAATAGGGTCCTAACTGGGTCAGGACTCCTCTGGATATGGTACCAACTGAGTGGGCCCACATCGAGTTTTGCAAATTTTGAAATAAACACTGAAAATACCTTTGAAAAGGGGTTAAAATTAATAATTAAAATTCAAGATTTTTGAAAATAGAGTTCTAATCGAACTGGAACTCCGGGTTAGAGTCCTGAACTCTTAGGACTCTGAGATTTTAGATTTTTAGAATTCAAAAGGGAGAATTTTCGAAAGATTTTATCAAAACTTGATGAAATAAGTCAGAAAACACAGTCAGGGTTAGACTCCTAACTCGACCGAACTCTAAAATAGAGTCCTGAATCAACTGGACTCTGCAAAATGACCTAATTTTTGAAAACAAATGGAAATAAATAAAAATGAAAGTAAAAACAGACTCCTGACAGGATTAGAACTCTGGGACAGAGTCCTGATCGGACTGAAACTCTAGATTTTTTTGGTATTTTCTGAAAAACAAATGAAAGAACTTGTCAAAACAGTGAAAACAATAACGAATATTGAAATAAAACAGAGTTCTGATTCAACTAAGACTCTGGGGACAGAGTCCTAATTGAACTAGGACTCTCCAATTTTTGGATTTTCTGAGAAATCAAATGAGAGGATTTTGAAAAACAAGTGAAAATAGGATGAAATTGAAGTTTGTGGTTCAGAGTCCTGATCTAATTAGGACCTTGAGAAAGAGTTCTGATTCGATCAGAAATCTAAGAATTTTGGTTTTCTGATAAGAAAATGATGAATTTTAAGCAAAGCTTTTAAAAGCCAGTGAAAATGAAGTGAGAAAATCAATTTTGGATAGAGTCCTACTTCGATCAAGACTCTGGGGTAGAGTCCTTATTTGATCAGGACTTTGGGATAAAACCTAAGAATTTTAAAATTCTTTGATAAAAGTATAACAATTTTGATAGATGGAAAGATTTTTAAAAGATTCTTTCAAAATTGAAATTAGGATCAGAGTCCTGATCTAACTAAAACTCTTCAAACAGAGTCCTGGTTCAACTAGAACTCTGAATTTTTGACTCATTTTGAAAGATTTTGAAAGATTTGATTGAAAATGGATAAAAATAGTTGTAAAAGATTAGAGTCCCAATCCAATTGAAACTCTGAAGAAGAGTCCTGATCCGACTGGACTCTTGAAGAAGAGTCCTGATCCAACTCAGACTCTAACATTTTGGCCAAAACAGAAGATTTTGAAAGGTTCTTCTCAAAAACAGGTAAAAAGGTAGTGAAAATTAGAGTCTTGATCCGACTAGGATTCTGGAAAAAGAGTCCTGATCCAACTAGGACTCTGAAATTTTTGAAGATTTTTGACAAGTAAAGGAATCCAGAAGCGACACCACCTAAATGGGTCTCATCTGAGAATTGAAATCAATTGAAATTGAGTTTGAAATGAATCCAGATTGTTTTCTAAGAAAGTATTTCAAAATATAAGGTCCCGGGGGTTGGAAAATGACAGAATGTTGAATAAATACCCAGGTTTTGAAATTGATTTTGAAATAAAAGCTTTAAAATTCAAATCTGGATTGAATATTTTAAAAACTTGAGTGTTGGATCTCGAAGATGAGATGTAATGACATGCAATGCTATGCTGTGCAATGAAATGGTATGCCGAATGCATGCAATGATATGCAATGACATATGAAATGTAAGCACTGGATAAGGGTGAAAATTTAGGGTGTTTATATAAACAAGCTGCTCTTCCTCTTATGATTCCTCAACTGATTCTGTTTCTTAAGAAGTGGTGTCGGGTTGTACTTGCTTTCTAACAATCCTGACTGGCTTCTTTACGGCCTTCTTCTTTGGCTTGCTTTTTGGAACAGCTTCTTTCTGACTGGCTTTGGCCTGCTCAGCCATCATTTTGGTCATCATTCTTTTAAACAGATTATACATGGCTGGATTTATATCATCTGCTGGATTCTGATTTTGTCCCCAGACTGATTTGGGGGAATCCATCCCTCCGGCCTCACTGTCGCTGTGTTGAGGAACTGTTTCTTTTCCTGCCCTTGTTACAACCATTTTGCCAATGCCAGTGATCTCCTGTTAAGGTGAAAAGAATGATTAGGGTTTGGAGGAAATTTTTGGAAATGTGATTTCTTTTAGGAAGAGACATGAGGGAAGGAATTGACAAATTTTTGCAATGATCGCATCACCCTTTTATGGTGACAAAAATGTGCCTTATGACCTAGGCGAGGTCGCCTGTCATGACAAGGGATAAAAGAATAGACAAAATGGGTCTCATCACTGGGGATGAATTCGTAATTATATGAAATAAAATAAGAGTTAGCCATGAAAGTTTTTTATCAGAATAAAAGCTTGTATTTTCATTGATGACGAAATTTAAATACAAAGAGAAGGTGGGCAGATAGTTTGCCACCATTCTCGATACTCTGATGATACATTAGGACCAGGAAATATAGACAAAGGAATAAAGAAGTCCCAAGTGTATTTGGCGACGTGGTATGCTCCAGACCACTGATCTGACCGTAGATCGAACTCTGGCATGCGGCCTGTCGGGAAGCGAGTGTTGGCACGAACCTGCCGCTGCGAAAACTGTCTGAGACATCTCTCTGGCTGATATTCTACGCAGAAGAAAGGGCCGAGCAGTTTGTAGCGCTTGTCACGAGCATAGGTGTAGCGAGGAATGGTCTCTCTTCTGTTGAAGAAGTCCCAAATAATTTCCTCCTGATGCACTTTCTCGATCAAAGCTCGGCACTGAATGGCTGACTTCGGCTGCTTGCTGCTGAATATGAAAGAACTGGCTTTTGACGGTACATGTCGCAGGAACCATGAATGCAAGGCGTACGTGCATCCTTCCACCAAAATGGTCTCTTCGAGGGCGAAACGAGCTAAACCTCTGTAGAGAAAAGCTAGAGCTGCCATTGAGACTGAAAGCTGACGGGTCTGCTTGCTTCCCCATCTTCAAAAAAGTTAGGCGACTCTGATATCGATGAAATTCTGACCATCCTGAAAGAATGTCAGCCCCACTGTGCATAGGACCATGGCATGCTGGATTCTTTCTCTTGCTGCTCGAGATAAGGTATCGATTTCTTCGTAGGCCCCATATTGGTTGTAGAGTTCAAACATATCGATGAACTGATTTCCGCTGATCTCTGTGAGAGGCCAGGACCTGCTCCCTGTAGCTCTGGCCAATGCTTCTCGAACATCTATCCCTTTGACATTGATCAAGAATTGCTGCTCGACCGGATCATCTGGCTGACCAGCTGGTTCTGGCAATCCCATGATATTATTGAACTCGTCCATTAGCATAGTCATTTCTCCCCATGGAAACCAAAACGTGCAGGTACGCGGATTCCACCGCTCTGCCATAGCTTGAATCAGACTGTCGTTGATGGTTCGCTTGCCAACTGCTGATGCCATCTTCAATCCACAATCGTCCAAGTGGTCTGGGAACATACGCGAGAAGGCGGTGAACCAAGAATAGTACCACTGAGGGAAGAAGGTACGAGACTGAATGACCCGATGATCTGGGGTTCCATCTCTTATTTGATAGAAGACATGATCCCAAGGAAAGATAGCATCGGGAGATTGTGATGCCATCGGAGTGATACTGAGGCAAAAAGGAGGAAAAGAGTCAAATAGAATGCAGGACTTATGGATAGACTTTTGATGATGGAAAAAGGATAGACACAAATCCTGGAAATTTTCGAAAGATCAAGGGGCTCAGAAAAGACTTTCCAGGGTTTTTTTTAAGGAAAATTCTGACACAAAAGAGAAAAGAATGTAGGTAAAAGGAAAAGTATACACCTGGGGTTTTTGAAGATAGAGGAAGTTTTAAAGAGTACACCCAGGGTTTTAAAAGAGGTTGATATACATAAGAGAACATGAGAAAAACCTTGCATAATCATAGCTGCACAAACAAGGATGCGCACACAGCACTCCCTAAAGTCTGACTCTATATGCAATTTTTGAAATAGCTTGTAGGACCTTAATCCTAACTCTATGGTTCAGATCATCTGATTCCAATCAAGGTATGCCGATATACTCAAGTCGAAGCTCGAAGTATGTGGCATATAAGATATTTCTCTGGTTCTAAGGTAAGGGTTTCCCAACATCCTTGAGCACCTACCGATATACCTCGGACTATGGCCCTTAGGTACGTGGTAGGGGGGCGTGAACCCAAATAAGTGGTCCAGTTGTGAGGCTCTCTCCCGAACTATGGTTCAGTGAGACAGCCCAGCAACGTGAAGACCGGGACAATATAGGTAGGGATGTTTTCAAAATATGATCAACATGCGAATAAAACCAGAAGGCTCTGATGCAAGTCCTAAAGAGATAGATTTTAAATGAAAAGAAGCATACACTTGCATACATTGTCTGCATTCAATCCCTAAAATTGAGGAGAGTTGTATTTAAGACCTAAGTCTAATGTGAACATGGATAATCTCCTCAATATGGCCCTACCAAACCATACTTAGATCATATATGCAATGATGTCAGCTTAGGACAAAGTCTAGGCTCCTTAAAGTTTTGCATGAAAAAATGAAGCTGACATATGTTATAATAAAGCTTAGATTATATAAAAGCAAAGCAAAGGCATAGATCCAACCGGACGAAGACAGGTCCCATCTCGGTCGCCAAAACTGTGATCATCGCAAAATTTTCCCTCTCTTTATGGTTTCTCTCTCTTCCTTCTCTTTTCCTTTTCTAACCTTCATTCTCCTCCTTTTTGAAGGGAGAAGGGTAAAAGAAAGAAAAGAAAGAGAGAAGAGAAAAGGAAGAAAGAAAGAAAGAGAGAAGAGGAACTATTTTGCGGGGTCTCACTTGACCTTAATTTGAAAATATTTAGCAAATAACTCGCCTCCGTTTTGAAAATATTGCGGGAAAAAGGAGAGACGGGATTCGCTCGTCGGTACGAGGTTCGACCGTTCCTGGCGCCTTTACCAGGGGTAATCGAACCAAGGATCGAATCTATGCCTTTTTGCTTTGCCTAAATATAATCTAAGAATTTATTCTAACTCTAAATGCACAAAGAATCATGTTTGTGCAATGCCATAATGTATGCTCTTTTTGAAAGATATTTTGAAAAATCTCCAAGTTATTTTGAGATGAACTTGATAAGGGAGCGAAGAAATGATTGAATCTAACTTTAGAACTTGAGATAGATCAGAGGAGTTCTAAGTTTTTGAAGTAAATCGGGATTGGAAGAATAAATGAGAAGGAATGACTTAAAGCTTTAAAATGAAGTTTTCAAAGTCAGAGATGGACTTTGAATTTGAACTTTTGAATTTAGGAAAGGAGATGAATACTTGAGATGAAATTTGAATTTAGATTTTGAAGTTTTGAAATTTAGAATGGATCTGAGAAAATCAAATGGTAAAAATAGAAATGGATTTAGAGAGTTCAAATGAGATCTGGAACTGGACTCGGATTTGAAATCTAGAACTGGGAATAGAGTTGGATCTAAAGATGATTCAAGATCTGAGATCTGAAATCCGATATAAAATTGGGTTCTGGATCCTAAGATGGATTTGGATCTGAAGTCTGAGATCCAAATGTAGAGTTGGATTCTGGATCCTATCATGGATTTGGATCTGCGTTCTGAGATCCAAAGTGAAATTGAAGTCTGGATCCTAAAGGAGAATTGGATCTGAAGTCTGAGATCCAAACATTGGAATTGGGTCCTGGATCCTAAAGAGGAATTGGGTCTAAAGTCTGAGATCCAATATGAGTGTTGAATCCTGAATCTTTAGAATGGGTTTTGGATCTGAATTTGAGATCCAAAAAGTGAGGATTTGTACTTGGAAATCTGGATCCAAGTTGGATTTAGAATCTAACTTTGGATTTTGGAATTTCAAAAATATGATTTGAGAATTTTGAATTTGGAATATGATTTTCAAAGTCAAATTGGACTTTGAATTTGGAGTTTGAATCTGGAATTTAGGAGATGAATCAAGAATTTCTAAATTTGAATTTTGAATATACAGGTGAAATTTCAAAGTTAATATTGTACTTTAAGATAGAATTTGGAATTTGAAATACAAGATGATTCTGAAGTTTCAAAGTCAAATTGGACTTTGAAATCTGATTTGAATTTTGAATATAAAATGAATTTGAAATCTCAAAGTTAATTTGAACTTTGAGATTTGAAAATAGAATTTTGAAAATTTGAAAGAATGAATTGGATTTTATAAGAATAGATTGAGGAAGATATTTACATCACTTGGAGTTTTTGAAAAAGAAATTTTGAAATATGATGCAATTCTATCCTAAATGATGAATGAATTTAAAGATTTTGAATTTAGATTTTGAAAAGCTATTTCATTCCTCATATGAATTAAAATAAGATTGAAGATATAATACATCCTTGACTATGGTCATTGAATGTATTATATAATAATCTATATTAAAATTCTAGTGAAGAATGAAACACATTTTTGTGCTTTTATAGAGTTTAGAATGGAATTAACTCTCAATATACCCTGACTATGGCCATTGGTATATATATTGAATTAATTCTAAGTTAAACTCTGATAAAAGGTAAAATATTTGAAGAATATGATGATTTTTGAAAGAGGATCCAGTGTGGATCCAGTATTATTTCATAAAAGACAAGAATACTAAGTCTTGTTTACACCCCGACTATGGCCGTTGGTGTAAATCATCAACTTAGAATTGACTTACCTTTTATGAAATGGTGCACGTGCCATTCGTGTTTCACCATTGTGAGAATTTGAGAAATAAAGAAAAAATGCATGGAATAAACAATTCATGGTATTCTATGATGCTCATTCATTCTACCTAAAGCAAGAAATGTAAACTCTTATTCCAACCTAACTATTACAATGGATAAAATCAAATATACAACCCAAATATGATATCTTTTACATGTTTCCTGCAAAACACTTGATTAGTATGAACATAAAATAAATAAAAAAAAATGGGAAATGTCATATATACTTATATACATATGTACAGGCATGCTTACGTATATGAGTATGTATATATAGACGCATGTATACATTCAATACAGGTGGATGAGAGCTATTGTGTTGTAAGCACAATGATGTTTATGGAAAATGCATAGTGGAGGTGCAGGGGGGGATGGCTAAAAAGATATATACTGGGAATACTCACAGCAACACAAAGTATTTTGCTGTGAGTGTTCACAACAACACAAGATATCCGTTATAAGTACTTACAGCAGCACAGAATGTTGTGTTACCAGTGCTTAGGCGGCTGAAGAATGGACCATGGTGAACAGTATGAATATATGCAGATGCCTTCAAACTTGATTCCAGTATCATATTTTATAATGTAATGCTTAGGCACTCGACTAACACTTTCCTAAGGTTGTTTGATCAAGAAAGGAGCATTAATAAGTGTTCCTGCAGTATCTCCTATAACTACCTCTAGACTGGCAGAGTGTTAATAAGCCCAACGTGCTTGGATTCTGTGCCTCCAACTGAATATCTCGTGAGTTTCCTGGCCCCTTTTTGCCCTTCACTGTGATGGCACATCCTGGCTCTGTCGATCCAGCTTTGGCAAGGCAGACTATGCTTTGAGCATGGACAACGTGGGAGCTTGTGAGAAGTGCAATACTGTGAATGAATGTACTGAAGATATATGCAAAAAAAAGAAAAAATTGGTGTTGAGATGGAGATATTGCTAAGCAGTAATTATAGTCCTGGTGGGGATGGGAATAGAATGAAGATGGAAAGCTGTGAAAGGAGGGCTGCATGAAAGGGAAAAGAGGATCAGACAAATGATTGCTGGCATTTGAATAAGGTTGGGCTGGGCTTCCTTTTTTTTTTTTTGCAAAACGTAAGAGGTAATACAGGAACCCAAATTCCTAATGTTGAGGATATGACTAATGAGGAGGCAGTAAAAGTATTAACTGCAAGGAATTTTGCAGGAGATGCTGAATATGATGAATGAGACAGGGTGATGATCAATTGGGAGGTTGTCAAGGGAGACTTACCTAAAGAAGCTGCAGAACTTTACATAGCGAGGCTCTTACTGAATCCTGCCTCTTATGGAACTTCTGCAATAGGCTTACCTTCTACAATTTTCCCTTTCTTTCTTTTTTCTTTTTTTTTTATTGGTGGAAATATGGATTTCATAATAAAAAAAAATAAACACTCCACAGTGAATTGAACATGATAAATACAGTCATGTGCACAAAGTAAAGCAAGTGCAGTGAGGATGGAGGAAAACGTGGTAAATGATAACATGGTGAAATATAACAAGGCACAATTAAAATGTAAGAAGGATATAATGTAAAACATGCTTGCGTAAAGAAATGATAAAGGATGCTCAGGCGTGAGACACAAAATGCTGAATAAGGCTGAATAGAACCATAATAATAATAAAAAAAATGCAGATATAATTTGAACTGAAATATGAATATTGACCAAACGAAGCATGACATATAATTAATAGTTCAGAACAGATCGGTGATGCTGAGATGAATTGAAGAACAGGAAACATGAAGGATAATGAGACATAGCATGAGACATACAGGGTAACTAAAAATTGCAGGTGAATTAACCATAGACGAAGTGTAGAAATGCAGTTCGGTCCTAAAATGCATATGACACCAGAATTAGCATAAAAACAAAGGGGATACGAAAATGCACATATATGGGACATAACAAGGCCGCCTGGGGTGCTGGATTGTGATAAAACACGACCTCAATACAAATCGGAGTTTAGGGAAATTTGCCTATTGGTGTTCGATCAGATGAAGCAGTAATAAGTGGGTCTAGTTACAGCAGAATGTTGAACCGACTAAAGTTCAAATTGCTGAAGGAAACGAAAGAAAAAAAAACAAGTGTTGGAATTTGTAAACTCCATTCATTATCGCACAAGATATGACCCGATCTTGCTGTAAGCAACATCGAGACCACCGGTGTGCTTTGATAATAGCGATAAAAGGAATCGAAGCAAATAAGGAATTCAAAAATTATAACAGGAAATGAAGGGAGCTCTTACCAATGATTGCCGAAATGAATTGATGGAGGGGATTAATATATGTTTCGTCGATTCTCAGAAGGGAAAACCTCCTTATGGTTTTCAGAATACTGATTCTCTGATGTTGTGGATTTGTTGGTGTTCAACCGATCTTCTGCTGGTTTGAGGAGGAAAACGCTTGAGAGAGGAAGTAAGGAAAAGTCGATCCCCAGCAAAAACCCTCGATCCCTGAAAACAGGAGCTTGCCTCTTCTTAAAAGGGGGAATGGAAGCTTCGAGAGGGGAAAACCCGTTGAAGATTGAAGGTGGAAATGAAGGTATGCCGTTGCAGATCGAACGATGGAGAGAGAAGGAAAGCGTGCGAGGCCATTGGCCCTGGAAGCTTCTGGAGATCATCGGGGATCTAGGGTTGAGGAAGAAGATGGCGGAAATCGGATGGCTGAAGGATGAAGGATGCACATGGGGGTGGTCGGCCATGGAGGGAGAGAGAGAGTGGCTGAGGGAGGAAGGCGAGTTAGGGTTTTCAAAACCCTAACTCGACCCTCAAACCTCGAAACTTAGTTTTTCCAAAAACAGACCTCCTTTTCAGGTTTTTCTAAAAAGATGGTTAAAGGTGAGTTTTTCGGCAAAAATCTTCAAAAACCGCGAAATTTTTCCTAATTTCTTTGGTTTTTTTCATGATTTTTCCCATTTTTTGTATTTTTAGAATAAAGTCCTAAAGCTTTACGAGAAATCAAAGATTAAAACTTATTTTTTGTGTTTTTGTAAAAATATTTACAAAAGGAAATTTTTCTGAGAATTTTAAATCTATTTTGAGAAAATTTCTTCAGAAATGGGTTTTGATCCGGATTTTGAGAAAATATGGATTTAAAGTACTGGATTCGGATCCGGAGTTGATTTTGAATATAGCAATACGAATTTTAATTTAGAAAATCTAAAGAAATGACTTGATTTTCTCAGAAAACGGGTTTAGGGGCAAAAAGGGTCATTTTTATAAAATCTTTTGAAAAATTTGGGGTGTTCACAGCTTTATAACTTTAAGCTCAAATGTATCATAGAAAAAACCCGACAAGATATTGACACTTGCCCCAAGATCGAGCAAAGCACGCTAAATGGTGATGTTTCCTATGACACATGAAATAATGGATGCCATGGGGTCCTTGAGCTTGAGTGGGGTTTGATGCAAAAGCACTAAACCCACCTACTTCTGAGTGTAAAGCTACTTGAAAACTTCACATAGGCAAAAACCTGGTGAATGACATCTAGCAATGAGAGGTTTATATGGACCTGCTTGAATAACTTAAGCATCTCGTTCATCTTTACTCCCTGTTTGCCAAAGGGTTTAGACTTCTCTAAGGCTTGAGAAAAGGGGGATCTAGGTATGTAGGAAGTAGATGGCTCAAGCGGTGGGCCCTGACCACTTTCCTTAGGTCTAACAGGAGAACTCGATTGGTCTATAGTCCTATCCTTGGATTCCTCAGTCGTCTCCTGAACTAGGTGAATTTTCTTCACTTTGAAGGGTTATAACAGACTTGGCCTGCTCTTGATGTGACTCTGTCATGTGCAGGCCAGAGTGCATGGGATCCTTATCCCTCGAGTTGACAATAGGCTAACTAGAAAGGCTCTCCTCACTACGCCTGCTTAACGCCTCGGCCAGCTGCCTCATCTGAGTCCCAATCTTCGCTATCGACTGCATGTGAGAGATGAGGTTGGTCTTAATATTTGAAAAGGCCTTGAAGAGCTTCTTCTGAAAAGACTGGCTCAATGTAGGTTCCTGGGGAGAAGGATGGATCAACTGGGGTTGAGCCTGTGGGAATATGGGACTTGGGTAACCTTGTTGGAAGTTACCTGGTCTAGCGTGTGTCTGGGCAGGAACAGAGGGTGGACCTTGTGGATTTCTCCACGAAAATTTGGGATGGTTTCACCATCATGGGTTATAGATATATGAGAAGGGATTATTAACAGGCCTAGAGAAACCTTGCACTGCCTGAACTTATTTCTGGACAAATTTAGGGTATTGTAGCACCACGGGATAGTCCATGATTTGGTGTGCTGGGCTAACATATAACACACACACCTGCTGAGCTGGGGAAGAGCTGGAAAAAAACTAATCTAATTTTTTGGTCAGCATATCAACCTTGTGATGCAACTCTAGGGAGGTCTCTACCTCGTATATCCCTCGTTTCTTGGGTCCCCCAGTCTTAGATGTTGCTTAATCTGCTCTTGAGGCCACAACATGGTGCATTGAATTTTCACTCAATGTCTCAACCACAGTCCATGCCTCGTCCTCGCTCTTGAGCATGAATGTGCCCCCACACGAGGAATCAACAATTGGCCTCTCTTTCTCAGTTAGGTCATTATAGAAATATTGCACCAGTTGCCATTTGGGCATCTGGTGGTGGGGACACTTCTTGAGAAGGTCTTTGAGCCTATCTCAGGTCTCATAAAATTGTTCTCTCTCGATTTAACTGAAACTAGTAATGGCCTTTCGATATTGGTTCATTTTGCCAATGGGAAAGTATTTTTTAAAAAAATCTTTGTAATTGATCCCATGTGGCAATCCTTACCGTATCTAAAGACTTTAACCAGTGCTTTGCTTTGTCCTTTAAGGAGAACGGGAAGAGGGTTAACCTTAGAGCGTCATCTCTAAAGTTATTGATTGATGTCAGTTTTGAAAAACGGTTTTAAAAATGATATTTTGTATAAAAACAACGTGAAAGTCAGACACCAAAAAATAAAAATAAAAACTGGCTCGCACGAGTGGAGTCTGGGTCGATCTCAAGGAACGGGGGATACTTTGTATTCCAACACGCAAACTAAACTATACTTTATTGCCAAAAAGAAAATGCAAAAACAAACTAATTAACTAATTACAGCAGTTCGACCCTACGCAGAGGGCTTAAACGAATATTAAAATGGTTTTATTACAAACCCCAAAATTAAATAGAAATTAAGACTCCTAATCTAAAAGAAAAGCAAAAGTCTTATGTGCTTGCGTCCTCGTGTCTCGTATCAAAGACATGCTACCATGCATCGCTCGCTTGCCTCCACTCCATGCTTCCATGCAAAACACGAAACACACAGCAGCAACATAAGATGACTAACACTACACTAGGAAAGTGAGACTGTGAAAATGCACTAAGTGAAGCTAAATGCAAGATGCATGAAAATGAAAAGTATGCTAAATGAAGCTACAAATACAAATGAGAAGGGAAATTGTGAAATGCACATGCACGAAAAGGAAATGCAATTATAGAAAACTAAAGTGCAACTGCGTAGAAAAATAAAACAATGATATGCGGAAATGAAAATTCATATGCACACCAATAAAAAACAAATGCACACAAGAAATTAAATGCAACACAACAAAGGAATGTAAACACAGAAAAATCATTGAAAGTATGTAGAAAATGAAATGCACATGGATGATATGCAGAGAATGCTCAAATGCGCAGAAGTAAAGGATGCACAGATGAAACCTAAAATGCACAGATGAAGCAATATGCAGGAAATATAAAATCACAAAACGCTGAAGATATGAGATGGAGATGAAATTATAAAATGCAGCAGTCATAGATGCAATGCAGACGTTCAGAAATGAAATATGTATGAGATGAATCAAAACAAAATGCACAATCCGATGAACTCAAGCACACGATGATGCACAGATGCAATGGATTCGATGAGAAAAAAAAGGGAAATGCGGCAGATGGATACAGAGTGTAGAGGAAAGGGGAATGCAAATAGAGAAGACGGTGAATGATGAATGTCGATGTTATGATGCTGATTCTGGATCGAATTTGATGCAATTACAGATACGATACTGAATCACATCGATGCAATGATAAGTGCAGGATGATTATGCGATGAAATAAAATGGTAAAAATGCAATGAATGCTGAATGAATGGATGATGCGCAGGTGATGATGAAAATGGTACAATACATCAACACATGCAGATGATGCATCGATGCAAATCTCAGTAAACAGAGTGAAAATCACGATAAAAGCGGAATGTGATGTTGGGAAATAAAGTGTGATGCACAAATGAATTTGATGCAGTGAGTAACAAATCAAAAACAAAATGCACAGATGTTGAAGATGATTGAAACAAAAGCATACGATGAAATGAGAAAATCATGGTAAAGGCAAAACAGATGCAAAATGAATTTGATGAAGTGCAAATGCATAGATGAAATCACGATGCAAAGATGCGATGGGAAGATGATATGCAGATGATGCAGAAATAATGCAAATGAACAGATGATACAATAGAATACACTAAAAATAAAATATGAATGAACATTCGGATGCACAGAATGATCGTATGAACAAATGCACACAGAATCAAGTCTCAAATTGAATTAAAAAAAATGTAAAATGCAACATCAAAATGTAAAAATGAAGAATCAAAACATGAAAATCACATAGAACTTCAATGCTTAATCTACACTACGTGAAAGAGAAAAGGAGAAAGAAGAACAAACCAGACGTTGGGCTAGGTTGAAGAGAGAAAGTTGGCCTCTCCCTTGTCGTCGGCACTCCCATTGAGAAGAGATCCACCGATGAAAGAGGGGTTGAGATAAAGAGGAGAAAGAGAAGGGACAAGGAGAACCGGTGGAGAGAGGGGTTGAGAGAAAAGAAGGGAAATGTGTATTGCAATGGGGGACCCCCTTGTGATCGTTGCAAAAAATTTTCTTCTTTTTTGCTTTCCTTCTTTTTCTTTCAGTCTTTTTCCCTTTTTTAAGGGAAAAAAGAAAGAAAGAAGAGAGAGAAGGAAGGAAGGAAGGAAACTCTTTTGCAAGGTCTCACTTGACTTTTCTTTGAAAAAAATATTTTAAAAAATTAACTCGCCCCTATTTTGAAATTTTGCAGGAAAAAATGGGGAGATGGGATTCGCTTGTCAGTACGATGTTCAACCGTTCCTGACGCATTTACCAAGGGTAATTGAACCGAGGATCAAATTTATGCCTTTTTCTTTGCCTAAATTTGTCTAAGTGATTATTCTAAAATCCTAAATGCACATGGAATCAGGCTTGTGCTATGACTTTTGAATTTTGAGAAATGTGTATGGGTTTTTGAGAAATGCTTCAGAAATTTTGGATGTTTTCAAGTGATTTTGACATAAGTTTGAAAATATCTTTGAAGAAATGGTTCAGAAATTGAACTTGATTTGGAAGTTTTGAAATTTTAAATCCAAACTTGGATCTGAAATGAATTTGAGATTTGAAAAGGAAATTTGAAATTTGGAAGTTGAAATTGCAACTGAAATCAAATGTTGAAATAGCATTGAGATTTTGAGAGTTTTTTAATTTGAAAAATGAAAATCGAAAATGGAATTGAAAGAGAGGGAAATTGGAAAATACGAGACTGAATTTTGAAGTTGGAATTTGGAAATGGAATTTGAAATTGAAAGATTTGAAATTGAAGTCTAATTGAAATTTGGTTTTGAAATTGGAGTTCAAAATTGAATTTGGAATTTAAAATTTGAAATTTAAAATTTAAAATTTAAAGTTTAGAATGGAAATTAGGTTCAAATTGGGATTTTGGAATTGATTTTTGAAATTGATTGGATGCTTGAAATCAGAATTGAGCTTGGGAATTGAATTGGAAATTCAAATTGGAACTTTGAATTAATTTGAATTTGAAATTTAACTTTGAATTTGGAAGTGAATTGAAAATTTTAGAATTTGAAATTGGATTTGGAATTCAAAGAATGAATTTAGAAATTGAAAATTTAGGATTTTTTTTAAAATAAACTTTGGATTTTGAAATTGAGAATAGAATTTGAATTCAGACTTGGAATTTGTAATCAGAATGGAATTTGAAAATTGATTTAGAATTTCAAAGTAACTTTCAAAATTTGATTTGGAATTTCAAAGTGAATTTTAAAACTTTAATTTAGCATTGAAATGAAAATTAAAACTCAGAATTTGAAATTGAATAGAATTTGAAATTTTGGATTTTTAAAATGGAAAAAAAGAATTTGAATTTTAACATTTGGACTTGAAAATGAAATTGGAAATTAAAATATGAAGTTCAGCAATGAGATTTGAAAATTGAAAAATTGGAAATAAAATTTAAAACTGAATGGATTTGAGAATAACAGGATAAATTTGAATTTACAAATGGAAATTTAAAATGATTTTGAATTTTAGAAATGAAAACTGTATTTTTGAAGATTTATTTCAAAATCACCTGGAATTTTGAAGATGATTTGAAATAATTTGAAAAAGAATGCAATTCTATCCTGAATGATGAATGCTTTGAAATTTATTGATTGGAATTTAAAAGCAAATTTTATTCTTTAATAGAATTGAAATAAGATTAAATCATTATACATTCATGACTATGGTCACAAACATATTATAATCTAATCTATATTTAAATTCTAATAAAGAATAAAATAAATTTTTGTGCCTTTATAGAATTTAAAATAAAATTAACTTATAATATATCCATGACTATGGCCACAAATATATCTCAAGTTAATTTATATCTTAAATTCTGATAGAGGAAGAAAAGAATATTTAGAAAAATATGATGAAAATTAAATATTATTTCATAAAAGATAAAAATCCTAAGTATTGTTCACATTTTGACTATGGCCATAAATGTGAATCATTTACTTAGAGTTATTTACCTTTTATTAGAAAGGTGCACATGGCATTCGTGTTATACCATAGTGTTTTTTAAAGAATAAATAAAATGAAATATTACAAGTGTAAACACCCCAAATTTTCCTCATCCATTCTCAGACAACCCTCCTTGTGCAGTGTCAACCCTGGTAGGTCAGTGTAGGAGTCCAACCCCAAGTTTGTGTCAGAAAACTACCATTTTATCCATTTCATTAGAAAAATTGTCATTTTACCCATAGGTCACCTCAGACCCCCAGTCAGTCGGAGTCAACCAAGCTTATTGGTTAGTTCAGAACGGTTAGAATATCAGTCATTTCAAGCTCACCTGAGCTCACAGTGAGAAGGCCATTTTCATTTCTGACCATTCCTGCCAAAATGGGATCATTTCTTCATAAATGAGCTCATTTCTCACTCAAATCCAAGTCAATTGTCTCTGAGTCAGTCATTCACAGTCAGTCATATTCCCCAGAGTCTAGCTTGAGCTCACCAGGAGTTCAAGTGCTCCAGTTTTAGTTCAAAACCACTTCTAAATGTCTAGGAGCCCATTTTAGCCTGTTTCAGCCCTTTCAGCTGAAATTGAGCTGAGTCCAGTCGATTGAGCTAGTGTTAGAGCTTCGATTTTAGTTCATCTTAGTATTACTGATCTTTGTTCCAGCTCAGATTCGTAATTCACTTCACTCCAAGTGATCATTTTGTACCATTTCTCTAAAAATGGCAGCTTTTCTTGAAAATTTAGTCAGAAAGGTCAGTTGAGTCAGTGTCTTGTCAGTCCAATTGAGTTCTGAAACCCTAGAACCCAGCTCAATCTAGTTCATTTCAGTTCAATTCAGCTTAAACCCCAATTGTCAGTGTCACTCTAGCCCGGTAGAACCCGAAAACCATTTCTTGAATCATTTTATAAATTTTATCAATTTTAACACTTTTTGAACTGAAACAAGTGCCAATCAGAGTCTAATATCCAAATTTCTTCATTCAGGGTCTGCATTTCGCATAGCATTTTGTGTCATTTCTCATCATTTCATATCATTTCTCATCATTTCATAACATTTCATCACATTTCATTTCATTTTCGAAGTCCAGAACTCCAGTTTTATAAATTTCAATCCAGATTGAGTTTTTAAAAGTTTTCAGAAATCAATTTCAAACCCTGGGTTTCCAAAATTGACATTTTTACCCCCAAGAGTCTAAATTTGAAAATATTTTCTCGAGAAAAATAATCTAGATTTCTTTCAAACTCAAATTTTCAAATTCTATACTGGATTTGCTTCGCAACGGGGTATTGAACTTGAAATTCCGAGTTCATTTCAAAAACTGCCAAAAATAGCTCGTTTCGTCCAGAAATTTTCTAAAAATACCATTCTACCCCTATGATTCTCAAAATGAATTTCAAATTTGGAAAGTGAGCCCACTCTGAGATGGCTTATCTACTTGTATTTTTTTTAGAAAAAAAATATATAAACATTTCTTTTGCCTTATTTTATCATTTATTATTATTATTATTATTTCTTATTTATTCCTTTTTTTAGAGGTGGGACCCACAAGAGGGATCGACCATCCCCCTCTCCCTTCCTTTTCTTTCCTTTTTTCCTTCCTCTCCTCTCCTTCTTCTTCTTTCTTTTCTTTCTTTTCTTCTTTTCTTTCTTTCTTCTTTTCTTTTCTTCTTTTTTTTTTCTTCTTTCCTTCCTTCTCTTTTTGTCATTCACGTACATCATTCCAGCCCCTATCCCTTCTCTTCTTCCTCTTTCTTCTTTTCTTTCTTTCATTTCCCCTTTTCTTCCCTCTTTCCTTTCTTCTCTTCCCTTTCTTTCCCTCCTTTCTTTCTTTCCCCTTTCTTTGTTCCAGCCACCTTAAGACCCTACTCCACTTACCTATTCCAAAGTAGCATCTCTCTCTCTCTCTCTCTCTCTCTCTCTCTCTCTCTCTCTCTCTCTCTCTCTCTCTCTCTCTCTCTATCACATGTGCTCATCTCCCTCAACCTTGCTCCAACCTTGAAGCATCTCAACCGGTGCCCACCATCTCCTTCAAGTGTGTAGCAGCAGCCGCTTCATCCCTTGCCGTTGCAGGCCGTCCTCAACCGGTGATCAGCTACTCCAACCAAGGCAGCAGCAACACCTTCCAGCCTTCGTCACTATTGCCAGCCCTCCCCCAAGAGACGCCCAACAGGTTCCCTACTAGCCACCACAGCCGGTGCATCCAAGTCTTCCTCTTCAACCAACACCCAACACATACCAGGAGGTGCCTAGCCATCGCTCCAGCCTCTCTCCATCCGTGGTAGTAGGTTCACTCCAGCCTCACATCACCAGCCTCTCCACAGTTACCATCCTGCCTACCTTTAGCCGAATCCCCAAGGTGAGTTTGATCGTTCTTTGCCTTTCATTTCTTTGGTAAAAGCCCCCATGATGCCCACCTTTGTCGCCCATAGACTTGAGACTTAGGCTTCATTTTCGTATGAGCACTACAAAATCAAATCAATGGCTAGATTTACAGTTGCATGAACGCTTTTCTTTTTATTGTTTTAAATCGAGTGAATGCGATAGAGTATTCATCTAATCTATTTAGGCTAAGTAAACGACGAGATTTATCTATCTATTGGATTGAATATCTGTTATCGTCGTGAAATTTTTCCCGTCTTCCCTTCCTTGCGGAAGAGAGAGGGAAACGCTTTCGCGATTCAAACTTGACCGGATTTTGGAAATTGTTTTGAAATACTCGCCTCCGTTTTGAAAATTGCGGGAAAATCCATGGGATGCGGCTCGACCTGTCGGTACGAGGTTCGACCATTCCTGCCGCCTTTAACAGGGGTAATCGAACCAAGGACCAAAACTATGTTTGACTTAGCTAAATCATCGAAGTTATGTTCTATCCTAAATGCACAGAGAATTCAGGCATGTGCTTGTGAGGTTTTGGAAAATGGAAGTAGGAAAAACATGATGTATGCTTGAAAAATATTTGGAGTTGAAAAGAATCTCTCAGGAAAAAGATGAAAGTCAATTTCTCAGGAAACTCAGATGAAAAGGATTTTGAAATCACAAGAAAGTTCATAAAGATGTGGGAAAATCATGAATAGTTGAAAATCCTGAGAAAATAGAAGTGATTCTTGAGAAACAGGGTGAACATTTGAAAAGGGAAACACTTCTCAGGAAAACTCAGACTTTGAGGATTTTCTTAGGAAAATGATGGAAAATTTATAGGAAAACTCATTGGAGAAGAAAACTGAAACTTGGGAAATTGAAGTCCTGAAAATCTCAGCCTTAAAACCTTTGAAAATTGTTTTTTGATTCTTGAAAAAGATTGGAAAACTCTTTTTGAAAATCTTAAGAAAATAACATTTTCCAGGGAAAATCAAGGGAAGACTTTGATTTTGGAAATCCAACTTAGAAGTTTCTTGAGAGATCGATTTCTTTGAGAATGAAACTTTCTTAAGAAAATCATGGGAAAACCAATGATTTCATGATGCAAATGATGAGTGAATGAATGCACTTTGAAAGATTTTCTAAGAAATTTGTTGGAAAAATGTGTATTAAGTCAAAATAAATCCTTCACATATCCTGACTGTGGCCATGAATATGTTCAGAGTTTAGTTGATTTAATGCACAATACTTTGCAAATATTGGAAATATGATGTGCATTTTAAAATAGCCTAAGAGTGTAGGCTCAATGTGACTAGTAGAAAGATGATGGATCTGGGTCTCGTCCATATTCCGACTATGGCCGTAAATATGGATTCCACCGAGTTCATCAACTCCCTAAGAGTTGGTGCACGTGTCATTCGTGAACGTCCATAGTGCTTTTGAAATAAAATGCATGAATCATAGAAACAGGATATTGCATAAATTTAAACTATATGATATGCATCCTAGTCTAAGCAGGAAATTAAAATCTTATTCCAAAATTTACATTATTACATCACTAAATAAATGAAACAAATGGAAATTGCAGACTTCAGCTCCTTTTTTTGAATGTCCCTGCCAAACTTGAAATGGGGTTAGCTCGAATATGTGGGTTTTTCCAAGATTTTCCAATAATATTATGAAATTATTGGTTTTAATTGGATATAAACCCTATTCTCATGCTTCCTTGATATTTGAAATGATGAAAATGCAAGAAATTCAGTGGAAAATAGTTTGAAATTCGGAATTAGGGTCAAAAATGACCAAAATACCCCTAATTATAAAGTTATACCTTTAAAATTAGGGTTTTTGAAGGAAAATTTGGTAAAATTGAGATTTTGAAATTCAAATTGAATCAAATTCAAATGATGATGAAATGCAGTATGAGGCATTATGACATGCTGCTAAACTCATTAGGACTGTAAAATCAGAATTTGACATTTTGCAATTTATCCAAAATAACAAATTTCGCTTGTTTTTCGCTTGGATCCGGGTCCCGCGGGGCCCTGTTTTGATATTATGGCCAAACTGAACCTCAAATGGATTCCAAATTACACCAAATTCGGTATGAAGCATATTCCTACTCTGATAAACAGCCTAAAATGCAAAAATTTACGAAATGATATGATTTAAATGCTAAAATTTGAAGAAATCCTAAAAATGGTGGATTTTGCCTATGGATCCGAACCAAATGCAATGCTTAACATGATAATGCAAGATTTACACCATGAAAACTTCTGATATTTTGCAGACTGATAAAGGACTCAAAATGAAACATTTTTGGTTTTTACAGCTTTGGGATTTGAGCCATGGTGAGTTTGGTAACAGGGATTTGGTTCTGACGGAGGTAAAAATCGACCTAATCTAACATAAAATTCTAAATAAATAAAAAACAGCCATGTAAATTTCTGATATTTAACAGAGATACTCAAGACACCTACAGGGACAACTTTCATGTTCATGACTTTGGCATTTGATCAACAGAAACACAGATAAAAATATAAATGTTTACGCCTAAAATAATAGAACAGACAAATGTGACCAAATAGGTGACTGACAAGAAAAATCTGAAACAGGTATCACCACTGTTCTACAAATCACAAGCTTTCATATTCAAACAAAGGACATCTAGGAAATAACTTTTAATTTTTACAGATTTGGATTTGAATCAATACCCAAAGAGAACCGATCGACCTAAGTCGATCCAAAGTCTCAGACGCCCAAATCAGGCTCTGACACGTGTCCCTCACTCTCGTATTTTTGTCATGGAAATGGGAGGAGAGAGAAAATGACATGTGGCGCCACCTCTAGGTGAACCCCACGCTGACACTTGGCAGGTAAATGGGAGGAGAGAGAAAAGGACAAGTGGCACCAATCCAGGGACAAGGCTCCTATATTTTTGGGTTTTTCAAAATTCAAATTTTTCAAAAGAAAAGTCTGTGTGACACCACCTCAATGTGGGTCCCACATTGCTTCTTTATTTCAATAAGGATAAAACAACAACTTCTTTTTGGAATTTTTATAAAATCTGGACTAATTGGTAAAACAAAAATTTTTGGAAAGAGTTGGCCCCTGTAGGGCGATTTTGTAAAAGAAAGATAGTTGAAATAGCTGAAAAAAGGCAAAATCTGAGTTGAAATTTATTGAAAATTATCCAGATTGTTTTCTTGAGAAAATATTTTGAAATTCAGAGTCCTGGGGGTAAAATGGGAAGAATTGATAATTTTGAAGACCCAGGGTTTTGAAATCGATTTTAAAAAGAGTTGAAATTCAAATCTGGATTGAAAATTTTGAAATCGAGAGTTCTGGACCTCGAAATGACATGCTGTGCAGTGTAGTGATATGAAATGCTCATGCAATGATATGCAATGCCATGTCTTATGCAATAGAATCTTGAACCAAGACTTGGAGATGCCTGTCTCCTGTCAGGAATAAAATTTTGAACATCTGAGCTAAAAATAGAGAAATTTTGAGAGTTCCAAATGAAATTTGGACTTTTGCAAGGTCCGGGCTCAGAAAATGACCATTTTGCCCTCCGGCGATTCAAAAGGCTGAATGATGATGCTTGGTGGTAATGTCGGGGAGGTGAATGAAAATTTGGGGTGTTTACAGATGCCCCTCTTTGCTACTAAGCTGGCTCGTGGCCGAGCTTAGTGGCAAAGAAAAACACACCAAATTTGGGCTATATATAAAAAAAATGCCCCAGTTAGAAGGATCTGACTGGGTATGAAGAAATTAGCCTGAGGAAGATGGTAGATATGAAATGGAGAATAAAGAGGAAATAGATTTGCTCTGAGAGAGCAAAGTTCAGGTTTTTGCCCTTAACCTCGATGGGACAGAAAATGCTTCGTATGGAACGAAGCTCAGGTTTTAACCCTTGACCTGATTGGGGAATGGAACATCTCATCGAAATGAGACTCAGGTTTATACCCTTAACCTGATCGGGCGGAAAATGGAATACCTCTTTGAATGAGGCTCAGGTTTGTACCCTTAACCTGATTGGGCGGAAGATGAAATACCTCTTCGACGGAGGCTCAGGTTCGTACCCTTATCCTGATCGGGCGGAAAATGAAATACCTCTTTGAATGAGGCTCAGGTTTATACCCTTATCCTGATCGGGTGGAAAATGGAATACCTCTTTGATTGAGGCTCAGGTTTGTACCCTTAACCTGATTGGGCGGAAGATGGAATGGAATCCTTGAAGGAAGAGACCATGATGGAACCTTCGGATTTTGCACAATAAATCCGTCAGGGGTTTTGCAAAAGGAAGGAAAATGGGGTCCCTAAAGCTTGAAAAGGAATTGATTTTGGGCGCCTCATTGCTGAGACTAAAATCAGCTTTTGAAATTGCCTTTTGCGAGAAAATGATTGGTGGTTCGACCTCGAACCGAAATGGGACTGTCTATGGTGGGACAGTGGGGACACAGGGAAGTGTGCAATTCTGAGAGTTCATGCTCTCAAAGAAGGGAAGGAATCAAGTCCTTAGGAGGGATTTAAAATTGGTGTATGGATGTATCAAAGACGAACATCACGCTCTCACTTCGCGTTTGGATAGCTAGAAAGTATTATCAAAATGTTGAGAATTTTGTTGTTGATTCAAAATATTTGAAAATGATGCATATTGTGGCAAAAACATTCTTTCTTTTCTACCCAAAGCATTACCTCCAAACAAGGTTCACTTCGTAGAATCGAGACTTGAAATCCAAATCGCTTGCAATTGACCTTCTTCAAGGAAGCTATCAATTTCCTTGATATGAACAGGAAAGAGAACTTGATATTATGAAAGCAATTGATGAAAGAGTATTGATAATAGAATTTCACAAATTTAAAGAGGATTCTTGATAGATTTGGCAGTTTGATATCCTGAGAGCTTCTCTCATGATAATCTTTCTGCACTCTTTTGGCTCTTTTGGGTTTTGACTACATTCTCTTTCATTTTGGAGTTGTTCTGACTTTTTCTTTTTCTTTTTCTCTCTTTTTCCTCTCTTGCTCTCTTTTGGGAAGGGTACGCCACACACTCCTTCAACTTGGAGATGTTTCGATCCTTCTTGGACGATGTTGGTTCTTGGGTTAGAGATCTTTTGGATGATAGCTGAAATTAAATATCTTTTAGGGATTGTCGAGAGGTTCATCGCATCTACCTTCATCTCGACAGTGCTTTGGACTTTCTCTGGAAGGATCCGTCACAAACTCTGTCATCTTTGAGATGTTTCAAATCTTCTTTGGCCCCGGGGATCTACTCGCTTAATTCGCCTTCATCTTGACGACAAGTGAGAGATCCCTTTTGCGGATATTTAATTGCAGCTTAGGTGGTTTTGAGGAGACAGGGCTTGGATGAATTCTCTCTTTTCTAGCACTCAGGATATTTCCACTGCCTCGTCTTTACAAGAATAGCCTTTTAAAGATGCGCCATTGACTGCGATCAATATCGATCATCTACGACTTTTCAATAACATTGAATCTTCTTTTCTGGCCATATCGAGGATTTATCATTCATCCTTTTGGTTGGCCAATAGAAAGAATTTGAATTTTGAATCTCTTTTCGCAAAAGCTTCACTCTTTTTGGAAGTAATGCTGAAGGTAAACTGGAATAAAGATTTGTGCGATAAAGATTCTGAAATCAACAATTAATTGATAGATTGACAAAATTTTCTCAAAATCCTTGGTGAATGAGAGTATTTGAAGTCCGGCTCAACACATCCGTGACAAAAATTATCCTCTCCTTTCCCCAAAGGAGGCGACTATCAGTTCACTGGGAATAATATCAGTTCAATTAAGAACGACTATCGGTTCATTGGAAACAATATCAGTTCAATTAAGAACGCCTATCGATTCGCTGGGAACAATATCAGTTCAACTAAGAACGACCATCGGTGAGAATAATATCAGTTCAATTAAGAACAACCATCAGTTTATTTGGAACACTATCAGTTCAATGAAGAACGACTATCAGTTCACTTGGAACACCATCAATTCAATGAAGAACGACTATCAGTTCACTTGGAACACTATCAGTTCAATAAAGAACGACTATCAGTTCACTTGGAACACTATCAGTTCAATGAAGAACGATTATCAGTTCACTTGGAACACTATCAGTTCAATGAAGAACGACTATCAGTTCGATGAAGAACGACTATCAGTTCACTTGGGAACACTATCAGTTCAATGAAGAACGACTATCAGTTCACTTGGGAACACTATCAGTTCAATGAAGAACGACTATAAGTTCACTTGGGAACACTATCAGTTCAATGAAGAACGACTATCAGTTCACTTGGGAACACTATCAGTTCAATGAAGAACGACTATCAGTTCACTTGGGAACACTATCAGTTCAATGAAGAACGACTATCAGTTCACTTGGAACACTATCAGTTCAATGAAGAACGACTATCAGTTCACTTGGAACACTATCAGTTCAATGAAGAACGATTATCAGTTCACTTAGAACACTATCAGTTCAATGAAGAACGACTATTAGTTCGATGAAGAACGGGGACCACTATAGAGAGTTGAATCGCTTCTATGAATGGTTTCAGGATTATCCCCTTATCCTGAACGGGGAATGGAAATTGGATGACCTGACGGTCGAAATTGAGAATTTTGGTAATTTGAAAATTGGAAATTGGGTGACCCGGAGGTCGAAATCGAAGAATTGGATGACCCGAGGGTCAAAATTGAAGAATTATGGAAAATGATTCAGGTTTATCCCTTAACCAGAAGGGGAAATCTCAGGTTTATCCCTTAACCTGAAGGGGAAATCTCAGGTTTATCCCTTAACTTGAAGGGGAAAAAAATGGATGCAGAATTGATGCAAAATGAAATGCAAATGCACATGTAAATGAATACAAAATTAATGCAAGTGGGTGCATATACATGCAAAATGAGAGATTGGTTTATCCTCCTGCATACAGAATGTTTGAAAACAAATTTTCAAAAGATGCCCCAGTGTAACTGGGAAGAGGGAATAAAATTTAAAGAAGACTCTCTGCAGGGCAAAGACAGGATCAAATTTTGAGGAAAATTTTTGGATTTTTGGAGGAAAAATATTAAGGAAAATATGGTAGACCATTGGAAGAGTATCCCATTACTAGGGATTGAGTCATCATAAGGATTATGATAATTGTGTTGTCATCCTTTTGCAAAGGAAATAAACAACGGAAAATGTGCCTTGTTACCTAGGCGAGGTCGTCAACCACGAGGAAAACACCATTTTGAAGGAAATAGATATCTCTTGGTAAAACAATCCGCAAACGGATTTAGAATAAGGAGAAGGCAAGTGAGTAAACAATTTCCACCGCAACAATCAAGGTATGCCTGAGGAAAATAAGATGAAGAATTTTGCAAATAGACAAAAGGATTGAAAATCCAATGAGAGAAAACATATGATTTTGAAAAATTGCAGGCAGGATAAAAATGCAGCTAGAAATTCGAGATCCAGTAGAACGGGAGAACGAAAAATCACCTGGAGTTTTGAAAGAAATTGGATACTTTAAAAAGTCATCCAGGGTTTGAGAAAATAAAGGAAAAGGTGAAAAATATGGATATTTGAAAATATTTTTGGGAAAATGTGAAGGTAACAAACAATCACACCCTGCACAAACATTTATGCACATTCAGCACTCCTTAAAAGGCTGACTCTAGATGCATTATTTTGAAAAACAGTTGTAGGACCCTAATCCTAACTCTAGGTTCAGATCATCTTTGTCCAATCCAGTTACGCCGATATACCCGAATCGAAATTCGAGGTACGGGACATAGAATTTCAACTCCAGTTCTAAGGTAAGGTTTTCCAACATCCTTGAGCGCCTACCGATATACTTCGGACTGTGGCCCGCGGTACATGGTAGGGGGTGTTAACCCAAATAATTGGCCCAGTTGTGAGGCTCTGTCCCGAACTAGGGTTCTGGAAGAGAGCCCAGCAACGTGAAGACCGGGTAATGATAGGTAATGAAGATTTTAAAAAATGATCACATGCAAGAAATAGAGGGCTCTAAATCCTAGAGAGATAGATTTTGAAAATTTTTGAAGAAGCATACATTGTTTGCATTCAGATCCTAAATTAAGGAGGGTTGTATTTAGACCTAAGTCTATGTGAACATGAAAATATCTCCTCAATCTGGTCCTACCAAACCATGCCTAGTCTATATGCAATCAATGTCAGCTAGGTCAGAATCTAGACTCCTAGGTTCACATGATATCAGAAAATAAAGAGCTGACATTTTTAGAACACAGTTTTGATAATTGAACTAAGTCAAACACTACTTTGATCAGACAATGACAGGTCCCATCACGGTCGCCAAACCTGTTATCGTCGCGAAATTTTTCCCGTCTTCCATTCCTTGCGGAAGAGAGAGGGAAACGCTTTCGCGATTCAAACTTGATCGGATTTTGGAAATTGTTTTGAAATACTCGCCTCCGTTTTGAAAATTACAGGAAAAATCCATGGGATGGGGCTCGACCTGTCGGTACGAGGTTCGACCGTTCCTGCCGCCTTTAACAGGGGTAATCGAACCAAGGAACAAAACTATGCTTGACTTAGCTAAATCATCGAAGTTATGTTCTATCCTAAATGCACAGAGAATTCAGGCATGTGCTTATGAGGTTTTGAAAAATGGAAGTAGGAAAAACATGATGTATGCTTGAAAAATATTTGGAGTTGAAAAGAATCTCTAAGGAAAAAGATGAAAGTCAATTTCTCAGGAAACTCAGATGAAAAGGGTTTTGAAATCACAAGAAAGTTCATAAAGATGTGGGAAAATCATGAATAGTTGAAAATCCTGAGAAAATAGAAGTGATTCTTGAGAAATAGGGTAAACATTTGAAAAGGGAAACACTTCTCAGGAAAACTCTGACTTTGAGGATTTTCTTAGAAAAATGATGGAAAATTTATAGGAAAACTCATTGGAGAAGAAAACTGAAACTTGGGAAATTGAAGTCCTGAAAATCTCAGCCTTAAAACCTTTGAAAATTGATTTTTGATTCTTGAAAAAGATTGGAAAACTCTTTTTGAAAATCTTAAGAAAATAACGTTTTCCAGGGAAAATGAAGGGAAGACTTTGATTTTGGAAATCCAACTTAGAAGTTTCTTGAGAGATCGATTTTTGTGAGAATGAAACTTTCTTAATAAAATCATGGGAAAACCAATGATTTCATGATGCAAATGATATGAGTGAATGAATGCACTTTGAAAGATTTTCTAAGAAATTTGTTGGAAAAATGTGTATTAAGTCAAAATAAATCCTTCACATATCCTGATTGTGGCCATGAATATGTTCAGAGTTTAGTTGATTTAATGCACAATACTTTGCAAATATTGGAAATATGATGTGCATTTTAAAATAGCCTAAGAGTGTAGGCTCAATGTGACTAGTAGAAAGATGATGGATCTGGGTCTCGTCCATATTCCGACTAGGGCCGTAAATATGGATTCCACCGAGTTCATCAACTCCCTAAGAGTTGGTGCACGTGTCATTCGTGAACATCCATAGTGCTTTTGAAATAAAATGCATGAATCATAGAAACAGGATATTGCATAAATTTAAACTATATGATATGCATCCTAGTCTAAGCAGGAAATTAAAATCTTATTCCAAAATTTATATTATTACATCACTAAATAAATGAAACAAATGGAAATTGCAGACTTCAGCTCCTTCTTTTGAATGTCCCTGCCAAACTTGAAATGGGGTTACCTCGAATATGTGGGTTTTTCCAAGATTTTCTAATAATATTATGAAATTATTGGTTTTAATTGGATATAAACCCTATTCTCATGCTTCCTTGATATTTGAAATGATGAAAATGCAAGAAATTCAGTGAAAAATAGTTTGAAATTCGGAATTGGGGTCAAAAATGGCCAAAATACCCCTAATTATAAAGTTATACCTTTAAAATTAGGGTTTTTTGAAGGAAAATTTGGTAAAATTGAGATTTTGAAATTCTAATTGAATCAAATTCAAATGATGATGAAATGCAGTATGAGGCATTATGACATGCTGCTAAACTCATTAGGACTGTAAAATCAGAATTTGACATTTTGCAATTTATCCAAAATAACGAATTTCGCTTGTTTTTCGCTTGGATCCGGGTCCCGCGGAGCCCTGTTTTGATATTATGGCCAAACCGAACCTCAAATGGATTCCAAATTACACCAAATTCTGTATGAAGCATATTTCTACTCTGATAAACAGCCTAAAATGCTAAAATTTACGAAATGATATGATTTAAATGCTAAAATTTGAAGAAAATCCTAAAAATGGTGGATTTTGCCTATGGATCCGAACCAAATGCAATGCTTAACATGATAATGCAAGATTTAAACCATGAAAACTTCTGATATTTTGCAGACTGCTAAAGGACTCGAAATGAAACATTTTTGGTTTTTACAGCTTTGGGATTTGAGCCATGGTGAGTTCGGTAACAGGGATTTGGTTCTGACAGAGGTAAAAATCGACCTAATCTAACATAAAATTCTAAATAAATAAAAAACAGCCATGTAAATTTCTGATATTTAACAGAGATACTCAAGACACCTACAGAGACAACTTTCATGTTCATGACTTTGGCATTTGATCAACAGAAACACAGATAAAAATATAAATGTTTACGCCTAAAATAACAGAACAGACAAATGTGACCAAATAGGTGACTGACAAGACAAATCTGAAACAGGTATCACCACTGTTCTACAAATCACAAGCTTTCATATTCAAACAAAGGACATCCCGGAAATAACTTTTACTTTTTACAGATTTGGATTTGGATTTGGATCAATACCCAAAGAGAACCCATCGATCTAAGTCGATCCAAAGTCTCAGAGGCCCAAATCAGGCTCTGACACGTGTCCCTCACTCTCGTGTTTTTGTCAGATACTAAAAAAATTCTGAAAAAACTGATAAAATCAGGTTAAAAACTAGACATCCTCCCAAGTTCAAAACATATTTTGGATCGAAAATTGGATCTCTCAAGAGGGAGATCTCGATTTTACAAGTCGGAAGAGACATTTTAAAATGCATCCCGGGTAAAACAAATCTGACTCACTTTTTTGAACGTTTATCGCAGTAAACGAATTCAAATTATTCCGAATTTTTGGCACATTTCTAGGGACACCTAAGGGCGCATTCCATGATTTTTTTAGAATTTTTAACAAAAATAAAATTCATGAAATGATGTGTGGACTGACTGACAAAAATAGAGAACTACTGAAACTGAGCAGAATTGAAATAAATGCTAAATTAATCCTAATTAACTCATAAAACATGCTAAATTAACGAAATAAAATGCAAATTAAATCTAGATAAATGCATGAATTCTAAAAATCCTCAAGGAAGCATAATTATATTTTTTTGATATATGTCATTTTATGAGAATAGCTCAATCCATCCCTCGGATGAGCTCTTTCTTTAAACAACAACATGAATCAAACCAAAGGAATTATCATGGTGAAATCAATAGAAATGGAGGCTTACCTTGTGTTCTCCAGCGGTTTTGGAACTCCCAAAATGAGCGGCTACCTTGATAATGGGCTCCAAAATTGCGTGAATCCAGAGGACACCAAGAAAGAAAAAGATGGAATTATGAAATTCAATTCTCAAACAGGGCTCCCCCTGAGCTGGGCATGGGCTAGGGTATTTGTAGAAATTTTGGAGATTTTCAAAATTCAAACACAGTGAATCTGGACCTTCCATGTGGCGCCATCTCAAGGCATGCCATTTTGATTTTTTGAGAAAATAAAAATGAGAATTTTGTGAGTGAGACACCTCAGCAGGGGAATTTGGAATTTTTCAAAAAGCTTGCTTGATTTTGTCTGCAGGAGTCTTCCAAATGGCACCACCTCAGAGGATGTCCTCTTGGAGTTTTAAATTCAAAGCTTGGTTTTCCTTTAAGAAGGAGAGATTGCCATGTGGCGCCACCTCAGGGTGGCTCCACACTGCCATGTGTCAGAAGGTAGGAGCAGAGGAAGCAGAAGATGCCACCTCAGAGGGGTTTGAATTCTACTTTTTCTGATGAAAGGAGAGACTGACATATGGCGCCACCTCAGGGTGGCTCCACATTGACATGTGTCAGAAGGAAAGGCAGAGGATTCAGATGGTGCCACCTCAGAGAGAGTTTGAAATTTAAATTTCTGCTTTTTCTAGAGGAAAGGAGAGACTGACATGTGGCGCCATCTCAGGGTGGCTCCTACAATGACATGTGGCAAGAGGGAGGAAAAGGAGGCAAAAGGACACGTGGCACCATCTCAAAAAATGAATTTAGGGAGGAGACTTCAGGATTTGCGCCACCTCAGCCTAGAGTTTGAATATTTGAATTGTTGTTTTTTCTGAAGGAGGCAGAAGGAGACATGTGTCACCTGCTTTTTCTAAAAGAAGCAGAGAATGACACGTGGCATCTACTTTTTCTGAGAAGAGCAGAGAATGACACATGGCAGAGGGAAGAGAATGAGGTCCAAGCCATGTGGCGCCATCTCAGACCAAATGAAAAAGGTGAAGTTCAGGATTTGCGCCACCTCTGAAGAGATTTGAATATTTGAATTCTAGCTTTTCTGAAGAGAGCAGAAAATGACACATGGCATCTACTTTTTCTGAGAAGAGCAGAGAATGACACATGTCACCTGCTTTTTCTGAAAAGAGTAGAGGATGACACATGGCATTTGCTTTTTCTAAGGAAATGAGAGATTGACATGTGTCCTCTGCAGGAGACACACTTCAAATGGCGCCACCTCAGAGAGGACAAGTTTTGCTTTTTTCTGGCCAGGACAACACATGACACTTGGCATCTCCTGGTGATCTTTGGAATGGCGCCGGGTGGAGATGGTGGATACTGACACATGGCAGATTAATGAGATGACATGTGGCGGCTTCTTAAGGTAGCCCCACACTGACACTTGGCATGGAAATGGGAGGAGAGAGAAAATGACATGTGGCGCCACCTCTAGGTGAACCCCACGCTGACACTTGGCAGGTAAATGGAAGGAGAGAGAAAAGGACAAGTGGCACCAATCCAGGGACAAGGCTCCTATATTTTTGGGTTTTTCAAAATTCAAATTTTTCAAAAGAAAAGTCTGTGTGACACCACCTCAATGTGGGTCCCACATTGCTTCTTTATTTCAATAAGGATAAAACAACAACTTCTTTTTGGAATTTTTATAAAATCTGGACTAATTGGTAAAACAGAAATTTTTGGAAAGAGTTGGCCCCTGTAGGGCGATTTTGTAAAAGAATGATAGTTGAAATAGCTGACAAAAGGCAAAATCTGAGTTGAAATTTATTGAAAATTATCCAGATTGTTTTCTTGAGAAAATATTTTGAAATTCAAAGTCCTGGGGGTAAAATGGGAAGAATTGATAATTTTGAAGACCCAGGGTTTTGAAATCGATTTTAAAAAGAGTTGAAATTCAAATCTGGATTGAAAATTTTGAAATCGAGAGTTCTGGACCTCGAAATGACATGCTGTGCAGTGCAGTGATATGAAATGCTCATGCAATGATATGCAATGCCATGTCTTATGCAATAGAATCTTGAACCAAGACTTGGAGATGCCTGTCTCCTGTCAGGAATAAAATTTTAAACATCTGAGCTAAAAATAGAGAAATTTTGAGAGTTCCAGATGAAATTTGGACTTTTGCAAGGTCCGGGCTCAGAAAATGACCATTTTGCCCTCCGGCGATTCAAAAGGCTGAATGATGATGCTTGGTGGTAATGTCGGGGAGGTGAATGAAAATTTGAGGTGTTTACAATATCTCGTTTTGAGAGCAAATAACAAGAGAAATAGATCATGCCTCCTTTGATTCTCATTTTAACTGAGTATCTCATGTAGTTTCGTAATTGAAAATGCACATTTAGAATAGATTCATCATATATTTCATTTATTTTATATAGCTAAATTTCATTCATATGCAAGGTCCAGATGATATTTCATGTGATTTTATTCATTCATAAATTTTTTAAATTCCATGGTTATGAGATTTATGTGTCATTAAACTTCTATAAAAAACTTGGATTAGTTTGAAATTCGGAACTTCATAAAAAAATAAAAGATTGACCTTGGGTTTTGGACCCTCCCGAAATTTCAAATTTTGTTTTAGCAGACAAGAACTTCCAGGATCTCCTAGATGGACGATTCGAATTTCCTTCAAAAAAATACAGTGAGTCCCTATTAGAGTCTACTATTTTTCACTATTTTTTAGCTTTTTTCAAGTAGTTTTGATCCCTACAAAAAATCAATTTTCCCAGACTTCTGGGAAAATCTCACTTTTTCCTTGTCAGGGTCTAGACCGACCCTAACTTGCTGTGATACCTCAGCCTGTAGGTTGGATACCAAAACTTCCAACATAGAAGTTGTTCCTAACCCTATACTTTGTCATTTCTCAAAATTTGGGAATTTTTAGAACAACCCAAGTATTTTTTCGGGATTTAACTTCTCTGTCTAACAGATTCCCATGTCTGAGAATTTCAGAGATTCAAGTCTCTGATAACCCTCTGCTTTCTTCCAAACCATAACCCAAATCCCAATGTTGTTAAAAAAGAAAATCTCCCTCCGTTAGTCAAAGACATTTTACAATAATTTCAACCATTTTCTCATCCTTCTGCTATTTTTACCATAATTTTTTCCGAAACCTGTCTGTCTGCCCTAAACCCTAGAGTCGCCGGATATCCATCCAACTTGTCAGAGCTGTCCAGCTCCGACCATAGGTCAAAACCAGAATATGTAAAAGGCAAAAATCTTTGCCTAACTGTCCTATGTCACCCCATAAAATTTGGGAAATTTTTATGGAAGTTCAGTACCCAAAACTCAATTTAGAATTAGCATTTTAGGCAAAATCTTGATTTTTAAGATTTTTAGTTATTTTCTATATTAAAAAAATAGCAAAAAATAGATTTTCAAGCTTTATTCTATTTTTAGAGTTAGTCTAGATGTCAATGTCAAATTTGGCTCAATTCCTAGTTCATTTGCTTTGTGTGTTAGTTTATTTTTTTAATTCAGAGGCAAAAATCAAGTCCCTATTATTTTTTGTGATATTTTTGCCATTTTAGGATTTTTATCATGTAAATAAGTATGTCATGTCATGTCATATTAGGGTTAATTTTAATGTCATTTGCATTTCAATTTCCTATTTTTGCAAAATTTATTTCAGAAAACCCTGGTTTCAAGGCCATAGTCTTGTTATCGGGGGCATTTTGGTCATTTTAACCTAAAATTTGAAATTCCAAACTTCAATTTTCTAAATTTTCATGCATATCATCATATTTCATCATATTATGTTTGATTTTATTTTATTTGATTTTCAAATTTCTAAATTTTACAAAAATTCTCTCAAAAACCCTGATTTCAAGGTCATCAAGGGCATTTTGGTCATTTTGACCCCAATTTCGAATTTCCAAGTTTATTTTTGAAATTTATTCCTTATTTTTTATGTTTATATCAAAGGGGGTATGAACTTGGGTTTATGTCTGAATAATATCCGATAATTTCCAATATTTTTTGATAAACTCAGAAAAAACTACATTTTTGTGCTAACATTGTTTTCTAGTTTTGCAGGAATATCCAAGAAGAAGACTTTTATTTTCTTTTATTTCAATTCAATGTAATATTGGATGTAATAATTTGGAATAAGAGTTACTTTTCAGCTTAGAATAGGACTGCAATGCATATAGTTTAATTCTTGCAAATTTTTAATATCTGATGTATGATGCATATGCATATTTTTCAAAATCACTATGGTTGACACAAAGGAAACGTGCACAAGCTCTTAGGGAGTTCACAAATTTTTTGGGATTCGTATTTATGGCCATAGTCAGAATACGAAGAAAACCAACATTTGTGATCTTCGTATTAGCCACATTCAGCCTACACTCTTAGGCTAACTTCAAAAATGCACTGCATTTCTCAAAACTCAAAAGGATTTTCCCAATTCCTCAAAGAATTCTCTTTCAAATTCATTCATTCATTCAATTTGCATTATTTTAAAATTCATTTTCCAATTTCATTTCCGAGAAAACGATTTTCCCAAAAAAATTTAAGTCATTCTCAAGATTTGATTTTCTCAGAACTCTTAGTTTTCAAATAACATTTCAAAGTATTTCCCAACTTCAAATCATGATTTTCTCAATATTTTAATATTCTCAATTTCAAGTTTCAAAGCTCCAAAATCGATTTTCTCAAAAAAGTCTGAATTATTTCTGAAATTGATTTTCTCAGAATCCTCAAATCCCATTCAGAAATCGATTTTCTTAGAAAAAAGCTATTCTAATCTCAAAAATCGATTTTCTCAGAGTTGCCATTTTCCTGAGAATTCATTTTCCAATTCAAAAATCATTTTCCAATAAACTTTCTGGTTTTCTTATAATTCTCAAATTCATTTCCTCAGGAAAGCAATCTAAATCTCAAAATCGATTTTCTCAAAGTTCAAGTTTTCCTGAGAATTCATTTTCCAATGCAATTTTCTGATTTCCAACGAAATTCAATGATTTTCCCAAGAATTCCATTTTCAAGCACTTTTCCATTCATTTTCCAAGTACATCTCAATTTTCTAGGGCAAACATCATATTTCCCAAACTTGCATCTTTTCAAAATTCCATAGCACATGCCTGATTCTCTGTGCATTCTAGGAAAATAGAGCATGATTTAGCTAATTTAACTTAGTCAAAACATACATTTGATCCTTGGTTCGATTACCCCTGGTAAAGGCGCCAGGATCGGTTGAACCTCGTACCGACAGGCGAATCCCATTCCACGGAATTTTCTCACAAATTTTCAAAACGGAGGTGAGTAATTTTTAAAACCATTTTCAAAACTTTGGTCGAGTTTGACTCACAGAATCGTTTCTTCTCTCTCTCGCAGAGGGAGGGAGAAAAAATTTGCAATGATAACAACAGGAAATTATGAGAATTTAAAGAACAACTATATGCTCATACATTCTATTCTAAACAGAAAGATAGAAATTTTCATTAATCTGGAATTATTACAGTCTTAAATTGAAATTGAAATATTAAAACTCCTAATTTAGAAAAAGAAACCAGAATTTTTCAATCTTACCTGCAAGTATGAGTTAACACAAAGCAGCAAAATACAAAAATGTAGAAGGAAACTGAAAATGCCATATTAAAGCTATATGTATGATTGTGCCTGTGAGAATGCATATGCAGGGCTAATGGAGGAATGCATGTGCCTTTGCCTTAGGGAAATGCATATGTTTAATGAGAAGTGGCATATGAAGATGCATGTGTTAATGGGGAAATGCATGTGTATTTATCCAAGGATAATGCTCATACTAATGGGAAAATACATATGGGAATGCATATGCAATGTTCATGCTAAAGAGAAAATGTATATTAGAATGCATATATAATGCACTAAGCTAATGAGAAAATGTATATTAGAATGCATATGTAATGCACTAAGCTAATGAAAAAATGTATATTGGAATGCATATGCAATGCATTATGCTAATGAAAGTATGCATGTGAGAATGTATATGAAGTGGAAATCTAGCAGCTCATGGGCTGCTACGAGGCTACAGCTGCTCATGAGCTGTTGTGGATGAATATGTTAGGGGTAACATATATGAAGAGTTGTGTATATACTTGCAGATAAAAAATGCATAAAGTATGTGTAAACATCCCAAATTTTCACCCTCATTCACAAACACCTGCCTCCTGCCATTGGGACACACTCTCTGCAGTCTTTAGGGAACCAACTAGTCAAAATCTGAACCATGGCTATTCACAGCCCAAATTTTACAATAAATTTTAATACTTTATCCTACAATCAAGATTCAATCCTTATTTTGGCTCAATTTCAATTATCAGTTCTCATCCTCACATGATAATCTCCAAATTCTTTGTCTCTGCCAGGGGTCCGGGATTCCAAGTCCCTCATCCACGGTTTACATTTCATGTGTCATTGGATATCACGACATGCATTTGGCATATCTTTTCATGGCCTTACATGTCATTGCATCCCATTTTTGAGATCCAGCACTCCTGTTTTCCAAATCTTCCAATCCAGATTTGATTTCACAACATTTATTTCAAAATCAATTTTAAATACTTGGGTTTTAAATCGACATTCTACCTTTTGCCAACCCCCAGGATCTTATATTTTGAAGTATTTTTCTCAGAAAACAATCTGGATTCATTTTAAACTCAATTTCAATTGATTTCAATCCTCAGATAAGACCCATCTAGGTGGTGTCACTTTTGGATTCTTTCATTTATAAAATTTCTTAAAAATCACAGAGTCTTAGTTGGATTAGGACTCTGTCTTTTCATCTTTTTAAAGCTTTTTTGAAATTCTATTTTGGTTTTGAATCTGTGGTAGTCATATCCCTTGACCATTCTTGTCATTTTTTGCCAAAATCTCAGAATCTCAGTCCAATCAGGAATCTTTTTTCAGAGTCCTGGTTGGATCAGGACTCTTTTTCAGAGTCCCAGTCGGGTTTGAACTCTACCTTTTCTATCTGTTTTTGAGAAAACCTTTCAAAATCCTTCATTTTGGCCAAAATCCTAGAGTCTCAGTCAAATTAGGACTCTTTCTCAGAATCCTAATTGAATCAGGACTCTATCCTGATTTCATCCTTTACTCCTATCCTTCACTTGTTTTCAAAACCTTTTCATCTGATTTTTAAAATCTTCCATTTTAGCCAAAATTTTAGAGTTCTAACCGAATTAGGACTCTTTCTCGGGGTCCTAATCAAATCAGAAATCTATCTTTAGTTGATATTCTGCCTATCTTTAATCAAATCTTTCAAAATTTGTCAAAATGAGTCAAAAACTCAGAGTTTTAGTTGAACCAGGACTCTATTCAAAGAGTCCCAATTGGATCAGGACTCCGACCTTGATTTCAATTTTGAGAGAATCTTTCCAAAATCTCTTCATTTATTTTTCCAAATTTCAAAATTTTTGCATTTCTATCACAATTCTGGGATTTTATCCCAGAGTCCTGATCGAATCAGGACTCTATTTTGAGTGCATTTTCTCACTTCATTTTCACTAGGTTTCAAAAGTTTCTTTTTAAAATCTCATCATTTGCTTTACAAAAAACCAAAATTCTCAAAGTTCTAATCGAATTAGGACTCTTATTCAGAGTCTTAATTGAACCAGGACTCTAACCTGACTTCAAATATTTACCTCATTTTCACCTGTTTTCCAAAACCCTCTCATATGTTTTCTCAGAAAATCCAGAATTCTGAGAGTCAGAGGGCAAATTAGGACTATGCTTCCAGATTCCACAGTTGGATTAGAACTCTGTCTTGATTTCACTGTTTGTTGCTATTTTCACTGGTTTTGCAAGTTCTTTTATCTGTCTTTTAGAAAAGGCCAAAAAAATCTAGCATTTCAGTCCGATCAAGACTCTGTCCTAGAGTCTTAATCCAGTCAGGAGTCTATTCTGAAGTTTGTTTTTATATCTATTGTTTATTTTCTCTATTTGTTTTTCAAAAATTAGTCCATTTTATATAGTTCCAGTTGATTCAGGACTCTATTTCATAGCTCTGATTGAGTTAGGACTCTAACCCTGACTGTATTTTCTGACTTATTTTACCAGTTCTGATAAAATCTTTTAAAAAAATTGTCATTTGGATTTCAAAATTCTAAAATCTCAGAGTCCTAATTAGTTCAGGACTCTGGTCCAAAGTTTTAGTTCGCTTAGAACTCTATTTTCCAACCTTTGAATTTCATATGTTGATTTTAACTCTTTTTCAAGGCAATTTTCAGTCTTTATTTCAAAATTTTCAAAACCCTGATATGGGGACCACTTAGTTGACACCATATCTAGAGGAGTTCTGACCCAATCAGAACTATGTGCCATTTCAAAAACTTTCAATCTTAAGTCTACTTTTGAATATCTTTTGAAAAACCTCTCATTTTCAAGTTTTAAAATTCTTTCTGAAAATTCAAATGGGGCCCACTCGGGGTGGCGCCTCATCTGAAGAAGTCAGGGTTAGACTAGGGTTTGTCAGTGTCTTAGCTAGGTTAGGAGTTTAGAAGAGCCAAAACCAATTTTGAAAACCCATTTTATTTAAGTCCTTTACCACTTGTTTTTAAAAGTTTTAAATTAAAAAGCTTTAAAAACCTAATGTGGGCCCACACTAGGTGGCGCCACATTTGGGGTCTTTTAGGTCAATTAGGTGTTTAATTAGAAGTTAATTAGGTTAGTTGGGTTAGGGGTAGTTAGGTAATCATCCATAGAAATCTCCCCCCCCCCCCTCTTTAGAAGTCCATTTTTTTTTAGAACTCTTTGATTAAACCTAGAAAATTTCTATTTAAGAGAGCCATAGGAGGGTCGACCCCTATTCATTTTTCCTTGAGATTCTTGGAGCTTCTCTTTCCTCTCTCCAGCACCTCTTCTTCCTCCTTGCTGCTGCATCCACCCAAGGTAAGGTTTTATAATTTTTTTCATGCTTTTATTAATTCCTTTTCATGTTTTATTATGATTTCATCATGGGCGCCCCCTTGTTCATGGATTTCAACCATGATTTTCAATCAAGAACTCCATAAATGAATCAAAAAGATGATCTAACTCAGTTTGGGGATGTTTTCCAGGATTCTAATCCATTAGAATCATTTGTATTATTGTTTTTTATGTTCTTAACCAATGAAATATGTGATTTACCCGTTAAATGAGCTAAATCCATATTTTCAAAGGAAAAAATAATTTCAGCCATGGATTTCATGTATTTTTATTTTATTTTATTGTCACATTAATGTTTTTTTTATATATTCTAGCATTAAATCAATTTTTGTTATGAGGTTTATGTATTTTTTTATTTGTTTCATTGGATTAGTTGTTTTAGTGTTTCATTGGATTTTCATATATTCTGATTTTAAATCTATAGAAATCATGTTATTTCGTATTTAAATCTTTATTGTAAAATTCTGATTTTTTTATATTTAGCCCACGGATTTGTTAGAAAGTGTCTGTAGAAAAATCAGAGGTTTTTGGATTTGGGAACCCTGTTAGAAAAATACAAATTCGGATCGTAATTTCTGTTACTTAAAATCGTGATTAATATTCAGGTATAAATTCCATGTGCGATATTTCTATCATCCAAGATCCGATTTGGGATATGTAAATTGCAGTAGCTTTGTGTTAATGTCTATTATTTACTATAATTTTCTTATATTTTTCTGTTAGAGTCTGCTATTTTTACTATCAGAAAGTTAAATCAACTTTTTAGAACTCGTTATGCTTTATTAAAACCTTAATTCAACTTGTGTTATTCACTGTTCTATAAAAAAAGACAGTCCTTATATGCATGTCTGCTATTCACTGCTAAAGTTATAGAATTTTATGATGTGGTTTGCTATTTTTCACTGTATTTAAAACCGAAAGTACTTATTTTGATATATTTTATATTTGTTAAATTTAAGTACGGATTGCCGAAATAATATCTCTCTAACCGGAGATGATTTTTCTGATTTATAAAAGAAAAAATCTATGTTTTTATGTCTAGTATGCTTCTGTAAAATTTTATAAATTTTTATGGTGAATTGACCCCTGATTCAGGTCTGACACTGTGACAGGCACATGACTGCGGGTAAAAATAGCATATTTTAGAGTTTTTGTGCAATTTTTGTATTGGAATAATGTCAAAAATAGATTTTATGATTGAAATTTAATTTTAGGGTTATCATAAGTGCAGGTGTTGATTTTTGTCAATTTTGGAACTCATTTGATGCTTGATTTGGTTCTATTGCAAAACAGGATGCCCGCAGGATCCCGAAACACTGACAAAATCATGTTTTTTTGGATATTTCTGATTTTCTTCATGAAAGTTCATGTTTTTAGGGTTTGTTCATATTTAGAATCATGCTAGGACATTGCATAGTTGATTTGGATTTGATTTGACTCTTTTTAAACCCTAAACCCAAAGTTTTACCAAAATATTTTTTGAAAACCCTGAATTCAAGGCCATAGTCTTGTTTTTAGGGTTGTTTTGGTCATTTTTTCTCAAATTCCGAATTTCAAAGTTTTTTTTTTATTTATTCACTTTTATTTTATATTTTATTATGTTTATATCAGGGAAATCATGGAAAAAGGCTTATATCTAGATAAATCCAGTAATTTCCAAATATTACTGGATAAATCTAGAAAAGCCAACATATCTTCACTAACAAGTTTTCTAGTTTTGCATGGATGTTCAAGGCTGTATTTTCCTTTATTTTCTTTTATTTAAATTCAATTAGTGATGTAAAGTTGTAAATAAACTTTGGAATAAGAATTTCAATTTCTGCTTAGAATTAGGATTTGCATTGCATATAGTTTTAACTTTGATATATAACTGTTATGTTTGTCATTCATGCACATACTTAAATTTCACCATGGTCTACATGAATAGCATATGCATTAGCTTCTAGGGAGTTGGTAAACTCGATCAAGTTGGTATTTATAGCCATAGTCAGAATACGAACAAAATCCAGATTTACCATCTTCTTTTAAGTCACAATCAGCCTACACTCTTAGACTATTTTTAAAAACCATTGCATATTTCAAACTTTTTTAAATATTTTCTCCTTTTAGAATCAAATGAGATACATTTAATCCATATTTGTGGTCATAGTCAGGGATATGAGGCAAATTTATTTCATTGAAGTTCTACAAGGCACAAAAATTCTTTTTCAAACAATTTTCTTAGAAATCTTCAAAAATCTTTTCTTAAAATCATATTCATGCATCATTTAGGTTTTAGAGTACATCATGAATATATTTCACAGGGTCACACGCCCATCCTTTTGATGTATTTTCCCAATTTCATCTAAAAAAATCAATTTTCTCAATTTTGCCGATTATCCTCAAAATCGATTTTCTCAAAACCCCTTTGGTTTTTCAAAGATCTTTTAAGTATTTCTCAATCTCAATTCACAATTTTCCAAGTTATATTCTCAATTTCAAAGTTCAAATTCAGAGAAATCAACTTTCTCTAAGTCATTTTGAGTTTTATCAAAAATCATTTTTTCTCAAAACTTCAAGATTTCTTCAGAAATCAATTTTCATTTTCTTCAGAAATGTTCTCTCAACAAGGCTCATGATTTTCAAAGTGTTATCTTTTCCAAGAATTCTCTAAGTATTCCAGTTATTTTGAAGCATACATCATGTTTTCAAACCTGCATTTTCAGAAATTCATAGCACATGCCTAATTCTTTGTGCATTTAGGAAATAAAACATCGATTTAGACAAGTTGAGCAAAGCAAAGCACCATATTGATCCTTGGTTTAATTACCCCTGGTAAAGGTACCAGAAACGGTTGAACCTCATACTGACATGTGAGTCCCATTCTTCGGAATTATCTTGCATTTTAAAATGGAGGTGAGTTATTTTCAAAAAAAAAAATCAAAAGTCAGTTTGACTTGCAAAAATAAAATTTTGTGATGATAACAGGTTTGGCGACCGTGATGAGACCTGTCTTCGCTTGATCAATCTAATGCTCTACTTTGTTCAAGTTATCAAAATCATGTTCTATGGAATGTCAGCTTTTACTTTCTGATATCATGTGAACCTAGGAGCCTAGACTCAAACTCAGCTGACATGGATCTCATGTAGACTTAGGCATGGTTTGGTAGGACCAATTGAGGAGGCATTATTCATGCTCACGTAGACTTAGGTCTCATACAATCCTCCTCAATATAGGGTTTGATTGAAAATAATGTTTGCTTCTTCAAAATTTTCAAAATTTATCTCTCTAGGTCTTAGAGACCTCTGTTTTCTTGCATGTGCTCATATTTCTGAAACAATCCCACCTATCTTTACCCGGTCTTCACGTTGCTGGGCTTTCTTCCAGAACCATAGTTCGGGACAAAGCCTCACAATTGGGCCACCTATTTGGGTTGATCCCTCTGCCACGTACCAAGGGCCATAGTCCAAAGTATATTGGCAGGCGCCCAAGGATGTTGGAAAACACAAGCCTAGAACCAGAAAAATTGATTTTATGCCACGTACATCGGGCTTCGGCTCGAGTATATAGGCATAGCATGATTGGACACAGATGATCTGAGTGTTAGAGTTAGGATTAGGATCCTACAACTATTTCAAAACTTGTGCATCTGGAGTCAGCTTTTAGGGAATGTTATATGTGCATACTTGTTTGTATATAATGTGATTGAATGTATTTTGGTTATCTCCTTTTATTCTCTTTATTTTCTCATATTTTTCATAAATTTTTTAAAATACTGGATGATTTTCAAAAAAACCTTATTTTCTCATATTTCTACAAAGGTCTTCTTAAACCCTGGACAATTTTCCCAAATCCTCTATTTTCTTCAAAACTCTAGATGATTTCCATCCTTTCTTTCCTCTGGATCTCAAATTTCTAACTTGATTTTTATCTTGCCTGCAATTTTCTTCAAAAATCATGTGGTTTTTCCCTCAAAACCTTATCCTTACTTGTTCTGAATTTTCCAGCCTATCCTGATGGCATTCAGTCAGCTTGATTCAGTCTTTCTTGAGGGCCACATCTCCTATGAGGTGTGGCAAGGTCTCTCCAATTATTGAACTCTGAACATCAGACCTTTCATTCCCCGGTGGTACCATTCTTGGTTCAAGAACTTCTCTCGTATGTTTCTGGACCATCTAAGAGATTGCAGATTGGAACTGGCATCAGCAGTAGGAAAAAAATATCATCAACGGCAGTTTGATTCAAGCTTTAGCAAAGCGGTGGAATCTGCATACCTGTACCTTCTGATTCCCGTGGGGAGAGATGACCCTTCTACTGAACGAATTTTCAGACATTATGCGTCTACCTGAGCTAGCTGGTCAGCCCAATGATCCGATAGAGCAATAGTTCTTGATCAATGTCAAGGGATTGGACCCTCGAGATGCTTTAGCACGTATGATTGGATGCAGATCCTGGCCATTGATTGAGGCATATGAGAGTCAACATGTCGACCTATTTGAGTTATACCAACAATACAGAATTTTTGCAGAAACCGGTTCTATATCCTGAGCAGCGCGTGAAAGGATTCAACATGCAATGATCTTATGCACAGTAGGACTAGCCTTCTTTCAGGATGGATAGAACTACGTTGATGTCAGAATAGTACAACTTTTGCGAAGATGGGGAAGTCAGCAGACCAACCGTCTCTCAATTGCCATGGCCGCACTCGCCTTCTTATATCGCGGATTAACCCGTTTCGTGCTTAAAGATTCTATCTTAGTAGAAGGGTGCATCTACGCACTACAGTCTTGGTTCATCCGACATGTACCAACTCGAGCCAGCTCGTTCAGATATAACAGCAAAAAGCCATTACCCGTTGCTCGATACATATTCGTGATCAAGAATCTCTATGAAGAATAAATTGTGTGGGATTGCTTTGACCATCACGAGTCAATCCCTCGATACACTTATGCATATGGCAAGCGATTCAAGTTACTTGGACCTTTCTTCTTAGTTTATTATCAGCCAGAGCGATGTGTCAAGCAATTCTCGCAGAGACAGAAGCGCATTAAAGCTCGTTTGTTGTCAGGCATTGTGCCAGAGTTCGATCTAAAGTATGCCCAGTGGTTGTAAACACCCCAAATTTTTACCCTCATTCACAAACACCTGCCTCCTGCCACTAGGACCCACTCTTTGCAGTCTTCAAGAAGCCAACTAGTCAAAATCTAAGCTAGGGTTGTTCACAGCCCAAATTTTTACAAAAATTTTAATACTTCATCCTACAATCCAGATTCAACCCTCATTTTGGCTCAATTTCAATTATCAGTTCTCATCCTCAGATGAAAATCTCCAAATTCTTTGTCTCTGCCAGGGATTCGGGATTCCAAGTCCCTCATCCAGGGTTTATATTTTACATGTCATTGCATAGCATTGCATCTCATCATCGAGATCCAGCACTCCTGTTTTCAAAATATTGGATTCAGAATCGAGTTTTAAAACTTTTCTTGCAAAATTAGTTTCAAAACCTGGGTTTTAAATCGACATTTTGTCATTTGCCAACTCCTAGGACACTTATATTTTAAATGTTTTTCTCAAAAAACAATCTGGATTCATTTTAAACTTAATTTCAATTGATTTCAATTCCCAGATGAGACCCATTTAGATGGTGTTGCTTCTGGATTTCTTTATTTATTAAAAATCTAAAAAATTTCAGAGTCCTAGTTGGATCAGGACTCTGTATTTTCATCTTTTTGAACCTTTTTAAAAACTTTATTTTTTATTTTAAATCAGTCGTGGTCATATCCCTTGCCCATTTCTGTCATCTTGGCCAAAATCTTAGAGTTTTAGTTGGATTAGGACTCTTTTTCAAGAACCCCAGTCGGATTAGGACTCTTCTTCAGAGTTTCAGTCAGATTAGGACTCTATCTTTCATGGCTATTTTCGCTATTTTCAATCAAACCCTTTAAAATCTTTAGAATGAGTCAAAAACTCAGAGTTTTAGTTGAATCAGGATTCTATTCAAAGAGTCTCAGTTGGATCAGTACTCTGACCTTGATTTCAGTTTTGAGAGAATCTTTCCAAAATCTCTTTATTTATCTTTTTAAATTTCAAAATTGTTGCACCTTTATAGAATTTCAAAAATTCCGATATTTTATCCCAGAGTCTTGATCGAATCAGGACTTTGTCCCAGAGTCCTGATCGAATCAGGACTCTATCCTGAGTTCATTTTTTACTTCATTTTCACTGGTTTTCAAAAGTTATATTTAAATCTCATCATTCACTTTTTAGAAAAACCAAAAATTCTCAGAGTTCTAGTCAAATTAGAACTCTTCCTCAGAGTCCTAGTCAGATCAGGACTCTAAACCAAACTTTAATTTTATCTTGTTTTCATCTGTTTTTCAAGATCCCCTCATTTGTTTTCTTAGAAAATCTAAAATTCTGAGAGTCTTAGTCCGATTAGAACTCTGTCCCCAGAGTCCCAGTTGGATCAAAACTCTATTTTGATTTCAATACTTCTTGTTATTTTCATTGTTTTCACAAATTCTTTCATCTATTTTTTCAGAAAATACCAAAAAGATCTAGAGTTTCAGTCCGATCAGAACTCTATCCCAAAGTCTTAATCCAGTTAGAAGTCTATTTTGAAGTTTGTTTTTACTTTCACTTTTATCTTTTCCACTTATTTTTCCAAACTTAGTCCATTTTGTAGAATCTCAGTTGATTCAGAACTCTCTTTCAGAGTTTTGGTTGAGTTAGAACTCTAACCCTCACTGCATTTTCTGACTTATTTTATCAGTTTTGATGAAATCTTTCAAAACACTTCTTCATTTGGCTTTCAAAATTCTAAAATCTCAGAGTTCTAATTGGTTCAGGACTCTGGTTCAGAGTTTTAGTTCGCTTAGAACTCTATTTTCAAACCTATGAATTTCATATGTTGATTTTAACCCCTTTTTTAAAGTCATTTTCAGTCTTTATTTCAAAATTTTCAAAACCCTAATGTGGGGCTCACTCAGTTGGTGCCATATCTAGAGAAGTTATGACACAATCATAACTTTTGTGCCATTTCAAAACCTTTAATTCCAAGTCTACTTTTGAATGTCTTTTGAAAAACTTCTCATTTTCAAGTTTCAAAATCGTTTTTGAAAATTCAAGTGGGGCCCACTCGAGGTGGCCCCACATTTGCAAAAGTCAGGGTTAGACTAGGGTTAGTCAGTGTTCTAGTTAGGTTAGGAGCTTAGTAGGTTTTAAATTAATTTAAAATTTTTATTTTTACTTTGGTTTTAACTAGTGATTTTTAAAGTTTTAAAATCAGGATTTTAAAATCCAATGTGGGCCCACTCTAGGTGGCGCCACATTTGGGGTATTTTAGGGTTTTGATTAGGGCTTAGATAGGTTAGTAATTAGGGTAAATCCCTTTAGAAAAGTTTCCCCCACTAATTTTTTTGGATAAATTTTAAAAGGGGCAAAATTGGAATTAATTAGCCCTATTTATAAAACCTAATTTTGCCTATTTAAAGGAGCCCATAGGGAGGTCGACCCCTATTCCTTTCTTAGCAGTTTCTTAGAGCTTCTCTCTCCTCCTAGCTGTTTCTTCCATTGCCGGAACCTCTAAGGTAAGATCTCTACCTTTTATCTCATCATTTTTTATGAAATTTATTACATTTTTTTATAGATTTCACCATGTGCGCCCCCCTTTTTCATGGGTTTTAACCATGGACTCCATCCAAGAAACCCAAGGTCAACCCAAGAAGATGATATAACTCATTTTGATGAGTTTTTCCAGGATTCTAATCCGTTATAATCATTCGTATGATTGTTTTCTACGTTCTTAACCAATAAAACATGAGATTTACCCGTTAAATGGGTTAAATCCATATTTTCAAAGGTAAAATCAATTTTAATCATGGATTCTCTGTATTTTTTCTATTTTATTATTGTATTAGTGTTTATTTCATATGGTCCAGCATTAAATTAAATTTTGTTATGCTATTTATGTAATTTTTCATTTTTTTCCATGCTTAAATCATAGTTTTTAGTGTTTTATTATATTTTTGTGTGTTTTGATTCTAGATCAGTATTAATCATGCTATTTCATGTTTAAATCTCTATTAAAAATTCTACTTTTTTTATGATTAGTCCACGAATTTGTCAGTAAGTCTCTATAAAAAAATTAGAGGTTTTGGGATTCGGGAACTCTGTTAGAAAAATACAAAGTTTAATCGTGATTCCTGTCGTTTAAAATCGTTATTCATATTCAAGTATAACTTGCAGTTGCATTATTTTTATCATCCAAGATCCAAATTGAAGTAGCTCTGTATTCGAGTCTATTATTTACTGTAAATTTCTTATAATTTTCTGTTACTATTTGATATTTTTTCTCTGTCAGAGAGTCAGATCAATTTTTTAGAACTCGTTATGTTTTATTAAAACCCTAATTCAACTTGTGTTAATCGTATCTCCCTAACCAAAGATCTAATCAATGATCTATAAAAAGGAAAGTTTCTTATATGTATGTACTCTATTCACTGATGAAATCCTAGAATTTTTTGATGTGTTATGCTATTTGTCTCTGTATTTAAAATCGGAAACATCTGTTTTGATAGTTTTTATATTCATTATAATTGATCAAATATTGCCGGAACAAGATCTCCCTAACCAGAGATGATTTTTCTGATCTGTAAAAGGGAGAATCGTTGTTTTGTTGTCTATTATTCCTCTGTAAAATCTTATGAATTTGTATGATTAATCTGGGTCTAACACCAAAATGGGTATGTGCCCGCGGGTAAAAATAGCATATTTTAGAATTTTTTATAATTTTTGTAGTAACATTATGTAAAAATTTGATCTTTCTATTTCCAATCTAATTTTAAAGTTATAAGGAGTGCATACGTCAATTTTTATTAATTTTGGATATCATTTGATGCTTGAATTGAATATATTGCAAAATAGGGTGCCCGTAGGATCCCAAAACACTGACAAAATCATGCTTTTCGTTATATTTTTGATTTTTTTATAAAAGTTCATGTTTTTGGGGTTTGTGTATGTTTTTAATCATATTAGGGTGTTTTCCATCCTATTTTATCTTTATTTGAACCCCAAATTCAAAGTTTTTATCAAAATATTTTCTAAAAACCCTGATTTCAAGGCCATAGTCTTGCTATGAGGGGCATTTTGGTCATTTGACCAAAATTTCGAAATTTCAAACTTTTATTTTCTTATTTTCAATCATATCATATCATCTTGTGTTTGATTTATTCTCATTTGAATTTCAAAATTTGCATTTTACAAATCATCTTTCTGAAAAACCCTAATTTTAAGACCATAGTCTTGCTATCAGGGGCATTTTTGTCATTTTGACCCTAATTTTGAATTTTCAAATCTCATTTTAATATTTTCAATTCAATTTCATCATTTATGTTTATATCAGGGAAGTATGAATTCGGTTTACATTTGGATAATATTCGATAATTTCCCAATATTTTTGGATAAATCTAGATAAACCTACATTTTTTTGCTAATATGTCTTCTAGTTTTGCAGGGATATTCAAGGTTGTATTTCTTTTATTTTTATTTATTTAAATTCAATTAGTGATATAAATTGTAAATACATTTGGAATAAGAATTTCAATTCCTACTTAGAATTAGGGTTTGCATTGCATATATTTTAAATTTTGATATATAACTGCTATGTTTGTCATTCATGCACATATTTCAATTTCACCATGGTTGACACGAATGGAACGTGCATAAGCTCTTAGGGAGTTGACAAACTCGGTGGAATTCATATTCATGGCCATAGTCAAAATACGAATGAGACCCAGATTTGTGATCTTTGTATTAGCCATATTCATCCTACACTCTTAGGCTAACTTTAAAGTGCACTATATTTCTCAAAAATACAAAAAGATTTTCCAAATTCTTCAAAACAATGTCTTTAAAATCCATATTCATTCATTTCATTCAATTCGCAAATTCCAATTCTAGTTCAAAGAAATTGATTTTCTCAAAAATTTCTAGGTCTTACTCAAAATTTGATTTTCTTAAAACTTTGAGCTTTCGAGTGGTATTTCAAGTATTTCTCAAGTTCAAATCACAATTTTCCAAGATATAATTTCAAATTTTGAATTCAGAGAAATCAAGTTTTTTTTTTAAAGTTATTTGAAATCCTTCAGAAATAGATTTCATAAAACACTTGGATTTCTTCAAAAATCAATTTTCTTTTTTCTTCAAAAATGTTCTCTCAACAAGGCTCACAATTTTCAAAGTGTCATCTTTTCCAAGAATTCTCTAAGTATTTTCCAAACTTTGAAGAAACATCATGTTTTCAAATCTGCATTTTCAAAAATTCATAGCACATATTTGATTCTTTGTACATTTAGGAAATAGAGCATGATTTAGATAAGTTGAGCAAAGCAAATCACTAGATTGATCTTTGGTTCAATTACCTCTGGTAAAGACACCAGGAAAGGTTAAACCTCGTACCGACATGCGAGTCCCATTCTACAGAATTTTCCTGCATTTTAAAATAGAGGCCACTTATTTTCAAAAAACTTTTTCAAAGGTCAGTTTGACTTGCAAAAGAAAAATTTTTAAATGATAACAGGTTTGGCGACCGTGATGGGACCTGTCTTCGCCTGATCAATTATGTGCTTGACTTAGTTCAAATTGTCAAAATCGTGTTCTATAGAATGTCAGCTTTTACTTTCTGATATCATGTAAACCTAGGAGCCTAGACTCAAACCCAGTTGACATGGATTGCATGTAGACTTAGGCATGGTTTGGTAGGACTGATTGAGGAGACATTATTCATGCTCACTTAGATCTAGGTCTAACACAATCCTCCTCAATATAGGATTTGATTGAAAACAATGTTTATTTCTTAAAGTTTTTCAAAATTCTACTTTTTTAGGTCATTAGAGCCTTCTATTTTCTTGCATGTGCTCATATTTCTGAAACAATCTCACCTATCTTTACCCGGTCTTCATGTTGCTGGGATTTTTTTCAGAACCATAGTTCGAGACAAAGTCTCACAACTGGGTCACCTATTTGGGTTAAACCCCTCCTGCCACATACCAAGGGCCATAGTTCAAAGTATATCGGCGGGTGCTCAAGGATGTTGGAAGACATGAACCTAGAACCAGAGAAATTGATTTTATGCCATGTACATCAAGCCTTCACTTGAGTATATCGGCATAGCATGATTGGACACAGATGATCTGAGCCTAGAGTCAGGATTAGGATCCTACAGCTATTTCAAAACTTGTGCATCTAGAGTCAGCTTTTAGGGAATGTTGTGTGTGCATACTTATTTGTGCATGATGTGATTGAAAGTACTTTGTTTATTTCCCTTTATTTTCTTTATTCTCTCATATTTTTATTAATTTTTCCAAAACCACTAGACAATTTTTCAAAATCCCAAATTTTTTCATCTATTTCCATATACTGCCTAAAATCTCTATTTTATTCAAATCCTGGACGATTTTCAAAAAGATCCTCTATTTTCTTCAAAAACTCCAGGTGATTTCCATCCTCCCTTCCCTCTGGATCTCGAATTTCTAAATTTGGTTTTTTAGTCTGCCTGCATTTTCTTCAAAAATTGTGTGGTTTTTCTCTCAAAGTCTTATCCGTACTTCTTCTGTATTTTTCAGCCTATCTTGATGGCATCCAGTCAGCTTGATTCAGTCTTTCCTGAAAATCACATCTCCTACGAGGTGCGACAAGGTCTTCCCAAACATCGAACTCTCAGCACCAAATCCTTTATTCTCCGGTGGTATTATTCATGGCTAAAGAACTTTTCTCATATGTTTCTGGACCATTTGAGCGATTGTGGATTGGAACTGACATCCGCAGTAGGAAAGCAGACAGTCAACGGTAATTTGATCCATGCGCTAGCAGAGCGGTGGAACCCGCGCACTTGTACTTTCTAGTTCTCATGAGAAGAGATGACCCTGCTAATGGATGAGTTTTCAGAAATTATGGGATTGCCCGAGCCAGCTGGTCAGCCTGAAGATCCATTGGAACAACAGTTCTTGATCAATGTCAAGGGTTTGGATCCTCGAGATGCCTTAGCTCGCATGACAGGACGTAAGTCTTGGCTGCTGATCGAGGAAGATGGAAATGAATATGTAAACCTGCTCGAGATCTACAGACAGTATGAAGCATTCGTAGAAGTCAACTCCTTATCCTGAACAACTTGAGAGAGAATCCAGCATGTGATGGTCTTATGCACTATTCTCTTTCCAGATGGACGGAGTTACCTAGACATCAGGATAGTTCAGCTTCTGCGAAGGTGGGGAAGTCGACAGACTAGCTGCCTCTCCATAGCCATGGCCGCATTGGCTTTCTTATACTGAGGGTTGACCCGTTTCACACTTGGAGAATCAATTCTAGTCGAAGAATGCACCTACACATTACAATCCTGATTCCTTCGGCATGTAACCACCAGAGCAAGCTCATTCAGATACAAAGGCGAAAAGCTTCTTCCAGTGGCACGATACTGATTCTTGATCGATAACCTTCAAGGGGAAGAAGTCGTGTGGGATTACTTTGATCGTCAGGAATCAACTCTCAGATATACTTATGCATACGATAAGCGGTTCAGGCTACTTGGCCCATTCTTTTGCACCTACTACCATCCAGAACGATGTGTCAGGCAGTTTTCTCAAGGACAGAAGCGCATAGAAGCGCGTCTACTATTGGGGATCATGCCAGAGTTCAATCTCACATCAGATCAGTGGTCCAGAGCATATCATTCTGCCAGACATGACTGGGATTCTTTTGTAACTCTTACTATTTTTCCTGGTCCTCGAGTGTCTTCTGATTATAAAGAGTGGTGGCAAATTGTTTGTCCGCTCCCTCTTTCTAAAGCTTATTATTAATAAAATTATTTTTCCTTCAACAATTCTCACTCTTTTATGGTTTGACGACCTCGCCTAGGTAACAAGGCATATTTTAGTTGTTTATCTCTTTCTATAAAGAATATCAATGCAATTGTCATGATTCCAGCAACGACCCAATCCTTGGTAATGGGGTATCCTTCAAAATTGTCAACCTAGCCCTCGTCAAATGTTTTCTCCTCTATTTGTTTTATTCCAAAGCTATTCTTCCAAGCTAATTGCCCATTTTGTCCTGCATAAAGCACTTGCAATCTTATATGGTTCAGACAAGATCCTGCAGGAAAACCACACCAGTTCAGCATATCAGTTCCCCTTTAGCCTTCGAGCAAAAAATGTCGTCTCCACGATCTCTCAGGGGTCAGAGCCAGCAGGGCAATGATGATATTGATCCCTAGATGTATGCTTTGTTTCAAAGAATAATGAAGAAAATGTTGTCTGAAGAAACAGAGATCAGTTCAGGAAAGATTCATAATAGGAAAAAAGGCAAGGGTCGAAGATTGAAAAAGAATATGAAGATCTCCAAAAAGCAAAGTCATCACGAGGAAACTTCTGACGAAGCAGAATTAGTGCGTGATACTGATGAAGAATATGAAATTCAACAAGAATTTAGAAGGTCGACTCAGGGACAGGGGTCGGCTTACTAGTCCAAGAACCAGTCTGTTAATGACCCTGACCAGCCACAGCTCAGAGATGTGGTCAGGATGGTCAGAAACCTGCAAGCTTGTGACAAAGGCAAAAAGGTCTTTACAAGCGAAGTTTTTTATGACGGGCTGGATGGGGATGATAATATCGACAATCTCCCCAAGAAATTTATCAAATTCGATGGATCTGGTGACCCAAAATCACATCTCGCCATGTTCTTCGCAGAGTGTTCCAAGTTCAAAAGGGACAACCGAGCTTTATTCATTTGCTTCCCTCGCAGTCTGGAGGGAACAATTGTGAAGTGGTATTCAGAGCATGTGAATCCGATTGAATTGAAAGAATTCGACAAGGTAGTGAATTTGTTCATCGAGCGCTTCCTTTCCAATGTTGAGGCACTTTCAGCCCTCAGTCATCTCTGCGGCCTTAAACAGAAAGAGAATGAAAAGGTCAGAGACTTTATTCACCGATGGAGGTCAACTTGCAACAAGATGAGAGACCCCATATCAGAGGGACACACACTATCATTAATATTGAGCAATTTTTCATAACCTCTAAGAAGCCTCATTTCTACTGCACCATTGAGAACGTTCATCGAGTTGACATAGCGAGCTGAATGGCTCGAGCTGAGCATGAAAAATGGAGTCTATGAAGGCTTCGTATTTACTAAGAGCAATAATCAGAAAGAGCATAAAAAGAAGGCTCAATTCACCCATTCTAGCAGAAACAACAATTAGAATCATCGTAAGGAGAAAAATAAAGACTTTTGTTATGGTGCAGAGGGTTTGAATCCCTATAAGAATGACCAAAAAGGCAAGCCGACTCCTCAATACAACAAACCACTTCAGCTAGAACAGGGACCAAAACCCCATGAAAAGGTGAAACATGAAGGGTGGAGCTATAACAGAAAATTCACTCCGCTGGATCAATCGCTCGAGATTGTGATCGAGTATATGTTGACCAAAGACATGGTCAAATTGCCCAAAATGGTTGATCCCCCCGTGCTCATGGAGAAGTTCAAAGATCAATTTTGTAAGTTTCACAGGACATTGGGGCATAACAATGAAAATTGCTTTGTTCTCAAGAACATTGTCCAGGACCTTATCGACAAAAATCTTCTCATAGAAGGTGCTGAAGATGAAAATATGAAAATTCTGAAACAACCATTTCTCCATCATTCTGCAGCAGTTATCTCAGAAAAATCATTTCAATCGCAGGATCACATTAAACCATGCTCCTACAATGATATCCAAGTCCAAAATCAGGTCGTCGTACTTCAACAAGCTCAGTCAGATACTCAAAAAATGGACCTTATTTCAGCCTTCGACAAGCTGGATATATCTGCAAAAATTGCCAAGAGAATTCCAGGATTCCCTAAACATTTCATTAAATCCGCTCCAGAAAAGGGAGCGACATCTGCACAAAAGCCAATAACTACCCTATCCAATGTCTCAATTCTCGATTTGGCACAGGCTTCATCCAAGCATCGGCAAGTGTTGAGTAACTTATTGCGGAAAATCAAGGTGAAGTCGAGGACTACTCCCGAAGATATGGCCCAGATCGTCAATCGGGCCATGACTAATGCTCCGATCACCTTTTCAGATAAGGACCTGCCCAAACCTCATGCATTTCACATCAATGCTTCATACATTATGATTCAAACCGGAGGAATGATTGTTACTCATGTGTTGATAGATGGAGGCAAAAGCCTCAATATATGCCTAAAAATGACAGCAAAAGCTTTGGGCATCAAGGAAGAAGAGTACATCCCGGACCCAATCACCATCTATGGGTTCAATAATCATGGTCAGACTGCAAAAGGAAAAATCTTCCTAGAGATCTTCATTGATTATTTCATCCATTCAGTTCTCTTTCATGTGGTCAATGTGCCGCCAATGTACAATCTATTATTGGGATGAACGTGGATCCATAAAACAAATGCAGTGCCATCTACCTTGCATCAGTGTATAAAGTGGTCAAAAGGTGGCATGATCACAACAGTCTTGGGAGAAGATCTGGAACAGAGGATTTCACAACCCATGATTCTCAGACCCACTTTTACTGCCGATATTCCAAGCATCAAGGAAATTGATGAAGTCAACTGTGGAGAAAGTATGGACATACTACAAATAGCAGAGTCACCAAAGCATGCGGTAGCCATGACTCAATGGAAAGGTCCACAGTTCTTCAAGATTGGTGGTCGTCTGCATTACAACACTGTTAAGAATCACCCCCTATGTCCACAATTCATGAAAGCCAAGAAGGGGTTCGATCTATTACTAAAGCATGGTTATCAGCCCTTCATAGGCTTGGGCAAGGATGAAGATGGCCGACTTGATCCAGTAACCCCTAATCACCATCCTCGCAGAACCAAATTGGGTTTCACTGCCAAAAGATCTCAGAAGAACACTGTCTTTGTCAAGGGAGCACATTAGAACCATTTGTTGTCTTTTCATTTCTATTCTTTTGTTTTCACATCGGGATAATATCATGTGTCATTTCAATCATTGTTATTTGATCAATTCAGTTTTTCAATAAAGTTGCAAGTTTTTCTTCATCTACCTGGATGCCATCTGTCTTCTTACTTTAAATCTTCGCGAATTTATCATCATTTTACTTTCTAGATTCAGAAACAAGACAAGCCGTCATCCTTAGTTCAAGATCCGACTCAGGACATCATTATCGGATCGAAAGTTAATCCCAAAATTCTCAAGATCAACACCAGTTTGAGCCTGAAAGAAAAGGAAATGCTCACCAATTTTCTCAAACAGCATAAAGAAGTGTTTGCATGGACTTATGAAGACATGTCGGGTCTGGATACTAAATTAGTCGAGCATCGCCTCATTCTAAAGCCAGATGTTAAGCCAGTTAAGCAGAAATTGCGAAAGATGGATCCCCGAGTGGAGCAACAGGTCAAGGAAGGACTTGAGGATTTACTCAAAGCTGGATTCATTCAAACTATTGATTATCCAGATTGGTTAAAAATATTGTTGTTGTTCCCAAGAATGGTAAAGTTCGAATTTGCATCAATTTCAGAGATCTCAACAAAGCTACTCCAAAGGCTGATTATCTATTCCCAAACATCGATCTCCTGATCTATAGCACAGCCGATCATGCCATGTTTTCCTTCATGGATGGATATTTCGGATACAATCAGATCAAGTTGGTCGCTCATGACCAATCCAAAACGTCTTTTACTACTCCATGAGGCACTTTCTGTTATACAGTCATGCCATTTGGGCTCAAGAATGCTGGAGCAACCTATCAGCGTGCAATGGCTGCCATCTTCCATGACCATGCACAAAATCATGGATGCATATGTTGATGATATTCTGGTGAAATCCAAAGAAGAAGAGGATCATATTGGTGCTCTCGATCAAGTCTTCAAGCGGTTCATTCTTTACAAGCTAAGACTCAATCCTCAGAAGTGTGTCTTCGGAGCTGAATCAGGCAAGTTGTTAGGTTTTTTTGTCAGCAAAAAGGGGATAGAAGTGGATCACACTAAGGCAAAGGCCATCATTGACATACCGCCCCCGACTACTCTTAAAGAATTGCGTAGCCTTCAGAGACGCATGCAATCAATTCAGCGATTTATATCCAATATGGCCATGAGATGTGAGTCTTTTAACCACTTGCTTAGAAAAGGAGTAAAGTTCGAATGGGGACTAGAATGTCAGCAATCGTTCAAACGTATCAAGAAGTATCTTCTCAATCCTCCTATTTTAAAGCCGCCAGAATTGGGGAAACCCTTCTTACTATATATTTCAGTTAATCAAGTTGCTTGTGGCGGATTCTTAGCATAATATGAAGAGGGCAGCCTGATAGAGCACGCCATCTATTATGTAAGCAAGACCTTCATTGATTATGAAAAGAAATACTCTCAAATAGAGAAGACATGTCTAGCTCTGGTTTGGATGTGTCAGAAGTTGAGACACTACTTGTTGGCATCTGAAGTCAAGATTTTATCAAAGCTAAATACTCTCAAGTATATTTTAGAACAACCATTTCTCAGCGGATAGATCGCCAAATGACAAGTCCTATTGATGCAATATGATTTGGAGTATGTCTCTCAGCAACCTATCAAAGGCCAAGCAATTGCAAACCAATTAGCAGACTTTCCTTTGGCAGATGATGTAAAAATCAAAAATGATTTCCCCGATGAGCGGATATGTAATATTCAACAATCTCCAGTTTGGAATTTATTCTTCGATGGTTCCAAGAATATGACAGACATAGGAATCAGGATCTTATTAATCACACCGGAAAAGGAGATGATCCCTTTTTCTTTCAAACTGGATTTCCAATGTGTAAACACCCCAAATTTTCCTCATCCATTCTCAAACAACCCTCCTCGTGCAGTGCCAATCCTGTTAGGTCAGTGTAGGAGTCAAACTCTGAGTCAGTTTTAGAAAATTACCACTTTACCCATTTTCACTAGGAAAATTACCATTTTACCCCTTGGTCATCCCGGACCCCAGCCAGTCGAAATCAACAAAGCTCACTGGCCAGTTCAGAACATTTAGAATATCAGTCATCTCAAGCTCACCCGAGCTCATGATGAACAAACCATTTTCATTTCTGACCATTCCTGCCAAAATTGGATCATTTCTTCAAAAATGAGCTCATTTCTCACTCAAATCCAAGCCAATTGTCTCCGAGTCAGTCATTCTCAGTCAACCATATTCTTCAGAGTCTAGCTTGAGCTCATCAGAAGCTCAAGCACTCCAGTTTCAGTTCAAAACCATTTTCAAGTGTCTAGGAGCCTAGTTTAGCCCATTTCAGCTCATTCAGCTGAAATTGAGTTGAATCCAGTCAATTGAGCTAGTGTTCGAACTTCGATTTTAGTTCATGTCAGTATTACTGACCTTTGTTCTAGCTCAAAGCCAGCTCAGATCCCTAATTCACTTCAATCCAGTGGCCATTCTGTACCATTTCTCTAAAAATGGCAGTATTTCTTGAAAATTTAGTCGGAGAGTCCAATTGAGTCAGTACCTTGTCAGTCCAGTTAAGTCCTGAAACTCTAGAATCTAGCTCAATCCAACTCATTTCAGCTTAAACCTGATTTTTAGTGTCACTCTAACCCATTAGAGTCCAAAAATCATTCAACCATTTTGCAAATTTTATCAGTTTTTATGCTTTTTAAACTGGTACTGCTGTCAATCGGGGTCTAACATCCAAAATTCTTTATTCAGGGTCTGCATTTCGCATGTCATTTCTCATCATTTCATATCATTTCTCAACATTTCATAGCATTTCATCATATTTCATTCCATTTTTCGAAGTCCAAAACTCCAGTTTTATAAATTTCAATCCAGATTGAGTTTTAAAAGTTTTCATAAATCAATTTCAAACCCTGGGTTTCCAAAATTAACATTTTTACCCCCAAGAGTCTAAATTTGGAAATATCTCCTCGAGAAAAACAATCTGAATTTCTTTCAAAATTAAATTTTTAAAATCTATGCTGGATTTGCTTCGCAACGGGGTATTGAACTTCAAAATCCGAGCTCGTTTCAAAAACTGCCAAAAATAGCTTGTTTCGTCTGCAAATTTTTTAAAAAGACTATTTTACCCCTCTAATTGTCAAAATGAATTTCAAAAGTGGAATTTAGACCCGCTCTGAGATGGTCCATCCATTTGCATTTTTTTGTTTAAATTTATAAAAAAAGAAAAAAAATTACCTTTTTCTTTGTTTTTTTTTTGTTTGTTTTATTTTATTTTTTATTTTATTTTCTTATTTTATTTTTCCTAAGGTGAGACCCACAAGGGGGTCGACCACTCCAGCCCATTTCCTTTCTTTCTTCCTCTATTTTCCTTTTTTCATTTTTTTTCTTTCTTCTTTCTTTCTTCTTTCTTTCTTTTCTTCCTTTTTCCTTTCTTTCTTTCTTTATTTCCTCCTTTCTTTCCTCTCTGTTATCATCGCAAAATTTTTCCCCTCCCTTGCGAGAAAGAAACGAATTTTGTGAGTCAAACTCGACCAAAGTTTTGAAAATTATTTTGAAAATTTACTCGCCTCCGTTTTTAAAATTTGCGGGAAAATTCCGTGGAATGGGATCCGCCTGTCGGTACGAGGTTCAACCGTTCCTGACACCTTTACCAGGGCTAATTGAACCAAGGATCAATTACTTGCTTTAATTTGACTCAAATAGCTAAATTATGCTCTATTTTTACTAGAATGCACAAAGAATCAGGCTTGTGCTATGAAATTTTTAAAAAATGCAAGTTTGAGAAACTATGATGTTTGCTTTGGAAAATTGAAATGCATTTGGAAAATGATTGGAAAAGTGCTTGAAATTGGAGTTTTTGGGAAAATCATTGAATTTCATTGGAAATCAGAAATTTGCATTGAAAAGTGATTTCTCAGGAAAACTTGAAAATCTGAGAAAATTGGTTTTGAGATTGGAAACTTGGAATTGCTTATATAAGAAAATGGATTTGAGAATCTTGAGAAAATCTAAGAAATTTATTGGAAAATGACTTTTGAAATGAAAAATGAATTCTCAGGAAAACTGGAAAATATGAGAAAATCGATTTCTGAAAACTTGGGATTTTGAAATTTAAGAATTTGAAAACATAGGAAAATCTTGATTTGAACTTGGGAAATGCTTTGAAATGTCATTTGAAAACTTAGGATTTTGAGAAAATCAGATCCTAAGAAAGACTTGGAAATTCTTGAGAAAATTGAATTTTCTGAAATTGAAATTGGAAAATGAGTTTGAAAATAATACAATTTGAATGATATGAATGAATGAATATGAATTTGAAAAGGGAATTTCATTGAGGAATTGGGAAATCCTTTTGAAACTTTGAGAAATGCAGTGCATTTTTGAAGTTAGCCTAAGAGTGTAGGTTGAATGTGGCTGATATAAAGATCATAAATCTTGGTTTTCTTCGTATTCTGACTATGGCCATAAATACGAATCCCACCGAGTTTATAAACTCCATAAGAGCTTGTGCACGTGCCATTCGTGTAAACCATAGTAAATTTGAAATAAATGCACATAAATCATACATCAAATATTGAAATTTGCATAAATTAAACTATATGCAATGCAACCCTATTCTAAGCAGAAAAGTAACTCTTATTCCAAATTATTACATTTGAGGTTACATTGAATTGAAATAAAAAAATAAAATCTAAGTCTTCTTCTTGAATGTTCCTGCAAAACTAGAAAACAAGGTTAGCACAAAAATGTAGGTTGTTCTGAATTTATCCGAAAATATGAGAAATTATCGGATATTATTCAGATATAAACCCAAATTCATACCACCTTTGATATAAACATAAGAAATAATGAATAAATTTTGAAAATAAACTTGAAAATTCGAAATTGGGGTTCAAAATGACAAAAATACCCCTGATGACCTTGAAATCAGGGTTTTAGGAAAGAATTTTTGTAAATTTTGGAATTTTGAAAATCAAATGAAATAAATCAAACATGGTACGATAAAATATGATTATATGCATGAAATTTTGGAGAATTAGAAATTGAAATTTCGAAATTTAGGTCAAAATGACCAAAATACCCCTGATAACAAGACTATGGCCTTAAAACCAGGGTTTTCTGAAATAAATTTTGCAAAATTGAAAAATATGAAATGAAAATGACATTGAAATTAACCCTAATATGATTCTACATGCTCATGTACATGATAAAACCCCTAAAATGGCGAAAATATCATAAAATATCAAATTTAACTTGATTTTCGCCTGATTTTCGCTTCTGAATTTAAAGATAAACTAACACATGGAGCAAATGAACTTGGAATTAAACCAAATTTGGCATGGACACCTAAAATAACCCTAGAAACATAATGGAGCTCAAAAATCTATTTTTTTGTATTTTTAAATATGGAAATTCAAATAAAAACCCTAAATTTTGTGATTTTTGCCTAAAATGTTGATTCTAAAGGAAATTTAGGATATCAAACTTCCATAAAAATTTCCCAAATTTTATGGGGTGATAGAGGACAGTAAGGCAAGGATTTTTGACTTTTACACTTTCTGGTTTTGACCTATGGTCGGAGCTGTGCCACTCCGGCAAGTCGGATCGGAATCCGGCGACTCTAGGATTTAGGGGAAACAGACAGGTTTCGGTAGAAAATGTGGGGAAAATGGAAGAAAGATGGGAAAATGGCTGAAATTGTGGGAAAATGTCCCTGACAAATAGAGAAAGATTTTATCGTTTGACACCATTGGGATTCGAGTTATGGTTTGGAAAAGGCCAAACTGTTATCAGAGACCTAAATCTCTGAGATTTCTGGATATTGGAATCTGTAACACATAAATAGAAAATCCGGTACAAATAATGAAACAAATTCAAAAATTTCCACATTTTGGTAAATGACAGGAAATTATGTTAGAAACAACTTTCATGTTGAAAGTTTTTGCATACGGGCTACGGATTGGGAGGAATTGATGCATTAGGGTCTATCTATACCCTGACAAAAGAAAATTGAGATTTTCCCAGGGGTCTGGGAAATCCTATTTTTACAGAGAGTAAAACAAACTGGAAAAACTTCAAAATTTCCAGATCATCAGTAGATTTGATTACAAATTCACTGTGATTTTTGAGGATGATCCGAATCTCCCACAATGGTGGTGCCGGAGGTTCTTGTCTGCTAAAGCAGAAATTAGAAGTTCTGGAAATGGGAAATCCCAGTTTGGGACTTGATTTGTTTGAGAGGGTTCCGAAACTCAAATTAAACCAAATTTTCGGCAGGAAAACAATAATGAACATGTGAAACCATCATAAAATTTCTAGGATTTTTGAAAGAAAATTCATGCATGAAATATTGACTGAACTATGCGTATGAGTCTAAAACCTATGAACTAAGTATCAACTATTAATAGAATTAAACTAAACAACTATTAAACTAAGAAATAAAACTAAATGCAACATTAAATGTGAAAAAAAGAAACATCAACTCTACATGATGATGGTAAAACATAAAAATAAAAATAAAAAAATAAAAAAAATAAATATTAGGGAGGCATGAAGCACTTCATTGATTTTGGCTATTTGAAAGGGGAGACTTAACCCATCGAATTGGATTAATCACCTCGTTCATATAGCCTACACATATGAAACAAAAACATCTGCTATTTTCTATGATTTAAACTTAGAAAAATATGATCTCAAATCTGAGTTTTGAATGAACTTTATGCTAAATCCCTCATCTCAATAGGCAATGATCAAACCTACTCATCATGCATTGATAAAAATTATGTAAAGTGTAAGCAAAAAAAATAGGTTGTTACCTTGGATCGGTTGAAGCAAAGGCTAGAGGGAGTTTCCTTGGTGTTTGCTGGGATTGACCGAAGGGGAAAGAGCCTGGGAAGGTCTGTATACACCGGGAGCAATGATAGTTGCAATGGAAGGCCGTCTGAAGGAAGGCATCAAAGTGGGTGCTAATGAGCTGCTGCCAGCCGTCACCTTGGAGATTGTTGGGCTGGACCTTGCCGTGGCTGTCTTGGCTAAAGTAGCGGTGGCTACATGAATGCTCTTGTGTAAATGACTTAGGGCTTGATAAAAATCAAGTCCTAAGTTTTTAATCATCAAATCAGCTTAATGAGAGAGGGCTAATGGCTGAGCGTGAATCCTCTTGGAGAATGGAAGGAAGATGGGTCTTAAGGTAGCTGGGCCAAGGTGGTGTTTGATGATGGAGCTGCGGGATCAATGGGCTGAAGGAGGCTGCCTTGACGATAGTAGATGTTGAAGCTTGCTGGAGGTGGAGCTTGGTGGTGGCATCAATGGCTGGAAGTTGCAGCCAAGAGGAGAGTTGCTGTGGCTACAAGCTGGTGGCTGCTGTGGATCCCTGGTGGAGCTGGCTGGGCTGGAGGTGAAGACGTTGATGGTGCTTCAAAGTAGAGGCCGGCTGTTGGCTGGAGAAAGGAGCTCTGGAGGTGGCTTCAATGGCTGGGAGTTGCAGCCAAGGATAGCTTGGGGTCTTGCTGCAGCAAATGGAGAAGGCTGCAGATGCTGTGATCGATGGTTGTAATGGTGCTGTGCGTGGAGGCTTCCAGTTGGTGCTGCTGAGGGCTGCAAGGGTGTTGTTTCAATGGCTGGAAGCTGCAGCCAAGGGGTGAGAAAGAGAGAGTTCAAGGGAGAGAGAGAGAGAGAGAGAGAGAGAGAGGTGCACTAAGGGGAAAATGGGCCAGCCGTTCTCTTTTTTTTTTTCTTATGACAACTTAGGTTTTGATAAAAATCAAAACCTAAGTTTCTAATATTGTCTCATGAAACAGCCTACGTGAATTGGCTGTAGCCATTTGGGTTTTGAAAAAGATGGAAAGGAGGTAAAGAAGAAAGGGGAAAGAAGGAAGGGAAGGAAAAGGAAAGAAGAGGGGAGAAAGAAAAGGAAAGAAAGGGAGGAAAAGGAGAGGGAAAGAGGAAGAGAAGGGGCTGGATAGGGTATACCTGAGTGGCTGGGAGAGGAAAGAAAGGAGGAAAGAAAGAAAGAAGAAAGAAAGAAGAAAGAAAGAAAAGAAAGAAAAGAAAGAAAGAAAGGAAGGAGGAAAGGGAAAGGAGAAATAGAGGGGCTGGAGGTTTGGGCGACCACCTTGTAGGTCCCACCTTAGGAAAATAAAAAAATAAAATAAAATAAAAAAATAAAACAAACAAAAAAAATAAAGAAAAAGGTAAAAAAAAAAATTTCTTTTTTTATAAATTAAAACAGAAAAGGCAAATGGATGGGCCATCTCAGAGCGGGTCCAAATTCCACTTTTGAAATTCATTTTGACGATTAAAGGGGTAAAATAGTCTTTTCAAAAACTTTCCAGATGAAACGAGCTATTTTTGGCAGTTTTTGAAACGAGCTCAGATTTTGAAGTTCAATACCTCGTTGCGAAGCAAATCCAATGTAGAATTTAAAAATTTTAATTTTGGAAGAAATCCAAATTGTTTTTGTTGAGAAAATGCTTCCAAATCTATTTTCAGACAAAATGAGCTATTTTTGGCAGTTTTTGAAACGAGCTCGGATTTTGAAGTTCAATACCCCGTTGCAAAGCAAATCCAATGTAGAATTTAAAAATGTAATTTTGAAAGAAATCTAGATTGTTTTTCTCGAGAAAATATTTCTAAACGAAATGAGCTATTTTTGGCAATTTTTGAAACGAGCTCAGATTTTGAAGTTCAATAGCTCATTGCGAAGCAAATCCAGTGTAAAACTTGAAAATTTGATTTTGAAAGAAATCCAGATTATTTTTCTTGAGAAAATATTTCCAAATTTAGACTCCCAGGGTGAAAATGTCAATTTTGGAAACCCGAGGTTTGAAATTGATTTATGAAAACTTTTAAAACTCAATCTGGATTGAAATTTATAAAGCTGGAGTTCTGGACTTCGAAAATGAAATGAAATGTGATGAAATGTTATGAAATGCTGAGAAATGATATGAAATGATGAGAAATGACATGAAATGCTATGCGAAATGCTAACCCTGAATGAAGAATTTTGGATGTTAGACCCCGATTGACACTTGTACCAGTTCAAAAAGTGTTAAAATTGACAAAATTTGCAAAAATGGTTGAAGAAATGATTTTCGAGCTCTGCCAAGCTAGAGTAACACTGAAAATTAGGGTTTGAGCTGGATTCAACTGAAATGAACTGGATTGAGCTGGGTTTTAGAGTTTCAGAACTCAAATGAACTCAACGGACACTGACTCAACTGACCTTTCCAACTGAATTTTCAAGAAAAGCTGCCATTTTTAGAGAAATGGTATGGAATGGTCATTGGAATGAAGTGAATTACGAACCTGAACTGGGTTTGAGCTAAAAAAAAGGTCAGTAATACTGAGATAAACTAAAATCAAGTCTCAAACACTAACTCAACTGACTGAACTCGGCTCAATTTCAGCTGAAAGAGCTGAAATGGACTAAAATGGGCTCCTGAACACTTAGAAATGGTTTTGAACTGAAATTGGAGCACTTGAACTTCTGGTGAGCTCAAGTTAGACTCTGGGGAACATGACTGACTGAGAATGACTGACTTGGAGACAATTGGCTTGGATTCGAGTGAGAAATGAGTTCATTTTTGAAGAAATGATCCCATTTTGGCAGGAATGGTCAGAAATGAAAATGGTCTGTTCATTATGAGCTCAGATGAGCTTGAGATGACTGATATTCTAACTGTCTTGAACTGACCAATGAGCTTGGTTGACTCCGACTGACTGGGGTCCGGGATGACCTAGGGGTAAAATGGTAATTTTCCTAATGAAAATGGGTAAAATGGTGATTTTCTGAAACTGACTCGGGGTTTGACTCCTACACTGACCTGACAGGGTTGGCATTGCCTGAGGAGGATTGTTTGAGAATGAGTGAGGAAAATTTGGGGTGTTTACAGATGCCCCTCTTTGCTACTAAGCCGGCTTGAAGACGAGCTTAGTGGCAAAGAAAAACACATCAAATTTGGGCTATAAAAATGCCCCAGTTTGATGGATCTGACTGGGTATGAAGAGATTAGCCTTGATGAAAATGGTAGATATGAAATGAAGAATGAAGAAGAGAAATTTACTTCAAAGAAGTGAGATTCAGGTTTTTTCCCTTAACCTGGATGGGACATGAAATACCTCGTGTAGAAACGAAGCTCAGGTTTAACCCTTAACCTGACCGGGAAATGAAATACCTCATCAAAATGAGGCTCAGGTTTGTACCCTTATCCTGATTGTGCGGAAAATGAAATACCTCATCCGAGGAGGCTCAAGTTTGTACCCTTATCCTGATTGGGCAGAAAATGAAATACCTCATCAAAGGAGGCTCAGGTTTATACCCTTATCCTGATTGGGCGGGGAAATGAAATACCTCATCAAAGGAGACTCAGGTTTAAACCCTTATCCTGATTGGGCAGAAAATGAAATACCTCATCTAAAGGAGGCTCAGGTTTATACCCTTATCCTGATTGGGCAGAAAATGAAATACCTCATCAAAGGAGGCTCAGGTTTGTACCCTTATCCTGATTGGGCGGGGAAATGAAATACCTCATCAAAGGAGGCTCAGGTTTAAACCCTTATCCTGATTGGGCAGAAAATGAAATACCTCATCTAAAGGAGGCTCAGGTTTATACCCTTATCCTGATTGGGCAGAAAATGAAATACCTCATCAAAGGAGGCTCAGGTTTGTACCCTTATCCTGATTGGGCGGAAAAATGAAATACCTCATCAAAGGAGGCTCAGGTTTGTACCCTTATCCTGATTGGGCAGAAAATGAAATACCTCATCAAAGGAGGCTCAGGTTTGTACCCTTATCCTGATTGGGCAGAAAAATGAATAGAATTCTCGAAGGAAGAAACCATGATGGAACCTTCGGATTTCCGCACAATGAATCCGATAGGGGTTTTGCAAAAGAATGAAATTGGGGTCCCTAAAGCTTGAAAAGGGGTTTGATTTTGGGCGCCTCATTGCTGAGACTAAATAACTTTTGAAATTGGTGACCTTTTGCTGGAATTGGTGGCTTAACCTCAAGCCGAAATTGGACTGTCTATGGTGGGACAGTGGGGACACAGGGAAGTGTGCGAATCTGAGAGCCCATGCGCTCAGATTATACCAACAGAAGGGAAGGAATCTTGAAAACTCCCATTATCAAGTCCTTAAAAGGGATAACAACTGATGTCAGAATGCGCCAAAGATGAACCTCAAGCTCTCGCTTCACGCCAGGATAACTAGAAAATATTGTCAAAATGTTGAAAATTATTGTTGATTCGAAATAATTGAAAGTGATGCACATTGCTTTGAAAATATTCCCTTTTTTCTACCTGAAGTATTATCTCTGATTGGGCTTAACTTCGTAAAATCAAGATTCGAATTCAAATTGCTTGCAATTGGCTTTCTTTCAAGGAAGCTATCAATTTCCCTGATATGAGCAGAAAAGAGAGTATTCTTGATATTGTGAAAGCAATTTGTGAAAGAATATTGATAATAGAATTTCACAAAATTTAAAGAGGATTCTTTGGCAGATTTGGCAGTCTGATATCCTGGAATTCTTTCTCATGACGATCTTTCTGCCTACTATTTTTTTTTTTGGCAGAATTAGAGCTCTCTTGGGTTTTTGGAGATTACATCATCCTTCATTTTGGAGATGTCTTGACTTTTCTCTCTCTCTTTTTTTTTTTTTTAGAAGGGTACGTCACAAACTCCTTCATCTCAGAGATGCTCCGATCCTTCTTTTCTCTCAGGGATTATATTGACGGTTATTGGCTCTTTGGTTGGAAATCTCTTGATGATAGCAGAAATTAAATATCCTTTAGGGTTTGTCGGGAGGCTCATCGCAGTCGCCTTCATCTTGACGGTGCTCTGAACTTTCTCTGGAAGGATCCGTCACAAACTCTGTCATCTTGGAGATGATTCAAATCTTCTTTGGCCCCGGGGGTCTACTCGCCTAATTCGCCTTCATCTTGACGACAGTTGAGAGATCCCTTTTGCAGATATTTAATTGCAGCTTTAGGTGATTGAGGAGATATAGGGATTGAATGGATTTTTCTGTATCACCCAGGATATTTTGACTGCTTTATTTTCCAAGAATGATCTTTAAAAATGTGCCATTGACTGCGATCAATACCGATCACTTATGGCTTTGCAACAACATTGAATTTCCTTTGCTGGCCATATCGAGGATTTATTCTTCATCCTTTTGGTCGGCTAATAGAAAGAATTTGAATTTTGAATCCTTTTTCATGAAAGCTTTGACCTTTCAGAAATAATACTGAAGGTATTCTGAGGTAATGTTTTTGTGCAATAAAAATTTTGAAATCAACAAATATTTAATGACAAATTGACAAGATTTTCTTGAAATCCTTTGTGGAAGCGAGTATTTGAAGCACAACGTAACACATCCATGACAAAAATTTTCTTCTCCTTTCTCCAAAGGAGAAGATTCAGACATTGGAAATGGAAATTACTCCTCTCTTCCCTGAAGAGGAGGTGTTTGCAAAACGAACTTTCGAAGAGAAATTAAGTTTTCGTCAAAACTTCCTAACATTAGGCTTCTCTTATGGAAAGGGGGACAGTAATGATGAGGTTGGTGAATTGGTCATGAAGGAACGGGTCCATCACACTCTCCCTGAAAAGAGGGTCCTTCATGATGAAATGGCCTAGTTTGAAATTGCGGTCACAAGGAAAGCGAGCTTCCGTCGAAGCTCTCCCTGAATTAAGGGTTCCTTGTATGAAATTGGAAATTTGTTTTGCAAACGGTTCACATAGACACGAGTCCCTTCAAACTCTCCCTGAAAAGGGGCTAGGTGAACAAAGGATAGCATGCGAAAAGAACGAGCTCCCTTGAACTCTCCCTGTACAAAGGGTCTCTCGCAAGAGGAAATGATTGGAATTGGTATGAAATTGGAATTTGGAAAATTTGAAATTTTGAAATTTGAAATTTGAAATTGGAAATTTGGAAATTTGGAAATTGATATTTGGAAACTGGAAATTGATTGACTCGAAGGTCAAAATTGGTTGACCCAAAAGTCGAAATTGGAAATTTGGAATTTAAAAATTGGAAATTGGAAATTGGGAAATTGATTGACCCGAAGGTCGAAATTGGAAATTGGTTGACCCGGAGGTCGAAATTGGAAATTTGGAAATTGGGTGGCTCGAGGGCCAAATTGGTAATTGGAATTTGAACTTTGATGAATGATCAGCACAAAGACTGAACCCGAGAGGTTGACTGATACGACCCACCAGTGAGACACTAACACAAGTGCTCAATCTTGAAAGAACACCAGCATGAATATCGGGTTTTGAAAATATGTCAACATAGACATTGGATTTTAAAAATATATCAGTTCGAGCACTGGATTTTGGAAGTGTACCAGTTTGAGCACTGGATTTCAAAATTGTACCAGTTCAAGCACTGAGTTTTGAAAATATACCTTGTTTTTAATTTGAAATTTGAATTTTTAAAAGAGGCCTATGCTCTTAAAGTATTTGGGAATTGTAACGAGAATGATTGTCGGGGTCTCAGGATTATCCCTTATCCTGAATGGGTAGTGAACTTGATGCAAATGCATGCCAATGAATGCAGATGTATGCAAATATGAAAATGATATAAATGAATGCACATGCGTGCAAAATGAGAGATTTGTTTATCCTGCCTGCATACAGGATATTTGTAGATAAAAACAAAATTTTTAAAAAAAATGCCCCAGTATAACTGGGAAAGGAGAATTTAACCATTATTGAACAAAATTTGGAGGAATTACAAAGAATAAGACATGGTTTAAGTATAGAATTTTTTCAAATGCCGAGCATTGATGGGATCTGGTAATTCCACTCTGTCGGCATTTATGAGCCGATATGAATTACGAGGTAATGCCTCTTTGACAACATAGGGACCTTCCCAATTTGGTGACCACTTGCCACCTGGGCGGTGCTTGAGATAAGCCGTTGATCTGAGCACTAGATCATTGACTCGAAATTTTCTTTCAATGACTGATTTTGCATATTGTCTGGCTATCCTCTGACGATATGATTGAGTGTGCTCTGCTGCTCTGAGTCTTCTTTCATCTAGCAAATCAAGTTGTACTAGCCGTTGTTGCTGATACTGATTAAGAGGTAATTCAAGAAGTGATGCAAATTTCAGAGCAGGTTTCTGAACTTGTAGAGGCAGTACTACTTCAGTTCCGTAGACAAGTTCTGACGGAGTAGCATTAGTTGGAGTTCGAATGGTAGTTTTGTATGCTCAAAATGCATCATGGATCTTCTCATGCCAGTCACGACATGTTTCCAAAGTTCGCTCCAAGATTCTAATAAGAATCTTACTGGTGGCCTCTGCTTGACCATTCCCTTGAGGATAATAAAGAGCGGAGAAATGATGATGGATTCTGAACTTTAAGCAAAATGTCCTCATTCTCTCATTCTTGAAATGACTGCCATTGTCTGACACGATATTGTGCAGTATACCAAAGCGGCAAAGGATGTTCTTGTGGATGAATGAGACCACATGTCGACCTTCTACTGTACGTAGAGTAACTGCTTCTACCCATTTGGTGAAATATTCTATTGCGACAAGAAAATATTTGTAGCTGTTTGAAGCAGGAGTGATGGGGTCCACAACATCAAAGGCCTCACATAGAAAATAGCCATGGAGAGATAACAGATTGCAAATATGTTTGCTGGCGCATGAACAGAAGGTGCATGTATCTGGCATAGAGCACACTTCTTCACAAAATGGTAGCAAACTTATAGCATAGTCTTCCAATAATATCCCGCCCAGATGATTTGCTTGATAAGAGTTTGGTAGCCGACGTGACCACCGCAAATGCCTTCGTGTACCTCTCACACGACTTCTTTGGCTTCAACTTCGTCTAGGCATCTGGAATATTCAGAACTGAATCCACTATGATAGAGGACATCAGCGAGAATAAAATATCGGGCAGACCCGCGTCGAATCACTTGTTGCTCTTGCCAGTGATATTCTCAGAGAAGGAGACTGATGTCTTCTCCTTGATGGGAGCCTTTCTGAGACTGTCTTCAGCTTGCTCAGACATCATCCTAATCATCATTTTCTTGAACATCTGATATGTAGCAGGATCAATGCCATCCCTATCATTCAAACTCTGTCTTCTGGTAGATCTTGGAGAATCCATTTCTTCTTGCCTGCTTCTAAAATCACTGATGCCCTGATACAGTGGTGTCTTCTTGCTTGATCTGGTCTGAACCACTTGGGAATACTGATGCTCTTTGTAGAATGGATGATTAAATTTCGATGATGAAGATTCAGGATAGAAATGAATATAGTAAAAATATTTGATGAGAATTTGATAGATAATTGAAAGAACATCCCATTACTAGGGATTGGGTCGCCGCTGGAGTCACGACAATTATGTTGTCATTCTTTGCAAGGAGAACGAACAACTGCAAATATGCCTTGTCACCTAGGCGAGGTTATCAAACCATGATAGAATGAAAATTGAAGGATTTTTTTTTCTTTATTGAAGGAAAAATATGATTGCATCAATAGTGGATTTGAGAAAGAGAGAGTATATAGACAGTCTGCCACCACTCTCAACGATCAGCAGAGACATGAGGACTGGAGAAAAGAGTGAGAATGACGAAAGAATCTCAGTCATATCTGGCAGAATGGTATGTTCCAGACCACTGCGTTGATGCAAGGTTGAACTCTGGCATGACTCCTGATAGCAGCCGCATCTCTATGTGCTTTTGTCTCTAAGAAAACTGTCGAACACACCGCTCTGGATGATAGTAGGTACAAGAAAATGGGCCGAGTAGCTTGAATATCTTACCATATGCATAGGTGTATCTGGGAGGTGATAACTCTCGATCAAAATAGTCTCACATCACTTCTTCTTGCAGTAATCGATCAGGAATCAGTACCGTGCAATTGGAAGGAGCTCCTTGCCGTTATATCTGAACGAACTAGCTTTGATCAGTACATGCTGAAGGAACCAAGACTGAAGAGCATAGGTATATCCCTCGACTAAGATGGACTCTCCAAGCGTGAAACAAGTCAATCCTTTGTATAGAAAAGCAAGTGCGGCCATGGCTATCGAGAGACGGTTGGTCTGTCGACTTCCCCATCTTCTCAAAAGCTGAACTATTCTGACATCCACTTAATTCTGTCCGTCTGGAAAGAAAGCAAGTCCCACAGTGCACAAAACCATCGCATGTTGAATTCTTTCTCGAACTTTTCTGGATAATGAGCTGACTTCTGTAAATGCCCCATATTGTCGGTAGATCTCGATCAGTTTCACATAGTCATTTCCATTTTCATCAATCAGTGGCCAAGACTTGCGTCCTGTCATTCGAGCTACAGCATCTTTAGGGTCCAGACCCTTGACAATGATCAAAAAAATTGCTGCTTCAATGGATCTCCAGGTTGACCGGCTGGCTCGGGCAGTCCCATAATCTCTGAAAATTCGTCCATCAACAGGGTCATCTCGCCCCATGGGAACCAGAACGTGCAAGTGCGCGGATTCCACCGCTCAGCCAGTGCATGAATCAGATTGCCGTTGACTGTCAACTTTCCCACTGCAGATGCCAATTCCAACCCGCAATCGCTCAAGTGGTCCGGAAACATACGAGAGAAGTTTTTGAACCAGACATAGTACCACCGGGGGAAGAAGGGTCCGGTGCTAAGAGATCGATGCTCAGGAAGACTTTGTCGCACCTCGTAGGAGATGTGACCCTCAGGAAAAACAGAATCGAGCTGACTAGATGCCATTGGACTGAAAGACAAGAAGACTGAAATTAGACTTTGGAAAAATACAAGAATTTTGAAAATTGCGGGCAGGATAAAATGAAAGCTGGAAATTCGAAGTCCAGAGGAACGAAAGAATGGAAAATCTCCTGGAGTTTTGAAGGAAAAGGTGGATAATTTAGAAAAATCATCCATGGTTTTTGAGAAAAAAAAGATATTTCATAAAAGATAAAAAAATGAGGTATTTTGAAAAATTGTTCGGTATTTTGGAAAAATTGGGAAAAATATGAGAAAATAAGGCGAAAATGAATATCATATATTCAATCACAAACAATTATGCATATACAACAATCCCTAAGAAGCCAACTCTAAATGCATTGATTTTGAAAGAGCTTTAGGACCCTAATCCTGACTCTAGGCTCAGATCAACTGTGTCCAATCATGCTATGTCGATATACTCGAGCCGAGGCTCGATGTACGTGGCATCAAACTCATCTTCGGGTCTAGGCTTGTATTTTCCAAACATCCTTGAGCGCCTGCCGATATACGTTGGACTATGGCCCTTGGTACGTGGCAGGGGGGCGTTAGCCCAAATAAGTGGCCCAGTTGTGAGGCTCTGTCCCGAACTATGGTTCTGGAAGAGAGCCCAGCAACGTGAAGACCGGGTAGACATAGGTGGGGTGGTTTTTGAAATATGATCACATGCAGGCAAACAGAGGGCTCTAAGTCCTAAAGAGATAGAATTTTGAAAACTTTTGAAGAAGCAAACATTGTTTTCATACCAGTCCTAGATTGAGGAGTGTTGTATTTCAGACCTAAGTCTAAGTGAGCATGCACAATTCTCCTCAATATGGTCCTACCAAACCATGCCTAGTCTACATGCAATCCATGTCAGCTGGGTTCAAGTCTAGGCTCCTAGGTTCACATGATATCAGGAATTAATGCTGACATTCCATAAAACATAATTTTGATAAATGAGCTAAGTTAAAGCACATAATTGATCAGGCGAAGACAGGTCCCATCTCGGTCGTCAAACCTGTTATCATCGCAAAATTTTTCCCCTCCCTTGCGAGAAAGAAACGAATTTTATGAGTCAAACTCGACCAAAGTTTTGAAAATGATTTTGAAAATTTACTCGCCTCCGTTTTTAAAATTTGCGGGAAAATTCCGTGGAATGGGATCCGCCTGTCGGTACGAGGTTCAACCGTTCCTGACGCCTTTACCAGGGCTAATTGAACCAAGGATCAATTACTTGCTTTAATTTGACTCAAATAGCTAAATTATGCTCTATTTTTACTAGAATGCACAAAGAATCAGGCTTGTGCTATGAAATTTTTAAAAAATGCAAGTTTGAGAAACTATGATGTTTGCTTTGGAAAATTGAAATGCATTTGGAAAATGATTGGAAAAGTGTTTGAAATTGGAGTTTTTGGGAAAATCATTGAATTTCATTGGAAATCAGAAATTTGCATTGAAAAGTGATTTCTCAGGAAAACTTGAAAATCTGAGAAAATTGGTTTTGAGATTGGAAACTTGGAATTGCTTTTATAAGAAAATGGATTTGAGAATCTTGAGAAAATCTAAGAAATTTATTGGAAAATGACTTTTGAAATGGAAAATGAATTCTCAGGAAAACTGGAAAATATGAGAAAATCGATTTCTGAAAACTTGGGATTTTGAAATTTAAGAATTTGAAAACATAGGAAAATCTTGATTTGAACTTGGGAAATGCTTTGAAATGTCATTTGAAAACTTAGGATTTTGAGAAAATCAGATCCTAAGAAAGACTTGGAAATTCTTGAGAAAATTGAATTTTCTGAAATTGAAATTGGAAAATGAGTTTGAAAATAATGCAATTTGAATGATATGAATGAATGAATATGAATTTGAAAAGGGAATTTCATTGAGGAATTGGGAAATCCTTTTGAAACTTTGAGAAATGCAGTGCATTTTTGAAGTTAGCCTAAGAGTGTAGGCTGAATGTGGCCGATATAAAGATCATAAATCTTGGTTTTCTTCGTATTCTGACTATGGCCATAAATACGAATCCCACCGAGTTTATAAACTCCATAAGAGCTTGTGCACGTGCCATTCGTGTAAACCATAGTGAATTTGAAATAAATGCACATGAATCATACATCAAATATTGAAATTTGCATAAATTAAACTATATGCAATGCAACCCTATTCTAAGCAGAAAAGTAACTCTTATTCCAAATTATTACATTTAAGGTTACATTGAATTGAAATAAAAAAATAAAATCTAAGTCTTCTTCTTGAATGTTCCTGCAAAACTAGAAAACAAGGTTAGCACAAAAATGTAGGTTATTCTGAATTTATCCGAAAATATGAGAAATTATCGGATATTATTCAGATATAAACCCAAATTCATACCCCCCTTTGATATAAACATAAGAAATAATGAATAAATTTTGAAAATAAACTTGAAAATTCGAAATTGGGGTTCAAAATGACCAAAATACCCCTGATGACCTTGAAATCAGGGTTTTAGGAAAGAATTTTTGTAAATTTTGGAATTTTGAAAATCAAATGAAATAAATCAAACATGGTACGATAAAATATGATTATATGCATGAAATTTTGGAGAATTAGAAATTGAAATTTCGAAATTTAGGTCAAAATGACCAAAATACCCCTGATAACAAGACTATGGCCTTAAAACCAGGGTTTTCTGAAATAAATTTTGCAAAATTGAAAAATATGAAATGAAAATGACATTGAAATTAACCCTAATATGATTCTACATGCTCATGTACATGATAAAACCCCTAAAATGGCGAAAATATCATAAAATATCAAATTTAACTTGATTTTCGCCTGATTTTCGCTTCTGAATTTAAAGATAAACTAACACATGGAGCAAATGAACTTGGAATTAAACCAAATTTGGCATGGACACCTAAAATAACCCTAGAAACATAATGGAGCTCGAAAATCTATTTTTTTGTATTTTTAAATATGGAAATTCAAATAAAAACCCTAAATTTTGTGATTTTTGCCTAAAATGTTGATTCTAAAGGAAATTTAGGATATCAAACTTCCATAAAAATTTTCCAAATTTTATGGGGTGATAAAGGACAGTAAGGCAAGGATTTTTGACTTTTACACTTTCTGGTTTTGACCTATGGTCGGAGCTGTGCCACTCCGGCAAGTCGGATCGGAATCCGGCGACTCTAGGATTTAGGGGAAACAGACAGGTTTCGGTAGAAAATGTGGGGAAAATGGAAGAAAGATGGGAAAATGGCTGAAATTGTGGGAAAATGTCCCTGACAAACAGAGAAAGATTTTATCGTTTGACACCATTGGGATTCGGGTTATGGTTTGGAAAAGGCCATACTGTTATCAGAGACCTAAATCTCTGAGATTTCTGGATATTGGAATCTGTAACACATAAATAGAAAATCCGGTAAAAATAATGAAACAAATTCAAAAATTTCCAAATTTTGGTAAATGACAGGAAATTATGTTAGGAACAACTTTCATGTTGAAAGTTTTTGCATACGGGCTACGGATTGGGAGGACTTGATGCATTAGGGTCTATCTATACCCTGACAAAAGAAAATTGAGATTTTCCCAGGGGTCTGGGAAATCCTATTTTTACAGAGAGTAAAACAAACTGGAAAAACTTCAAAATTTCCAGATCATCAGTAGATTTGATTACAAATTCACTGTGATTTTTTGAGGATGATCCGAATCTCCCACAATGGTGGTGCCGGAGGTTCTTGTCTGCTAAAGCAGAAATTAGAAGTTCTGGAAATGGGAAATCCCAGTTTGGGACTTGATTTGTTTGAGAGGGTTCCGAAACCCAAATTAAACCAAATTTTCGGCAGGAAAACAATAATGAACATGTGAAACCATCATAAAATTTCTAAGATTTTTGAAAGAAAATTCATGCATGAAATATTGACTGAACTATGCGTATGAGTCTAAAACCTATGAACTAAGTATCAACTATTAATAGAATTAAACTAAACAACTATTAAACTAAGAAATAAAACTAAATGCAACATTAAATGTGAAAAAAAGAAACATCAACTCTACATGATGATGGTAAAACATAAAAATAAAAATAAAAAAATAAAAAAAAATAAATATTAGGGAGGCATGAAGCACTTCATTGATTTTGGCTATTTGAAAGGGGAGACTTAACCCATCGAATTGGATTAATCACCTCGTTCATATAGCCTACACATATGAAACAAAAACATCTGCTATTTTCTATGATTTAAACTTAGAAAAGTATGATCTCAAATCTGAGTTTTGAATGAACTTTATGCTAAATCCCTCATCTCAATAGGCAATGATCAAACCTACTCATCATGCATTGATAAAAATTATGTAGAGTGTAAGCAAAAAAAATAGGTTGTTACCTTGGATGGGTTGAAGCAAAGGCTAGAGGGAGTTTCCTTGGTGTTTGCTGGGATTGACCGAAGGGGAAAGAGCCTGGGAAGGTCTGTATACACCGGGAGCAATGATAGTTGCAATGGAAGGCCGTCTGAAGGAAGGCATCAAAGTGGGTGCTAATGAGCTGCTGCCAGCCGTCACCTTGGAGATTGTTGGGCTGGACCTTGCCGTGGCTGTCTTGGCTAAAGTAGCGGTGGCTACATGAATGCTCTTGTGTAAATGACTTAGGGCTTGATAAAAATCAAGTCCTAAGTTTTTAATCATCAAATCAGCTTAATGAGAGAGGGCTAATGGCTGAGCGTGAATCCTCTTGGAGAATGGAAGGAAGATGGGTCTTAAGGTAGCTGGGCCAAGGTGGTGTTTGATGATGGAGCTGCGGGATCAATGGGCTGAAGGAGGCTGCCTTGACGATAGTAGATGTTGAAGCTTGCTGGAGGTGGAGCTTGGTGGTGGCATCAATGGCTGGAAGTTGCAGCCAAGAGGAGAATTGCTGTGGCTACAAGCTGGTGGCTGCTGTGGATCCCTGGTGGAGCTGGCTGAGCTGGAGGTGAAGACGTTGATGGTGCTTCAAAGTGTAGGCCGGCTGTTGGCTGGAGAAAGGAGCTCTGGAGGTGGCTTCAATGGCTGGGAGTTGCAGCCAAGGATAGCTTCGGGTCTTGCTGCAGCAAATGGAGAAGGCTGCAGATGCTGTGATCGATGGTTGTAATGGTGCTGTGCGTGGAGGCTTCCAGTTGGTGCTGCTGAGGGCTGCAAGGGTGTTGTTTCAATGGCTGGAAGCTGCAGCCAAGGGGTGAGAAAGAGAGAGTTCAAGGGAGAGAGAGAGAGAGAGAGAGAGAGAGAGGTGCGCTAAGGGGAAAATGGGCCAGCCGTTCTCTTTTTTTTTTTCTTATGACAACTTAGGTTTTGATAAAAATCAAAACCTAAGTTTCTAATATTGTCTCATGAAACAGCCTACGTGAATTGGCTGTAGCCATTTGGGTTTTGAAAAAGATGGAAAGGAGGTAAAGAAGAAAGGGGAAAGAAGGAAGGGAAGGAAAAGGAAAGAAGAGGAGAGAAAGAAAAGGAAAGAAAGGGAGGAAAAGGAGAGGGAAAGAGGAAGAGAAGGGGCTGGATAGGGTATACGTGAGTGGCTGGGAGAGGAAAGAAAGGAGGAAAGAAAGAAAGAAGAAAGAAAGAAGAAAGAAAGAAAAGAAAGAAAAGAAAGAAAGAAAGGAAGGAGGAAAGGGAAAGGAGAAATAGAGGGGCTGGAGGTTTGGGCGACCACCTTGTAGGTCCCACCTTAGGAAAATAAAAAAATAAAATAAAATAAAAAAATAAAACAAACAAAAAAAATAAAGAAAAAGGTAAAAAAAAAATTTCTTTTTTTATAAATTAAAACAGAAAAGGCAAATGGATGGGCCATCTCAGAGCGGGTCCAAATTCCACTTTTGAAATTCATTTTGACGATTAAAGGGGTAAAATAGTCTTTTCAAAAACTTTCCAGATGAAACGAGCTATTTTTGGCAGTTTTTGAAACGAGCTCAGATTTTGAAGTTCAATACCTCGTTGCGAAGCAAATCCAATGTAGAATTTAAAAATTTTAATTTTGGAAGAAATCCAAATTGTTTTTGTTGAGAAAATGCTTCCAAATCTATTTTCAGACAAAATGAGCTATTTTTGGCAGTTTTTGAAACGAGCTCGGATTTTGAAGTTCAATACCCCGTTGCAAAGCAAATCCAATGTAGAATTTAAAAATGTAATTTTGAAATAAATCTAGATTGTTTTTCTCGAGAAAATATTTCTAAACGAAATGAGCTATTTTTGGCAATTTTTGAAACGAGCTCAGATTTTGAAGTTCAATAGCTCATTGCGAAGCAAATCCAGTGTAAAACTTGAAAATTTGATTTTGAAAGAAATCCAGATTATTTTTCTTGAGAAAATATTTCCAAATTTAGACTCCTGGGGTGAAAATGTCAATTTTGGAAACCCGAGGTTTGAAATTGATTTATGAAAACTTTTAAAACTCAATCTGGATTGAAATTTATAAAGCTGGAGTTCTGGACTTCGAAAATGAAATGAAATGTGATGAAATGTTATGAAATGCTGAGAAATGATATGAAATGATGAGAAATGACATGAAATGCTATGCGAAATGCTAACCCTGAATGAAGAATTTTGGATGTTAGACCCCGATTGACACTTGTACCAGTTCAAAAAGTGTTAAAATTGACAAAATTTGCAAAAATGGTTGAAGAAATGATTTTCGAGCTCTGCCAAGCTAGAGTAACACTGAAAATTAGGGTTTGAGCTGGATTCAACTGAAATGAACTGGATTGAGCTGGGTTTTAGAGTTTCAGAACTCAAATGAACTCAACGGACACTGACTCAACTGACCTTTTCAACTGAATTTTCAAGAAAAGCTGCCATTTTTAGAGAAATGGTATGGAATGGTCATTGGAATGAAGTGAATTACGAACCTGAACTGGGTTTGAGCTAAAAAAATGGTCAGTAATACTGAGATGAACTAAAATCAAGTCTCAAACACTAACTCAACTGACTGAACTCGGCTCAATTTCAGCTGAAAGAGCTGAAATGGACTAAAATGGGCTCCTGAACACTTAGAAATGGTTTTGAACTGAAATTGGAGCACTTGAACTTCTGGTGAGCTCAAGTTAGACTCTGGGGAACATGACTGACTGAGAATGACTGACTTGGAGACAATTGGCTTGGATTCGAGTGAGAAATGAGTTCATTTTTGAAGAAATGATCCCATTTTGGCAGGAATGGTCAGAAATGAAAATGGTCTGTTCATTGTGAGCTCAGATGAGCTTGAGATGACTGATATTCTAACTGTCTTGAACTGACCAATGAGCTTGGTTGACTCCGACTGACTGGGGTCCGGGATGACCTGGGGGTAAAATGGTAATTTTCCTAATGAAAATGGGTAAAATGGTGATTTTCTGAAACTGACTCGGGGTTTGACTCCTACACTGACCTGACAGGGTTGGCATTGCCTGAGGAGGATTGTTTGAGAATGAGTGAGGAAAATTTGGGGTGTTTACACTCTCCCTCCACTCACGTATACCCCTTTTCATCCCCCCTTCTTCTTCCTCTTTCCCTCTCCTTTCTTCCCCTTTCTTTCCTTTTCCTTCTTCCCCTCCTCTTTCCTTTTCCTTCTCTTCCTTCTTTCCCCTTTCTTCCTTACTCCCTTGCCATTTCCCTCCACAACTGTATGGCTGCCAACCATTCACGTAAAAACTGATTCCACTCTCTCATTCCTAAAAAAAATTAAACCTAGAAAACTTAGAGCAAATGGCTATTAAGCCTTAAGTCCAAAAACAAAAAAAAGAGGAGACAACGGCTGCCCTAAACCCCTCTCACGCATCTCTCTCTCTCTCTCTCCCCCTTGAACTCTCTCTTTCTCTCCCTTTTGCTTCTACAGCCCACAACAGCTCTCCCCTTGGCTGCAACTTCCATCCCTTCAAGCTCCAGCTCTTCTTCAATCAGCCACAACTCCTTCCTTTTCCGACAGCCACCACCACAGCTCATTTCTTCATCTGGCACGTCACCCTCCTTGTTGCAGCTGGCTCCTTCTCCACGCTCAGCAGCTCCAGCCAGCATCTACCACTTTGAAACCTCCATTGTTGCAGATCTTCCTGCTGCATCTTCATCCAGCCAACAGTCACCGGTAACTTCTTTCTTCGTGACAGCCACCACATAAGACACCAGCCACAGCTTCAACTTCCAGCAAGTTTCCCTCCTTGAACGCCCAGCTCAGCCATCTCCAACGTCTTCAAGCTGCAACCCTTCACTAGCAGCAACCAGCTCCAACTGCAGGCCTCCACCTTCAGTTAGCCCTAGCCGGCGCACCACCACTTGCTGCCGCAACCTCCATTGCAAACATCTGCTTCCAGCCCATCCGTTGCAAGGAAGGGATCCAAGGTAAGGCCCTCGTTTCATTGGTGCTTGTTTGATTAAGTTTATGGTCCTCTTTCTTCGTACTGTTATGAATGTTTTTTTTTTTAAACGTAATATAAAAATCAGTTTAAGACTGAGTTTATATTGCGAAGGCCATCTATCTTTTATGTCAAGGCCATCTAGGTGAGGGGACCCATCCAATGGATGGATCGGGTCCCTCTCACTTGCAGCCAACATCAAGTGAATGTCATCCTCCTGATTTTTTTTTTTACTCATAATTTTAAATATATTTCATGTCTTTCTTGATGTTACATTTATTTCGTTTTATTTTTTTTAGCTATTTAGTATGATTTCATTGATAGCACATAGTTTTGATTTTAGGCACGTATTTCAATTGTTATTTTATGCATAATGTTTCACTAATAAATCATGGTGTTTTTAGTGTAAATACATCTACGTGTCTGTGATTCCCCGCCAAAAATCCAGATTATGTTGGGTTTCTGAACCCCATTGAACAAATCAAACCCTACATCGGGTTTTCTGCTGCTCTGAATTTTCAATTTCTACTTTAGCAGACAAGAACCTCCAACACCACCCTTGTGGGAGATCCAGATTGTCCTCCAAAAATCACAGTGGATTCATAATTGAATCTACTAATGATCTGAAAATTTTAAGGTTTTTCCAATTAGTTTTAGTCTCTGTCAAAAATCGGATTTCCCAGACCCCTGGGAAAATTTCGATTTTCCTTTGCGAGGGTGTAGACAGACCCTAATTCATTGAGTCTGTTCAATCCGTAGTCTGTATGCAAAAACGTTCAACATGAAAGTTGTTCCTAACATATTTTAGTGTCAATTTCCAAAATTTGGGGATTTTTTGAACTGTTTCAGTATTTTTCCTAAAAATTTCTTTCCTGTCTGACAGATTCCAATATCCAGAAATTTCAGAGATTTGGGTCTCTGATAACAGTGTGACCTTTTCCAAACCGTAACCGGAATCCAAATGATACAAAAAGATAAAATTTTCCTCTGTATGTCAAGGACATTTCCCATAATTTCAGCCATTTTCCCATCTGTCTACTATTTTTCCTACATTTTATCCAGAAACCTGTCTATTTTCCTCAAATCCTAGAGTCGCCGGATTCTGATCCGCCTTGCCGGAGTGGTACAGCTCCGACCATAGGTCAAAACCTGAAAATGTAAAAAAAAAAAAATCCTTGCCTTACTGTCCTCTGTCACCCCATAAAATGTTGTAAATTTTTATGGAAGTTTGATATCCAAAATCTCCTTTAGAATCAACATTTTAGGCAAATTTTTTATTTTCTTAGGATTTTAGCTATTTTCCATATTAAGAAAATACAAAAAAAATAGATTTTCGAGTTCTATTCTGTTTCTAGGGTTAATTTAAGTGTCCATGCCAAATTTGGCTTAATTCCAAGTTCATTTGATTTACATGTTAGTTTATCTTTAAATTCATAAGCGAAAATCAGGCGAAAATCAAGTTAAAATTGATGTTTTGTGTTATTTTTGCCATTTTAGGGTTTTATTCATGCAAATAAGCATGTCATATCATATTATGGTTAATTTTAATCTTATTTGCATTTCATATTTTTTAATTTTGCAAAATTTATTTCAGAAAACCTTGGTTTCAAGGCCATAGTCTTGTTATCAGGGGTATTTTGGTCATTTTGACCATAATTTCGAAATTTCAATATCTAATTCCATAAATTTTCATGCATATTATCATATTTCATCATACTGTGTTTGATTTATTTCATTTTATTTTCAAATTTCCAAATTTTACAAAATTTCTTTTAGAGAACCCTGATTTCAAGGTCATTAGGGGCATTTTGGTCATTTTGACCCCAATTTCAAATTTTCAAGTTTATTTTCGAAATTTATTTATTATTTATTATGTTTATATCAAAGGGGGTATGAATTTGGGTTTATATCTGAATAATATCCGATAATTTCCAATATTTTTGGATAAATTCAGAAAAACCTGCATTTTTGTGCTAACCTTGTTTTTTAGTTTTGCAGGAACATTCAATAAGAAGACTTAGTTATTTTATTTCTTTTATTTATTCAATTCAATGTAAAATTCAATGTAATATTTGGAATAAGAGTTACTTTTCCTGCATAGAATAGGACTTCATTGCATATAGTTTAATTTTTGCAAATCCTGATATCTAATATATCATTCATGCATATTTTTCCAAATCCACTATGGTTGAAACAAATGGCATGTGCACAAGCTCTTATGAAGTTTATAAACTCGGTGTGATTCATATTTATGGCCATAGTCAAAATATGAAGAAAACCAAAATTTATGATCTTCATATTAGCCATATTCAGCCTACACTCTTAGGCTAACTTCAAAAATGCACTGCATTTCTCAAAGTTTCAAAAGGATTTCTCAATTCCTCAATGAAATTCCCTTTTTAAATTCATATGCATTCATTCATATCATTCAAATTGCATTATTTTCAAATTCATTTTCCAATTTCAATTTCAGAAAAATCAATTTTCTCAAGGATTTACCAAGTCTTTCTTAGGATTGGATTTTCTCAGAATTCTAAATTTTCAAATGACATTTCAAAGCATTTCCCAAGTTCAAATCAAGATTTTCCAATATTTTTAACATTCTCAAATTTCAAAATCCCAAGTTTTCAGAAATCGATTTTCTCATATTTCTCATTCTCCTGAGAATCCAGTTTCCTGAGAATCCATTTTCCATTTCAAAAAAATCAATTTTCAATGAAATTTCTTGATTTTATCAAGATTCTCAAATCCATTTTCTCAAAAAAGCAATTCCAAATCTCAAAAATCGATTTCCCTAAAATTCAAGTTTTCCTGAGAATTCATTTTCAAATCCAATTTCCGATTTCCAATGAAATTCAATGATTTTCCCAAGAATTCAATTTTCAAGCACTTTTCCAATCATTTTCCAAATACATTTCAATTTTCCAAGCAAACATCATATTTTCTCAAACTTGCATTATTTTCAGAATTTCATAGCACACGCCTGATTCTTTGTGCATTTTAGGAAAAATAGAGCATAATTTAGATAATTTAACTTAGTCAAAGCACACACTTTATCCTTGGTTCAATTACCCCTGGTAAAGGCGCTAGGAACGGATGAACCTCGTACCGACAGGCGGATCCCATTTCACGGAATTTTCTCACGAATTTTCAAAATGGAGGCGAGTAATTTTCAAAACCATTTTCAAAACTTTGGTCGAGTTTGACTCGCGAAATTCGTTTCTCTCTCGTAAGAGAGGGGAAAAAATTTTGTGATGATAACAGGTTTGACGACCATGATGGGACCTGTCTTCGTCTGATCAACTATATGCTCTGACTTAGCTCAAATTGTCAAAATCGTGCTCTACAAAATGTGAGTTGTATTTTCTGATTTCATGTGAACCTAGGAGCCTAAACTTGAACCCAGCTGACATGGATTGCATGTAGACTATGCATGGTTTGGTATTACCATATTGAGGAGAATTATGCATGCTCACTTAGACTTAGGTCTGAAATACAACACTTCTCAATCTAGGACTTGTATGAAAACAATGTTTGCTTCTTCAAAAGTTTTCAAAATTCTATCTCTTTAGGACTTAAAGCCCTCTGTTTGCCTGCATGTGATCATATTTCAAAAATCATCCCACCTATGACTACCTGGTCTTCACGTTGCTGGGCTCCCTTCCAGAACCATAGTTCGGGACAGAGCCTCACAACTGGGTCACTTATTTGGGCTAACGCCTCCTGTCATGTACCAAGGTTCATAGTCCAACGTATATCGGCAGGCACTCAAGGATGTTGGGAAAACACAAGCCTAGACTCGGAGATGGATTTTATGTCACGTACATCGAGCCTCGGCTCGAGTATATCGGCATAGCATGATTGGACACAGATAATCTGAGCTTAGAGTCAGGATTAGGGTCCTACAGCTCTTTCAAAACCAATGCATTTAGAGTCAGCTTCTTAGGGATTGTTGTATGTGCATAATTGTTTGTGATTTAATGTATGATTTTTCATCTTATTTTCTCATATTTTTCCCAATTTTTCCAAAATATCGAACAATTTTCCAAAATACCTCATTTTTCATCTCTTGTGAAATATCTCCTTTTTCTCAAAAACCCTGGACGATTTTTCCAAATTATCCACCTTTTCTTCAAAACTCCAGGTGATTTTCAATTCTTTCGTTCCTCTGGACTTCGAATTTTCAGCTTTTATTTTATCTTGCCTGCAATTTTCAAAATTCTTGTATTTTTCTAAAATTCTAATTTCAATTTTCCTATATTTCAGTCCAATGGCATCCAGTCAACTCGATTTTGTTTTTCTTGAGGATCACATCTCCTACGAGGTGCGACAAAGTCTTCCCGAGCATCAAGCTCTCAGCACCAGACCCTTCTTCCTCTGGTGGTACTACATTTGGTTTAAAAACTTCTCCCGTATGTTTTCGGACCACTTGAGCGATTGCGGGTTGGAACTGACATATGTAGTGGGAAAGTTGACAGTCAATGGCAATCTGATCCATGCACTGGCAGAACGGTGGAATCCGCGCGCTTGCACGTTCTGGTTCCCGTGGGGCGAGATGACCATGCTAATGAATGAATTTTCAGAGATCATGAGATTGCCCAAGCCAGCCGGTCAGCCTGGAGATCCATTGGAGCAACAATTTTTTATCAATGTCAAGGGTATGGACCCTAAAGATGTTGTAGCTCGCATGACAGGGCGCGAGTCTTGGCCACTGATTGAAGAAAATGGGAATGAATATGTGAGCTTGATCGAGATCTACCGACAGTATGGGGCATTCGCAGAAGCCAAATTCATTATCCATGATAGATCGAGAGAGAATTCAGCATGCGATGGTCGTATACACTGAAGGGCTCACTTTCCTCCCAGATATACATATGTGTATGGCAAACATTTCAAGCTACTTGGCCCATTTTTCTGTACCTACTACTATCCAGAGTGATGCGTCAGGTAATTTTCTTAGAGACCGAAGCGCGTAGAAGCTCGGCTACTATCAGGGGTTATGCCAGAATTTGACCTTGCATCAGCGCAGTGGTTTGAAACATACCATTCTGCTAGATATGGCTGTGATTCTTTCATCATTCTCACTCTTTTCCCCAGTCCTCGTGTCTCTGCTGATCATTAAGAGTGGTGGCAGACTGTATATATGCCCCCTCTTTCTCAAGTCCACTATTAATGCAATCATATTTTTTCTTCAATAAAAAATCCTTCAATTTTCATTCTATCATGGTTTGACAACGTCGCCTAGGTGACAAGGCATATTTGCAGTTGTTTGTTCTCGTCACAAAGAATGACAACACAAATGTCGTGACTCTAGCGGCGACCCAATCTCTAGTAATGGGATGTTCTTCCAATTATCTACCAATTTCTCATCAAATATTTTCCCTATATTCATTTTTATCCTGAATCTTCATTATCAAAATTTAATCATCCATCACATTCTGCAGAAAGTATCGGTATTCCTAAGTGGTCTGGATCAGATAAGAAGACGCTGCTATATCAAGTGCATCAGTGACTTTTAAAGCATCAAGCAAAAAGAGATGAATTCTCCAAGAACTGTTAGAGGACAGACAGACTGAGGGGGATGGCATTGATCCCGCTGCATATCAATTGTTTAAGAAGATGATGATCAAGATGATGTCTGAGCAAGTTGAAAACGATCTTGGAAAGGCTCCCCTCAAGGAAAAGACATTTGTCTCCTCTCAGAATATCACTGGCAAGAGCAACAAGTGATTTGGCGCGTGTCTGCCTGATATTTTATTCTCGCTGATGTCCTCTATCATCGTGGATTCAGTTCTGAATATGCCAGATGCCTAGATGAAGATGAAGCCAAAGAAGTAGTGCAGGAGGTACACTAAGGCATTTGCGGTGGTCACGTCGGCTATCAAACTCTTATCAAGCAAATCATCTGGGCAGGATATTATTGGAAGACTATGCAGCAAGATTGCTACCATTTTGTGAAGAAGTGTGCTCTAGGCCAGATACGTGCACCTTCTATTCATGCGCCAACAACATATTTGCAAACCGCCATCTCTTCATGGCTATTTTTTTTCTATGTGGGGCTTTTGATGTTGTGGGCTCCATCACTCTTTCTGCTTCAAACGGCTATAAATATTTTCTTGCCGCAATAGAATATTTCACTAAATGGGTCAAAGCTATCACTTTGCGTACAATAAAAGGTCGGCACATGGTCTCATTCATCCACAAGAATATCCTTTGTCATTTCGGCATACCACACAATGTTGTGTCGGACAATGACAGTCATTTCAAGAATAAGAGAATGAGGACATTTGGCTCAAAGTTCAGAATTCAGCATCGTTTCTCCTCTCTCTATTATCCTCAAAGGAATGGTCAGGCAGAGGCCACCAATAAAATTCTGATTAGAATCCTGGAGCGAACTTTGAAAACAGGCCGTGACTGGCATGAGAAGATCCATGATGCATTGTGAGCATACAGAACCACCATTCAAACCCCATCTAATGCTACTCCATCAGAACTTGTTTACAAAATTGAAGTAGTACTACCTTTACATGTTCAGAAATCTGCTCTGAAACTTGCATCACTTCTGGAGCTGCCACTTGATCAGTATCAGCAACAACGGCTATTATAGCTTGATTTGCTCAATGAAAGGAGGCTCAGAGCAGCAGAGCACGCTCAATCATATCGGCAGAGGGTAGCCAGACAATATGAAAAATTTGTCATTGAAAGGAAATTTTGAGTCAATGATCTAGTGCTCAGATCCATGGCTTATCTCAAGCACCGCCCCTATGTTAATACAATAAATTTGTTCTTTATTGCATTGGCCACGTACATTCATGTATGCTAACTGAAGCATGAAAATGGATAAGATTTTCATCTACACATATGCTCAAGTTTATGTTAAAAGTATGATTAAGTGAATATTTCAATGCTTTATAAGAATGCATCCATTGCCCATAAAGTGGCTCAAGTTTTGATGTTGCATGAAAAATATGTATGTAATCAAGTAATCATGTGACATTAAAACCCAAGATACTTGCTGGGAGAGTGGCAGGTGGTACAAAACTTTGTGGGGGCAAGTATGTTTCTGGCACATAAGGTTGCTCCTCTTCTTCCACGATTTTATGGAGAACACTCTGCATTAGACTGTAGTGTAGAGGGAAAGATACTCATAAGAAAAAACTGGTGTATTGGGTTGAAAGATGTTGGAAATCTCTTCTGTATTAACGTCCCTCACCCCGTATTGGTGAATGGGTTTGGCCAGGCTAAAGCCACCCCTGTACGTAAAACATTATTTAAGCCATGGTCTTGATCTGAGAATCTAAGCATGTGTCGTATCAGCAGAGCTAAGAAGTGATAACTTAAGATATATGTGCATTAGTCCGGCATCACATGCATCATTTAAGAAAGAAAATTTAATTAAAGATAAGAATTTATGCACGCATTGAAGGGCTTTAGCATATGGTAAGTCATGCATATTAACTGCTCATGCATTTTAACTTCTTGAAATATATGAATTGATACTCTCTTGTTTAATTTAGTTGATTGAATAAGTATGACTAGTTGTATAATTGTTTCAGCTAATTCTAAATGCTAAACTATAAAATTTCTACTGAAATTCCTGCTTTGTATTTTTGTCTTGCAAGTTTAGTATATCTCACTCTGCTGAGACATGTTTTGTCTAACCCTATATGGTTTAGTATTTTTTAGGTAATGAGGAGTAGCTTATATGAGAATGTGAGAGGTTGCGACGGGGAGTGAGCCTACCTTTCCTTTGCATTTATAAGATTTTTTATACTCTGATTTATTATTTGATTATTATGTCAATGGACAAAAGTAATTAATATTTTGAATGATTATGGACCTTGAATCATTTTATGCATAACAGAATCTATTTCTTTTAAGTTCTCATAATCGTATGGTTATACATGAATAAGAGAAGTAGCATGCCAACTTTTAGACCCGACAAGTTTTTCTTTTCGATATTATTTGCTAAAATATTTAAAGGTTTTAAAAAAGTCCAACAATTTTCAATTATAAAAATTGAGGTGTTACAATAAGGGTGGCACCATTTTTAGGAAGACTCTAGAAGGGTCGAGCCCAAAGGGTTTGGACACTAAGCAATAAAAAAATAATAATAAATAAATTTAAAAAAGAAGTGAAAAAGTCAACTAAGCAAGTTGATATTTGGGAAAGGGAGCCAACCCATGGGGTCGACCTACTCCCTTCCATAATAATATATATTGAGTATATAATAGCTATACTATGTTATGAATATAGTATGTATATATATATATATATATATATATATATATATATATATATATCATACGCTATGCTTAGAAAATAAAATAAATAAGAAAAAAAACAAAGAAAGACCTTTAATAAGAAAAAAAAAGAAAGGAAGCTAATCTTTTTTTTTTGGAAACAAACCTTGATTGAGATCAAGGGCTGGGATTTGCTCCAGTCCTTAACCTCCACACAACCACTATAAATATAGAGGAGGGGCTCATGCCCCCCCTATTTGAAATTTAAATTTTTTCTATAACTCCTCTTCCCCAATTTCCTCTACTTTTCACCTTTTCTCTCCTTGTCACACCCTATCCCTTTGTGTTTTCTCTCTTAAGCCAACAAGAGAGGGCTTCACGTGATTGAGGAAGGCTTAAGAAGGATTCCATTGAGGTCGCGGTACACGTAGAATGGCCGAATCATGCAAAAAGACCAACTGGTTCGCGTAGGAGTAGATTTTTTGATAATAGGTAGGGAGATCTATAATTTTCTTGTGAAACAGAATCCGTAACACAAATTTCACTGATTTTTCATAAGCATAGACCTTAAACAAACCCTCACATACGTGGGTTTGGCTTAAGGCTATCAAAAGATGAAAAAAAAAATAGTTTTTCGAGAGAAAACCATCTTGGAAACACATTTTTCTCTAAAAACCAGTTTCTCAAAAAATTAAACTATAAATTTTTAAAATACGTAAATTGCGATAATATTTTTATAAAAAATTCAATTTGGGTAAGTAGTATATGATGTTTTAGACATTCTATAAAAATTTAATGGTTTTACATGATCAAAATGTTGAGATATTGTGATTTTGGTCCTGTCGAGCTTTTAAGAAAGGAAATTGCAAATTTAGGAAAACCATGAATTTTGCAGTTAGATCCATGCAATATTTAATAGTAGTTGGTAGATCATATTCATGGGTATATTCATTGATTTTTTTAGATTTTTTATATTTTTAATTATATGCAAATTCTATGATTTATTTATTTAATTATATATTTTACCCAACTAATTTATGAGAAATTATGGCATGTGTGAGACAGGTCTATTTTTTTGGCTGAATGACTGAGGAAAAATATGTTTTGTCAAATTTAAGATATATTAACCTTAGATGTATAATTTTATTTAAGTTTTAAAATTAGGTTATGTCAAAAAAATATGGGTGTATGGATTCAAGTGACTCGGTTTGGCCCCACTCGAATTCATAGACCCAATATCACTGTTTTTTGGCCAGACATTCGACCAGTAAAATGCTCGTAACTCTCTCATTCGAAAAAGTTTTGGTGAGCAGTTTATTGCGTTGGAAAGCTAATAAAATTTTTTACTTATTGTAAAATTTTGGGCTCTATTCAAGGAATGAACATGATTCTATGATAGTCAGAATATAAAATAATATATTTATCGTAAAACGTTCGTAACTCCTTCATATAGATAAATTTTTATGAACGGTTTACCACTGCGAAAAGGTAACAAAATTTCTTTTAATCTATAAAAATCTCAACACTATTTACCAATTAAAATTTTTTCTGTCAACTCTGTAACTGTCAGACAGAATTAAGAGTTTCGCAAATCAGAACCGATCTAAGAACCGAACCCCAGTACTTGCATAGTTCATTATGTTTGGAATAAATTCTTTTCTTTCAATCAATAAACAAAATGTGTATGCATGCGTATGTCTGATTTTATGCAGGGTATAAGGTGCCTAAGATAGGGTATGTGTGTATGTCCAATAAAAAGTATGTTTGCCTGAAAAGGGGCTATGTGCAAGCAATTTGGACCAAAGAATCCAAATTGCATAATGTGTTTATGGGTGTTACTTGAATCCATGCTGAAATTTGTTTGAAATCCATATGATTGTGATGATGATGATAATAAGATTGTCATGTATGCATGGATGAATGTCAAGTATCAAATAAAATTTGCATTTATACATATGCACATGTTTCTATTTAAAAGCATGAATGAATGAATGCTTAAATATCAATGCGTCATAAATGCATCCATTGCCCAAGAAGTGGTCAAATTTTTATAATAGATTCAATCATAATGTTGCATGTAAGCCATTAAAATAATTTAGTAAAACATGCGACATTAAAGTAAGAGCTTGTAAAGAGAGGGTAAGCAGTACATCTGACTTCATGAAACTCTGTTTGAGTACGAAATGTTGCTCATCTCCACCCACAAAGATATGAAAAACCTTTTCAATAGACTGCAGCGTAGAAGGTAAGAAACTCATGAGTAAAAATATGATGCATCAGGATTAAATGTATTGTGAATATCTCTCAAATTATCGTCCATTAGCCTATTCCTGGTGAAAAGTGCATAGCCAGGCAAAAGCTGCATGTAAAACACTATCTGAGCCATGACTTTGAACCTGATATTCTGCCGGTGTTGTACCCATGGGGCTAAGAAGTGATAACTTAAGATGTATATGCATTAGTTAAGCATTGTATGCATCATTTAATAAAGAACATGTAATTAAAGATAAAAAATTGCACATGCATTCAATGACTTTTGCATTTAGGTAAGTTCATGCATTTTAACTGTTCATGCATTTTATTTATTTTGAATGAGTTAATTGATGTCTACTCATTTAATTTAGTGACTTGTACACTCATGAAAGTTGTGTAGTTGCATGCGTTGTTCTTTATATTTAACTTATGAAAAGTCTGCTGAAATTCGTGTTTCGTATTCTGTTTTACAAGTTTAGTATGTTTCACCATACTAAGACATGTTATGTCTGACCTCATATGATTTTATGTTTTTAAGAAAGTAAGTAAATGCTTGCATGCGAAGGCAGAAGGTTGCGACGGGTACCAAGTCTACCTTTCTTCAAAGATTTTGGACTCTAATTATTTAATTAATTTTTATTTCAAAAGACAAATATAATTAATTTTGCATGGTTATGGACATTGATTTACTTTATTCATGTTGAATTTTTTTTTTTAATTTTCATAATCGTATGGTTATGCATGAATATAGCACACCAACTTTTAGACCCGATGAGTTTTTCTGCTGTTATTTGTTAAAAGATTTAAAAGGGTTTCAAAAAAAAAAATTTACATTGTTTTTTTGGTTTTAAAAATTAGTGTGTTACAAATTACTTGATGGAATCACATGATTTAAAAGAAGTTTCCTACTCAACCAATCATGTAGGTTCCATCCATAATATTTGATCTAAAAAATATTTAAAAAAATAGTGATTTTTACTCAATAATTTTGTATTTTCTTTGGTAGCTACTTCCCCCCCCTCTCTCTCTCTCTATATATATATGTATATGTCGAACACACAATTATTAATGGGGCTGAATGGCCGTTAAATCAGATTAAAAATTAAATTGAAAGGGGCTGATTAATTTTGAATTTGAGTGAGTTTGAGTTGAGTTGATTTGATTTTGATAACATTGTGCCATATTTAAAAAAGGAAAAGAAAAATAATAATCATTTTTGTCATGACTACCCCCACTTTTAACTTTTATGTATTGTATATGAGAAGGCATGCGTCGACACATAAGTAGCGAGATCCCGAAACGACATGGATCACATGATTCTCGGGGTTGGTTGTATTGGTTGCTTCAACGGCGGATCAGATCAATCAAGGTAGATCTGAGAGAGAGAGAGATCCAAGGACCAAGCCACAACCTTATTATTTCAAACCGCTTGCTTCTCAAAAAAAAGAAAAAAAAAAGAAAAAAGAAAAATGAAAAAAGAAAAAAGAAAAAATCCCAGCCACTAATTCTCGTAGATATAATTGTTTGAGGCCCATCAGTTTCGTAGGTAATTTGATCCTTTTCTTAGCTCAAATAGTTAAAGTGGAATATCCAAAATAACCAAATCTTACATGTAAATCTACGTGAGAAAAATGGAAGAGTTGGGGCACGTTTGAAAGAGAGAAAAACTTTAGTAGAGAAAAAAAGTTTTGCTTACTGGAGTTTTTGATATGAAAAGTTTTCTAAAAATTAAGTTTTTTGTTTGTTTGCTTAGCATAAAAAAATAAACCGGAAAAATGTAAAAAAAAAATGAGAGAAAAGAGGAGGATGCTGGTAGGTGGTGGTGGTGGTGAGATGTGAGATGGGTGAAGTGTAAAGATAAATTTTGTTTTTGGTAGAAATTATTTTTTCATAAATAGAGAAATGTTTTCTATCAAAATATGTATTTTTTAAAAAAAAAACTCTCGGCAGAAAGTTTCTTTAGTTTGAAAGGATCAAAAAATTCATACGATTTTTTTTATTTTGCATCACCTTTTCTACCTCTTCCTCTCTTACTGCCCCAGGTAAATAACTGAGCCCATCTCCCAACGGGGTCTCCGCAGTTAATGCATGTCACTTTGTGTTGAGACATTCCATGTTCGCATCCCAATGGAACGGTTGTATAACCGGTGTTAAAAAAAAAAAAAAATAATTAACGTGGCTCATCCTCCATCGTAAGAATGGCAGGGAAATATTCGTCATTATACACAATCATCTCGAGTCATAGCCCTTGTAGGTCGATCTAATGACCGCTGGCTTCTACCCCCGGACAGTTTTTGTTTTCTGATTTGTGACCAAAATGGCCGTGGACCAAAACAACCGGCGTAATTCCCGCCGTTGTTTTCACTCATTGACCTCTCTACGCCTGGAGTTAACAACCCCCATCCTCTCACCGCATCGGAAGAAACCGCTTCCCCGGCCATCCTCTCCTACCCAACCCCACCCACCCACCCACCCGCCCTCTCTCTCGGGGTTCAGATTTGTTTCCAGAATGTGGAGGTGGCGCTCCCTCTGCAGCAGCGGCACATCGTCCCTTCCTCTTCCTTTGGGAAGAAGCAGACGCCGCCTTGCTTCTGCCCACCGCCTCCAAGATGCCCTTCGCCACTTCTCCTCATCCCCCGATCTCTCGCAACCGCCGTTGGCTGCCGATGACAATGGGAGGTCGGGCTTCCTTCTCCGATTCATGTCCGGGTTCGTTCTGGGTGCGAGCGCGGCCGTGTGCTTGTGGCCTTCGCCCGCCGAGTCATTCTCTCTTGCCGACTTGGCCGCGCAGGACGATCCCGGTGTCTTCCGGAGGAAGGAGCCCAGATTCATCTTTGGAGGTTCGCCTTCATCTTCTCTTTCTCTTTCTCCTTTTTTTGTAAGTTTTCCATCTCCGGATCTTTATTTTCTTCGTTAAGAGTTCTTATTTTGGTGGATATGTTGCCTGGTATGCTGTTTCGGTGCTTGTTGTACCGCTCTTGAGTTTTGGCCCCCATCGCTCTTCTTTCTGTCTTCCTTTGCCTTCTTTTTCTTCTCTGCGCGGTTGGATCTTGACCGTATGATATCTACAGGTTTTTCTTAGCACAAAAGGAAACCAGATTAATTAGTTTACTTGTGTATTGAATTTCCAGCGAAAAAGATGCCTTTTGATCAATTTTCTCTTTTGTTTCTTCATTAGGCGAGCGTCATCCTTGTTTCTGAGGGTTACTGTTGAATTACTTCTTCGCTAACTGTGCAACATGGTTCTCACTTGGCTTACGGTCCGTTGCGTAGCCTTGTCTGTGACCTAATAATTTTGCTTTCTTGCAATTCGAAATTTTCATAATTTATTTTTTAGTTTTTTTTCTTATAGTTTACATGCTAATGCAAACAAAGATCGGCTAAGAATGGAGTCCAGCTCCATAGGTTTCAAATCATGGTCAGAAAACCAATAATTTATTGGGAATGTCTGTGCTAAAACTACTTTGTTCTTTTGTATAATGAAACTAATTTAATGTATACGAACTTGTAATAGAGAAAGCCTATTAAGTTCCTCCGACTCCTGGGAAAGCATAAAAAAAGAAAAACCACCTCTAGGTCAATTCTCAAATTGCATAAGGTTCCTAAGTCAGATGAAACAATTCTTATAACTACTTGCAGAAACATGAAAAATGGAAATTCAGAATGTATTATCTTACTTTGAAAACTCAAGATGGCAATTTTAGACCCAAACATAAACTATGGAAGGCCTAAATCCAGATCCAAATTACTTTAAGTTTCGGGTATATTAACTAAACTTGCTTCAACACTAAACCTGCATTTCAGTTCTAACTGGATTTTGGATCACCACATCTGTGTTGTATGCCATATTCACATTTGTGTCTTTTTCTCTTCAGGAATACATATATTAGCATTTTTAATCTACAATATAATGGTGCGTTGGCCAAAGACTTCCTGTTAACAACCATCTTATTAGGTGTACTGTGATCTATCCATCTTTTGGATTGTTGTTTTGTTCTTTAGATCAGTTGCAGGTCCTTTCGATTATTGCTTTAAAACTAACTTACAAATCAATTAAATGCTTCTTCTGCATTTTTGTCTTATTACCTCTCTTGTCATCTCTCTTAGTTCTGATTGTTGGTTGTTGTGATCCATTTCACACTAATCATAAATTCTCATTGCAACACCCTAAATTATACATCCTTTGCTGAATAACCGTCACTAGCTATTACATGGTGTTATTTGTGTTGCTTATCTCTGCAGAAGCATATAGGCGGAGGATCTTCTTCAACTATGAGAAGCGAATAAGGTTGCGAAGTCCTCCTGAGAAGGTATTTTCAAGTGTGTGACATCTTTTCTTGTCTTAATTAAACAGTGAAATTTAATCTGTTGGTAATGATCTCTTATTTTATTTTATTTTCTTAAAGATTGGCGGTCAGTTGTAATAGTCACAAGGTTGTATATGTCTCAATAAGTGCAGGTTTCAGTTATCGTCACTAATATAAAAAAATGAGAGCAAGCATACAACAATATATAGAAAGCATAAGCATCTTTGTTCTGCTTTTCTGGATCACTTGATGATTTATTTCCTCTCTCTGAATCATGCAAAGGCATGTAACACCAGTTAAACCTTACCACTAATTTGATTATCTCCTTTAATTTCCTATGTCTGAATCATGTGAAGGCATGCAATACCTGTTAAACCTTACCATTAATTTGATTATCCCCTTTGTTTTTAATGCATTTGTTTGAACAGGTTGTCATCTGTTTGCTAGAGTTGCTAAGAACTAATCTGGCCATGCGGCTTTTCCTTGAATTTTCCTTTTATGAATGCATGAGTTCTATAAAAAATGTAAGATCCACAAATTTTCTGTAGTATTTTGAGTTAAATATACGAGGTATTTTATGTGTATTCGTCGTATTAATCTAAGGATACAAAACGAAGAAATTCCTACAAGCCAATTATGCTTAGGATACATACATGTATCTCTTCGACGATTTTTGCCGAAAAAAGGTCGGAGAGCCATACCGTGTTCGTTAAGCGAAACAAGAGTTTTTTCACGAATCAAACAGCTTAGTCTTGACGAGACGAAGCTTGTGACCAATTTTGGTTTTTTCCAAAAAAATATTGGTGGACCCACGAAATACGTGGGCCTTACAAAACAATTGCGGGCCCCACATAAAATATTTCATAAAAACAACTAGTGGGTCCCATAGGGACACAAATGTCATTTTTTTGCTTATCCCTAAGTCTTGGATGGATAAGCTTGAAGTCACATCACTTTTACTATTTGAATTTGGATCTGGATAAGATCCAATCCATACCCAAGGCCCACATAATCCCCTATAAATAGAGGTGAACCCCTTTAGAAAAAATCCCCCCCTTCCCTTGGATTCTCTCTCTCCTCGCTCTTGGTTCTAGCCTAGGTCAACCTTACTTGACTTAGACCAAGCTCACTTGAGGTGAGCTTGAGCCTGCCTAGTCTAGATTGAGTCTATTTGGGTCAAACTTGACCTAGCCAGGTTAGTTTTTTCTCTCATCTTTGCCTCCTGGTTCTTGTTTGGGTCAAACCCACTTGACCTAGACCGAGCTCACTTGCGGTGAACTCGGACCCACTTGACCTAGATCGAGCCTTCTTGGGTCAAAACCACTTGACCTTGGCAGGTTAGTTCTCTCTCTTTTTTAACCTAGTTGGACTGGACTGAACCTATGTCCGAGTCTCCCTAACCAGTATTAGGCTCAACCTAGTGGGTCAACTCTACTTTGACCTATGCTAGGTTTGACTTGTTCTTTACCAATATCTCTATCTTTTTCGCTCCTTTCTTGAGCCAAGTGTGTAAAGGTGCACATCATGAGTTGGTGCCACCTCTTCAACTCTTTTTCCTTCTCTTTTCACGCGAACCGACCTTGTTGTGACCGTACCAGACAAAAGTATGTGCCGACCACGACCCAAGAGAGACCTTACGCTTTGCGTCGTATACAAATACAAAGTAGGTCTGTACGCCGATGACATTGGTATTAATATGTTGAAATTCATGTTATAGGGCCTTTAACCTCAGTTTACGCCATCTAGGTCACCGTGTGTGCTTGCGCCAGTTGTCCACTCGCATATCCTTGCAACTATGTTCCCACGTGTATGATATAAGGTCTTAGTCCTCAGTTTACGCTATCTAGGCCATCACGTGCACTTGCACCATGTGTCGACTTGCATATCCTTGTGATTATGTTCCCACGTATAAAACATATACGGTAGAAGTTCTTTTTTGCAATTTATTTAGTCTGGTGCATTGTTCTGTGCCTAGGCCACGTGCTTATTCCATTTATTTAGCTTGGCGCGTTGTTCTGTGCCTAGGCCATGCGTCTATGCATTTATTTGGGTGTGTGCGCATTTTTCGTACACTACTATTTTTATTTTATGATTACGTGTGCATCTATTTGGGCATGTACATATGTTCATTCATTGCCATGCTTTTACATAATACTTGCCTGTTATATGCGTAGAAATAATGTATATTACTATATACATTTATTTGGCACATATGCGCTTAGCGCACCTGCTCTACTTATAAATATAACTGCGCAATAGTAGCATATATATACACGTTACGTATGGTGGTAGATTCCTATTGCTCAAGCATTTTAAATACTTTATTCCATGCAAAATGATGTTTGGCGAATAAACCCCTAAGGGAAGGGTTTCAGATTTTGAGCAAAACACTAAAGTGCTTGAGGTTTTTCACGTAATCACTAAGTCACCAGCTCGAGGCCTAATTAAAACTAAGGTTTTCGATAAACCACGAAAGGTGCAAGGTAAGCACAACAGTGCACATCTCTCCAATAAAAGGATTCCCGTTTCGTTAAGGTGTTATGATGTCAAATTTTTTGCCTCAATTTGCGATGTACTTGCACGAGCAAAGGATACTCAAACAAAGATGACATAACTATGCCCTCGTACGAATGTATGCTATTTGAGACTCCACTTTGGAAGATGTTAGGAAATGGTATTCCACCGTCAATCACAAGAGGAAGAGGAGTAGAGAGGGAGAGAGGCGTCGATGGCTGCAAAAAACCCAAATTGGGGTCTGCGGTTTGCTTCATTAACTATATACACGTACAGTTTAATTAGGGTACAAAAATACCCTTTACATAAAGTGTGAAAATTACAACATGCCATTAATGAGCATGTGTTTAAATAAAACTAAAACAGATTGGGTATGGATCCTGAGATCCAGGCCCAGTTGTGACATCTTTTCACCCTCAAGTTGTTCATGGTTTTGAACCATGAACAACTTGTTTTTTAACATCCAAAATCTGTCCTTGATAAGTCCTTTTGTAAACAAGTCAACAACTTGATCAACAGTCCGAACATATTCTGGTTCAATTTCCTTCTCTTCGACCTTCTGTCTTACAAAATGTTGATCAATTTCAATATGCTTGGCACGACTGTGGTAGATAGGATTGAATGACATGTTGATAGCACTTTGATTGTCACACAAGAGAATGCTTTTAGAAATCGATTCTCCTACTTCTGCCAACAAGTGTTTGATCCATGTTACTTCGGTTGTAGCAACTGCCATTAATCTATATTCAGCTTCTGTGCTCGACCTGGCTATGGCCTTTTGTTTTCTACTGTTCCAGGAGACAAGATTTAGGCCAATGAAAACACAGTATCCTGAGGCTGATCTGCGCTCATCTGGATCTCCTGCCCAATTTGCAGCTGTGTAAGTAAGAAGTTCATGCATGTGATGGTCATGCATACTCTTTTTGTACAAAATACCATATCCAATAGTTCCCTTCAAATATCGAAGAATGCGTTTAACAACTTCCATATGTCCAATATGTGGTTCATGCATGAACTGAGATACCTGATTGACCGAATAGACAATGTCAGGTCGAGTGAATGTAAGATACTAAAGCATTCTTGCTACCATCCTGTAGAGTCCTCGTACAAATCTCCATCTTGGCAACTGAGTTTCTGATGAAGTACACTGGGTGTGCTTAGAGGCTTGCAATCTGTCATACCTGCCTTGCTAAAAACATCAACAATATACTTATGTTGAGTAACTGTCATACCTTCAGGAGTCCTATCAACTTCTACTCCAAGAAAGTATCGCAGTTTACCAAGATCCTTCATCTTAAATCAATGTTTTAAAACCCGTGACTCGGAACTCGACTCGTTCTTTATTGACTCGTGACTCGGCGGGTCAACTCGGTGACTCAGACCGGGTTTTGTTAACTTTTGATTTTAAAAGAAAAACAATATATAATTTGTCTGAAACCATGTTTTTGAGTAAACATAGTCTCCAAATGTCTGTAAGAATATAAAAACAACTGCAAAGAGCTATAGAGGTTTGCTTGAATAATTGAATTTGATATCTATACAAGCACTTTGACTAATTCATGACTTCAATTAGAGGATTTGGTCACCATGAGTTCAGTCTACTACTACCTAAGGTTCCTAAAATGGCCAATCATATATGCTAGCTTGTTTTAAAAGTTTTAATTCCCTCTCTAACAAATCCATAAATATAAATAGGGATATATGTGCATATTGAAAGTTTACAGAATGCCCAATATCAACATAAATAAGCAATTTTCTCATGTATAAAACTATGCAGGAAATATATTAATGGCACAACTATAAAAAGACTACTAATATTTGAATATGTACAATGCTTGTTCACATAACAAATGGATGATGAAACCTAAATGTGACTTCCCATAGGCATAGTTTACCTGCCATATATAGTGAGAATCATTTCTTTCAAATATTTTGCTAGAATAAGTTGATAACACAGGGTGAACAGTAGTTCAAACAACATGACAATTTTATTCTATGGATTTAAATGCTTTTTTATCTTTAAATGATTTTTATTTTCTTTTTTATACAAAATTTGGGGGTAACCCTTGTTAAAATATATGTACTTATATATTTCAAAATTGTAATTTGAAACTCAAAAAACAAATTTCAAACATCCCGAGTCAAGCCCAGTCAGGCCGAGTCAAGCCCGAGTTTTGGCAAACCGAGTTTGCCTTGCCGGGTTGACTCGCTGGAGGGGCGAGCCGAGTCAACGAGTTGACTCGGCGAGTTTTAAAACACTGTCTTAAATCTATGTTTCAAAAGTTCTTTGACCTGTTTAATATGTTCATTAGAGTTACCTGCAATGATAATGTCATCAACATATATTAATAACAGGGTAACTATATCTTTGCATTTGAATATGAAAAGGGAATGGTCAAGAAGAGACAAACTAAAGCCATGTTTTTCTACTTCAAGAGAGAAACTGTCAAACCAAGATTGAGATGCCTGCTTCAGACCATATATAGCTCTCTTTAACCTGCACACGTATTCTTTGGAATTCCCTTTGGCATACCCAGTGGGTTGCTCCATGTATACTTCCTCCTTCATAGTTCCATGGAGAAAAGCATTTTTTACATCCAGTTGACTGAGAGTCAATTAGTGTTCAACAACCAATGATAATATGATGCGGATAGTGCTCATTTTCACGACTAGACTGAAGGTCTCATCATAGTCTTGTCCTTGCTCCTGTGTGAAGCCTTTGGCAACCAGTCTAGCCTTGTATCGCTCGATAGTATCATCCGACTTATACTTTATCTTATACACCCACTTTGAACCAACCACATTTCGATTGTGTGGTTTGGGAACAATATCCCAAGTGCCACACTCATGAAGAGCCTCAATTTCTTCGTTCATAACTTCAATCCATCTTTTAGAATTTATTGCTTGATAAAATGTGGTGGGTTGATCTTCCTTGCCCAAAGAGGTTAAGAAAAGTTGAAAATCCATTGTGAAGTTCTCACAACTAACCCACCTATCAATAGGATGTCGAGGTCGGGTAGACCTTCTGTGAACAGGTGATTGAATGAAAACAGAAAGAGAATTCAGCTCCTGATTAGAGCTGGGGAGTATCTCTTTCTCACGTCGAGAGTAAACAATGCCTTTATACCTTTAAGGGGCCAATGATGGTTCAAAGATCACACTTTCCTGAGTTCTTTGCACAGCAGCAGACACGTTTCCCTCATCTCTTTGGTTACAAACACCATCAATACTAGGAAAGAGATCTGAGTTCAACCAAGGGTGATAAATACTTGTTGGAGATGGAATGCTTTCCTACTAGTCCGGTATGATACTAACCCCGTTTTTGGAGAATCTAGGTAGTTGATATTAGAACATCACATGTTATATATAATGAGTTGTGGAGCCTGATTCAGAGTTTTTGCCCTTGAAGGAAGGGGGATCTGGGGGCTCCCCCCGGCGCGATCAGCGGGCGGGGGTCGTGGGGGGCAGTGCCCCCCCCCCCCCCCGAAAGAATTTTTTTTGGGCTTATGTTTGAGACTCGATTTTTTATGGATCAGACCCGTTTTGTTTAGGGTTGTCGCCCTTGCCTTGTATAAATACTTTCTTTTCTTTCTCTCTTGTAACAGTCGAAAAAGAGTAATAAGATTTCTCTCTGGGCGGTCATGGTTTTTTACTCTCTCTAGTTTGAGGGGAGTTTTTTTCACGTAAATCTGTGTCCCTCTTTTTTGTGATTTGATTGTTCTTGTTTCTTCGTTTTCTTGCTTGAGCGTTTCCTAACAATATATATGTATGTACTTGAATATCTATGTATATATATAAATAAATAAATATAAATAAATAAATATAAATATATATATATATATATATATATACTCTTTGTAAAATAAGAGTACGTATATGTATGAATATATAAATATAAATATGTATTTAAAGTATATACATATATAAAAGAAATACATTTTGTAATACTTCTTTTCCATCCTTTTTTATTTTTTTTGCTTTTTTGTCTTTTTAGTCAAGTCAACATAGTTGACTGACTTGAATAGTCTTTGGGGAAGTAGCCCAACAGCTACAATATGTGTTCAACCTATAAATAAGGGGTCATTACCCCATTGTAAATTATCTTTTTTGTGAGGTTCCTCCTTCAATATTATTAGATATTCTTGTGCCTTAGTGCACGTTTTGATATTTGTGCCTTAGAGCACTTTGTGTTATTTTTCGCTTTAGCGCATTTGATGAATGAATGTTTTTGTCAATTTTTTTGTAAACTTGATTATTTGTGAGATTCTTCACATGGTATCAGAGCTTGGTTTATAATCACCCGTAAAGTGTGCATTGGTGGGTTGCCTCGTGGAGCTTGTTCGTAGTTCTTCCTTGGTGGTGGACCTCTTCCTTTCTTTGTTCAACATGGATGAATTCTTCCTGCACAACACAAGCAACTCCAACTTTATTCCGCCATTTAAGCTTGATGGAAGCAATTACATCATTTGGGCGAGACATTTGGAAACATTCATAAAATGTCAAGGTTTGTGAGGATACATGAGAGGTACTATTCTTGAACCCCCTCTTAAAATTACAATATGTGAAAATGGTGTCGAGAAGAGTCTCAAAGAAAAGGACAAAGCAATGGAAGAATATTACAAAAAATTAGATGAATGAGACATGAAAAATGCCAAGATTCTTTCATGGATGCTAAGTGGAGTTGAGACAAAAATTGCCTCAAATCTTTTGTGTTACAAAAAGGCAAATGAAATATGAGAATATCTTAGAGGTATGTTTATCGAAAAAGATATGGCTCATAATTATTATCTCCAAGAAAAAGCTAGAAATATTAAAAAATGAGATAAGAATGTTAGAGATTATTTTATGAATTTATCATCCATTTGGACTCAACTTGCTCAATTTGAACCCAAATAAGAAGGTAAGTGTATTGAAATACAGAGAGTTCAAGTTGAAGAAGATACTCTTTGCTTTTCTTTATGGATTGAGACCTGATTTTGAACAAACCATGGCTTTGCTATCATCGTGATCGCCTCCTATTCATGAGATCCTCACTAAACTTAGTGGATATGAGACTAGGCTAAACATGAGTAAGAATGATAGTGTTCTTGCTACTTCTAGCAATGGTCAATAAGAGGATTGTGCACTTGCTGCCTCCAAACTGGGACATTATATCAAGCCATATAGACCTCCTCATTTTAACAAGAATAGAGGAGAATAAAAAATAATTTGTTATAACTGTCATGAGCCTGATCATATTAGGCCTCAATGTCCTAGATTCAAGAAGGTCTATAGACCTCAAGATAAATGAGTTGTCGCGGCCCTGTCAAAACAAGATGAAGATACTCTGAATCTCAAAGATCTCACCAAATCATTATCCCAATTGACGGAGGCATTGCAACCATTGCTTAAAGGATCTACCTCAGGAGCGGTCATTGCATCCTCTTCTACTCCTGGTACGTGCTCTTGGCTTCTTGATTCAGGAGCTTCATTTCATACGCAAGTCTATTTTATCCGAATGTCAATCTAACTCAAATGCATCCTTTGTTTTCACTGCCGATGAAACTTCCTTGGAAATAGAGGGTGTTGGAATTTTTAAAAATGATTTGACAAAACACAACAAGTTTTATATTTCAAAAGTAAAACTTATACCAAAACTTCATCTTAATTTACTTTCCGTTTCTCAAATCTCGGATTATGGATGCGATGTCATTTTCTCATCAAATAAATGTTGGGTGTAGGATCGCCTGTCTGGAAAATTGATTGAAGAAGGTTCTAGGCAAGGATATTTTTATTATATAAACTTCCTTTGTATTCCAAAAGAATCATTTTGTAATATTGCCCAAACAAAAGATATAAAAATTTGGCATCATAGACTAGGGTATCTAAATATAAGGAAATTGAATTTTGTACCTATTACTAAGGATCTTTGTAAAGATAATTTTGAATGTAAAAAATTTTTACTTGGAAAAATGACATTCTTGCCTTATAAACAAAGAACCTTTTTCTCTTTAATGCCTTTTGAGTTGGTTCATTCGGATGTGTGGGGTCCTGCTCTGGTGATTTTTAAAGGAGGATTTTCCTACTATGTTGTGTTTGTTGATGATTTCACTAGATATTGTTGGATTTATTTTCTTAAGTTTAAGTCTGATGTATTTGGAACCTTCAAAACTTTTCATAACTTGATTAAAAATCAATTTGAAAGCAAGATCAAAATTCTCAGAACTGACTCTGAGAGAAAATATTTGTCAAATGATTTTAAACAATTTTTAGAAAATGAATGAATTTTACAACAGAGATCGTGTCCTAGAACTCCACAACAAAATGAGATTTCAGAAAGAAAACATAGACATATTATGGAAACTACAAAAACACTACTTAGTGCTAAGAATGTTCCTAAAAATCTTTGGGCTGAAGCTGCCTTAACCTCAATATACTTCATAAATAGGATGCCGTCAAAAACTTTGTCCAATGAAATTCTTTTTGAAAAATTATTCAAATACCAACCCGACTATCAAAGACTGAGAACCTTTGGCTGCAAATGTTATGTCTTAAATAATAAAGGAGACAAACTATCTTCTAAAGCCATCCCATGTGCGTTCATTGGCTATTTTGAAACACAAAAAGGGTTTAAATGTTATGATATAAAAAATGATAAACTCCTTGTCTCAATGAATGTTAACTTTGTTGAAAATGAAAATGGATTTGAAGAAAATATGTCCCAAGACGTAAATTCTGACTACTCCTTATTTAAATTATTGTCTAATGATGAAGATACTTATGTAGAACCCTCCGTTGAAAATAGAACACTTGAACCAATAGTATACACTAGAAGAAATAAAAACATATCCGGTGAAAGTGTAAATCAGGTAATCATGAAGCATTAGAAATTCTCTCGGAACAAATCACTATTCGTGGATCTGAATGAACCTCAAGGATTCCAAATAGATTTATTTCTTATGACTCATTTTGTCTTAAACATAGAGCATGTCTTATAGCTATTCATTCATATTTTGAACTATCCTGTTACAATGAAGCAAAAAATTTACCCGAATGGGTAAAAGCTATGCATGTAGAATTAAACGCTCTTGAATGAGCCAACACTTGGGAAATTCTAAATCTACCCATCAAAAAGAAAACCATAGGCTGTAGATGGGTTTTCAAAGTCAAGACAAAAAGCTATGGATCCTTAGAAAGACATAAAGCCAGGTTAGATGCCAAAGTTTATTTTCAAGAATATAGAGTAGATTACGAAGAAACATTTGCCCCTGTTGCTAGGATGACCACAATTTGAATCCTTGTAGCTACTACAACTATTAAAAATTGTAATATATTCCAAATGGATGTTAAAAATGCTTTTTTAAATGAGAATCTCAATGAGGAAGTATACATGGATATTCCACCTGGATTGATAGCTCCTTCAGGTAAAGTATTTAAATTAAAAAAGGCACTGTATGGTCTCAAACAAGCGCCTAAAGCTTGGTTTGACATATTCAAAACTGTTATTACAAGATATGATTTTAAACCATGTTATACTGACACAACTTTATTTATTAAGAATTCTTCTGCAGACATAAGTGACAAGGAAGGAATCAAGAAAGTAAAACAGTTTTTGAAAAATTCTTTTGAAATCATTGATCTTGGGTTCCTAGCATACTTTCTTGGTATAGAAGTATCATACTCTAACAGAGGGTATATATTGTCACAAACAAAATTTGCTTCAGATGTTATTGACAGGTCAGGATTATCAGATGACAAAGTTGTTGATACTCTAGAGATTGTCGGAATGAAGATGCGAGCTCATGATGGAGTCCCTTTGGACAATCCAACTCCTTTCAGATAACTCGTGGGATCTCTCATGTATTTGGGTATTACAAGACCAGACATAACTCATGTTGTACATATAGTTAGTCAATTTCAACATGCTTCAACATCAACTCATATGGATGCAGTAATGAGAATTATCAAATACATCATAGGCACAATAAATAAGGGAGTTTTTCTATACTCTTCCTCCTCATTAGATCTTATTGCATAGTCAGATGCTGATGAGGGAGGAGATCCAAATAATAGGCGCTCAATAACTGAATTTTGTGTGTTTTTAGGTGAATCCTTGATTTCATGGAAGTTTAAGAAACAACAAAATGTGTCACTATCATTTACGGAAGTTGAATATAGAGCAATGACGACTACTACCATGAAAATCGTGTGACTCAAATAACTAATTTCAGATATGGGAATTTATCTTCAAAATCCTACAAGATTATGCTATGACAACAAGAGCTCTATATACGTTGCTCGAAATCATACGTTTCATGAAGGGACTAAGCATATAGAGATGTACTGCCACTTCGTTCATGAAGAATACTTAAAGAAGACCATTGATCTTTCCTATATGACATTAGAATATCAACTTGCTGATTTCTTTACCAAGGCACTGTGCTCAGCAAGATTCAATTTTCTACTTGACAAACTTTCAGTGATTGCACCATAAGTTTGAGGGGGACTGTTAGAACGTCACATGTTATATATATGTATATATATATATATATAAACTCTTTGTAAAATAAGAGTATGTATATATAAGTATGTATTTAAAGTATATACGTATATAAAAGAAATACATTTTGTAATACTTCTTTTTTATCCTTTTTTATTTTTTCCTTTTTTGTCTCTTTAGTCAACTCAAAGTCAACATAGTTGACTGACTTGAATAGTCGTTGGGCTGTTCCCAACGGCTCTAATTAGAGCCGTTGGGAAGTAGCTCAATGACTACAACATGTGTTCGGCCTATAAATAAGGGGTTATTACCCCATTGTAAATTATCTTTTTTGTGAGGTTCCTCCTTCAATAATATTAGATATTCTTGTGAGTGCACGTTTTGATATTTGTGCCTTAGAGCACTTTGTGTTATTTTTCGCTTTAGCGCATTTGATGAATGAATGTTCTCGTCAAGTTTTTTGTAAACTTGATTATTTGTGAGATTCTTGACAGTTGACCTGCTGTACGAGGTGCGGAGCAGAGCAGCATCAAGATCCAGGGTTTCACGGGATTGTGACTTATGTAGACTCTGATTTTGTAGTACTGCTTTACCAAGCAGTATGGTTTGTAATAAAGACTTGTAAATAAAATGTTTTGTTTTGCTTAAAGTTCGAGTATGTGGTTGGATACATAGCTGTGACCAGCCCGACATTTTCTAAACCGATGACCAACCATCGTCTTTCTGCTGCATTAAAAAAAGTCAGGTATTTTAGTCAATATTGGTTCTGAAAATCTGGGGCATTACATAATGAAGTCCCATTCTTTATTTGGATTTTACAATATGATGTTAAAAACTGAATTAGTACCTATTGTGTCAGGTTCTACGTAGTCAAAGGTGTCAACTAGGCCTCTAGTCGGGCTAGTCGAGTTATGTGCATTTTTTGCTTTTTTTGTAATTAATTTGTTATGTGTGTTTGTTTATGTACGTAGATGTGGCTTAATTTTTGGTCAGGTTTTGTAATATAACAGGTTTACTATGTAGCTATGCTTCACGATAGTGGTATTTTGTACTTTGTGCATTTGTTGATTAATTTTATGTTGGATTTGTTAGTCTTAATAATATTTGGGCAGGTTTTGTAATATAACATGTTTACTATGCTTGATGATAGCAATATCTTATGCTTTATGCATTTGTTGTTGATTAATTTTATGTTGGATACATGTTTTTTGTTAGTTTTAGCACTTTATTTTAAGAATTTAGATTATTTTTAAATTATTTGGCATTTGTTGATAGTTGTTTGCTTTGCTTATTCAATTGTTTTTAATATTTGGTCTGGTTTTGTAATGTTCAACATGTTTTTTTTGTCTATTGCTTATTGTTGATTGATTTATGTTGCATAATACATGTTTGTTACTAATTTTATTTGTTCATTTGCATATTTTTTTATTTTTTTAATTAAGGTACCGACTAATCTGCCTAGTCCTGCTTAGTCTCCGACTAGGCCTTTTAGGGGTCCACCGACTAGGCACCGCCTAGCGCTTTTGACTACATAGGTCAGGTTTCACATTTTGACCTGCTTTTATATGTGAGATAAGTTGATGTTAAATAAAACTAATGATAAAGCTAAAGCTAATAGGCAGCATAATAGTGCTACTGGGAAATTCTAGAGATGGTGAGATGTGATTGCCGAAGATACTCATATGTGGAGCAGGGAAATATTTATAAGAAACTCATCACTAGATAAGTCAACAATAATAGCAGCCAGTGAAAGCCTTTGCTTTTCTGTCTGGGGACGTCAATGGATTGGATTTTATCCAATATCCAACCAAATCTGACTCTGTTTAGTTGGATTTGGTAAGCCAATACCATATCTGATGATCATCAGATGAGGATACGATTTTGGTTTTTGGCTGCTGAAACCAACAGATATCTGGATTTGGTCGATATCCAAATTTGATTACATGTAAAAAAATGAGACTTGATATGAGCCAATATCCGATTAGTCCGAGCTGGTATTGGCCACATCCGACCCGAATCCGAGCTGTTTGCATCCCTATTTATGTTGTAGTTTCTGGCATCATTCATTAGCTGACAAAATTTTCAAAGTTTATTTCTGATCCATAAAGTTGAGTTTTTATTAATCAATTGTTTGCCTACCAAATTTTTGTCTTTCAAAGGATATATGTTTGTTTATTGGCCTGTTATACCGCAGCGTGAAAGCTGAAATTGTTTCTTTATACTCCTGCATATCATTTCCCAACAAAAATATGAATCTTGAACACATGCATACTTTTGTCAAACTTCTTCAGTGAGATGATGCATATGCCACAACCTGAGTGGATCTGTTCACATTACACTTCTGTACATGACCTACGATATGCATTTTTATGGTGTGGCCTCACTAAATGGACTCTTTCATTGCTCAGTTGCAATTTTTTTTTTGAAACTTTTAATTTCATGTTTTTAAATAATAATTTGGATATTTATGTTTCAGTTCCATCTTTTGCCTATAAAAGCAAAATTGATGTTAGCTGATTCTTTGCAACAATTCCAAATTTCAGGTTTTTGAGTATTTTGCCTCATTTCGAAACCCAGAAGGAGAGTTGTTCATGACACCAGCAGACTTAATGCGTGCAGTAGTCCCTGTCTTTCCTCCATCAGAATCGAATATTGTTCGAGAGGGGTTTTTAAGAGGGGAACAACCACCTGGAGAGTTACATTGTGCTGCTTCAACCTTTTTTATGCTTTTTGATACCAATAATGATGGCCTTATTTCATTTGCCGAGTAAGTTTCCAATCTGTTATTTTTTTCTGGATGTAATTAGAATTCAAATCCAATTGCAGAATGGTTTATGCGAGGCTTCAATCAACTCATCAATGGAAGCAGTACTAATTCAAATTGAAAGTTTGTATGTCAATCTTCATGGTGTTTACAAGGATTCTGTCTGGTCAATGCAAAGTGCATTGATCTTTGTGTAATCTCTGTTTCTTTACCTTGCAACAGGTACATCTTTTTTGTGACCCTGCTAAGTATTCCGGAGTCAAGCTTCTCTGCAGCATTTAAAATGTTTGATCTGGACAATAATGGGTATGCACTGTTTATCTGAAATACATTTAGCTCCTCCACCTCCAATATGCACACATGGATTCATTTCTTTTATTTTCTTTTTAGATTTACTTCATTGATGTTTGACTTCAGTTTATCCCACCTACTATGGATAATAGGACACTTGTGGTTGATAGTCTGATTAGTCTATCTAACATGGAGATCAATATGGGATAAAAATGCAGGTTACATACATGGTTGCCAAAAGTTGGGGACAAGTTTATATATTGCTTAGTTAAAGTACTAACATATATGGTTGTATTAATATTAACTAACGAACATCAGGAAATACGATAAATGCGTGCCAGTTGTAACAGATTGCAGAAGTGAAAATAGAAGTTCACAACAGACTGAAATTTGAGACTCCAGATAACTTTATTTGTACATAAAAATGAGATACTGTTCATGTTTGACAATCTGCACAATGCATCCTGCCATGCCTAGTGTCTAGTGTTGGTACCGTTGACATGTCATTTCATCACTTTCCTGTTGGTCTATGTGACAGTTTGCAGGTCTTTTCCTCCATTTCACCAATTATGAGCTGAATTGAATCTTCATAGGAGTGCTAGGATATTTAGTCAGTGGTGCCGATGGCCAGCTCCCTTAGGCAATTGGGTTGGGCCTCAGCATTTCATTGGCATATTGAACAATCAAATAAATTAATAGAATAGAAGTTTTTTCTTTAAACTTTTCTTTTCTCATCATTACATAAAATCAGGTTATAGTATCGTATGAAACTCAAGATTGTTATAATGTCCACAGTGGTATATTTTGCTATTTGACTGTGTCCATGAAGTGTCCAGTGTCTCCAGGTGTTGTGTGGTGTTGTTTCAACCATGGTCACTAATATCATTCCCAGCAATTTCTCAGCAAGGTTTTTCTTAGGAGTTTTTTCCAAAATTTGTTTTTCTCAAAACATTCTTGGGAAAATATATGACGGTTTTAAAATTTCAAAAGATATAATGAATAATAAAAAAGATAAAAAATGATAGGCTTTACAGTATTTTTCTTGCAAAAATATAAAGAAACAATTAGAAATGTTTTTAAAATATAAAAGAAACAGAAACGATACTTAAAATATATAAAAGATCTTTTTTGAATATCTCAGGAAAATATCGTGATATTTTGAAAATCTTGGGAAAATATCGGCGACTAAAACACTTGATACACAAGGTGAAATGTCCTTGCAACATTGATTAGACTATTTTCTTGGATCTTGTATTCTAACATGGGTTTGAGAGGCTTATGAATTGGGTGGGTCTGGATTTCACATCTTCTTTCCTCAAAGTCTTTTTTTTTTATTGTGCTTGATTTCTGTCCAGAATTGGATTTGGTTAACCCTAAACCGTAACCAAGTCCATTTTTTCTATTATATATATAGAGAGAGAGTGAGTGGTAGCTGCGCAACCCTTAGGTGCGCAGCTACCTACGGGATGCTGCTGAGCGTTCATTACAGGCGTGATGGATGCTTAGCGTTTTTTCCGCGAAAAAATGCTGAAACAGCATAAAAAATACCAAAATTTGGCTTTAGCGTTGCTTTTCGAGCTCCACTAAATTTCTTTTTAAAAAAGGATGAGTGCGTCCTTTATAGGCTTTAGCGGCGGTTTTGAGTGCTGCTAATTCCTAAAAACGCCGAAAAACTTACTTATCAGCATTTTTTGCGATAGCTGTCTATCATGCCCTGCGATGGATGGCCAGTGTTATCCCTTAGGTAGCTGCACACCTACCCCACATATATATATACCCTGTGCCCATGTTTTTTGAAATTGCTGTATATCACCCTCCACACCCGCACCCATATCCTCATCTGCACCTACACCTATGTGACAATGACATATATATAATATTAATGAGACTGCATTGATTTTTTTTGTAACCAAATATGATTAATGTCTTATGTTGATGTATTGGTTTATGTTGGTTGTGTGCTGAGGCATCAGTATGCAGGTTTCTCCAATTCCTTCAGTAACATTTAGGGGGTGTTGGTTTCATTCTCTTTCCTATGAAAGGGGCTCTCTATCGTAGGACATAGGGCCTCTTTCCTACAAAGAGTGAAACAAACATGTCTTTGACAAATATTATGGTTGGACCCACATAATAAATGCAAAATAGCACCTTTGAAAGAGTCACTTCAGAGAGACCCACATAGTCTCTCTGAAGTGACTCTTTCAAAGGAAAGAGGCTTCCCTTGAGTGGGAGTGTAACAAACGCCCCCCTTAAAGCTTCACTTCATTTTCAATATATTGAATATATGTTTCAGTAAAGCAGGAAAGCTTGTGTTCAATGCCGACCTTTCTTTTTTTGTCCATCTTGTCCAGCCAGGTTTGCTTGTAGTGGGTTGTCCTTAGATGAACCACCTAGTAAATTTATTTTCTTTGTACTAGTATAAACCTGTAGCGTTGAAAGTATTAAAGCAAATTTCCTTTTTTATGTATAACCTTAAATAAGTTGATTGTAGAGATACCCATATTCCATAAACATTTTGTGTATACTATTCTGCTTGGAGCTAATCAGAAGCTTGTATTTCTTCTTAGTAGTGCTTATTTTCCCTAGACAAATGTGGAAGCATGAGAGATTCAGATTGTTTTTTTTTTCACCCTTCTGTTATTTAGTAGTTGTCATTCTATGGTATCCGCAATAAGTATAAGCTTATCTGCTTATGTGACATCCTCAAATTCTTTATTCAGGATCCTTAGTACTTGTTATTCATGATTACACCTTTGCTTGCAGAGAGATTGAAAGGGAAGAGTTTAAGAAGGTGATGTCCTTGATGAGATCATATAACAGACAAGGGACTAAACATAGGGATGGTTTGCGAACTGGATTCAAGACTGGGGATTCTGTAGAGAACGGTGGCTTAGTAGAGTATTTCTTTGGAAAAGATGGCAGCTCAAGTCTCCAACATGAAAAATTTGATGGGTTCTTAAGAGATTTGCATAATGAAGTATGTCCTCTCCCTTTCTGCAATTTAGATTTGCTTCATTCAAATTTTCTTTGGGTGGGAATTGCTGACATATTGTTGATGCTTGTCTATGTTTTTCACAAATTTTCATGGTGTCCTATAATTGTATTTCTGTTTATTCTTCAAAAAATGTTAAACTTGTTGAGCACAACTATCTATCCCTGATTCTTTGTATTCTAGTTATTCATTTGGCAGAGGCTACTATTTCACTAGATCAGGTTTGCTTTTGGAAGGGATGTTTCTCATGTTTAGAATGCCATCATACTTGGTAACATTTTGGATTTAGTTGGGGGTTGGATGACACATGCTAAATGTGTTAATGAGCAGTAGGGGGTTGCACACGAGCCGGGCTCGAGCCAAGCTTAGGCTCAAAAAGTTCGGCTTGTTAAAAAAAATGTGTGTTCAAGCTCGGCTCGAGGGGGGTTGGATGACACATGCTAAATGTGATAATGAGCAGTAGGGTGCACACTAGCCGGGATCGAGCCAAGCTTAGGCTCAAAAAGTTCGGCTCATTCAAAAAAATGTATGTTCAAGCTCGGGCTCAAACCGAACTTGAACACATTGTGTACAAACTTGGCTCAGCTCAAGTTTGAGCCTGACTCGTCTTGACTCAAGCCGATTTATAATGGGTGTGTAAAGGGCGGGATTTGAACTCCGCTCACACACAAATGCCTAACACCCTAACCACTTGGGTGAAGCCAGCTTTTGTGCTTTTTATGCAACAAAAATTATACATATGGTAAAACTTATCATTATACAACTGCGTTAACTGAGCTTAATTGAGTTTCAAAGCTTGATCAAGCTCGGCTCACCCCTAATGAGCAGTCAGCATGGTCTAATGTGATTAGGGCTGTAGAGAAGCAAAGCTTGGGCTCATTTGGTAGAATGGTATGTTCAAGCATAGCTCAAGCGTGAGCCCAACTTCAATAATCCCTGTCCTAAGATTGGCTTGACCGTTCGAGCTGAAGGAGCTGAACAAATTTCCGGTAAAAAAGTTTAAATTATCATGGAGTTATGTAAAGTAACTTATTAGGCTTATATGTACATACCCTATAGTGAAGGGGTATACTAGTCTTTTTGTTTTCTTTTTCAGGTCTAAAGGGGGGTTGACCCTTGTATTGTATTTTGAATAGTGATTCACGATAAACAATAGTGAAGACATTTTGCTCTCTTGTTTGGAATCTTTGGATTGTTGTACCTCCTCTAACCCTAGCCTTTTTCCATCTTCTTAAGTATGTTTAACATGGTATTAGAGCCGATCTAAGGTCGTGAGAGGAGGGCTACACTTTGAATTCTGAAGTCATTTTCGAAGGCTCGGGTCATACAAACATTTGAGATTTGTCACATCTGAAGGCAGCTTCAGGTAGATCATGATTTTAGATGATTTGTGTGTAAAAATCATCTTCATTGGAGGTACGGTTGATTTATTATGGGTTTTCTTTGATTTTTCAAAAAGGGGCGTGAATAACAACCAGATTTGAGTTTTTGCTCAATCTGTGTGAATCAGTGGGTGTTTGAGGCCCATATTGGATGCTTCTAGGTCGTTTTTTATCTAGAAACATTGTTGTGGCCCTTGTGGGGGTTTAGTGCTCTTGTTTTTCACTTTGGGAGAGTTCTAACCAAGTTTTGGGTTGTTCTAGCTGGCGGTAACCTGTTTTTTTGGTTTTTGAGCCTCAACCTCCTTGTTTTGGTTTAGATTCACTGTGTTATAGTGTTGGGTCATAGCTATTGGGTGTAAAACTCACGTGGAAGTGGTTTGTGAAGGTCTTGGTGGCATTGGTTGATGTTATTGTGTTTTTGGAGAAGATTTTGAACAAGATTTGGGTTTTTTTAGCTTGCGGTAAGCTATTTTTGGGCTTTTTAAAGGTGTCGATTGCATCTAGTTGGTGAGGTTGTGCTGCATTTCTGTGGATTCAGCAATTTTTAAGTATAAATCAACATATTCTGGTGTTTATTTGTGCCTTGTGTGCATCTGGTTGGTGAGATTGTCCTATATTTTGCGTGGATTCAACAACTTTTAAGTATAAATGAGCATATTGTGGTGTTCATTTGTGCCTTGTGTGCATCTAGTTGGTGAGGTTGTGCTGCATTTGTGTGGATTCAACAAATTTCAAGTATAAATCAGCATATTGTGATGTTCATTTGTGCCTTGCGTTATCCAGTTGACTTTTGAAGTGCCCTTAGTTGTTTTTTTTGGTAAGCTCAATTCTTTCATTTTTTTTGGTAATATTTATTGTGAGTGGTATCATGGAGAAGGAAGGGATTCAAATAATGTAAAGTGGCTGAATGGGTGGAAGAGGTGGTTGTAGGATTGGAGGATGAGGGGAGATGGGATTTGTGGAAGACTTGACCATAGTTCGGATTGGTGTTACTAATGCAAGGTTTTGACCATATGAAGAATTATTGTCCTATTCTCAAGAAAAGAAAGGGTGGTGAATTTGTAGTTTCTACTAAGAGTGAAGGTGTAATTCCCAAGGAGGAGCAGTGAGGTGACAACTTCCGAGATTAGAGCAAATTCAACAAGAAATTCAGCACCAGATCCAACAGTTACAACTTCTTTTTCAGTCAACTGATGGCTCTTCTTCCTCAGGCACTCCTGCCTCCTCCTCTGATACTCTACTTTTTTAGGTATCTCAGGTCCATCTAGTTGGCTAATAGACTTTGGGGCTTCATGCCATATGATACTTCATGAGTCTGGCTTAGCTGATCGTTGACATTTTTTGCACTGCAGATGGTTCTTCTATGTCTGTCTCCAAAGTAGGTTCTATTAGTTATGACACTTATCTTGTTATTAAACTCAATCTTTCTCAAGTGTATTATGTTCCATCTCTTGCCGTGAATCTTATTTTTGTGGGTCGAATTACCAAACTTAATTACAATGACATCTTCTCTTTTGTTGGTTGTGTTGTGCATGATCAATTAGGTAAGAAGATTGAGATTGACCATAGAAAAGGAGATCTGTATTATTTGGATTGGATTGATATAAGGGAGTAGAAAAAAGTTCAAACCGGATATGGAGTTTCAATTTTGGATGAGTCTGTTTTGTGGCACCAGAGACGGGCAGATTTTCAACTCTAGGTTGCAAAGTTTAGTGTCATCTAGTTGTGTCAAATCATGTTAAAGATTATGTGAGTTGTAGATTGACCAAGAGCCATGCTTTTCCATTCAAGTCTAGTGACAAAAAATATTTTTAATTTGATACATTCAGATGTACGAGGTCCTTCTCCTATTGTGTCAAAAGGAAGATCATCTTATTTTGTAACTTTCATAGATGATTGTTGTAATGAAGTATGCAGAAGAATCAAGAAATCATTCACAATGTCCAACAATGGACTTGGCACAAAGGCACACAAAGAGGCAATCCACTAAGGGATAATACAAAGCGGCCTTACAAGAAGCCTACACATAAAAAGATACGCACAAGAGCAATACAAACACAAGGGGGAGTACCCCTTTTTATACACACAAGGAGCCACAAGGGGGCTCCCAATAGAGTTGGGAGCCCCCAACGACTATGGTGGCCCCCCCTATGTGGCTTGAAATAAAGAAATTAAAAAAGAAAAAAAAGAAAAAGAATTACAGGAAAAAAGAAAGAAGAAAATATATACCCCTATCAGGTATTTTGTGAAAAGACCATAATACCCCTATCGGGTATTATGGTGTACAAGGAATATATATATATATATATATATATGTTAGCACCTCCCTCAAACTTTACGGGGAGATGACAAAAAGTTTGCCAAGGAAAAACAAGAAGTAGAGAGCATAAAGCGCTTTAGTAAAATGTCTGCAAGCTGATATTCGGATGTGACATATGACAGTGTAACTGTTCCACGAAGATACTCGTCACGAACATAGTGACAGTCAATTTCTATATGTTTGGTCCGCTCATGGAAGGTGTGATTGCTGACAATATAGATGACACTTTTGTTGTTACAACAAAGCTTCGACGCGTCGGAAATTTTAACTCCCATATCTTGAAGAAGACTTTGAAGCCACACAAGTTCTATTGTAGTAGTTGCCATAGCCTGGTACTTAGCCTCAGTAGAAGATAACGAGACTTTTTGTTGTTTCTTGCATCTCCAAGCAATTCGAGAGTCTCCTAAAAAGACACAAAAACCGGTAGTTGAGATTTTGTCATTTGGGTTTCCTCCCCAGTCAACATCAGTATAAGCAAGCAAATTTAATGAAGAGAGTGAGGATAGAAATAACCCTTTAGTTAGAGTGTTTTTGATGTAGCGAATAATCCGAAAAACGACACTCATATGCACAGTTGTAGGAGTATGCTGAAATTGGCTAGCAGAGTGAACAACGTGAGCGATGTCAGGGCTGGTGATAGTCAGATAGGTGAGAGATCCAATGAGTTGTCTTCCAGTAGAACCCCATCCTCCAACCGTAGTTTAGCATTGATAACCTCTGGAGACTCCACCTTTTTATCATATGAAATTCCAGATTTGGAACATATATCTGCAGCAAGCTTCATCTGTGATAATATATACCCCCGGGGAGAGTATGCAACTTCAATGCCAAGAAAATATCTGAGAAAACCTAAATCAGACATATCAAAATTATTTTTTAACATATTTTTAATATTAATGATACCCATTTCATCATTGCCTTTGATGATCATATCATCAACATAAAGTAAGCGGATTACTATACTATTGCCTGCACTTTTAACAAAAAGAGCAGTGTCAGTATAACATGAACAAAATCCCAACTTAATCATGATAGCACTAAATCTATCATACTAAGCCTTAGGGGCTTGTTTAAGGCCATATAAAACTTTTAATAGTTTAAGAGTTTGACCTTGTTTGTTCAAGAGTAATTCTCGGCGGAGGATTCATATAAACTTCTTCATTTAATTGGTCATTAAAAAAGACATTTTTGACATCTAATTGGAATATAGGTCATTTCTTAGATGATGCTAGACACTAGTCATTCGAGCTACTGGGCAAAAGTCTCCTCATAGTCAATGTCATATTCTTGTGAGTATCCCTTAGCTACTAATCTTGCTTTATAACGTTCTAAGGAATCATCATTTTTTGTCTTAACTTTGTAAACCCAACGACATCCAATAGCTTTTTTATTCAGAGGAAGTTGAACTATTTCTCAAGTTTTAGCCTTTTTTAAAGCATCTAGTTGTACCCTCATTGCTTCAATCCAATGTGGTATATTCTTTGCTTGATTATAATGTCAGGGCTCATAGAAAAAATGTAAGGCTATTAGACAAGCTTTATAATTAGGTGAGAGAGATTCATATGAGACAAACCTATTAGGTGAAATTGATTCTTTAGAAGACTGCCTAAGGGAAGTTTCTTCTAGAGGTTCGTTAAGTCGCGAGATTTTTTCTAAAACACTAATAGGTTTTTCTTGCTCACGCCGGGTGTAAACATGAAGATTGTCACTATGAGTTGGTGGCATTTCAATATTACGTGTATCTTCTAATATTTTTTAATGACTTAAGGAGTCATTATTTATATCTTCTAAAAGGTCATTTAGAAACATATATTCAATTTCATTTTGTTTGTCTAATACTTCAAATCCGTTCTCATCTTCTAAAAATGTCACATCTTTTGAGACATATAACTTATTGTTTTTATAGTTAAAGCATCTATAGCCCTTTTGATTTTCACCATATCCTAAAAATACACATTCAATTGCCTTTGGTGATAATTTATTTCTTTTATGTAAGAGAACAAAGCAGTTACATCCAAAAATACGAAGACGATTGAAATCAGGTGTTATTTTAAAAAGTTTTTTATAAGGAGAGATGTTATTTAATTTTGAGGACGACATTCGATTGATTAAGTGGAGGTTAACACGGCTTCGGCCCAAAAATTTTTAGGAATATTTTTAGAAATAAGTAATGATCTAGTGGTTTCTAAAATGTGTCTATGTTTTCTTTCCGCTAGACTGTTTTGTTGAGGAGTTCTTGGGCATGATCTTTGATGACAAATGCCATGTTGTTTTAAATATGTTTGAAATTCATTTGACAAATATTCTCCATTGGAGTCGGATCTAAGAATGGATATGTGACTTTGAAATTAGTTTTAAATTGTTGCACAAAATTCTTTAAAATAGTTAAAGACTTCCGATTTAAGATTAAGAAAATAGATCCATACATCTTGTTGAAATAAATGTTCTCGTAGGAAAAGGAATAGACTTCATTTTTTCAAAAATGCAATCTTTGCAATTGATATCTTTTTCTTTACAAAATTTGTTTCCAAAAGGAAAAAGATATATTTTAGAATAACTTGCATGTCCAAGTTTTTTATGCCAAGTTTCAATACTTTTATCTTAAACATAAGTACAAAAAGAGTTTGTAGGGAGCGTTAAGTGATCCATATAGTAAAGTTCTCCCTTTCTATGACCTTGCCCAATCCGCTTCCCGGACTGAGGATCTTGCACAAAGCACCCTTGAGATGAAAAAGACATTTCATATCCATGGTCGGCAATTTGGGAAACAAAAAAAAGGTTGAGATTTAGTTCAGGAACTATTCTTACTTTTGGAATAAAGAACTTTTGAAAATTTTTAGGATCTAAAGTTCCAATGCCATTTATTTTGAGAAAAGTTCCATCAGCCGTAAAAACACAAGATATTTTTGAATTGGTGCATACATTGGTTAAAGCACTTTCATAGGGAGTCATGCAAAAAGAAGCTCCGGAATCTAAAATCAAAGAATACGTACCGGGAGGTGACGAAGAAGCAATGGCAGCACCGGAGGTGGACGAAGTAGCCTTTAAGATTTGTTGGAGAGCCATTAATATTTGACCAAGTGTGTCCTTGAGATCCAAGATTTTGCCTTCATCTTCTTTAGCGGAGGATTCCTCAACATACGCCACCTTTGGCTTGAAGGTCCCATTCAATTTTGGGCATGCGGGTTTGATATGTTCTGGCTCATAACAATGATGACATATAATCATCTTCCTTCCACCATTCTCTTGCTTTCCAAAACAAGGAGGTTTGTAGGTCTTGACATGATTGCCGGGTTTAGATACGACAAGAATTCATCCACACTTTTACTCATGCCATGCCGAGTCTCTTCTTGAGTAATTTCGACAATGACATCCTCTAATGGAGGAAGAATGGATCTATGAAGGAGTGAGGATCTTGTTTAAATTCGAGACGAAGCCCAAATAAAAATTGAAACAATCTATCTTGTTCCATTTGTTTTTGTCTAAGTTCCACATCCTCCGTAGCTACCCATTTAGGCTCTAAAAGAGCTAATTCATCCCACAAAGGGTTTAGAGCACTATAGTAATCTTGGATGCTCATATCCTCTTGTTTCGTAGTCCTAACTTTCTATTGCAAAAATAGGCTCTTGCAAGATCTTTTTGGGTATACATACCCTTCATAAAAAACCAAACTTCATTGGCCCGCGAAATTTTGCAATATTTGTACATACCTTGTTCATAGACCATGCTAGGATTTTTGCATGGTTGCTTTCCCAATCTTTCATTTTTCGTTGATGGTCTTCAATTTCTTTGAGGCTAGCATCTCCCTAAGAGTTTTTTCTTGACTTCCTTCATTCTTGGTGAGCTCAAGTTGAGGTTTCAGATCAGACCCTATTACATAACCTCAAAGTTTTTTTCCTTTGAGGTTATTCTCCATTGCGGATGCCCACGTCATGTAATTTTTGCCATTTAGCTTGAATGATAGGTCAATCTTGGCCTCCATTGCTCCAGTAAGGAAGTATGAGAATAAAGAAGAGAGAGAGTCACAACTTCACCTTACAAGGGTCGAGTGACTCTTATACCATGTAATGAAGTATGCGGAAAAATCAAGAATGCAAATGCATTTACAATGTCCAACAATGGACTTGGCACAAAGGCACACAAAGAGGCAATCCACTAAGGGATAATACAAAGAGGCCTTACAAGAAGGCTATACGTAAAAAGATACACCCTTTTTATTAAAGGAGGAGCTCTCAAGAGCAATACAAACACAAGGGGGAGTACCCCTTTTTATACACACAAGGAGCCATAAGGGGGCTCCCAATAGAGTCGTTGGGAGCCCCCAACGGTCACATTTATGACCGTTGGGGGCCCCAATGACTCTATGGTGGGCCCCCCTATGTGGCTTGAAATAAAGAAATTAAAAAAGAAAAAAAGAAAAAGAATTATAGAAAAAAGAAGAAGACCATAATACCCCTATCGGGTATTATGTGAAAAGACCATAATACCCCTATCGGGTATTATGGTGTACAAGAAGGAATATATATATATATATATATATATACACACACACACACACAAATGTTAACAATTGTATAATGTTTAGATGGATATATTTTATGAAAAATAAAAGTGAGCTTTTTGAAATCTTTAAGAGCTTTTGTGTCAATGTTGAAAATAATTTGTAGTTAAGATCAAAACTCTACCTACCGACTCTGGTGGTGAGTACATTAGCTATGTGTTTGAAAGATTTCTGCAAGAGAGGGGTGCAGTTCACCAAAAGTCTTGTCCTTACACTCCTGAACAAAATGGTGTAGCCGAGAGGAAAAACAAGCATATCTTGGAAACAACAAGAGCTCTTCTGTTTGGTTGAGAGGTACCCAAAGTGTTTTAGGCATATGCAACTCAATTGAGCATTTATCAAATAAATCGTATGCCTTCCAGAGTACTTAAAGGCATATCCCCTTTTTAGAAGTGTTTGGTTGTATATATTTTGTTTTGTTAGCTAACATATACAAAGACAAGTTATCTCCTAAAGTTGTCAAATGTTGCTTTCTTGGTTTTGTTGAGGGTCAGAAATGATACGAGTGCTATGATCTGGTTGGAAAGAGTGTGTGGGTATCTAGTCATGTTGTTTTTCAAGAAAATGTGCTACACTTTAATTAGTATGGAGAAAAGTTGAAAAATGAAACTGACGTCTTTTTTGGTTCCTTTTGAATAAAATGAAGGTAGGAGAGTCAAGGGTAGCAAGTGCTTTTTAAAAAAGATAGGTTTTGTCAGATCTATTCAAGGAGACGTGATGGTAATTGAAATTTTATTTTTTGATCAAATGGAAGAGAAGGGAAGTGAAGAAGTCAATCTTGATCTCATTCCTACGACTGCTAATCCGGGACAACAACAACAAAACTTATAGTTACCATCTTCTTTTGCATCTTCTAAGGTACATAAAAGTTCTAGACCTTTTGTACTTCTGTCTCATTTTGTATCCTATGATTCTTTTGCTCTTCATCATCGTGCTTTCTTAGCCTTAATTCATTCATATGTTGAACCTGAGTCCTATTCAGAGGCAACATGAAAGGAGTGCCAAAGAGTCATGGTTGATGAAATGAATGCACTTGAAAAAATGTAGGCATGGGAGCTAGTAAAACCTCCTCCAAAGAAAAATATCATTGGCAACAAATGGGTGTATAAGGTATAAGGGCAGATGGGTCAATGGAGAGGTATAAAGCCAAATTGGTAGCTAAGGGGTACATTTTAGAATTGATTTTGCTCACATGACCACAAGTACTACACTGCTAGTAGTAGTAGCTGCCATGCAACAGTGAGATCTTTGGCAGTTAGATGTCAACAATGCATTCTTGAATGAGGATTTACAAGAAGTGTATATGAAATTACCTCAAGGATACTCAGATTCGAAAGGTAGAGTGTGCCGGCTTTGCAGGGCTTTACATGGTCTCAAACTAGCATTTCAAACTTGTTTGAGAAGTTCAGTTCAGCAGTGAGGTCACTTAGTTTTGAGCAGTCATCATAATCCTGCATTGTTTGTGTCTTCCTCTAATATTGAAAGATGTATATTGATTCTTTATGTAGATGATAGGGTTCTCATCGAAGATGAATAAAGAAGATTAAAGAGACTAAAAAGAAGCTGACCAATATGTTTAAGATGAAAAACTTCGGGTGTTTGAAGTATTTTCCTGGACTTTAAATAGCCTACTCCCTTAGGGGTCTGTACTTGTCCCAACATAAAAATTACATATTTGGTTGTGAAAACAAGGTTTATAGATTACTCAAAACAAGTAAATTTCTCTCATGGAGGCAAACTTGATGATGAGGGCAACTGATCGTGTTGAGTTAGAGGATCCTACCAGATATAACTCATGTAGTGAGTCAATTTATGAACGCTCCCAGATCAGTTCATTTGTTAGCCATACTCATGATCATCAGGTATGTCAGAGATTCTATGCACTGTCATGTTTTTCTTGTCTGCCTTCTGAGATGCTGATTTTGGAGACTCTACTAGAGATCAACTTTCCACTATAGGGTTTTATGTTTTTCTTAGAAGCTCCCTGATCTTGTGGAAGAGAAAGAAGCAAACAAAGAGTTGCTTTATCCATTGCAGAAGTTGAATACATAGCGATGACCTAAGTTATAACTGAGATTATTTGGATTCGATGGTTATTAAAGGAATTGAGAATTTCATGTGAAAAGAAAACTCAACTATATTATGATAATATGATTGCTATTCATATTGCAAAGAATCCAAAGTTTCACGAGTGTACTAAGCACATTGAAATAGTCTGCCATTATGCAAGAAGGGCTTATGAAAATGAGATTATAGCTTTAGAGTATGTCAGCAGATGTGTTTACAAAAAAGTCTTTCTTCTTTGTATTGCAGTTCTTTTCTTTCCAAACTTGGAATGATTTCTTTACATCCTTCCAAATTTGGAGAGTATTGAAAGTCTATACATATATTGTATCATAAAGTTATCTAAAGTAACTTATTAGACTTATATGTACATACCAATATTGTGAAAAGCGTTGAGGCATAGTGAGAAGGTCCACCCAAAACTGAGGCGAGGCGTAAAGCGTAAGCCTCAAATTTTTTTTGAAAACTAAAAAAAACTATAAAAAATATCTAAATTTATAAATAAATAAAAAATGCTTTATTGATTAAGCAACAACCAATAAAAAATAAAAAACCTCAAATAAATACCGAAAAAATATGAGATTAACATATAAAAGTAATATTAATGCAACAACTTGATTTATGTAAGTATTTAAGAAATAAAATATGCACATTCATTTAATAAAAAATTAACATTAACAACCAAATGCATATTAGCATTAACATTATGTCATCATTAGAAAATGCATATTGGCATTAACAACCAAATGTTAATATATTTGTCCAAAACTCTTCAAAATGAGAGTGTTAACATTCACAAGTGAAAATGAAAGACCCAAAATAACACATAAATCTCCATAGCCCTATGACATGAATTAGGGCCTAGGCTCTTTTTGTGGTTCGTCATCATCAATATCTAAGTCTTCAATGTCATCATCTGAGGAATCCATATAAATATGTTCTCCTTCATCCTTATTCTCTGACTCTTCTTCATCTGCACTTTCTTCCTACATATCCTCGATCACTTCTTTTGCTTTTCTTTTTCCTTAATAAAAAATCATGTATTAAATATTTATTTTATCTAATTAAAAAAAATATTTATATTCGTAGCAAGGTAAAAAGAATATAGCTTTACTTGGATCTCTTGAAGACCTGTCTTGCCTAGAATCACTTTCTGAATCACGAGGCAAAGTGACTTTTTCAATAGGCACATGCTCAATAACATTTATGTCAAAGTTCAGGTCCAACAATAAATCCTCCAACCAATTGGAATAGCTAGGCAACACTGGATCTTCCTTCTCCACAATCCACTCATCGTCTGAGTCTATATGATTTAGACATATAGGGTCTTTGGTAGTCCTCCTCATATGTCTCTCTCTTAATTTCATATTGTACATGACAAAAACCAATGCATTCATGTTCTTCTAGTCTATTCTTCCATTTTGTATGCACCTATAATTTCAAATAATTGATAATCACTTATAAAATAATTAAACTTATACAAATATATTTCAAAAATAAAGTACAAAGTCACATACTAATGAGAAAGTACTCCACAACAACAACTACGCCTTCATCCCAAAACAATTGGGGTCGGCGATATGAACCAACAAAGAAAATCATTTTGGGTCTTCCACATGAATCCTTCTCCTCCATTCATTTCTATCCAATGCCATGTCCTCGGTGAGGTTCAAAGCATTCATATCCTTTCCTATCACATCCATCCATGTCTTCCTAGGCCTACTCCGACCTCTTTTAACTAATATATTTTCCCATTTCTCCATCCTTCTAACTGGAGCATCATTAGGCCTTCGTCGAATATGTCCAAACCACCGTAAACGATTCTCTCTCATCTTATTTTCAATGGGTGCAATGCCTACCTTCTTACGTATCTCCTCGTTCCGAATCTTATCTTTTATTGTATTTCCACACATCCATCTCAGCATACGCATCTCAGCTACACTCATTTTTTGAATATGATGTCTCTTGGCAGCCCAACATTCTGTATTATATAGTAAAGCGGGCCTAATAGTCGTCCTATAAAACTTTCCCTTCAACCGCAATGGCATTCTACGATCGCACAACACTCGAGTTGCACTCTTCCATTTCACCCACCCAACCTTTATCCTATGATTTACATCTCCATCAATTTCTCCATACTTTTGAATGATAGATCCCAAATATTTGAAAGAATCATCCACCGGTATTTCTTGCTCACCAAGCTTCACTACACTCCCATCACTACTTCGTTGCTTACTAAATCGACATTCCATGTATTCTGTTTTACTCTTACTCAGAGTTACCGGAAGCGCCTAGGCAAAAGGGGAAGCGCGCTTCGGAAGCGCGAAACGTCGCGCTTCCGAAGCGTGAGGGGAAGCGTCCCCCTTTTTTGGGAAGCGCGCTTCCCTTTTATGGGAAGCGCGTCCCCCTTTTATGGGAAACGCGCTTCCCATAAATGGGAAGCGCGCTTCCCCCACGCTTCCCCCTCGCTTCCCCCTCGCTTCCCCATTTTTTTCATTTTTTTTCGCTTCCCCTCGCTTCCGGTTCGCTTCCTAGGTCGCTTCCGGTTCGCTTCCTAGGTCGTTTCCGAGACGGTTCAGAATTTTCTTCTAAGTGGTCCTCCGCTTCCCCGCTTCCTAAATTTTTTAAAGTGCCTCGCTTCCCGCTCCCGCTTCCCGTATCGCTTCCCGCTCCCGCTTCCTCGACTGGTAACTCTGCTCTTACTCAACTTAAAACCTCTTGCTTCCAATGTCTGTCTCCATAATTCTAACTTAGCATTAACCCCAACTCTAGACTCATCTATCAAAACAATATCATCAGCAAACAACATACACCATGACACATTTTCTTGAATTGATCTCGTAAGCTCATCCATCACTATAGCAAATAGGAAAGGGCTTAAAGCAGATCCTTGATGTAACCCAATCGTTATAGGAAAATTGGTTGTCACCCTTTCACAAGTGCGGGCATTGGTTACTACTCCTTCATACATATCTTTAATTATATTAATGTACTTGAGAGAAACACCTTTCTTCATCATTGCCCACCAGAGAACGTCCCTAGGTACTCTATCGTAAGCCTTCTCCAAATCAATAAAAACCATATGCAAATCTTTGTTCCTCTCTCTATTTCTCTCAATAAGTTGTCTAAGAAGATGTATAGCTTCCATAGTTGATCTTCCAGGCATAAAACCAAATTGATTCTCCGATATCATGACAACCTTCCTCAACCTAGACTCAATCACCCTTTCCCAAAGTTTCATAGTATGACTCATGAGTTTTATACCACGATAGTACTCCAATTCTTCTCATAGCCCGATGCACTACATGTCAAACTTAGAATTCGAATTGCAAAATTCATCAATTTTGGATTTTCGTGCTCAAATGAACTCCACCAATTAGCTATATTCAAATAAAACAAAAAAAATGATAAAAACATTAAGAATGTCATAATTAACAAAAAAATAATAAAACATAAATAAAATATTAACAAATAACAACATAATTATAAACTTATTAGGACTTTTTAATTTTCTTGTTGTAACAACTGCTTCTCTACCAAACAATCCCTTTGCCTTTTTAAATGCATCGATTTGTGTTGTAATTTTCAACCGAACATTTGCATCCTTAGTTGTCATAGGTGCTAGGCAGAGCCTATGCGGTGAGCCCCCTAAAAAGCCTAGGCGAGGCTTAGGCGGTAAATAAAAAAACATATAAATTTGTAAACAAACTACTAAAATTAATGACAAATATGTATACAACATAAAATCAATCAACAATAATAAATAGCAGAACAAAATATGTCGTTGAACAATATAAGATAATTATATTAAATAACCTGCCCAATACATTGTCCAACACAAAACATTTAACTAAACATAGAGTTCAAAAACATATGTCTATATATGAAAGTCATCTTCATTCTTTAGTAGCAAACTTCATTTCAACGATTTCCTTCGTTTAGTTTGGCTTGAGATAACGATGGCAGGTCATCTTTTGAATTAGGGATCACTTATGGCAATTTTTGTCCCACAAATGTTGCATATACTTGTGTCTTTCTTTCATTATCTTCTCTAAGACTTGTAAGAAGCTCACCATGAATATTTGAAGGAATGCTATGTGTACATAATTTCACAGTGGAGTTGATATGCCTCACAACATGACATTTAAATCTATACAATCCTCCATGCATTATAAAATCACAAAAGTTACACTTTACTATTCCTTTGAGAGACATCTCTAAGTCAATTGGTGAACAATATTTCAATGCAAGATCTTTTGAGAGGCATCTTTCACGACCTCCACCCTCCATCAACTTCTTAGAACACGAATTAATAAATCTAATCATAAAATAATGTAACTGATAACCATTTAAAAAAATGAAACAAAGAACAATTGAATAAACAAACCATGCAACTGATAACGTATACAAAAAATTAAAACATAACCAATTAATCACCAAATAAAAATATAGGCATGCAAATATTCAACAAATCTACACCTATGTCACATGGGTGTGGGTGCAGGGGTGCGACACTTTCAAAAAACTTGGGTGCGGGGGTGCGGCAAAAAAAATATTATATATATATATATATAATTTTGAAGTTTTATCAGTTAACAACATTAACACTAATGAATGTTCATCTTGGGCATGACCGAGTCGAGCTAGGTCAATTCGGGTTGGGTCAGGTCTACCCAACCCCACTTTTATCCCTACACTACAGGGCGTAAAATATAAATGGACATGATATTTTACCAGTCAAAGCAATTAACTTTTCTAATGCATTTATTGATTACTTATATATATATATATATATATATATATATATATATATATATATATATATAGAGAGAGAGAGAGAGAGAGAGAGAGAGAGAGAGAGAGAGAGAGAGAGAGACTTATTAATTGGTAATTGGAACTGAGCAATTCGTTACTTTATTAAATCTCCACCAAGTTTCTTCCCAAGATTAAAGTAACTAAAAATCATGTAGAATTAATTCTTTTTTCATTTTCCATGTAACCCTTTAAGTAACCATTAGTGGTAACATCCTTATTTTTTCCATGATGCCTAGGAACATGTATCGGCTAGTATTTACCAACTAAACACAAGTTACAAGAAGCAAATAAATACTCCATCAATCAGCCATTTTTGTGGGGTCAAATTGGACACAAATGACCTTGGGTGTGTTGACTGCACTCAGGGTCCAGTTGACCACACCGGGTGCCGCACCCGCACACGCACCCGCGTCGACGCGGGTGCGGCACCCGGTTGGCCGAATCCCTGTGACAAAGATCTATACACACATAACTAACTTTAAGTGTATTCAAGTCTAAAATAGTTAAAGAACCCCAAAAAGTTTATAATAAGCTTACAATAACAACTTAAATTTAATCTTTAGATGATGAACTTGAAAGTCCATCATCTTTATCTTAATCATCTTGAACGATATATTGCAATCCTTCTTCTTCAGTTTTATCTGCAGAGCTAGCTTCTTTCTCTTTCTTTTCCATGCTCACCAACTTCTTTCCTTTGTCATACTTTTTTTTTCTTAGGTTTTTATTAGCACGCGTTATTGCCCCCGCCCTATGCCTTGATGCTCCGGATGACTTATCAACAAGATCCCATGTAAGTGACATGTCATCTTCGAAGACTGCCTCATCTTCACTTGGCCACAAATCGTTATCATTAATTTTTTTAAGACGATGGGGTCGAGATCTCCTTTGTTCATTCACTCATCGTATCTTCGCTTCAATCTCCCATTATATTGCACAAAAACCAAATAATTCAACTTGTGCAAAAGTTGGTTTCTTTTCTTTGTATGAATCTGCAAAAAAAAGTTCAAATATATACAAACTTGCAAATACTATTTAGTAATTACTAATTAATAATAAATAATATTTTACCGCTTCAAAAGTATTCTAGTTACGTTCGCAACTGGATGCACTGCATGTGAGGCCTAATACTCGAACAACAAAGGTCAGGAGCTGGGGAAAACCAATGGCAAAATAAATCCACCAATTCACTAAAAAAATCTAATTAGATGTAAATAAAATATATGAGTTATAAAAATAATGTAAAGCGAAGTATATGAAATTTAATCTTCTTATTTGGTGTTTGCACTTTTCTCTTCTTCTTTGCTAAGTCCATCCCGAAAGGCCCACTAGCACTTCTATATCTTATCAAGACGATTGATGCAATCATATAAGCCATTATTTATCTCCTCATTGGACTTGATATTTTCATAATCATAATATATGACTGGATTCAAATATAAGCCTGTTAAGTTAAAAGTTATTTTTTTATCTCATGCAAAGGTTTGTGCAATGTATTGCTCCATCTTTTATTAATTATCTCCCAAACAGGGCCATATCTTTCTCCATCATTGCGCAAATTTGCCTATTATGTAAAATAACTAAAAATAATTATTATAAAAGCTAAGTTAAAATTTAAAAACAAAATTTACAATTAGTAGAATACAAAAAAATAACATATACATTGATTTGTTCCTTTACATGGTCAATTTTCTCGTAGATGTAACCCATAGCAGGCTTTTCATCTCTATCAACCAATCAAAGTATGTCAATCAAGGGGGGCATTATAACTCAAAATCATGCTTTCACATCTTTTACCAACTGACGTTTTTTGAGAAATTACTTTTTGCCCATTCATCTCCAACAACCATGGACCTTAGGCCTTTTTGCAATTATATATGCTTTCTAGAGTAAAAAATTGAAATGCAAATCTCGTTAGTGCATGCCTATGTAAGTCCCCTTGTGTGTGTGTGCTCTCATCATACTCAACAATTGAGTATGTTTGTATATGAATACTACCATTTGCCTTGCTTTTTCAAAAAATGTTCTTCAATTTTTTTAATTCTCCTTCAACATCAAATCTATACAATGTGCAACACAAAGATCCCAAAATAAATGTCTTCTCTTATCCATCAACAACTTATCCGCTTTGACGTAGTTGGAGGTATTATCGGTAACAACTTGAACTACGTTCTCCTCCCCAACTTCTTTAACAATGGAAAAAGCAAATTTGCATCTTTTACTTCATTTGATGCATCAATCGATTTAAAAAATATTGCTCTCAAAGGACAATTAACCAAAAAATTAATAAGTGTACGTCATTTTGTAATAGTCCAACCATTTGACATTATGTTGCATCCAAAATGTCAAATGAACGCAGCATAATGCCAATTTTGCTGTATTAAAAGGTATTCCACCGTCATAAAACCGCCTACTAATTAACTCGAACACTGTTTCCTTTTTTTCTTTTTTGAAGTAATTTTCTAACGTGGTTTGTTTGTTTGCTTGTCTTTCTTTCACTGCTACATTACTTCGGAAGTACAAATCCATGGGCCCCCTTTTGCCTGTGATGGTCTCAAGCCGAATGTACTACTTGGCTGCCCCTCCATATGCGAAACTGGAGCATGTCCTTCGCTAGAATCAGATGTTGAGAACAAACTTTCACTTCTTTCATATATATTAACTTGCCCTTTCATTTTTTTTCGTCTCTTTTTCTTCTATTTCTCCATGTACTTAGAAAATACTTGCTTGATTTCTGCGGTTGTTTTATTACAAACCTTCACGTTTCCTCCAATTCCAAGTAGATGATGCTTTAGTCTATATATGTCTCATTTATAAGTTATTCCACATCTAAGGCATGTCACATAATTCAGATAGTGTTTATCCTTAATGTACGACCACTCCCATGCTGGATCACTTGATTTTCTCGCTTGAAGTTTTGCATATCTTTCAAATTTGGAAATGTTGAGCTTGAAGTGGACCCACTAGCACTCACTGAAGAAGCCCCTTCCATCATTGTTCTAAAAAATGATAAGAATCAAGTAATGTGATCAAAGAAAACAACCATCAACAAATTCCAAATAATTTAAAAATAATCTAAATTCTTAAAACAAAGTGCTAAAACTAACAACAAACATGCATCCAACATAAAATCAATCAACACTATAAACCTGGCAAGCCTGGTGCTCATATTTTTTTCTCTTTTGAAAATAAAGCCACCACACATTCTTCACCAAATGTTAATAATCTTCACTTAAAAGTATAACTTGTTATCTAACATCATACTCCATTTTTATCCCAGTAACATTGTCCCCCCTATATAGTAGTATTCTTATTGGAGAACTCCACAGAAACAGCCATGTCATATATCCCATAAAAGTATCTTGAGACATAAATTTAAATTTTTTTTATGGACAAAAGTGACACCTGAATCATGATTTATCTGAGTCAGATAAGCCAAAGATGAATTCTCACGCATTCTGTGAAGTATAGATAGTGGCCTGATCAGAAATTCAGAATACAATCGGATATGGGCTGACGAGGGAGAGTCAGACCTGAATGATCCTAAGAGTTGATCCATGTCATAATAAAATACATAGCTCAAGACCCTTGTGAAGTTGTGGGGCCAAAAAAAATCAGAAAGGTAAAAGACATCAACCCAAATCTTGGTTTAGAACTTTAGAGTCTGTAACATTCATCAATCATCACTATTTCTGGAATGAGAATGCACATTCACTGCACCAATGTTATGCAATCTGAAGAATCAAAAGCAAAAAAATATGCTGATATCTAAACAGCTTGAAGCAAAATGGGGACAAAGCATGGTTGCCAGTCGAGGAAGCGGGAGCGGGAGCGGGAAGCGATACGGGAAGCGGGAGCGGGAAGCGAGACACTTTCAAAAATTTAGAAAGCGGGAAGCGTGGGACTACTTAGAAGCGAGTCACGAACCGTCTTGGAAGCGACCTAGGAAGCGAGGGGGATGCGAAAAAAGAAGAAAAAATAAAAAATAAAAAATAAAATGGAAAAAGGGGGAAGCGAGGGGGAAGCGCGTTTCCCATAAAAGGGAAGCGTGCTTCCCAAAAAAAGGGGATGCTTCCCCTACTATAGGGGCGCTTCCAGTAACTCTGGGACAAAGCTTCCCCATCTCTTAATGATATCCTGTGTTTGAGTTGGATGGTGAATGTTTTACAAGAATACGAAAAGTCAAATTCAAAAAATTTTAAAAAATATTTCTGAGACATCATTATGACCAATCACTGAATTAAGTACTTTTTGGTGCTTCTCCAAGTGGAAACTGCAAATGCATATTTTCATATTACAGTTGCATGAAAATGCTTTCGAGCTCTGTAAAATCTAAAATCAGTTCTGCAGGCATGGCCAAAAAGGTAGTTCCAAAAATTCTGGCTAACCGAAAGAGCTTTACTGTAGAAGAGCATTTACAGAATTTTTTTAGCAGAAAGCCATAGAGACTGGCCTCCTTTTCCTAGCTTGTAACTGTGAAAATGTCTACAAACAGACAATGTATATAAAACACTGAATCCACGAAGGGATAATACACATGCACAAAGGCATACAAATATTAACTTTGTATTGAAAAATAAGAGAGCTTTTTGGAAAAGCTTAACCAAATACAAAGAGGAAGTCCCCTATTTATACACAGCAAGAGCCAAGGAGGGGCTCTAATATGAACGTTGGAGCCCCTCCAACGGTTAGAAAACTAACCATGGGAGGGGCCCCAATGTCTATAGTTGTGGGCCCCTCTTGTTTAAGGAGAAAGAAAGAAAGAAAAAAAATATTACAAACATATTTGTAAGGTGAATATGCGTAAAAAGAGGAAAAAGACAACTATACCCTTATCAGGTATTACATCAATTAATCATGATATATATATAGGTGTACACATTTTGACACCCCCCCTCAAGCTTACGGTGTGATGACCGAAAGTTTGCCAAGGAGAAAATGAAATCGAGGAGAACATAGCGCATTGGTGAAGAAGTCAACCAATTGATATTCTGATGTCACGTAAGGCAGATCAATGGTCCTCTTTAGATATTCTTCTCTGACATAATGACAGTCCATCTCGATATGTTTTGTTCGCTCATGAAAGGTGTGATTTTTGGCAATATATATAACTCTTGTTATCATAACACAATTTTGTAGATTCTTGAACATGAACTCCCATATCTTCTAGTAATTGTCGAATCCAGACAATCTCCATAGTGGTGGTTGCCATTGCTCGATACTCAACTTTTGTGGATGATAAAGACACCTTTTGTTGTTTCTTGCATCTCCATGAAACCAATGATTCACCTAAAAAAATGCATGAACCAGTGGTGGAGTGACGGTTATTTGGATCACCTCTCCAATCAGAGTTAGTATAAGAAATTAATTTTAAATCCGAAGATGAAGATAAAAATACTCCCTTATTTATGGAACCCTTTACATATCTGACAATTCTAAGAACAACGCTCATGTGAACGGATGTAAGAGCATGTTGAAATTGGCTTGCAACATGTACAACATGAGAAATATGTGGTCTTGTAATGCTAAGATACATTAGTGAGCCAACAAGTTGCCTATAAGGTGTTGGATTTTCTAGAAGAATTCCATCATCAATTTTCATTTTTGTTCCAACTGTTTCAAGAGCGTCAGAAACTTTAGCATCTGAAATACCTGGCCTGTCAATAACTTCGCAAGCAAGCAAGCTTAGTTTGAAATAAAAAATATCCCCTTTGAGAGTATGCAACTTCAATGCCCAAAAAATGTCAGAAATCCCAAATCTGACATTGTAAAATTTTCAGTTACGGTAGCCTTAATTCTCTTGATACCTATAGTGTCATCCCCTGTGATTAACATATCATCAACATATAATAACAAAATAACAGTTCCTGCACTAGATTTCTTAAGAAAACGTAGTATCAGTGTAACATGAAACAAACCCATTTTGATCATTATATTGGTAAACTGATCATACCAAGCCTTGAGAGCTTGTTTTAAACCATAGAGAACTTTGAGCAGACGTAGAGTTTTGCCCTTTGGCACATTCATTCTCGGAAGTGGTTCCATATAGACTTCTTCATGTAGGTCTCTATTTAATCAAGCATTTTTTACATCCATTTGGTATATATTTCATTTTTTAATGGATGCTATAGTAATTAGACACCTAACGATAACTATTCGTGCTACAGGGTCAAAGGTTTCATCGTAGTCAATACCATATTCTTGCCCATACCCTTTGGCGACAAGACAAACTTTATATCTCTCAAGAGACTCGTCGCTTTTAGTTTTAACTTTGAAAACCCACCTATAACCTATGATTTTCTTTCCTTTAGGTAAATCTTGGAATTCCCAAGTTTTGGCTTTTCTAAGGGTAAGTTCATTTTCCATTGCGTCCTTCCATTCCACCATTTTCTTGGCTTTTTCGAAACTCTTAGGTTCTTCATATGAATGAATGGCACTAAGACATGCCATGTGTTTAAGTGAGAAGGATTCATAGGAAATAAATCTAGAAGGGTTTTGTCTAGTTCTCTCAGTCCTTCGAGGAGGGTTTGAGGATGATTTACTAGACTCACTAAATTATCCTAGGCAGCGCCTAGGCAGAAAATTAGGGCCCCACCACCCAAACTGCATTGCCCAAGCAGTGGGGCTACGCTTAGGCTGCCAGACGCCGCATTTGACAACAAAGTTTGCAGCAAAAACCAATGTTTCAACACAATCATAAAATCCACTTATAACTTCTCCATCCGGGTTGAAGTTGTTATCATAATGAAAATGAAGATTTAAATAATAGGCAACTGCATGCAAAGGCTTATGAAGTTGCAAGTCTCATCGTCTATCAATGATGTCCCAAATAGGTTTATATTTTCTTTCAACATTGTCGCAGTTTAAAGCAATTTCCTCCTTTGTTCTATCCATTGCCTAATCTATTACGAGAGGCAGTGTACCTTTAATTACATGTGATATGGTAGCCAAAAACTTATGATAATTAAGAACAATATAAGAAATGTTCTTAGCATAAGATTTCTTATAGTAATTAGATGATCTAAAATTTGAAGACAATAACATCAACTTCAACTCTTTCTTTTAACATCCAATACTATGAAGCGTGAGATATGTTATAGCAAAACGAGTGATGAGTGAACATACAAGTTCTTTCTTCTTTGTTAACTTTCTCATCAAATTTAATATCCATGCACGACTATAAATATATCTTATAATTTTTTTGCCTTTTCCACAATATCTTTAAAAAATGATATATTTTCAATATCTTCTAACATTGAATCCAAGCAATGCGCCACACACGGTGTATAAAAATATATTTTTTATGCTGTTAACATATTCCTAGCTGTCACATAATTTGGTGCATTATCTGTAATGAATTGCACCACATTCCCTTCACCAACTTCTTTAACAACTTTTTCAAACAACTGTTATAATGCTGCAACCAACTTTAGGTTATTTCTTTTTGAACTTTTTTAAAATTTCATGAGTACAATCTACCTTATCCTTCAAAATCCACGTTCTGATATCGTGACAAGAAGATGGTTTAACCCTCACCCATAATTTGCAATAGCTTCTACCATTGAACCAAAATATGGATTGTTGCAAAGATTAAATGATAGGGCATTCGAATAAATTTTTTTACCAATGGCATGACATATGCTTTTTCTCTCATCCATTTTGCAAGCAGTGTTTATTATGGTTTGTCGTGCTTCTTTGTTGATATAGAGATCTATGTGTTCAACTGTGCTTGTTTTTGCAACACTACATGATCCATTGACTTCTTTGTTCACATTATCGCCTGTTGATGATCCAAAATAAACACTCCTTTCAATTTTAAACTTGTTTTGTTCTTCTTGTTTCTTTTGCTTCTGATCCCTTAGATGATTCTGAAAAAACCTTTTCACATCAGGTGGAACTCACAAGCGTGCAACATGTTTCGTGTCAGCTAAGTGATGTTTTAGCCTGTATATTCCTCCAGTAGTCTCTTTACGACAATAATTGCAAATTACATGTCCTATGAGTTTGAGATCTTTAGTAGGATTTGCAACTTTAGCTCTATGATCCCATCCTACATCTTTCTCATTGTTCAACTGAAAAAATGCATATAAAAAAAATATATTAAGACAAATTTATAAAAACTCAAAGAGTTAAAAAAATTGAGGCAATGCTTTATATAATTCAATGAATTCAGATTCATATTCAATAAGAATCAACATATATACACACAAATGTATATAATTAATTAAATATATAACATATATATAAGTGAGGAAACTGATTATATAGATGTCAAAAACTACACATCATAATAGGATTGATAGTAAAATATAACGTCCTAACGTGTATGTATATTTGTTTTCCACACAAATACACACAAATATATATATATATATATATATATATATATATATATATATATATATATATAAAACTGAGAAACTAATTACATGACTTAGAAGCATATTATATAATATATATGTAATATACACCTGTTCAAACATAGAATATATATGTATATAACTAAAAAACAGAAACTGAAAATGGAAAAAAGAAAAAAGAAAGGAAAAAAAGAAGGAAAGCAAAAGAGGAAAAAAGGAAAAAAATGCGTACCTTCTTCTTCCTCGGCCTTCCTTTCGAGAGACCAGGGAGACGAGAGACCAAGGAGAGACGAGAGAGCGAGTGAAAAAAGGCCCTCGACCCTAATTAGGGCCGGGGACTCAAATAATTAGCCCCAAAATTTGCTCAATTGGGCCTTTGACCCCCCATTTGACCAAATTAATAAAAGGGGCACACCTCACCCTGAGGCGTACGCCTCAGGGCATTTACGCTTTTTTTGGTGCCTAAAGGCACAAAGGACCTCGCCTTGAGGCGAGGTGCGCTTTTGTGCCTTGAGGCGTGCTTTTTAACAACACTGGTACATACCCTATAGTGAAGGGGTGTACTAATCTTTTTCTTTTTCTTTTTCAGGTCTAAAGGGGGGTCAACTCTTGTATTGTATTTTGAATAGTGATTCACGATAAACAATAGTGAAGACATTTTGCTCTCTTGTTTGGATTGTTGTACCTCCTCTAACCCTAGCCTTTCTCCCTCTTCTTAAGTATGTTTAACAGGTAGGAGGCAAACATGTTACCCATTAGGGTATGTCTTTTTTTTGTTAATGAAAAAAACTTGTCGATATCCCAATATTTGCCTTATATAAACCATATCAGCCAAGCTTTAATTGGGTTAATCTAGCTCAACTGCCTGGTCAAGGTTGGCTTGTTTATTTGTGAGCTTGAGTCCTTGCTCGAGCTCAGATCCTTTACTTATCTCGATGAGTTCAAGCTGAGCTTAAATGGGTGAGCCCACACAGTCGTAACTAGCTTGGCTTATTGTACAGCCCTATGCATGGTTAATGCAGGTCAAGCAGCTTTGGATTTCATTTGGTTGATTCCCCCATGTAGTTGCTCTAAAAGCTACACTCAATCCTAAATTGAAAAACCTGAGGCAGGTGTCTTTTTCACAGATTACCTTGTTTGTAATTGCTACTCATAAGAACCTTTTGTCTCAATCCTGCTCCTCAACTCTTATTTTTTGGGCCACCAACGAGATGACTGGGCATAATTGTGTCATTTCCATTATAAGTGCACCCTCCTGATCATCTTTTTGTTACCATATTTCTGGAAAAGTTACTGAAAATGGTCTTGTCAATGGTCAGGTGGTGCCATTATCTACTAATTTTAATTATTTTTGGGCCAATCCATTCTCAGTACGGGTGTCAACGGGTCAGACCCCGCTAAAATGGGTGGGTCCAAACCCAGATTTGACTAAGTGAGATGCAGATATCAGATCCGGATTTGGGGCTGATCAGATTTTTCATATGAAAAACCATACCCGGATCCGATAAGAATTACATAAACCAGACCCAGTCCATACCCGATAAAATAATATTTTTAAGGTTTTTTATATTGAAAAAATGCATATCTTAGTTAATAGAAACTCCGGTCGGACTTGGGTTTGGTATAAAATTTCATAAACCATACTTGATCCATTTAATAATCGGACCTATGGGTCCGACCCGAATAGATAATTGGACCCCTTCTTTGTAACCAAACCCTGATCCTATAGGATCTGGTACGGGTCGGGATTGGGTCATACCCGATCCATTGACACCCCTATTCTTGGATGGCTGCCAGGAAATGAGAGAGAGAGAGACCTGATGTTGGTGGTGAAGGAGAGGAGGATGGTCATAAGGAATCATTAAGGAATAATAAAAAGGGGTGGTGGTGTCAGTGGTGAAGTCAAATAGGAAGAAGGTGGTATTGGTGAAGAGGGATGATGATGAAAAGTTTAAAACTAAGGTGTCGTGAGAGAAAGGGGTAAGATGGTGGTGGCAATGCTATTATAATGGTAGATAATGGTGGTGAAATTGATGATCATGATGAGGATAGATTTTAATAGTGGTGATGGTACCGGTAAAATTTAAGATGATCATGATGATAATTAGTCCATGTACAAAATGGAATTATGTGCATCCAAACAACTCTAATCATCTACCAGAAACTCTAAACCAAAAAATCCTATTACCAAATCAATAGAGAGGGTACCATGTTAACCAAAGGGTCCTTGGAATTAATGAGAAAATACCATGTAGGCAACCTGATTTAGATAAGGAATGATGATGATGGATTCTGATGGTATCCACCTAGGGGTATTGCTGTTCCTTGCATGTGTATGAGTGCATGTTCTCACAATTTCTGATCAGTTTATATTTTTCAATAACACTTCAAGACCCTTTAAAGATCAATTTTCTATTATTTACTTATCACAAGGGCCTTGGGATGTGCCAGCTGCTAAGATAATTTTGTATCATTAACCTCTTGGACCATCAGATATTTACATTATTTCTTAATTCACTTATATGTTCATTGTGATATATGTGGTGTATTTACTGTCATTGTGCTTAGTTCCTGTTCAGCATCAGATTAGCATGAGTATAATGATGGCTAGGATCATTCTATGCATGATGGCTTCCCATCAAATCAAATTGATTATGTGCATTGATCTTGCTTGATGTTCTCCATTCATAGATGGGGCATTTGTTGGAGACTGTTTTCTTTGGTTTTTTTTTTTCAGTTTGAAACTTTAAAATAAATCTTCATCCAACATTTATGAGAGACATCAAATTCTATGCACCATTTCACATGCTGTTCATGGTAGCATGAGCAAAATATTTGATTAGGTATTGACAGAGAAGGCGCGTCATTTGTACAGATTGTGCACTTAGAGTTTGCTCATTATGATTATAATTTAAGAGGTACCATATCAGCAAAAGATTTTGCTCTCTCCATGGTTGCTGCTGCCGACATGAATCATATAAACAAATTCTTGGATCGGGTTGATGAAATTGACAATGACCCACATATCAGAGAGATTCGCATAACGTTAGAGGTCAGATGCATGTAATGTAAGTTTTTTCCCACATTTAACATCTTCCCTCTGCTCACATTTTGCAACTTGCAGGAATTCAAGGCCTTCGCAGAATTGCGCAAACGAATACAGCCGCTTGCTCTTGCCATATTTAGTTATGGGAAAGTAAATGGTCTATTGACAAAGAAGGATTTCCAAAGAGCCGCATCCCGTGTACTGTATTTTGATATATATATATATATATATATATTTCTTCCTCTGGTTCTGATTTTGCTTTTCTTCCATGCCTCGTGTTTAAATGTTTTTTTTTCTTTGGCTCTAGGTTTGTGGTGTCACTGTAACAGATGAGATGGTTGAGGTAATATTCTATATTTTTGACACTAATCATGATGGAAATTTAAGCTCAGATGAATTCTTGGGTGTCTTGCAAAGACGAGAGAAGGACATCGCATATCCTACAGAAGTAGGGGTTATTGGCATGTTATCATGCTGGTTGAACTGTGCAAAGTCATGCCCCCTCCCACATTTTCTTCTTTAGTCTGATGCAGCTCCATGTTGAGCTTCCACTGCAAAATGATATTTTTCTGGAGCCAAGAGGTTCTTGGTCCGGAATGCTGTAACATAGAAGAAATTAACCTTGAGCTAGTGTTTTGACTGCGGACACTGGACATGCAAGTTCATGCGGGTCTCAATTTGTAAAGCTGATGTAGCAGGCAAGTGTGTTAAAGTTTAGGTCATTACAAGGGTTGTTTCTATTATAATCTATTAGTGTTTGTTTAGCTTTTGTTTCTGGATGAGAGTCTGAGGTTGATTATTTTTTGTAGATTCTTAATGAGAAGCAATGGTTCGATCAACTGGAAATGACTGTACTTGAAACGCACCTTTGTACACCCATGTATGCATGTCTGTTTATGTAGATATGTGACCCTTTTCAGTGATGTAATGATACACTGCTTTGAAAAGTAGAAAACATGGGATTCATTTGGTCTTGGCATGTTTAACTCATTAAGCAATTCAGTTCTAAGCATTTTTCTGACTGCGGAGTGTTTAAATCATGATATGATTGCGGGTCAGTTTGCCTCATGTTCAGGTTTTATCATTTTTCAGCTCGTCGTGACATGTTTACTAGAGAACCTGTAAACGCTGTGGCGTAGTCAATCTAAAAAAAGGAATGCTTGTATGCAAAATAGAAATGTCGGTCTAATGTGTCTCTAAAGAATGTTGGAACCTGAACATATCCATCATTCTGAACTAGATTATTATGGCAGTCTGTCCATGTGGTCGGCCTATATATAAATGATGTTTACTTTAATTTGTTTTACAACAAATAAAATAAATAAACGATATCATATTCTTGATCAATTCCTTTAGCGTCTCTTCAGAGATCCATCACTTTTAGTTTTGTCTTTAAGGGCTTTAAGGGCCCATTGATTTTTTGTTGGTTTACATCTATATCAGACAATTCTCAAGCTTGAGATTTTTTTTAAGTTCTAATTTCTTTATTCAAAAAATGAGTGTAGCTGAGATGCGTATGCTGAGATGGATGTGTGGAAATACAATAAAAGATAAGATTCGGAACGAGGAGATACGTAAGAAGGTAGGCGTTGCACTCATTGAAAATAAGATGAGAGAGAATCGTTTACGGTGGTTTGGACATATTCGACGAAGGCCTAATGATGCTCCAGTTAGAAGAATGGAGAAATGTGAAAATATATTAGTTAAAAGAGGTCGGGGTAGGCCTAGGAAGACATGGATGGAGGTGATAGGAAAGGATTTGAATGTTTTGAACCTCACCGAGGACATGGCATTGGATAGAAATGAATGGAGGAGAAGGATTCATGTGGAAGACTCATAATGATTTTCTTTGTTGGTTCATATCGCCGACCCCAATTGTTTTGGGATGAAGGCGTAGTTGTTGTTCTAATTTCTTTATTCAGCATTTTTTCATTATAGTTTTTTGCTTAATTATTTGTGGAATATATATATATATATATATATATATATATATATATATATATATATCATTTATTCATTTTATTTGTAAAATAAATTAATGTAAACATCATTTATATATGGGCCTGCCACGTGGACAGACTGCCATAACAATCTAGTTCTGCATGATGGACATGTTCAGGTTCCTAAGTTCTTTAGAAACACATTAGATCAACATTTTTATTTTGCATACAAGCATTCCTTTTTTGAAATTACTATACAGCGTTAACAGGTTCTTGAGTAAACATGTCATGATGAGTTGGAAAATGATAAAACCTAAACATGACGATAGGCAAACTGACCCACAAAATGCTTAGAACTGAATCCCTTAATGCGTTAAACATGTTAAGAAATATGAAAAAGTGGTAGCTGCGCAACCCTTACGTGCACAGCTACTAGTGCAAACAGCAGGGTCGTCCCTTGACGGGGACGGCTTGCAAAAAATGTGCAAAAATGCTGTTTTTGCCCTTAGCGGTGGTTTTTGATCACCACAAAAGGTCGCAGCTGAAACTGGAACCTTTAGTGATGGTTAAAAATATGTCATTAAAGGCCCCAGTTTTTGTTAGGGCCCTTAATGACAGACTTCTGACTGTCACTAAAGGTCTCAGTTTCTACTGGAACCTCTAGTGGCGGTGAGCCTAATTGTAAAAAAGCAAAACAATGTGTTGTGCATGTTTCACTTTTTTTTTGCCGTCCATCACGCCTGTGATGGATAAGCCAAACGAGTTTCTCATGTAGCTGTGCAGGTAAGGGTTGCGCAGCTATGCATCACTTTATATATATATATATATACACTAAAAGTTGTAATTTGCCTGACCAAAATGACCGTTCATTGCCCATAGTGATGGATGCTCAGCAAAAAGATTCTGCTGAAATACATTTAGCGACGACAAAAATGTGCTAAAGGTGCCAACCAGACTTTTAGCAGTGACAAAAATCACTGCTAAAGGTGCCAGACCTTTTGCGGCAACTTTTTTGTGGCTAAAGGTGTTTCAGCGGGATTTTTTTTGCTGAGCATACACACGATGGGCACTCATTGGGCGTCTGTTTTGGTCAGGCACTTAAGTGCAAACAGTTACCACTCAACTCTCTCTCTCTCTCTCTCTCTCTCTATATATATATATATATATATATATATATATATATATATATATATATATGCATTGAAAACATAAAAGCTTGTACATGAGAAGTGCACAAAAGATCCTAAAGATTGTAATTTGTCTAGTGAGAAAAATAGGAAGTTAATTTGAATATAGTTGCCACAATAAAAAAATGCAAAAAATACTAAAATAACTATATTGTACGATAAAAATGATGCATTTTTTCTAAAAACAATATAATTTATCAAAGTTTGCTCGATGACTAAAATCATAAATAGCCAACTTTGTTAGGATCCTTTTGCATGTGCAAAACTCACGTAGTATTTGTGATATATTGCTTTGCTCATTGAGTATCACAAACTCACTAAAAAAAGAGGTTCACACATTTTTTTTTGCGAACATTACAAGTTTACATAATAATATTTGTAAACATTCTTTTAAGCGAAAGCCTTGAAACTTCATAAATACCTAAGTTTGCATATATAATAAAAATTTTACAAAAAAAAAAATGTGAACTTGAAAAATTGAACCTCGTAGCCTCGCAAATATCTTACACAATCCACATATCTCATGAAGTTTTCATAAAAATATATGCAAAGCTAATCTAAACGACATAACTTCATAAATACTAGACTAAAGCCACATATATATAGCAAACTTTCGAAAACTGAAATCTCTCAAAAACTTGTTGCGGGATTCAAATAAAAATAACCTATTCATACTTCATTCAATTTATTTTCACTAAACGTGGTCATATATATATATATATATATATATATATATATATATATATATATATATATATATATATATATATATATATATTCCAATCATTCAAAAATGAACTTGATATATTTATTTTATTAATTAAAAAATAAATGTATTACAAACATTCAAAGTACGTAGCTCAATATTAGAAGGTTTAATGGACTACGTCATACAGGGTCATTAACTAATGAAACAAGAAAAGGCTCAACATTAGGGGTTTACACAGGGTTATGAAGAATATTTCAAGAATAATTATAAAATTTAAAATATATGGCTTAAACAATTGAATAAACGATTTTGCATATACATTTGTATTATGGACCTTGGAGTGAATTAAGTTCGGATCCAAACCTGAGTTGGATTCAGTGTTGTTTTGGATTTGGTGTTTGAATATGATTCTTTATGGTGTTATTCATGTATTAATCTATATTAAGTCAGAATAAACCGAAAATAATCAGATTTTAAAGGTTTTATAATCTTAAAAAGGGTTTTTATAAACCTAAAACTGTGATGTTTGATATATTTGTTTTCTGATCAGTTTAAAAAATAAATCGATAACTCTATGAATACCAGTCCAAAAAATTTAAATAAAATCATTATGATTATCTTGATCTTGAATTTAAAATCTTGTTTCACTCATTTTGGATATATATTGATGTAGATATGGTTGTTTTAATAGAGCTTCAATTTTTTGCCTTGTTTAAAGGATGATTTCAACTCATCATTGATAAACATTATAAACGCCTATAAAAAATGACTCCAAATATTTTTTATATTGAATGTATGAGAATAAAAGTGTTTTTCTTATTGTGGTTCAGGAGATCATGTTTGTCATGATTTTAGATAGTGGAATATAGAGTGTGTTTGTTGTAGGTACATGTTTGAGCATGCATTTGTGTAAAATGAATGTTGCATGATTGATGTGATGGCATGACTGTTATGAATGCTCGTATTAAATGATATTTTGGTAACACATGTCATATATGCAATGAATGTATTATAAATGTATGTTTTGAAATGAATAAATCATGTATGTGAACATGAATGAGTTCTAACATGTATCTTGTTTGTGAGTTGCCTTATGACGTGACATGTATCATGCATGAAAAATTGAATTATATATAATGTGTTTCATGCATAGAAGCATGTATGATTGAATCATGCATAACACATAGTGTAAATGAATCATGCATGAAAGCATGTTATAAATGAATCATACATGAGAGCATGTGTGGATGAATCATGACATGATAGGATCATGCATGAAGGCATAAATGAATATGTCATGTAGTATGCATGAGCGTATAGTTACAAGATGACATATAACATGCATGAGAGCATGCAAGATTAAGTCATGCATATGACATGGACTATATAGTTATGCATGTGACATGAACTCTTTAGTCATGCATGAGGGCATGAGAGAGTTATTCTATGAGATAATAGCACTAGAAGGTGACCTATTATTAATAATAAAGATAACCCTGGGACCAAGGGTCCATTTGAGGCGCCGGTGAAGCTGGGCTCTAAAAAATGACTGGGTGTCATCTCGATCTCATGAGATGGCTGGGTCCGTCTTGATCTCTTTGTCCTTCTGAGAGAAATCGGAGAAGCCCGACTTAAGACATATTAACTTTTTGAGAGCTGAAGGCGCCTCTTGTTTTTGTCACACGGAGGTTAGGAGATAGGTCTACCAATGAGTCCTAGATGGTAGTACCATAACTATGTACAATTAGAGATGCATACCCAATTTTAGCTGATGATATTGGTTTGGCGTAGGCTGAAATCTGAGATCACGGGTCCATTCTTTCAATCGCTGCATTGCATAGTTGAATAACTCAGAAAGACTCAGTTAAACCATAGGAGGGCAAATAAAATACATAGAATAATAAATATTCATGTAACTATTTCTGAGAGTGTATATCCTCTTTTGTACCAGATGAGTCTGAATAATCAAGAGAAATAATGCATTAGATTTTTAGAATCGCTGTTATCATATGCATAAACATATAGATGTGAACATGTAGAGATTGTTAATCTTTACATGTTATTGCATATGAATTGTATATGTGAATAAAAAAGACATATTTATAGTCAGGTGATTGACCTGTTGATGCAAGTCAGAGACTTGTTTGATGCACGTAAGGTGCTTGTGTGTGTCTGATACATGGAAAATGTCGAGTTAAGGTATGTTCCTTATATAACTTGTAATACAAGAGTGCATTAATGCCCTGAGAATGGACATGAGAATTTGATAATTGAAATAATGCATATCATAGTCATGAGTTGGACATGAGTATGTTATTTTGAGAAAAAAGAATGTGAATGCTTACATGTTCATAGGCTGTTATGTTTTATTTCACTTGAAAGCAGCCGCGTATCAAGTATGCTAAGATGGTTGAATAAGACTTCGACCTATTGGTCATATGTGTTCTTTTTAGAAGCATATGCTATATTTGTAAGGGATTCTGATGTCCTGAACTGTTTGAAAAGAACGTGAGTGTGTTTTATACTAGACATGGTCAAATAGGATTTGGCCTAATTATTTTTATGCAAATATGTATGAATTGTGTATTGTTATTCATTTATGTAAATAAATTTCATGAATATGAATGAATGTAATGTATAAATGTCATGGATATGAATAAATGCAATTCTTAATGTCATGGATGTGAATTATGCAATTATGAATGCCATGAAATGAATGATTATGAATGTGAATGAATGGTATGTGAATACTTGGATGTGGATTCCCTTGATCCTCATTTTATAAATGATGGAAATCACACTTTAATTGTACCATTACAAACTTGATATGTATTCTTCAAGTTTAGTTTTGGGTTTTCTACGAGCAAGTTGTTGCCCTATAACATTACAGATAACCTTATGGAGGATTGAGGCAAAGTGCAGATTGCTATGCAGCTGAAGACTCCACTCTTATTACGGTTCCTGAGGGATTCAAACATGATCTTTGAACTACAATCACAACAGTCTTAGATACTCACAACTAAGTGGTGTGTGAGCGCATTCAGGTGTTGCATACAATAAAAATAAACTCATTGTGTGATGCATTTGCACCACGCATACTTACCATGGATATTTATCCAATTTGCATTTTATATTGCATTCAATGCATGTGGCTTTTCTAGCCATAAGTGATACTTAGCAATTATCATTTTATTTTATTTTTGTACCTACAAATCAATTCGCACATTGCAACATGTATAATTCTAAGCATTTATGCTATTATAACTAATTGGGTAAGTGCTTCTAAGCACCTTTCATTTGCAAACACAAACTATGCACGTGCGAAGACCGTGCGTGTTAACATGATTAAAGACCGCGTGTGTTAACATGATTAACTACGCATATTCGCACACATTCAAGTGCATGTTTATGACACAAAACTACATAATCAAGAGCAAATTTATAAAGTGTATACAACTCATTTCAAAATGAAGTTTTGAACATGCACATTCAACTATTGAAAACATTTTTGCAACCTTGTTCAAAACCGCATTCAAACCTAAAATCTAATCTCACTTAGGCATTTTATCGAACACTTAGCGTACGGCGAAATACCCAAAGCATAATCTACTTTTTAAAATCATAAACCATGCATAACAATTTCATTAAGTTAAACTAATTATGCTAATAACATAACTAATACATTAACTAATTTATTTCATGCAAAATCATCACATTAGGCATTTTTGAACCTAATTCGTTAGCTATGACACTACACTACTATGCTTAAGCAATATAATGCTAAAACACACTAGGTTAATACCAAACAATAAGAATATATAATCTATAAATTCAATTTAGGAATCCTACTTTTGTGATTCGATGAATTTAAGTAGCGAAACCCAAAAAATCAAGAGCCCCACAAAAACCGCAACGAATTGCCGCTTAGGCAATTCACCAAACACTTGATGTGCAACACACAACACCAAGAAAAACAAGCAATAAGAGTCAGCTGGGCATCCTCTCACAATAAGAGAGCACTACAACACTACACAAATTAAGATAAATTTATTGAAATATGCTTTTGCACAAAAATGACAAAATACAACACAAATCGATAAGTCCGATTATCAAAAACAACAAAAATTACATATACCTCAATCCCAGAGCAAAGCTAGACAACTGTGTTAGGCATATCCCCTGATCTGCACGCTGTCTAAAGTCACCCCAATGTAGTTGCACGAAAGTCGAGGCACTCAAGTCCAAACGAAATGTTGAGAGGCAAGCAAAAACCATAAAAATCGGCAAGAAAAACACTAAAACAACAAAAATTTGCTAACTAAAAATGAAAATAATGAACATTACATACCTCTGCACACTAATGAGTGTGGAAACAAATCCAATCTGTTGGACACACATCCCAATGCAAAGAAAAATTAAAAAAATCAAAGAAACCCTAGTTAGGGTCTATTGGCGAGGGCTAAAACATCAAAAACCGATGAAAATAAGGAGAAGGAGATAAAAGGGAGGATACACACCTTCATGAAGCTGAAGTTGGGAAAAGGTTCAATCCGGTTGGGACACAACTCCCAAGGTTGGATGTGGTGCACAAATCAAAGAGAAACCTGATTAGGGTAAATTGGCTAGGATTTACCCAAAAAAAGGGGAAAAGAGGGAGATGAAGAAGACGATGGAGAAGGATGATAAACTTACCCAAGCGTCAGGAGGAAGCTCTATTCGGCTAAGGCTTGGGGTCGTCGGGGAAGGCTTGGAGTGGTCGTCGAAAGTTAGGCCACGTTAGGCCGGCCAACCGTTGAAGTGGTTGCCAGAAATCATGCCACCAATGATTGGGTTATTGAAGTGGTCTCATTAGGTAGGTCACTGGAGAGGTAGTGAGAAGCAAGAGGGGGAGGGGACGAGAGGCGGCGACTCATGGAGGCCGTGCTACAGGGTGCTGTCGGCAGGGGTGAAATGAGAAAGGAGAGGGAGGATGAAGATGGGTTTTGGCTGAGGGCAAATGAGGGAAAGAAAGAGAGGCAGAGTCAGGTTCCCTAGTTGGCCCAACCCATTGCCGACTTTCCCTTTTGTGCACAAATCCAAAACTGGGTCCTTATTTGGATCCACTTTGGATCCAAAACAATAAAAACCCTACTCTATTCTAAAAATACACATTAATATCCTATATTATACATACATACATACACACACACACACACACACATATATATCATTTTATATTTCAAAATAGCATAATTAGAAATAGTTGGAAACCTCTTTACTTATCTTAAAATCCATCAAAATTCTAAATTGGGTGGACCCATTTAGGTCTAAACTGTATGGAATTTGAGTAAATTCTAAAATCCATAATATTTTCTAAAATAAATTTTTTCTTATCTTATTAACACCAAAATAGTGATACTTATTCTAAATAGTTCATGGTTTTGGTACTTTCTAAAATAATAATTTGTTCGATTAAAATATTTTTTATACATTTTTATTACCAAAATACCCTTCATTAGAATTTCTTCCGACACCAAAATACATCTAGTTGAGTTCAAAACACCTTGAAAACACTTATATGAGTTGTGACTCACTAAAATAATTATTTTTGCATAATAATTTAAATATTTTAACAGTATTTTGTTTGAAATAATCCTTGAAATGACCATTTTACCCTTATTAGTCAGAAATAATAATTGAGCATGTAAAATACCTATAATTGATATTTAAAAGATAAAAACACATTTCTAACTCGAGAATAAAACAAATCTCTTTATTTATTTATAATATAAAAAATTTACGGGTTTTGCAAATATGGTGAGGCAAGAACAAGAGTTTTGGTCAACAAGCAACTCACTATCACCTCATCTAGTGGTAACAAGCATCTACCTTGGCAATCCTGTTTCATCCTTGAAAAAAATGATGTCAATGGATTAAGGGTGCTTGTATGTAATGGAAGCAATGGAAACATCATCCTGTCAAAATTGTTAGTGTTGGGAAGTCCAGTATAAAAGAGGAAAGATAAAAGACAAAAATCCATAGGACTATGAAAGTTCACTTTCTTTAGATACACCTATATTCATAGCCCTTTCGATACAGATTCCAGTATGCTTTATAAAACATTGATTTTTTCACTATGATTCCTAAGCAATTCATTGAGCAAGTGGACATCACAATGAGGAGATATTACTACCATGAATATGTCCTTGATATAACAACACTTGTTTATTTTTATCAGGTAGTACACACAACTCATTGTATATAGATTGGAAATAAGATGCCTTCTTACGATAAAATTCAAGAATGGTTTCTATAATTTAAATTAAAGTGAGATCTTCAATAAGCATAGAATAGTTGAAAAAGATGATGCATATTAATATAGATATAAACTAGTGTCACCGATATCGCCTATATTTTGAAAATATTGTCATATTATCGGTATTTCAAGATCAGCCGATATTTTCCTGAGATTTTCGAAATATGGGTAGAACCGAAAATATCATGATATTTTCCCAAGAAATTCAAAAAACATATTTTTTATATATTTTAAGAACAATGGTGAGCTGAGTATAGTTCAGTTATTATGAATTTATCAACTCTTCAGAATGTGAAGACGCTTTCATAAGGGATCTGAACTTATAAACCATGTAAAGCACCTTTGGGGCAGAGCAAAGGTAATGTGTGACCTTATATGGAAGTGAATTTGTTGTTTTTCATTGTTTATCCCATGTTCAATTTACCAACTCAATCTAAATACATTTTGTTTTATCAGGTTGGCAGAACTGGCTTTCCTCTTCCATCGAACTTCTAATCACTCAAAGCAAAATTATTTGGAGGGAGTTCAACCATTACTTTTGATTACATATACAATGGCGAGGTTAATTTGCATATTATTGTTTAGGGCTGTTGAACAACACTGTAAAATCGCAGTTTGTGAGACCTACCTCAAATCGAACAGCAAAAGGCTCACAATGTCCCTAAAACCTTCATATTTCAAGCTGAAGAATGTCAAGCAAAATACAGTGATAAAAATCTCTCTACATTTCTATTCATACCATGAATAAGATGCAGATAGAGAACACCAACTCCATGATTACTAATCACGACGCATCAGAAGAAAGTGAATGGGCTAAAAATATATATACACAAAAGCAGAAGGATTCCATAATTCCAATTATCTCATTTATACCAAGTTAACTAACAGCAATCCAGTCGAAAGAACGCATAGAATTGAAAGCCAATTACGAATGGGATTCCATTTGAGCGAAGGACAGAAGCGAATTCGTTACTCAGGCAATTTCCCGGAGCGGAAAACCGCAAATTTCGACTTTGCAGAATATGAATAAGGAATACCATTCTCCTTCAGGAGACCCTCCAACAGACGCTTCGCCGGCTCAGGGTCGTCGCTCTCGCACTCGATCTCGTAGCTCGTCCCGAAATTGTACTGCGTCTCATCCAGCTCCAATCTCAGCCCACTCCATTGGTGCACCGCCCGCACGTTCCTGAAGCCGCCCAGGCAGACAAAGCCCTCGACCCTGAACTCGTCCACGACCTTCCTGAGGAGGCCGGACTCGACGGAGGCGAGCCGCCAAGGTTCGGAGACGCAGGCTCTGCCGAGGGAGACGTCGAATTCCTCCTCAACCTCCTCGGCCCTGCTGACGCCGTCGACGATGACGGCCTTCCCCTTGAGAGAGACGACGCAGCGGGAATCCCCGTCGTAGAAACGGAGGCGGAGGACGGAACGGGAGGAGGAGAGCTCTCCACGGACTCCGTCGAAGAAGACGTTTTCCTGGAGGTGGGTTTGGAGGTGGTAGGGGGAGAGGAGGGAGGCGAGTTTCTGATGGGAGTTGGAGTCGGGAATCCTGAGCTTCACTTCCACCTCCATTCGATCGAGGATGGGTCGAGAGGAAAAAAAAAAACCTACTAAGAGCAAGAGAATTGAGATTGAGGAAAAGCAAAGATGGGTGGAAGAAGAAGAAGAAGAAGAAGAGAAGGCATCTCCTTTAAGCTGATCCTTATGCTGAGGAGAAAATGATGGAGATAAAAAGGAATCGTATTGTGGAATTGGAAATTTCCACTTTGTGGCCGAAAGATTTCAATTCCGCCAAGTTCCCTAAATCCAAACAGGAACTTAATGTCACGTTTAAAAGGTATAAACGTTTTTTTAATAAAATAATTGAAGATTCAGCACTGCTGTGAAAAATGTTACCACCAATTTTCGATCTCATCTCGCGGACAAGTTTTTTGAGGAACACTGTTTATTAACTCACTCAAAAAATATGAAAAACATTTTTAGCTAGTTTTTTATTATTATTATTATTTTTTATAACGAAAAACCCTCGTTTAAGAGAGAAAAACCCCGGGTGAGGCCCCTAGCCTTTTTTTTTCTCTACCTACTTGAGACAGAGTAAAAGGAGCTAGTCTGTATGGGTTGTTTACAAAAAAATGCACGTCTTTTTATAATTCACAAACATATACCTAATGCTGTAATGCTGTTCTGGATACTACAAATGCATGACCTTCGTGGCTTAGCACTTGGCATCTACTAGTATCTCATTTTACCCTCGTATCATTCTCGTTTCTTAACAGCCTGTGAAGGAACTTTTCTTGGCACCTTCCAGCTTAGTTTCTCTGGGCTTTCTTTGCAAAGACCGGTTGTTGTCTCTTGTCAAGTTGGTATTAGAAAGTTCAAAGAAGAAACATAAACCTAGGAAGTGTGAATTTGAGATGCCAAAGAAGTAAAAGTGATTTGTTTTTTATAATCATGTACACATGGGATTAAATGGATTGCATAGGGTAGGTATTAGAAACAGAAAATGGTGGTATTGTACCCAAAAAATGACGTGTTTTATGAAATACCCTACAATTTTTAAAATCTGATTGATGTCCAATATCGCAAATTGCCAACTATAAAAGGATTTTTTTAACATTCACATGTAATACTTGCAAATTTTTGATAATTATTAAATTAATATAGATAAATTTTATGTCTCGGTTGTGGTTTAAATTAAAATTTAATTTTCATTTGAATTAGAATTTAATGTGAATGTTAATTTGAATTTAAATATCAAGATAATTTGGATTCTAATTTGATTTGTATTTCATTTGAGATTTAAAATGAATTTGAATTTCATTTGGAACTAAATTTAATTTAGATTTAATTTAACATGAATTTGAATTTAGCATTTAATTTAGTTTGGATTTAATTTAATGTGAATTTGAATTTGACATTTAATTTGATTTGGATTTAATTAAATCCAAATTTGGATTTGGCAATTGGATTGGGATATGTGGATCTCATTTGGACTTAGATTCAATTTAAGAATTTATTTGGATATTTAGTTAGAAACTTAACTGGAATTGAAAATTAGTAAATTAAATTATATTTAGATAGACAAGTAGGATTCCAAGGGTGGGATGCCCCTTATGTAAGACCCATAAATTTCCAGAGAAAATTTAATACACAATGGATTTTTTAGTATACATAAGTATATACTACTTCTTAGAATAAATATATATAACCATATTAGTCGAGTCTCCGAATTTTTATTTAAATGCTTAAACCCATTGCATTTTATACATTTTAACAAGAAATGAGGTTTTAAGAAAATGCTTGAGTCTTTGGGTGAATTTAGAAAGTTCTTTCAAAGAAAACAAGACCTATGGGTAATTTCAAAAAAAGAAGAAAAAAAAAACTAAACAAAAGAGGGTTTTAGAGTTTTAATTAAAACGTTGGCATAGGGACAACATCACCCAAATAGGCAAGGGTGCACGCTAGAGTGCAGCCCACACCTTGTTTTTGAAAAGACTCCTTCAAAAAAAAAAAAAAAGAGAAGAGGGATGTGCATGAATAGTGCCCTAGAAGGGTAGAAGGGCATAACAGAAAGAGTTTCAAAAAAAAAAATCTCATAGAGGGGCGTGTGGGCTATAGAGCACTTTTTTTTCAAGCATGCCCTCACCTAGAAGGGAGTGTTACTTGAGTGGCCTTAACCCCAACCGTCTATCTTGTCAATTTAATCCCAACCCTCCATCTTTAAAACCTTAGCCTATTTAAGGTTTTGAGAAGAGGAAGAGAGAGAAACCCTAGCCAATTCTCTCTCTCTGTCTCTCCTTTTTGCTAGTGTGTAGGGTTGGGTACCACTTGGGACTCCCCTCTACACACCTAAGCAAGAGGAGATTCACGATTTGTAAGGTGGAGTTCTTATTTCGAAAAAAATGCACGGCGAGTTGTTTCCCTAAACTAAACTTTGAAAATATGTGTTTTCTAGCATGATGTCATGCTTCTGAATGCATTCTATACATGCATGGGAGCTGGGTTGATTAGAACCCTCAATGGCATGCAGTTTAATCCACTACGCATATCCACACACGCACTCTAATGGATGCCAAATATTCCCCTTGCATTTTACTTTCTTTTTCTTCCGTTCCTTCATATTTTTCACACACCCTTGGTCACGTTTGGCCTCACGCATGGGGGGACCATCGAACATGGGTATGGCTGGATGTCTTTGTTTAACTCCTTGTGGCGTTGAGCACAAGAAGCACCGTTTCCAGCACCCATGGTCGCGTGGTGCTGCCCCCATGTTGCCTTCTTGGCATTTTGACTTGTACCTACGGTTTCACAGTCGTTTTCCCCTTTCCCTGCTCACGGGTTTTGCTTTTACGTGTGGAGGTCTGAACCACCATGGTTCGAACGTCCGCATTACCTCAGCGGCAGGCCTGACACTACAACAGAAATTCTCACCATTGGTGGGTCGACCTACTATAGCGCAACAACCCATTCTTTCCTCTTCTGCCTCTGTTGGCTGTTCGGGTGATCTCGGACCAATAGGTCAGTGAGCTGACCAGGCGTGGGTTCTGCCCTGTTGTGGTTGTAACCCAGGCACGCCTAAACCAGCTAGGCCTAGCTGCAACTGAGGTGGCCTGGCCTATCACGTTTGATGGTTTCGGGCGCCCTCCCCCCTTTCAATCTGCATCGGTCCAGTTGCAGATTGAGTTTCCCTTATTCTAGGTTTACCTGACCTTGTTAATCAGGCCTTAGCTAGTGCCTTGGGCAGACCTGCGCTACCCGCAAAGGCGCACTCGAGTCTGGAGCCTCTCTAGCAGGCAGGTTTGAGATATGCCTCCCAGCTAGACCGTGCAACCAACGTTATGTGCAAACCGCACGTTGGCTGCAGCCCACCATGGTGCAACCCGATGCTCTGTAGAGGTTACCACTAAGGACCCCTTTCCAACCCTTACTATGCTAGATATGTCACTTCTCGGCAGCATCTTATTTGTTGTATTTTCTGCAAAAAATAACACTTTGGTTGCTGCAATTTCCTGTAGAAACATCACTTTATGGAAACATTTAGCTTGCTGCAAATTTTTGCAGAAAAGTCGCTTTGTGGCAGCCTCTTGCCTGTTGCATTTCCTGCAGAATATGACGCTACATGGCAACGCTTCGCAGGCTACGATTTTCCTTATGATTGCACGTATATGGTAGCACCCTGCTTGTTGTGATGTTTTATGAATATTTAACATTTATGACCGCTTGTGTGGAATAATATATGTCTTGCCGAGATGACATAGTTCAAAATTTAGAATTTTTGAAAATTTTGTAGCATGGTTGACAAATCTTTGAAAACTCATATGCACTACTCGCACAACTTGTCACTGAAATAAATTGTCTAAATAAAGCATGCCTTAGTTATCAAGTGTTGTAGACTTTTTGTTGCTTCATAACATGCAATATGTATATACATATATACTTTCGAATGGAATTGTGGGTATTTTCCATGACTCATGATGCATGTTGCACATTTGATGCTTGATTTGTCCCAAAATAAAAAAAAGGACTTGGAAAATCACAGTAGGGGTATGTAATGTTATACTTAACACTAAGTTGCATGATGAAACTCCATGGCGAGTTATGTTGGGCATTGGACCTATTTCGTGAGTTGAGATCACTTGTTCATGAAAGTCATACACCCCTGAAATAATATATGTGGTTACCGCCTTCATAGGCGAAGTGCTCCTCTTGGCTGAAATACGCTAGAGCACGTGAATTGGTGGGCTAACCTCATCGTGATGTTCGTGTTTCCCCTACGGGGAACACAAGACAATTGTGCCTATGTACCTTAAAAGGAGAGAATGATTACTAACTAAGCCTTAAAAAGATAAATCACCCAAGAGCCCATTCACAAACGGTTTACCTTAGAGAGGTTGGATGGTACAACCCTGAGTGACAGGTCATTTTTATGACACATTTTGGAGGAGCAATGGCGTCCTCGTGGCCTCCAGTCACTCGGAGTTAGGGAGCTCGAGTTTACCAATAGTGGTATTCCTCAACTACTACAGTAGTGTGGATTGTAATCTGTTGCTATGCGATGATTCTCTCAGACATGAGCCGCTCACATGAGGTTTGTTTACTCAGTTTGTAGGTACTTTGGTTGTCACACCCAATAGAATAATAAACGCCGATAGTATTTTTTACACATATGATGTTTTCCTTCGCGTACCCGAAGGAGTAATCAAGATAGAACAATTAAACTAATTTTACTAACTGTTGACTCATTAGTTGCATAGTTTGATGAACTTTGGTTGATTTATGCTTATATACTCTTGGTTGTGATTTAGATGCATGCTCTTTACTTGATGAAGATATTCACTGCTTAGTCTTCATTTTTACTGCTAAAGTTATCCATTTTTTTGCTTACAGTCATACCTAATTAAAAGTTAAATGATGCGGATAAATGACATTACATAAGCATGCTAGTTTTGCTCAAATTCTTCAATTGTGATAAGTTATGGAATATCTCACCGGCTTGCAAGAGTTTTGACCCTGTTTTATGGGGTGCAGGTGATGCTTGACAGTTGGTGCGATGAAGGATGTTGTGTTGCGAGGATCGAACCCATGCTCCTAAATGGCTCATGCAATTTTGGATGGTCATTTTGGGAGAGTGTTCCAAGATTTGAGATTTTTGTTAAAGATTGTAATCCAAATCTATATCTCATTTTGTAATAGAAAGCTCTTCATGTATTCATGAAAATGCTAAACTCCTTTCTGTAACCCGCTCAAGGAATGCCAACTATTACCCTTCTAATCTTTCCGCTTTGCGCAACCTTACAAAAAAAAGTTTTGTATAAAAACCCATGATTTTTAAGTTTGTATTTTTGGGTGTTACAACTTTTGGTATCAAAGCAGTGTTTTAGGAGTATGGTCCAAGACTCAGCACACATCAACCATCACACTGTAAGTATACCTGACACAATAAATTATATTGCTTGCTGTTTTATTTACTTCCTCATGCATAATTAGATATACGTACAATTTATCAGATGTCGTCAGATGCGAAGCATGACAAGATGCTTGAAGCCTTACATGATTTGGCTCAAGGCATAGAGGGCCTGAACCAGGCGGTTCAGACAATAACGAGAAGCGTGCAAGTACTCATAAATCGGGCACCTCCTTGCACGAGATGCAAGATGGAACACGTGGGACAAATCTGTCCCCGTGAATTATGTGAATGCACCTACTGTGGCCTTAGAGGACACATCAAAGTTGAGTGTCAGCTGAAGCTTGGTGAAGGGATTTGGAAGGGAAATGCTACTACACTAGAGGATGAAGTTTTCCAAGCCGATCCCATGCCAACTCCTGCGAGAGTTGAAGTCCCTGACCTAGACCCTGAGATGGCTTTGCGGCGTACTTCACCGAATTCTCTCCAATATACACCAGCTTTGCCTACTCGTTCCCTAGTACCTAAGCGGAGACGATTGATGAATCGAAATGACTCATGATTATTACACCTAACTAAAATGATGTTGCTTGGTTAAGAGTCATCTAATGAGACTCTATGAGAGAAGTCTTCTTCGCAACATATTTTCCAAAACATGAGAGGAGTAGGAAGATACAAGAATTTTTGGACCTTCAGTAAGGTGAAGCTACCTTGGCCGAATACATCACCAAGTTCAGAAGTCTGGAGCGCTATTGCTCGAATGTCTACACGAGAGAGGAAAAGCACGCGATAAAGTTTGCTCGTGGCTTGAAGCCGGCACTGCGAACTAAAGTTTACATTCATGGTTCTAAGGCCGACCTTAGATGAGGCCCTAGAAGTGGCTACTCTCCTAGACCAAGATTGGTCTGAATCACAAAAGTCACAACCATTCCGTAGTAATCAACAATCAAGTCAAAAGGGTTGGCCTAAAAAGAGATCATTCCAGAATAATATTGTCGAGAAGAAGTTCACTCCCCCAGTAAAGAAGTCTAGACAAAAAGAAAACACCAGGTTCCAATAGCCAAAACCACCATCGTCGATGTCGAGTTGTTAGAAATGCTCAGTCGATCATCCTGACAGGTCATGTCCTCGTGACACTGACAGTTGTTTGTATTGTGGCAAGATGGGCCACTATATCAAGGATTGCTGGAAAAAGCAGTCAGATGAGTTGAGGAAGAACAACCCTGGACCGTATTAGCCACCTTTCCAACGACCACCACAACAACAACACCAGCCTCAACAACAAAAGATGAGCGGTCAGAAGACTGTGGCGGGATGTGCTTACACAGCTACCGTGGAGCAACTAACCAAAGGTGAATTGGTTCAAAATGGTCCACTCCAAGTGGCACCAACTAGGGCTCTACTGAAATGGATCGAGATCCAGATTCGGATCATGCAGTGAATTGGATCCTACACAAAAATGCATTAGAAAAATGCAAATGTGAACAAAAAATAAAAACTACCTGTGTTCCCCATACACCCTCTAGTACCAAAAAAAATCCTACAGGGCACCAAAAGTATCCAAATTCGTAAAATCTGGCTCCTAAAAAAAAGATTACATGAAATAAATATTGTCGATACAATATCCAAAAATATGATTGCACGAAGACGTAATGGAATCGAAACAGCTAAAGAAGGAGCATGTCAAGCATCTGCTAAATGGAAGATCCACTAGGACAAGGAACATCCTGCAAGCGTGTGGATCGCCTTGGATAGCGATGCCTGGATCAGGACTAGAGAGTTGGATTGGGATCCAACTCCGCTTCTGCACTTTGAATCTCCGGATGCTCTCTATTATTCCCTCCAGGTTGAAAAGGCTTCATCCTCGAAGTCAACTTCTCTCCCTCAACATCACCATGGTACTGCTCCAAGTGTTTAACGTTGAACACATTCTAAGTCCTAAATGCACATTGAATCAGGCTTGTGCTATGATTTTGAACTTAGAAATGTGTATGCCTTTGAAAAAAAAAGTTAGAAATTTGATTTTTTCAAGTGATTTTGACATTGAATTTGAAAATGTCCTTTGAGAGATGATTTTGAAGTTTCAAAAATCGATACTGAGAATTTGTAATTTGAATTGAAAGTTTGAATTTGAAGTTTTTGAAATTGAATTCAAAGTTAAATCTTGAAATCTGGATTGAATTGTGATAGAAGATCGAAATTAGATTTTGATTTCTGAATTGAGAATTGAATTCAGAAATCAAACTTAGAATTGCATTTGGAATTTTAGGATTTAGACGTTCAAAAAAGAAATTCAAAATTTGATTTGGAATAAAAATAGAGAATTGAAATAAAATTCCAAATTAAGAATTGAAGTTTTAGAATGGAAATTTTGAAATTGAATTTGAAATGAAAATAGAATTCAAAACTTTAAAAGAAATAAAGAATTGAACTTGAAGTGAAATTCAAAGTAAGAATTTGAAATTAAAAAATGGAAAATAAAATTGATATTTAAAATTGAAATAAACCAACATTTGAAATTTAGAAATTGAATTTAAAACTTAGAATTGAAAATGAATTTCAAAGTTAAATTAAGAAATTCAAAAATGGAAAGTTAGAATTGAAAATAAGAATCGAAAATTGGAAATTGAGAAATAACTTTGAATTTAGAAATGGAAATTATTTCAAAAATAACTTGGAAAATACTTTGAAATTGAAAATGTTTTGAATAATTTTGAAAAATAGAAAATAATGATGCAATTCTATCTTAAATGATGAATGTAATTAAAAAGAATTTATTTGAAATTAGAATTAAAATCAAATTTCATTCTTTAATAGAATTAAAACAAGATTAAAACTTTAATATATTCATGACTATGGTCACAAATATATTCTAATTTAATCTTTATTTAAATTCCAATAAAGAATTAAATAATTTTTTGTGCCTTTATAGAATTAAAATAAGATTAAATTTTCATATATTTATGACTATGGCCACGAATATACTTTGATTTAATTTTTATTTTAGATTATAATAAAGTAAAAAAATATATTTAAAATATAATGATTTTTTAAAATGAATTGTATTTTAATAAAGAATAATAATTCTAAGTATTATTCATATTCCGACTATGGCCATAAATACGAACTTTACTTAGTTTTATTTACCCTTTATTAAATGGTGCATGCGTCATTCGTGTTTTCCCATAGTGAAAAAATAAAAGAAAAATAAGTGCAACAATTAATTATGAGAAATTAAAACTAATCTATATGCTCATTCATTCTAAACTAAACATAAAGTAAATTTATCATTAATTGAATTATTACAACCCTTAAATTGAATTATAATAATTAAAAAAAAGGAAACAAAAGGAAAAATCCTGCAAAATGAGCAAACGTGTTAGAAATAAATGCAGGCTTTTATGGATTTCCTTCAATTATTGAAAAATTGAAGAAAATCCAAGTTTTAGCCTTTTATGCCCCAAAACATGAAAAAAAAATCTATAAACATATTAGAAATTGATGAAATTTGAATTGAAGATTCCTAATAACCTTAAAAGTATCTTAGAGTAAAAAAATACAGAAAAAGTTTAGAGAAAAACCCAAATTTGAGTTTTTTTATCCAAATAAAACAAGATATTTCAAAATTAAGATATGTAAATCGACCCTGTCAGAGTATTTTAAATGAATGGAAGCCTAAAACAACTCTGATTGAGTTGAAAATTGATTTCATGGATTCCTAACTCTTCATGGAAGCATCTTTTTTTTTACATATCTTGAAAAGAATTTTAAAACTCTATATATGATTAAAACATTGAGAAATAAAATTTAAAATTAGGAAATTAAGCTTTGATAAACAAGTTTTTGTAATTTTTGAGTTTCAAAGGCTAAACTGATTCAATTTCTCTCAACTTTGTGGGATAAGTTGATTAGTTTAACCATAAAACATTTTCAATTTACAGATCTAAAAAATGATGTCCCATTAGGGAGATCCCATCTGATCAAGTTGAGAAAATTCAACAGGTTTCTGATTTTTTATCCGAATGATAGATGAAAACTTAATAGAAATTTCTGAAAATTGGCATTCATAAACTATACATTCTAAGGAAAAAACTCCTTTTTACATATCTAAATAATTATCTCCCATTAGGTAGATATGAATGCAACAAGTTGGTTTTAAGTCAGAATAATGCCTGAAATTGTAAACAGACAAGGTTCCGACTTAAAATAAAAACGAAATAGAAATATTTTATAGAAATGGATGAAACTTTACACGAGGAAACTAAACATACATATAAATAAAATCCTTTTTACATATTTTAAAAATAATCTCCCATTAGAGAGAAATGACTTTGATAAAATGGATAAAAATCAGAACCATAAAAGTGTCACAGTATAATAGACTTTTGGTTTTTTGCCAAAATAAGATATCAAAACACCATAGAAATTAATGAAAATTATCATAAACAAAATTAGACTCAATTATGGAGATTTTCCTTTTTACAGATTTGAAAGATCATTTCTAGTTAGGGAGAAATCACTCCAACAAGAAGGTCTAATTTCAAGGAAAATCCGAACAAGGCTAAACAGCAGGGTCCAAAATCTCAATTTTTTTGAGGTATAAAACCAACTTAAAATGATCTGATTTTTGGTGTGGATCCCGAAAAATATACTAATAAAAATGTTGTAAAAAAATAAGATCAAAATAAGACCTAATTATATGCAAAATGATGAAGGCAAAAATGGATCAGAATTGAAAATATTATCTCAACACAATTGAATGAAATAGAATCTCAAAATTGAATTGATCCAATGATCAAAATGTGAGATCTATCACTGATGATAATAAAAATGATATAAAACATAAATAAAAGCATATAAAATGAAATCAAGAGCATTGGGGCATAAATTGAATTTGATTTGACCCATAGAATGTAGAATTTGATATATTGAAGATCAAATCATAATTCTAAATGGCTAAAATGAAAATGCACAAAGTAAATAGCAAATTGAATTGATCAAAACATAGAAATAAAAATTTACATGGAATTAAACTAGATTTACAATCCTATTACATACAATTGAAAGAAAATGCAAGAAAGAAGCGGAGAAGGGGGGGGGGCGATTTTTGAGAAATTGAAAAAAATAGAAAGAAGAAGAATAAAAATCAAAAGAAAGGGAAAGAGAGGGCCTACTTTGAGTTTCTTCTTCTTTGCTTTAGCCACCAAGAGATCCAAAAGAGGAGGATGAAGGAAAGAAAGAAGAGAAGAGAAGATAAAGAGAGAATTTCTTTGATTCTCTCAATTTCTCAAACTTCAACTTGTTGAGAAGAGAGACCCCCAATGGGTCTATTTATAGTTTGAGAATGGGGTTGGCTTTTGCAAAACTTTAGATATGGGACTAAAAAATCTCCAGCAAGAGTGGTGCCAAGCCCATGTGGGCATTTTCCTTTTTTTTCAAATGGGCAAAAATGTCACTTTATAAAAAAATTTACACATGGCACCCCTTTTGCAAGTGGGTGCCATGTGTCAATTTTTTTATAAAGTGACATTTTTGCCCATTTGAAAAAAAAGGAAAATGCCCACATGGGCTTGGCACCACTTTTGCTGGAGATTTTTTAGTCCCATTGCAAAAGCCAACCCCATTCTCAAACAAAATCCAAGAAGTGAATATTGAATCTCAGATTTTTAGACATATCAAAGTTCAGAAATTGATTGAATTGAACTTCTGAACGAATCAGAAGGTAGATCCAGACTGAAATAGATCCAAAATGACTTAATTGGATCCTGGATATCTGATGAGATATTCCAGGTTAGATCAATAAATTGGACTCTGGATGTGGATCTCTGAACAAATCAGATGAAAAATCTAGGTTCGGGAAGAAATGAGACACCAGATCTAGCATTGGATCTAATATTTGAATTGAAATAGAGTGGATCTCGGATATTGATAAAATATTCGATGAAGGAATTGATCCAAGTCTGAATTTGGGGTCTGTCTCAGTTCAAAAACTGTTGGAAACAGTGTCCCGGATAATTTTATTTTTTTGGGTCTTCGCTCTGTAGGGGCAAAAACATGGTACTAGACTGATCTAAACTAATTTGAACTGGATTGGATTGGAATGAACTGAACCTGAAGCCAGTTATACTCAGATGAACTAAATTCAGAGCTAAAACACTAGCTCAACCAGTTGGAGTTAGCTCAATTTGGACTGAATTGAGCTCAAACAAGCTAAAATGAGCTCAAATTAGCTAAAACAAGGATCCGGGTGACTTTGAACTGGAACTGAACAGTTTGAACTCCTAGTGAACTTAGGTTAGACTCACTGGGATGGGATCTAATGGATTGGACTGACTCAGGGATAGTTTGGTTAGGATTCAAGCTAATATGAGTTCATTTTGCCTGAAATGAGCTCATTTAGCTGAAATGCTCAGGAATGCTCAAGATTCGCTCATTGTGAGCCTAGAGGAGCTAGAGATGACAAACATTCTAACTTTTCTGAACTTGAGATGAGCTTGATTAAACCTAACTGACGAAAGGTCTAAGGGTGACTTAGGGTAAAATGGTAATTTTATTGACCGAACGAGGTAAAATTGACCTCTAGACTAGAGTGAACCTAAGGGGGGACTTCGTATTGCCCTGCAGAGGACTAGCATCTATGAAATTAGGGTGTCTGGAATGGACTTGAAAAATTTGGGGTATTTACAATCATGCTATCATGTCTGCAGGTCTTTAACTACTGAATTTAAAGTCAGATTACAATTTGAGTCAATCATGTTTTGGCCGCTTGTGCTTTATTGTGAAGAGTATGTTGCCCAAAGATGAGAAATTGCCATAAAATTTCTATCGTGCGAAGGTTATGGTCAACGCTCTAGGTATGGGGTATCAAAAGATATATGCTTGTCCAAATCACTACATGTTGTATTTCAAAGATCAAGAAAATAGCAGATCATGTCTATCATGTGGGCATCCTCGGTTCAAGCCAAAGACAAGGGGTAATGCTAGCATGAGGTCAAAAGAAGTGTCATACAAGTCACTCCACTACTTTCCTCTCGCCCTAGATTACAACGACTGTATATGTCTTTGAGGACGGCTAAACACATGAGATGACATGCAAATAAAGTTTGACATGATGAAAACAAAATTATGCATTTTATTAACGCAGAAGCTTGGAAGCACTTTGACTGTACTCATCAAACCTTCATAATGAAAGTGAGAAATCTTAGTCTCAGTTTATATACAAATGGATTTAATTCATTTGGGGGTAGATCAACCTCATACTCGTGTTGTCCGGTATTTGTCACCCCATACAACCTTCCTCCAAGCTTGTGTATGAAGCGTCAAAATCTTTTCTTGTCTCTATTGATACCTGGTCCGATGTCTCTAGGCCAAAATCTTGATGTATATTTAAGGTCATTGATTGATGAACTGAAAATACTGTGGGATGACAGTATTCTCACGTACGATGCCCACAAAAAACAAAACTTTAATATAAATGCTCTTATTCTATGGATAATTAGTAACTTTCCTGCATATGGTATGTTATCTGGTTGGAGCCCACATGGGAGGTTGACATGTTCGTATCGCATGAAGAATACAAAATCTTTTAGATTGACACATGGAAGAAAGCCGTGTTGGTTTGATTGTCACCATCTATTTCTACCCAGTGACTATCCGTTCCGACGAAAAAGGAATGTGTTTCTAGCAGGCACAACTGAAATAGAAGGTTCACCTACACGGTTGTCTGACATAGAGATTTTAAGACGATTGCAATACTTTCCATATGGACTGACAAATGCCCGTAGTGCGACGTCCTTCCTTGGATTTGGGAAGGATCACAATTAGACAAAGAAATCTATATTTTAAGAACTACCATATTGGCCGACCTTATTGATACAACATAATTTGGATGTGATGCATATGGAGAAAAATGTGTTTGATAATGTGTTCAATACGGTAATAAATGTCAATGAGAAAACAAAGGATAATCTGAAGGCTCGTATGGATTTAAAAGTAATATGTAAAAGACCAAAATTGGAACTCCAAGAGTACAATGGCAAAGTACTGAAACCAAAGGCAAGGTACGTGCTTGGACCAGATCAAGTAAAAAAGGTATGTCAGTGGTTGAGACAATTGAGATTTCTAAATAGATACGTCTAACATTGCTCGGGTTGTTTAGATAGATGAGGGACAATTATATGGGTTGAAGAGTTATGATTGTCATGTCATCATGCAACGGTTGATTCTCCTAGCATTCCATGATATGTTAAACAAACCTATATGAAGGGTATTATCCAAGTTGAGTCGATTTTTTAGAACATTGTGTGCATCGGAAGTTATAGTAACTAAGGTAAAGAATCTCGAGGATTCTGTTGTCACTATTATTAATCAGTTAGAGAAGATATTTCTGCTAGCATTTTTTGACGTTATGGAGCATGTGATCATACACTTGCCATATAAATTTAGGGTTGGTGGTCCAATGCAATATTGGTGGATGTACCCATTTGAAAGGTATATTTTTTTCTCTAATGCTATTGGGAATTTATTGTATTACGAGATGCATATTGTTGAAAAATGCATGTTTGACCTCAAAAAAAATGTTTGAAATAAAGCAAGAGTGGAGGGTTTAATTTGTGAGGCGTACACTTTAGAATGTCAAAATAAATTCATAATGATGCTATCATGCAAATATGTGTTCAAACATTGTAAAAAAAAATTATAGTGATTCAATCATGCATATATGTGTTCCAATGCTGTCAAAATTTTTTTATAGTGACTCAATCATGCACGTTTGTATTCTAAGAATGTCAAAAAAAAATTCATAGTGACTCAATCATGCGGATATGTGTTATAAAGTTGTGAAAAAAAAATCATAGTGATTCAGTCATGTATATATGTGTTCTAATGGTGTCAAATTTTTTTTATAGAGATTCAATCATGCATATATGTGTTGTAAGGCTGTAAAAAAAAAATCATAATTAATCAGTCATGCATATATGTATTCTATGGTTGTCAAATTTTTTTTATAGTGAATCAATCTTGCATAGATGTGTTCTAATGCTGTAAAAAAAAATTCAAAGTGCTTCAATCATGCGTATATATATTCTAACATTGTAAAAAAAAATTCATAGTGATTCAATCATGCTTATATGTGTTGTAAGGCTCTCAAAAAAATTTAATAGTGATTAGATCTTGCAGATATGTTTTCTAAGGCTATCAAAAAAAATTTAGTGATTAAATCATGCAAATATGTATTCTAAGGCCATCAAAAGAATTTCATAGTATTTCAATCATGCATATGTGTGTTCTAATGCTGTCAAAAAAAATTTAGAGTGATTCAATCATGCATATTTGTGTCCTAAGGCTGTGAAAAAAAATCGTAGTGATTCAATCATGCATATATGTGTTCTAAGGTTGTCAAAAAAAATCATAATGATTCAATCATGCAGATTTGTGTTCAAATGTTGTCAAAAAAATTCATAGTGATTCATTCATGCATGTATGTGTTTTAAGGCTGTCAAAAAAAATTAATAGTGATTCAATCATGAATATATATGTTCCAAGGTTGTCAAAAAAATTTCATAACGATTCAATCAAGCAGATATGTTTTTTAACGTTGTCAAAAAAAATTATAGTGATATAATCATGCGTATATGTGATCTAATGCTATCAAGAAAATTTTGTAGTGACTCAATCATGCACATTTGTGTTCTAAGACTGTCAAAAAATTTTCATAGTGATTTAATCATGCATATAGGTGTTCTAATGCTGTCAAAAGAATTTCATAGTGATTCAATCATGCATATATATGTTCTAATGGTGTCAAAAAAAATTTCTAGTGATTCAATCATGTATATATGTGTTCTAAAGCTGCAAAAAAAAATCATAGTGATTCAATCATGCATATGTGTCCTAAGGTTGTCAAAAAAAATTCATAGTGATTAAATAATGCATATATGTGTTCTACAGATGTCAAAACAATTTCCTAGTGATTCAATCATGCATATATGTGTTCTAAGGCTGTCAAAAAAAATTCATAGTGATTCTATAATGCATATATATGTACTAAGGCAGTAAAAAAATATTCATAGTTATTCAATCATATAGATATATGTTCTAACATTGTCAAAAAAAAAATTTAGTGATTCAACCATGCATATATGTGTTCTAAGGCTGTCAAAAAAAATTAATAGTGATTCAATCATGCATATATGTTCTAAGGCTGTCAAAAAAAATTCATAATGGTTCAATCATGCATATAGGTGTTCTAAGTCTGTCAAGAAAATTTCATAGTGATTCAATCATGCAAACATGTGTTCTAAGATTTTCAAAAAAAATTTATAATGATTTAATCATGTATATATCTGTTCTAAAGCTGTCAAAAAATTTTTATAGTGATTCAATCATGCATATATACGTTCTAAGGCTATCAAAAAATTTTGATATTGATTCAATCATGCAGATATGTTTCCTAAGGTTGTCAAAAACAATTCATAATTATTCAATCATGTATATATGTGTTATATTGCTTTCAAAGAAATTCATAGTGACTCAATCATGTGTATATGTGTTCTAAGGCTATAAAAAAAATTATAGTGATTCAATCATGCATATATGTGTTCAACGGCTGTCAAAATTTTTTTTACAGTGATTCAATCATGCTTATATGTGTTCTAAGGCTACCAAAAAAATTACATAGTGATTCAATCATGCAGATATGTGTTCTAAGGTTGTCAAAAAAAAATTATAGTGCTTCAATCACACACACACACATATATATATATATGTGTGTGTGTGTGTGTGTGTGTGTTCTAAAGCTATCAAAAAAATTTTATAGAGACTCAACCATGGATATATGTGTTCTACGGCTATAAAAAAAAATTGATAGTGATTCAATCATGCATATATGTGTTCTAAGGCTGTCAAAATTTTTTTATAGTGATTCAATCAAGCAGATATGGGTTCTAAGGTTGTCAAAAAAAATTTATTGCGACTCAATCATACATATATGTGTTCTAATCTTGTAAAAAAAATCATAGTGATTAAATCAAGCAGATATTTTTTCTAAGATTGTCAAAAAAATTCATAGTAATTCAATAATGTATATATGTGTTCTAATGCTGTCAAATTTTTTTTATAGAGATTCAATCAATCATATATGTGTTTTAAGGCTGTCAAAAAATTTCATAGTGATTCAATCATACATATATGTGTTTTATGGTTGTCAAAAAAAATTCGTAGTGACTCAATCATACAGATATGTATTCTAAGGTTGCCAAAAAAAATTCGTAGTAATTCCATCATGCATATATGTGTTCAAATGCTGTCAAAAAATTTTCACAGTGATTCAATCATGCATATATGTGTTCTAAGGCTGTCAAAAAAAATTCATAGTGACTCAGTCATGCATATAAGTGTTCTAAGGCCATCAAAAAAATTTGATATTCATTCAATACTGGATATGTGTTCTAAGGCTGTCAAAAAATTTCACTGTGATTCAATCATGCATATATTTGTTCTAAGGCTGTCAACATTTTTTTATAGTGATTCAATCATGCATATATGTGTTCTAATGCTGTCAATTTTTTTTAATAGAGATTCAATCATGCATATAAGTGTTCTATGGGTGTCAAAAAAATTTTATAGTGACACAATAATGCATATATTTGTTCTAAGGTTGTCAAAAAAAATCATAGTTATTCAATTATGCATATATGTGTTTTAAGGCTGTCAAAAAAAAATTCAATCATGCATATATGTGTTCTAAAGGTTGGCAAAAAAAATTTATAGTGATTCAATCATACATAAATGTGTTCTAGGGAAATCAAAAAAATTTTAGTCATGCATATACGTGTTCTAAGCCTGTCAAAAAAAAATTAGAGTGATCCAGTCATGCATATATGTGTTCTAAAGCTGTAAAAAAAAAATCATAGTAATTCAATCATGCATATATGTGTTCTAATGCTGTCAAATTTTTTTTATAGAGATTCAATCAATCATATATGTGTTTTAAGGCTGTCAAAAATTTTCATAGTGATTTAATCATACATATATGTGTTTTATGGTTGTCAAAAAAATTTTGTAGTGACTCAATCATACAGATATGTATTCTAAGGTTGCCAAAAAAAATCGTAGTGATTCCATCATGCATATATGTGTTCAAATGCTGTCAAAAAAATTTCACAGTGATTCAGTCATGCATATATGTGTTCTAAGGCTGTCAAAAAAAATTCATAGTGACTCAGTCATGCATATAAGTGTTTTAAGGCCATCAAAAAAATTTGATATTCATTCAATACTGGATATGTGTTCTAAGGCTGTCAAAAAATTTCACTGTGATTCAATCATGCATATATTTGTTTTAAGGCTGTCAACATTTTTTATAGTGATTCAATCATGCATATATGTGTTCTAATGCTGTCAAAAATTTTTAATAGAGATTCAATCATGCATATATGTGTTTTATGGGTGTCAAGAAAATTTCATAGTGACACAATAATGCATATATTTGTTCTAAGGTTGTCAAAAAAAATCATAGTTATTCAATTATGCATATATGTGTTTTAAGGCTGTCAAAAAAAATTCAATCATGCATATATGTGTTCTAAAGGTTGGCAAAAAAAATTTATAGTGATTCAATCATACATAAATGTGTTCTAGGGAAATAAAAAAAAAATTAGTCATGCATATACGTGTTCTAAGCTTGTAAAAAAAAAATTAGAGTGATCCAGTCATGCATATATGTGTTCTAAAGCTGTCAAAAAAAATTCATAGTAATTCAATCATGCATATATGTGTTCTAAGGCTCTCAAAAAAAGTTCAAAGTGATTCAAACATGCATATGTGTGTTTTAAGGCTGTCAAAAAATTTTCAATCATGCATATATGTATTCTAAGGTTGTCAAAAAAAAATCATAGTGATTCAGTCATGCATTAATGTGATCTAAGGCTGTCAAATAAATTTCATAGAGATTCAATCATGCATATATGTGTTCCAATGCTCTCAAGAAATTTTTATAGTGATTCATTAATGCATATAAGTCTTCTAAGGCTGTCAACAAAATTTCATAGTCATTCAATCATGTATATATGTGTTCTAAGGCTATCAAATTTTTTTATATTGATTCAATCATGCTTATATGTGTTCTAATGCTGACAATTATTTTTTATGGAGATTGAATCATGCATATTTGTGTTCTAAGAGTATCAAAAAAATTTCATAGTGATTCAATCATGCAAATATGTGTTCTAAGTCTGTCAAAAAAAAATTAATCATGCATATATGTGTTATAACGTTGTCAAAAAAATTTGTTCAATCATACATAAATATGTTTTATGGCTGTAAAAAAAAATTCATAGTGATTCAGTCATTTATATATGTGTTCTAAAGCAGCAATTTTTTTTTTATAGTGATTCAATCATGCAGATAAGTGTTCTAAGGTTCTCAAAAAAATGTTGTAGAGACTCAATCAATGCATATATGTTTTAAGGCTCTCAAAAAAATTTCATAGTGATTCAATCGTGGATATATGTGTTCTAAGGTAGTTAAAAAAAATCATAGTGATTCAATCATACATATATGTGTTCTATAACTGTCACAAAAATTTCAATCATGTATAATTGTGTTCTAACATTGTCAGAAAAATTTCATAGAGATTCAATCATTCAAAAATGTGTTCTAAGGTTGTCAAAAAAAATTTGTAGTGATTCAATCAATCATGTATGTGTTCTATGGCTATCAAAAAATTTTTATAGTGATTCAATCTTGCATATATGTATTCTAGGGCTGTCAAAAAAAAATTCATAGTGATTCAATCAGGCATATATGTGTTCTAAGGCTGTCCAAAAAAATTCATAGTGATTCAAGCATGCAAATATGTGTTCTAAGGCTGTAAAAAAAATTCAAAGTGATTCAATCATATGTGTTCTAAGGCTTTCAAAAGAAATTCGAACTTATTCAATCATGCATATAAGTGTTCTAAGGCTGTCAAAAAATTTTTATAGTGATTCAATCATGCATATATGTATTCTAATGCATTCAAGATTTTTTTATAGAGATTCAATCATGCATATATGTGCTCTAATGAAGTCAAAAAAATTTCACAGTGATTTAATCATGTAAATATGTGTTCTAAGGATGTCAAAAAAAATCAAACATGCAAATATGTGTTCTAACATTGTCAAAATAAATTTATAGTGTTCAATCATGCATAAATGTGTTTCATGGCTGTCAAAAAGAATTTATAGCAATTCAGTCATGTATATATGTGTTCTAAAGCTATAAAAAAAAATCATAGTGATTCAATCATTCATATATATGTTCTATCATTCTCAAAAAAATGTTGCAGAGATTCAATCAATACATGTATGTGTTCTAATATTGTTAAAAAAATATTATAGTGATTCAATAATGCATATATGTTCTAACGCTGTCAAAAAAATTTCATAGTGATTAGATCATGAATATATGTGCTCTAAGGCTGTCAAAAAAAATCTATAGTGATTCAATCTTGGATATTTGTGTTCTGAGGCTGTCAAAAAAAATTCAATCACGCATATATGTGTTCTAACGTTGTCCAAAAAAATTCATAGTGACTCAATCATTCATAAATGTGTTTTAAGGCTGTCAAAATTTTTGTATAGTGATTCAATCATTCATAAATGTGTTCTAAGGCTATCAAAAAAATTCATAGTGATTCAATCTTATATATATGTGTGTTCTACGGATGTCAAAAAAAAATCATAGTGATTCAATCATGCATATAAGTGTCCTAAGGCTATAAAAAAAATTCACAGTGATTTAATCTTGAAGATATGTGTTCTGAGGTTGTTAAAATTTTTTTATAGTGATTCAATCACGCATATATATGTTCTAATGTTGTCAAAAAAATTTATAGAGATTCAAACATTTATATATGTGTTCTAAGTCTGTCAAAAAAAATCATAGTGATTCAATCTCGCAGATATAAGTTCTATGGCTGTAAAAAAAAAATTTGTAGAGATTCAATGTTGCAGATATGTGTTCTAGGGTGTCAAAATTTTTTTATAGTGATTCAATCATGCATATATGTTTTCTAAGGCTATAAAAAAAAATTCATCGTGATTCAATCATGCATATATGTGTTCTAAGGTTGTCAAACAAGTTTCATAGTGATTCAATCATGCATATATTTGTTCTAAGGCCATCAATTTTTTTTATAATGATTCAATCATAGAAATATGTATTCTAAGGCAGTGGAAAAAAAATTATAGTTATTCAATCTTGCATATATGTGTTCTAAGGTTATAAAAAAAAATTCAAAGTGATTCAATCTTTCATATATGTGTTCTATAATTTTCAAAATAATTTCATAGTGATTTAATCATGTAGATATGTGTTCTAAGATTGTCAATAAGTTTTATAGTGTTTCAATCAAGAATATATGTATTCTAAGGCTATCAAAAAAAATTCAATCATGCGTATATGTGTTCTAAGGTTGTCAAAAACACTTTATAGTGATTCAATCATGCAGATATGTGTTCTAAGGGTGTCAAAACTTTTTTATAGTGATTCAATCTAGCATATATGTGATCTAAGGTTGTCAAAAAAAATCATAGAGATTCAATAGCGCTTATTTGTATGCTAACGCTGTCAAAAAAAAATTATAGTGATTCAATCATGCATATATGTGTTCTAAGGTTATAAAAAAAATTCAATAATGCATATATGTGTTCTAACGTTGCCAAAAAAATTTATAGTGTTAACTAATGTATAAATGTGTTGTATGGCAGTAAAAAAAAAATCATAGTGATTCAGTCATGCATATATGTGTTCTAAGGCTGTCAAAAAAAATTTAATCTTGCATATATGTGTTCTATGGCTATAAAAAAAAATCATAGTGATTCAGTCATGCATATATGTGTTCTAAGGCTGTCAAATAAAATTTATAGTGATTCATTCATGCATATATGTGTTCTAAGGCCATTAAAAAAATTTCATAGTCGAATCATGCATATTTATGTTCTAGGTTGTCAAATTTTTTTTATAGTGATTCAATCATGCATATATATGTTCTACAGCTGTAAAAAAAAAACATAGGGACTCAATCATGCATATATGTGTTCTATCATTGTCAAAAAAAATATGTTCTAAAAATGTCAAAAAAATTCATAGTGATTTAATCTTGCATATATGAGTTCTAAGGCTGTAAAAAAAAAATCATAGTGACCCAATCATGCATATATGTGTTTTAATGTTGTCAAAAAAATTTCATAGTGATTCAACCATATGTGTTCTAAGGTTGTCAACAAAATTTCATAGTTATTCAATCATGTATATATGTGTTCTTAGGCTGTCAATTTTTTTTTATATTGATTCAATCATGCATATATGTGTTCTAAGAGTGGCAAACTTTTTTATAGAGATTGAATCATGCATATATGTGTTCTAAGGTTGTCAAAAGAGTTTCATTGTGATTCAATCATGCATATATGTGTTCTAAGTCTGTCAACAAAAATTTAATCATGCACATATGTGTTCTAGCATGGTCAAAAAAATTGTATCATGTTCAATCATGCATATATGTGTTCAAATGCTGTCAAAAAAATTTCACAGTGATTCAGTCATGCATATATGTGTTCTAAGGCTGTCAAAAAAAATTCATAGTGACTCAGTCATGCATATAAGTGTTTTAAGGCCATCAAAAAAATTTGATATTCATTCAATACTGGATATGTGTTCTAAGGCTGTCAAAAAATTTCACTGTGATTCAATCATGCATATATTTGTTTTAAGGCTGTCAACATTTTTTATAGTGATTCAATCATGCATATATGTGTTCTAATGCTGTCAAAAATTTTTAATAGAGATTCAATCATGCATATATGTGTTTTATGGGTGTCAAGAAAATTTCATAGTGACACAATAATGCATATATTTGTTCTAAGGTTGTCAAAAAAAATCATAGTTATTCAATTATGCATATATGTGTTTTAAGGCTGTCAAAAAAAATTCAATCATGCATATATGTGTTCTAAAGGTTGGCAAAAAAAATTTATAGTGATTCAATCATACATAAATGTGTTCTAGGGAAATAAAAAAAAAATTAGTCATGCATATACGTGTTCTAAGCTTGTAAAAAAAAAATTAGAGTGATCCAGTCATGCATATATGTGTTCTAAAGCTGTCAAAAAAAATTCATAGTAATTCAATCATGCATATATGTGTTCTAAGGCTCTCAAAAAAAGTTCAAAGTGATTCAAACATGCATATGTGTGTTTTAAGGCTGTCAAAAAATTTTCAATCATGCATATATGTATTCTAAGGTTGTCAAAAAAAAATCATAGTGATTCAGTCATGCATTAATGTGATCTAAGGCTGTCAAATAAATTTCATAGAGATTCAATCATGCATATATGTGTTCCAATGCTCTCAAGAAATTTTTATAGTGATTCATTAATGCATATAAGTCTTCTAAGGCTGTCAACAAAATTTCATAGTCATTCAATCATGTATATATGTGTTCTAAGGCTATCAAATTTTTTTATATTGATTCAATCATGCTTATATGTGTTCTAATGCTGACAATTATTTTTTATGGAGATTGAATCATGCATATTTGTGTTCTAAGAGTATCAAAAAAATTTCATAGTGATTCAATCATGCAAATATGTGTTCTAAGTCTGTCAAAAAAAAATTAATCATGCATATATGTGTTATAACGTTGTCAAAAAAATTTGTTCAATCATACATAAATATGTTTTATGGCTGTAAAAAAAAATTCATAGTGATTCAGTCATTTATATATGTGTTCTAAAGCAGCAATTTTTTTTTTATAGTGATTCAATCATGCAGATAAGTGTTCTAAGGTTCTCAAAAAAATGTTGTAGAGACTCAATCAATGCATATATGTTTTAAGGCTCTCAAAAAAATTTCATAGTGATTCAATCGTGGATATATGTGTTCTAAGGTAGTTAAAAAAAATCATAGTGATTCAATCATACATATATGTGTTCTATAACTGTCACAAAAATTTCAATCATGTATAATTGTGTTCTAACATTGTCAGAAAAATTTCATAGAGATTCAATCATTCAAAAATGTGTTCTAAGGTTGTCAAAAAAAATTTGTAGTGATTCAATCAATCATGTATGTGTTCTATGGCTATCAAAAAATTTTTATAGTGATTCAATCTTGCATATATGTATTCTAGGGCTGTCAAAAAAAAATTCATAGTGATTCAATCAGGCATATATGTGTTCTAAGGCTGTCCAAAAAAATTCATAGTGATTCAAGCATGCAGATATGTGTTCTAAGGCTGTAAAAAAAATTCAAAGTGATTCAATCATATGTGTTCTAAGGCTTTCAAAAGAAATTCGAACTTATTCAATCATGCATATAAGTGTTCTAAGGCTGTCAAAAAATTTTTATAGTGATTCAATCATGCATATATGTATTCTAATGCATTCAAGATTTTTTTATAGAGATTCAATCATGCATATATGTGCTCTAATGAAGTCAAAAAAATTTCACAGTGATTTAATCATGTAAATATGTGTTCTAAGGATGTCAAAAAAAATCAAACATGCAAATATGTGTTCTAACATTGTCAAAATAAATTTATAGTGTTCAATCATGCATAAATGTGTTTCATGGCTGTCAAAAAGAATTTATAGCAATTCAGTCATGTATATATGTGTTCTAAAGCTATAAAAAAAAATCATAGTGATTCAATCATTCATATATATGTTCTATCATTCTCAAAAAAATGTTGCAGAGATTCAATCAATACATGTATGTGTTCTAATATTGTTAAAAAAATATTATAGTGATTCAATAATGCATATATGTTCTAACGCTGTCAAAAAAATTTCATAGTGATTAGATCATGAATATATGTGCTCTAAGGCTGTCAAAAAAAATCTATAGTGATTCAATCTTGGATATTTGTGTTCTGAGGCTGTCAAAAAAAATTCAATCACGCATATATGTGTTCTAACGTTGTCCAAAAAAATTCATAGTGACTCAATCATTCATAAATGTGTTTTAAGGCTGTCAAAATTTTTGTATAGTGATTCAATCATTCATAAATGTGTTCTAAGGCTATCAAAAAAATTCATAGTGATTCAATCTTATATATATGTGTGTTCTACGGATGTCAAAAAAAAATCATAGTGATTCAATCATGCATATAAGTGTCCTAAGGCTATAAAAAAAAATTCACAGTGATTTAATCTTGAAGATATGTGTTCTGAGGTTGTTAAAATTTTTTTATAGTGATTCAATCACGCATATATATGTTCTAATGTTGTCAAAAAAATTTATAGAGATTCAAACATTTATATATGTGTTCTAAGTCTGTCAAAAAAAATCATAGTGATTCAATCTCGCAGATATAAGTTCTATGGCTGTAAAAAAAAAATTTGTAGAGATTCAATGTTGCAGATATGTGTTCTAGGGTGTCAAAATTTTTTTATAGTGATTCAATCATGCATATATGTTTTCTAAGGCTATAAAAAAAAAATCATCGTGATTCAATCATGCATATATGTGTTCTAAGGTTGTCAAACAAGTTTCATAGTGATTCAATCATGCATATATTTGTTCTAAGGCCATCAATTTTTTTTTATAATGATTCAATCATAGAAATATGTATTCTAAGGCAGTGGAAAAAAAATTATAGTTATTCAATCTTGCATATATGTGTTCTAAGGTTATAAAAAAAAATTCAAAGTGATTCAATCTTTCATATATGTGTTCTATAATTTTCAAAATAATTTCATAGTGATTTAATCATGTAGATATGTGTTCTAAGATTGTCAATAAGTTTTATAGTGTTTCAATCAAGAATATATGTATTCTAAGGCTATCAAAAAAAATTCAATCATGCGTATATGTGTTCTAAGGTTGTCAAAAACACTTTATAGTGATTCAATCATGCAGATATGTGTTCTAAGGGTGTCAAAACTTTTTTATAGTGATTCAATCTAGCATATATGTGATCTAAGGTTGTCAAAAAAAATCATAGAGATTCAATAGCGCTTATTTGTATGCTAACGCTGTCAAAAAAAAATTATAGTGATTCAATCATGCATATATGTGTTCTAAGGTTATAAAAAAAATTCAATAATGCATATATGTGTTCTAACGTTGCCAAAAAAATTTATAGTGTTAACTAATGTATAAATGTGTTGTATGGCAGTAAAAAAAAAATCATAGTGATTCAGTCATGCATATATGTGTTCTAAGGCTGTCAAAAAAAATTTAATCTTGCATATATGTGTTCTATGGCTATAAAAAAAAATCATAGTGATTCAGTCATGCATATATGTGTTCTAAGGCTGTCAAATAAAATTTATAGTGATTCATTCATGCATATATGTGTTCTAAGGCCATTAAAAAAATTTCATAGTCGAATCATGCATATTTATGTTCTAGGTTGTCAAATTTTTTTTATAGTGATTCAATCATGCATATATATGTTCTACAGCTGTAAAAAAAAAACATAGGGACTCAATCATGCATATATGTGTTCTATCATTGTCAAAAAAAATATGTTCTAAAAATGTCAAAAAAATTCATAGTGATTTAATCTTGCATATATGAGTTCTAAGGCTGTAAAAAAAAAATCATAGTGACCCAATCATGCATATATGTGTTTTAATGTTGTCAAAAAAATTTCATAGTGATTCAACCATATGTGTTCTAAGGTTGTCAACAAAATTTCATAGTTATTCAATCATGTATATATGTGTTCTTAGGCTGTCAATTTTTTTTTATATTGATTCAATCATGCATATATGTGTTCTAAGAGTGGCAAACTTTTTTATAGAGATTGAATCATGCATATATGTGTTCTAAGGTTGTCAAAAGAGTTTCATTGTGATTCAATCATGCATATATGTGTTCTAAGTCTGTCAACAAAAATTTAATCATGCACATATGTGTTCTAGCATGGTCAAAAAAATTGTATCATGTTCAATCATGCATATATGTGTTCAAATGCTGTCAAAAAAATTTCACAGTGATTCAGTCATGCATATATGTGTTCTAAGGCTGTCAAAAAAAATTCATAGTGACTCAGTCATGCATATAAGTGTTTTAAGGCCATCAAAAAAATTTGATATTCATTCAATACTGGATATGTGTTCTAAGGCTGTCAAAAAATTTCACTGTGATTCAATCATGCATATATTTGTTTTAAGGCTGTCAACATTTTTTATAGTGATTCAATCATGCATATATGTGTTCTAATGCTGTCAAAAATTTTTAATAGAGATTCAATCATGCATATATGTGTTTTATGGGTGTCAAGAAAATTTCATAGTGACACAATAATGCATATATTTGTTCTAAGGTTGTCAAAAAAAATCATAGTTATTCAATTATGCATATATGTGTTTTAAGGCTGTCAAAAAAAATTCAATCATGCATATATGTGTTCTAAAGGTTGGCAAAAAAAATTTATAGTGATTCAATCATACATAAATGTGTTCTAGGGAAATAAAAAAAAAATTAGTCATGCATATACGTGTTCTAAGCTTGTAAAAAAAAAATTAGAGTGATCCAGTCATGCATATATGTGTTCTAAAGCTGTCAAAAAAAATTCATAGTAATTCAATCATGCATATATGTGTTCTAAGGCTCTCAAAAAAAGTTCAAAGTGATTCAAACATGCATATGTGTGTTTTAAGGCTGTCAAAAAATTTTCAATCATGCATATATGTATTCTAAGGTTGTCAAAAAAAAATCATAGTGATTCAGTCATGCATTAATGTGATCTAAGGCTGTCAAATAAATTTCATAGAGATTCAATCATGCATATATGTGTTCCAATGCTCTCAAGAAATTTTTATAGTGATTCATTAATGCATATAAGTCTTCTAAGGCTGTCAACAAAATTTCATAGTCATTCAATCATGTATATATGTGTTCTAAGGCTATCAAATTTTTTTATATTGATTCAATCATGCTTATATGTGTTCTAATGCTGACAATTATTTTTTATGGAGATTGAATCATGCATATTTGTGTTCTAAGAGTATCAAAAAAATTTCATAGTGATTCAATCATGCAAATATGTGTTCTAAGTCTGTCAAAAAAAAATTAATCATGCATATATGTGTTATAACGTTGTCAAAAAAATTTGTTCAATCATACATAAATATGTTTTATGGCTGTAAAAAAAAATTCATAGTGATTCAGTCATTTATATATGTGTTCTAAAGCAGCAATTTTTTTTTTATAGTGATTCAATCATGCAGATAAGTGTTCTAAGGTTCTCAAAAAAATGTTGTAGAGACTCAATCAATGCATATATGTTTTAAGGCTCTCAAAAAAATTTCATAGTGATTCAATCGTGGATATATGTGTTCTAAGGTAGTTAAAAAAAATCATAGTGATTCAATCATACATATATGTGTTCTATAACTGTCACAAAAATTTCAATCATGTATAATTGTGTTCTAACATTGTCAGAAAAATTTCATAGAGATTCAATCATTCAAAAATGTGTTCTAAGGTTGTCAAAAAAAATTTGTAGTGATTCAATCAATCATGTATGTGTTCTATGGCTATCAAAAAATTTTTATAGTGATTCAATCTTGCATATATGTATTCTAGGGCTGTCAAAAAAAAATTCATAGTGATTCAATCAGGCATATATGTGTTCTAAGGCTGTCCAAAAAAATTCATAGTGATTCAAGCATGCAGATATGTGTTCTAAGGCTGTAAAAAAAATTCAAAGTGATTCAATCATATGTGTTCTAAGGCTTTCAAAAGAAATTCGAACTTATTCAATCATGCATATAAGTGTTCTAAGGCTGTCAAAAAATTTTTATAGTGATTCAATCATGCATATATGTATTCTAATGCATTCAAGATTTTTTTATAGAGATTCAATCATGCATATATGTGCTCTAATGAAGTCAAAAAAATTTCACAGTGATTTAATCATGTAAATATGTGTTCTAAGGATGTCAAAAAAAATCAAACATGCAAATATGTGTTCTAACATTGTCAAAATAAATTTATAGTGTTCAATCATGCATAAATGTGTTTCATGGCTGTCAAAAAGAATTTATAGCAATTCAGTCATGTATATATGTGTTCTAAAGCTATAAAAAAAAATCATAGTGATTCAATCATTCATATATATGTTCTATCATTCTCAAAAAAATGTTGCAGAGATTCAATCAATACATGTATGTGTTCTAATATTGTTAAAAAAATATTATAGTGATTCAATAATGCATATATGTTCTAACGCTGTCAAAAAAATTTCATAGTGATTAGATCATGAATATATGTGCTCTAAGGCTGTCAAAAAAAATCTATAGTGATTCAATCTTGGATATTTGTGTTCTGAGGCTGTCAAAAAAAATTCAATCACGCATATATGTGTTCTAACGTTGTCCAAAAAAATTCATAGTGACTCAATCATTCATAAATGTGTTTTAAGGCTGTCAAAATTTTTGTATAGTGATTCAATCATTCATAAATGTGTTCTAAGGCTATCAAAAAAATTCATAGTGATTCAATCTTATATATATGTGTGTTCTACGGATGTCAAAAAAAAATCATAGTGATTCAATCATGCATATAAGTGTCCTAAGGCTATAAAAAAAAATTCACAGTGATTTAATCTTGAAGATATGTGTTCTGAGGTTGTTAAAATTTTTTTATAGTGATTCAATCACGCATATATATGTTCTAATGTTGTCAAAAAAATTTATAGAGATTCAAACATTTATATATGTGTTCTAAGTCTGTCAAAAAAAATCATAGTGATTCAATCTCGCAGATATAAGTTCTATGGCTGTAAAAAAAAAATTTGTAGAGATTCAATGTTGCAGATATGTGTTCTAGGGTGTCAAAATTTTTTTATAGTGATTCAATCATGCATATATGTTTTCTAAGGCTATAAAAAAAAAATCATCGTGATTCAATCATGCATATATGTGTTCTAAGGTTGTCAAACAAGTTTCATAGTGATTCAATCATGCATATATTTGTTCTAAGGCCATCAATTTTTTTTTATAATGATTCAATCATAGAAATATGTATTCTAAGGCAGTGGAAAAAAAATTATAGTTATTCAATCTTGCATATATGTGTTCTAAGGTTATAAAAAAAAATTCAAAGTGATTCAATCTTTCATATATGTGTTCTATAATTTTCAAAATAATTTCATAGTGATTTAATCATGTAGATATGTGTTCTAAGATTGTCAATAAGTTTTATAGTGTTTCAATCAAGAATATATGTATTCTAAGGCTATCAAAAAAAATTCAATCATGCGTATATGTGTTCTAAGGTTGTCAAAAACACTTTATAGTGATTCAATCATGCAGATATGTGTTCTAAGGGTGTCAAAACTTTTTTATAGTGATTCAATCTAGCATATATGTGATCTAAGGTTGTCAAAAAAAATCATAGAGATTCAATAGCGCTTATTTGTATGCTAACGCTGTCAAAAAAAAATTATAGTGATTCAATCATGCATATATGTGTTCTAAGGTTATAAAAAAAATTCAATAATGCATATATGTGTTCTAACGTTGCCAAAAAAATTTATAGTGTTAACTAATGTATAAATGTGTTGTATGGCAGTAAAAAAAAAATCATAGTGATTCAGTCATGCATATATGTGTTCTAAGGCTGTCAAAAAAAATTTAATCTTGCATATATGTGTTCTATGGCTATAAAAAAAAATCATAGTGATTCAGTCATGCATATATGTGTTCTAAGGCTGTCAAATAAAATTTATAGTGATTCATTCATGCATATATGTGTTCTAAGGCCATTAAAAAAATTTCATAGTCGAATCATGCATATTTATGTTCTAGGTTGTCAAATTTTTTTTATAGTGATTCAATCATGCATATATATGTTCTACAGCTGTAAAAAAAAAACATAGGGACTCAATCATGCATATATGTGTTCTATCATTGTCAAAAAAAATATGTTCTAAAAATGTCAAAAAAATTCATAGTGATTTAATCTTGCATATATGAGTTCTAAGGCTGTAAAAAAAAAATCATAGTGACCCAATCATGCATATATGTGTTTTAATGTTGTCAAAAAAATTTCATAGTGATTCAACCATATGTGTTCTAAGGTTGTCAACAAAATTTCATAGTTATTCAATCATGTATATATGTGTTCTTAGGCTGTCAATTTTTTTTTATATTGATTCAATCATGCATATATGTGTTCTAAGAGTGGCAAACTTTTTTATAGAGATTGAATCATGCATATATGTGTTCTAAGGTTGTCAAAAGAGTTTCATTGTGATTCAATCATGCATATATGTGTTCTAAGTCTGTCAACAAAAATTTAATCATGCACATATGTGTTCTAGCATGGTCAAAAAAATTGTATCATGTTCAATCATGCATAAATGTGTTCCATGGTTGTCAAAAAAAATTCATAGTGATTCAGTCATGCTTATATGTATTCTAAGGCTGCAAAAAAAATTCATAGTGATTCAATCATGCAGATCTGTGTTCTAAGGTTCTAAAAAAAATGTTGTAGAGACTTAATCAATGCATGCATGTTCTAAGGCTGTCAAAAAAAAATCATAGTGATTCAATCATTGATATATGTGTTCCAAGGCTGTGAAAAAAAGATCATAGTGACTCAGTCATGCATATATATGTTCTAAGGCTGTAAAAAAAAATTCAATCATGTGTATATGTGTTCGAACATTGTCAGAAAAATTTCATTGAGATTCAATCATTCATAAATGTGTTCTAAGGTTGTCAAAAAAATTTCGTAGTGATTCAATCATTCATGTATGTGTTCTAAGGCTATCAAAAAAATTTTATAGTGATTCAATCTTGCATATATGTGTACTAGGGATGTCAAAATTTTTTTATAGTGATTCAATCATGCATATATGTGTTCTAAGGCTGTCAAAAAAATTTCATAGTGATTCTAGCATGCAGATATGGTTTCTAAAACTGTCCAAAAAAATTGATAGTGATTCAATCATATGTGTTCTAAGGCTTTCAAAAAAAATTCCTACTTATTCAATCATGCATATAAGTGTTCTAAGGCTGTCAAATTTTTTTTATAGTGATTCAATCATGCATATATGTATTCTAATGCATTCAAGATTTTTTTATAGAGATTCAATCATGCATATATTTGTTCTCATGATTTCAAAAAAATTTCATAGTGATTTAATCACGCAAATATGACTTCTAAGGATGTCAAAAAAAATTCAATCATGCATATATGTGTTCTAACATTGTCAAAAAAAAATTATAGTGTTCAATCATGCATAAATGTGTTTTATGGCTGTCAAAAAAATTTCATAGTGATCCAGTCATGCATATATGTATTCTAAGGCTGTAAAAAAAATTCATAGTGATTCAATCATGCATTTAAATGTTCTATGGTTCTCAAAAAAATGTTGTAGAGATTCAATCAACCCATGCATGTGTTCTAGTGTTGTCAAAAAAATACTGTAGAGATTCAATCATCCATATATGTTCTAAGGCTATCAAAAAAAAATCACCGGGTTTCAATCTTGCATATATGTGTTGAAGGGCTGTCAAAAAAATTTCATAGTGATTCAATCATGCATATAAGTGTTCTCAGGCTATCAAAAAAATTTCATAGTGATTTAATCATGCAGATATGTGTTCTGAGGTTGTCAAAAAAATTTTATAGTGATTCAATCATGCCTATATGTGTTCTAATGCTGTCAAAATATTTTTATAGTGATTCAATCATTTATATATGTGTTCTAAGTCTGTCAAAAAAAATTCATAGTGATTCAATCTTGCAGATTTTTGTTCTATCATTGTCAAAAAAAATTTATAGAGATTCAATTTTGCAGATATGTGTTCTAGGTTGTCAAAATTTTTTTATAGTGATTCAATCATGCATATATGTGTTTTAATGCTGTAAAAAAAAATTTATAGATTTTGAATAATGCATATATGTTTTCTAAGGCTATTAAAAAAATTCATCGTGATTCAATCATGCATATATGTGTTCTAAGGCTGTCAAACAAGTTTCATAGTGATTCAATCATGCATATATGTGTTCTAAGACCGTCATTTTTTTTATAATGATTCAATCATGCATATACGTGTTCTAAGGATATCGAAAAAAAATTACAGTGATTCAATCATGCATATTTGTGTTCTAATGTTGTAAAAAAAATCTATAGTGATTCAATCATTCATATATGTGTTCTAAGGATGTCAAAATAATTTCATAGTGATTCAATCATGCAGATATGTTTTCTAAGATTGTTAATAAATTTTATTAGTGTTTCAATCATGCATATATGTGTTCTAAGGCTCTCAAAAAAATTTCAATCATGCATATATGTGTTCTAAGGCGGTCAAAAACATTTCATAGTGATTCAATCATGCATATATGTGTTCTAAGGCAGTCAAATTTTTCTTATAGTGATTCAATCTTGCATATATGTGTTCTAAGGTTGTAAAAAAAAATTCATAGTGATTCAATATCGCATATATGTGTTCTAATGCTGTCAATTTTTTTTTATAGTGATTCAATCATGCATATATGTGTTCTAAGCTTGTAAAAAATATCTATAATGCATATATGTGTTCTAACATTGCCAAAAAAATTATAGTGTTAAATAATTTATAAATGTATTCTATGGCTATAAAAAAAAAATCATAGTGATTCAGTCATGCATATATGTGTTCTAAGGTTGTCAAAAAAAATTCAATCATGCGTATATGTGCTCTAAGGCTGTCAGAAAAATTTCATAGTGATTCAGTCATGCATATATGTGTTCTAACATTGTCAAAAAATGTGTATAGTGTTCAATCATGCATAAAGGTATTTTATGGCTGTAAAAAAAAATTCATAGTAATTCAGTCATGCATATATGTGTTCTAAGGTTGCTAAAAATTTCATAGTGATTCAATCATGTAGATATTATTCTAAGGTTCTCAAAAAAATGTTGTAGAGACTCAATCAGTGCAAATATGTTCTATGGCTGTCAAAAAACTTTTATAGAGATTCAATCATGGATATATGTGTTCTAAGGCTGTCAAAAAAAATTCATAGTGATTCAATCATGCATATATGTGTTCTAAGGCTGTCAAAAAAAATTCAATCATGTATATATGTGTTCTAACGTTGTCAAAAAAATTTCATAGAGATTCAATCATTCATAAATCTGTTTTAAGATTATCAAAAAAAATTTGTAGTGATTCAATCATTCATGTATGTGTTCTAACGATATAAATTTTTTTTTATAGTGATTCAATCTTGCATATATGTGTTCTAGGGCTGTCAAAAAAATTTCACAGTGATTCAATCATGCATATATGTGTTCTAAGGTTGTCAAAACAATTTCATAGCGATTTGAGCATGCAGATATGTGTTCTAAGGCTGTCAAAAACAATTCATAGTGATTAAATCATGTGTTCTAAGGCTTTCAAAAAAAATCGTACTTATTCAATCATGGATATAAGTGTTCTAAGGCTGTCAAAAAAATTTTATTATGATTCAATCATGCATATATGTATTCTAATGCATTCAAGATTTTTTTATAGAGATTCAATCATGCATATATGTGCTCTAATGATGTTAAAAAAAATCATAGTGATTTAATCATGCAAATCTGTGTTGTAAGGATGTCAAAAAAAAAATCAATCAAGCATATATGTGTTCTAACATTGTCAAAAAAAATTTATAGTGTTCAATCATGCATAAATGTGTTTTGTGGCTGTCAAAATTTTTTTATAGTGATTCAGTCATACATATATGTGTTTTAAGGCTGTCAAAAATTTTCATAGTGATTCAGTCATGCATATATATGTTCTATGGTTCTCAAAAAAATGTTGTAGAGATTCAATCAATGCATGTATGTGTTCTAATACTGTAAAAAAAATATTATAGAGATTCAATCATGCATATATGTTCTAAGGATATCAAAAAAAATTCATAGTGATTCGATCATGCATATATATGCTCTAAGGCTGTCAAAAAAAATCTATAGTGATTCAATCTTGCATATATGTATTTTGAGCCTGTCAAAAAAATTTCAATCACGCATATATGTGTTCGAACGTTGTGAAAAAAAATTCATAGTGACTGAATCATTCATAAACGTGTTCTAAGGCTGTTAAATTTTTTTATAGTGATTCAGTCATTCATGTATGTGTTCCATGGCTATAAAAAAAAATCATAGTGATTCAATCTTGCATACATGTGTTTTATGGCTGTCAATAAAATTTCATAGTGATTCAATCATGCATATAAGTGTTCTAAGGCTATCAAAAAAATTTCATAGTGATTTAATCCTACAGATATGTGTTCAGAGGTTGTTAAACTTTTTTTATAGTGATTCAATCACGCATATATGTGTTCTAATACTGTCAAATTTTTTTATAGTGATTCAATCATTTATATATGTGTTCTAAGTTTGTCAAAAAAAATTCATAGTGATTCAATCTTGCAGATATTTGTTCTATGGCTGTCAAAAAAAATTCATACAGATTCAATTTTGTAGATATGTGTTCTAGGTTGTCAAAAAAAAATTATAGTGATTCAATCATGCATATATCTGTTCTAATGCTGTCAAAAAAAAATTTTAGAGATTGAATCATTCATATATGTTTTCTAAGGCTATCAAAAAAAATTCATTGTGATTCAATCATGCATATATGTGTTTTAAGGCTGTCGAACAAGTTTCATAGTGATTCAATCATGTATATATGTGTTCTAAGGCCATCAATTTTTTTTTTTATAATGATTCAATCATGCTTATGTATGTTCTAAGGCTGTCGAAAAAAAATTATAGTGATTTTATCATGAATATATGTGTGGTTGTAAAAAAAAAATTATAGTGATTCAATCATTCATATATGTGTTCTAAGGATGTCAAAATAATTTCATAGTGATTCAATCATGCAGATATGTGTCCTAAGATTGTCAATAAATTTTTATAGAGTTTCAATCAAGCATATATGTGTTCTAAAGCTATCAGAAAAATTTCAATCATGCATATATGTGTTCTAAGGCTGCCAAAACATTTCATAGTGATTCAATCATGCACATATGTGTTCTATGGCTGTCAAAAAAAAATTATAGTGATTCAATCTTGCATATATGTGTTCTAAGGTTGTCAAAAAAAATTCATAGTGATTCAATAGCGCATATATGTGTTCTAACGCTGTCAAAAAATTTTTATAGTGATTCAATCATTCATATATGTGTTCTAAGGTTGTAAAAAAATTCAATAATGCATATATGTATTCTAACGTTGCCAAAAAAAAATTATAGTGTCAAATAATATATAAATGTGTTCTATGGTTGTAAAAAAAAATTCATAGTGATTCTGTCATGCATATATGTGTTCTAAGGCTGTTAAAAAAAATTCAATCATGGATATATGTGTTCTAAGGCTGTCAAAAAAATTTCATAGTGATTCAGTCATGTATATATGTGTTCTAAGGCTGTCAAATAAAATTTATAGTGATTGATTCATGCATATATGTGTTCTTAGGCCATTAAAAAAAAATCATAGTCATTCAATCATGCATATTTGCGTTTTAGGTTGTCAAAAAAGAATTATAGTGATTCAATCATGCATATATGTGTTCTACAGTTGTCAAAAAAAAATCATAGAGAGTCAATCATGCATATATGTGTTCTAACGTTGTCAAAAAAATTTCATAGTGATTCAATCATGCATATATATGTTCTAAAAATGTCAAAAAAAAATCGTAGTGATTTAATCTTGCATATATGAGTTCTAAGGCTGTCAAAAAAAATTCATAGTGACTCAATCATGCATATATGTGTTCTAATGTTGTCAAAAAAATTTTTATAGTAATTCAATGTGATCATTGCAAAAATTTTCCTCTTTTTCTTTCTCCTCTTCCTTCTCTTTTCTTTCTAGCCACTTTTCCCTTTTTGATGAGGATAAAAGATAGAAAGAAGAGAGAAGAGAAAAAGAAAGAAAGAAGAGAGGAACTCTTTTGCAAGGTCTCACTTGACCTAAAAAAATATTTTGAAATTACTCTCCTCCGTTTTTGAAAATTTGTGAGAAAAACAGAGAGACGTGATTCGCTCGTCGGTATGATGTTCAACCATTCCTGGCGCCTTTACCAGGGGTAATTGAACCAAGGATCGAATAAATGCCTTTTGCTTTGCCTAAATAATGTTTAAGAAGTTGTTTTCAAATTTCTCATCTATATGTACTTTGAGCCTCACATTTCAACATGTTACACTTGCCCACCTCATAATGATGATGGAGAACAAGTTATTATGGTTGACAAACTATCGATATTTAAACCACTTCGGAATACCTTTGGCAGTTGCCGGTCAAGACTCTTGGAAGATTTAGAGCAAGACACAACATAAATCTATATCCTTTTTAATTGCTCAGAGATCGACCCTTATATCGAGTTAGTATACATAATATGTTACACTAAGTTCTCTACGTACATGGTTCGGTAATATAATTATTTGTTAAGTGCAGAGGATTTGATCTGGAGTTGTGAAGAGAACTTTCATATCTCACTGATTCAAAAGTACAGAAAGAACATGAAAATAAGTTTGGGGTATGGTTGAAAGAGTAGGTAAGGATGATGACATGCATTCTTTTTGTGTAAACAATAATATGTTACTTAATTGTTGATGTTTACAATCATTGTTTATGCTTGTAGGTCCGCCATGGTGATATTAATGACCAAAGAATATGTGATTTACAAAATGGTCTGACCAAAGTTGTGCAATGTTACAATGGGTACATCGTAAATGATTATTGATTCTATACAAAAGACTACGATGTAAACAAGTCAATGATGAATAGTGACATGTGTGTCCAGGGTAGCAGTTATGGTGAAAATGAACTTGACTACTACAGTGTTATTGAATAAATAATGGAGTTGACTTACTTAGGCATAAATAATACAGTAACTTTATTCAAGTGTCATTGGTTTGATCTCACAACAACAAGAGTCGACAAAGCCTCAGACATTGTGGTGGTGAATCATAAATCAAGGTTTGGAATATATGAACCATTTATATTAGCCTCACAAGCTTAACAAGTTTATTATACTTCATATCTGAATACAAAGAAGTCAGATAGAAATGAATGGTGACGGTTTTCAAGGTAAAGTCTAAACTATACCCCGAGTATGATCAGTTACAGGAAGACAAGATTGTTGAAGATGGTGATTACTATCAATCAGATGATATGTATGACTTCTCTTATGGTCATGATGTCACACATGGTCTGCATGTCACATCTCTATTATTCGATGGCACATGTATGAAAGAATGTGATTTGAATGATATACCAAGTGGATGGCCGCTCAATGAAGAAGAGGACGAAGAGGACGAAGAGGGGGAGGAAGAAGAAGAAGAATATGAAAGTCAAACAAGTGATGATGAAGCATACTCGAGCTAGTGAAATACATCTTGTAATACATACCATATCACTTTTTCATATACACCATATATTTAACATTATATCTTGCATATCATATTATATTCCATGCATACTTAGCATGTACATGCACAGTTCATGCATAGTTATAAAACCGATTCATGTATGACCTTTAAATCCTTACATTTTATGCATATGTCATATCCATGCTAATAACATTTTTATTTGTTAGAATATGGTTTGTGGAGATCATAGTGGTCGAGAACCAAGTGGGGGTCGTGGGACAACATTAGGTAGATGTCTTTGTGTTATATTTAAATATAGGCATTCATTATATTTTTGCTTATATGTTGATATAAAAATTGTTACTTGTTAATTGTCTTTATAGGATCCCAACTCAGTGATAGTCAGTTTCAGCCTTTATCTTCACGTAATGCTTCGATAGGTATATCATTTAAATAATTATATACTTGATTAGTTTAAATGTGCATTATGTGAATTTCTAACTCATTATTCTGTAGATAATGTTTTGCGTACATATGACCCACCTACACCAGCTACTCATACACATCACGAGACAACGCTGGATGTTGGGTCTTCTCAGTCTAACACATGATGACTCATTAAAATAGTGTATATCGATAGTCGACTGTAAGTATTTTATTATCACTTGTCCAATACTTATCTTATAAATAGTGTATATCGATAGTCAATTGTTAATGTGTACCAATTCATATGCAGCGCGAGGTTCGAACAACAAGAAGTAATTCAAAATTTTAGTAAGTCACTAATTCAGTATCTTTCAGGACCGGTCGCTCAATAGAAAGAGTACCTAAAGGAGGTGTTGAACAGATTGTGGTCCTCATTCATGGTATATAATTATTTATCATGGCTAATGTGTTTCATATTTAATTTTTTGTTATAGTTATGTGTACAAACTTTCTGAAATTATTTGTAGGCTTCAAATCGCTTCGCAACTACGAAGAAGGAGCATGATGCAAGGCTAGTGTGGCAGAAGCTGGCTGTCAGTCGATTTGCCGACATGCTTCACAATATGAAGACTGCAACAATAAAAGAAACTGGTGGGATAGATGATCCACTGCAGTGGAAGGGCCATGACCCTTCTACTATCAGGTCAGATTATTGGGATGTACTGTGCGACAAGTGGGTGAGCCATGAATTTTGAAATCTCTCAGCAAAGGCTGCACAAAACTGAGCAAAGATATCTGATGCCCATCTACACATAGGTGATTCTAGAACTTTTGGGAGTCACCAAAAGAAAATGGTAACTTGTCAATATATACATACATATATATATAAGTATTTCTGCATACTTTTTAATTAATTTTTTATCATTTAGCCTTGCAGGAAGCCGAAAAAGGAAGCATTGTGCCTTACAAGGATGTGTTTATTGAAACACATAAACGTAAGAGCACAAGAGAGTTCGTATCAAAGAAGGCGAGAGCGACAATGGTATGTATTTATTGTATTAATAAACATTGTAATATACAAGTTACCATGAATTATATTATCATAAACATTGTAATTCTTAATTATTAATTCATACTGTAATCATTACTTTGTAGGAGTCATATGAGTAGCATATGGTAGAGCGATATGGCAATGACTTCACTTAAAATCCGCCTTTTGATCCTGCAACATAGGTGACTGCAACCGGTGAACCCAAAAAAGGTCGTGTGTTCGGGTTTGAAAGTAATATAAATACCACACTAGTTGTTGCCTCCTGCAGTCAGCGCTCTCAGAGTTCTTCTGTCAGCATCAACTTCCATTGTTCGATTGAACCTGCTATTTCTTGGGATGGTGCCTGCCGGCTTTTTCAGGACACAATGCGTGACTTTTTACATGAAGTCATTCCCAACCTTGTCCATAATGAGTTATGCAACTTTTTTCAGGACAGGGAAACTTTGTTTACATTCAACATGCGCTCTGGTGCCCGTCAGGTATAAAGTTTCATGTCATTAGATTTCAAGCTAGTATATGCATGATTGAATACATATATGCGTGATTGAATCACTATAAAATTTTATTGATAGCATTAGAACACATGTATGCATGATTGAATCAATATAAAAAAAAATTGATAGCCTTAGAACACATATATGCATGATTGAATCACTATGATTTTTTTTTACAGCCTTAGAACACATATAAATGGTTGAATCAGTATGAAATTTTTTGATAACCTTAGAATACATATATGCATGATTGAATCACAATTAAATTTTTTGACTGCCTTATAACACATATATGCATGATTGAATCACTATGAACACTATGAATTTTTTTCGACAACGTTACACCACATATATGTATGATTGAATCACTATAAATCTTTTTATGACACCCTTAGAACACATATATGCATGATTGAATCACTATGATTTTTTTTTTACAACCTTAGAACACATATATGCATGATTGAATCACTACGACATTTTTTTCACAACCTTAGAATACATATCTGCATGATTGAATCACTATGATTTTTTTTTTGAGCCTTAGAACAAATATATAAATGATTGATTCAGTATGAAATTTTTTTGACAACCTTAGAACACATATATGCATGATTGAATCACTATAAATTTTTTTTGACTGTCTTATAACACATATATGCATGATTGAATCACTATAAAAGTTTTTTGACAACCTTAGAACACATATAATCATGATTTCATTACTATGATTTTTTTTTGACAACCTCTGAATTTTGTTTATGTCATTCACTTTTTTACTAGTCTATGTGTCATTCAACCATGTTACTTTGATTGCCTTAGATTAGGTGCATTGCATATAATTTATTTTATTATACTTTTTTTATCAATACTAACATTTTGGTTCTCTTGTAGGATGCTGGAGATGATTAGCGTAGAGGAGCTGATGGAGGCATGGATGGAGGGGCAGATTGAGACAATGAAGAGGATGATGCTCTGAATCTTGACAAGGACTAGCTTCATGTGTTGAATTTGTTTCATGTACTTGTTGTTTCAAACAAAACTCTTTGTATATGTTCACTTGTAACTAATTAAAACTTGGCGAGTTTTATACTGGGTTGTTAAACTTATTTCACCTGCTTTGTATATGTATTTTTTGTGTACTTTGTTTTTTATATACAGGTTTTATAAATTGTATAATGAGAAATTTTTCTCAATATTTATATTTCAAACAAAATTGTTTTATTTTTTTTAATTTTATGACGGATATTATCTGTCACTAATATTTATCGCCAATTTAGCGACGGATATTTATCTGTCTCAAAAACTGAATTAGCCGATGTTTTGCGATGGAATGTAATACATCATTAATTCGTTGCTAAATTGGCCACATATATTAGAGACAGATATGTATTCGTCGTTAAATTTTAGCGACGGATATGTGTCTGTCGCAAAACCAAATCAGTGTTTATTTAACGACGGATTAGTGATGGATAATGACATTCGCTAATCTGTCGTGAATTAGCGGCGAAAATAGCGATGGATCAGTTCTAGCGTTAATTAGCGACCAGGAAATTGTGACAGACGTTATCCATCGCTAAGCCGTCGCCGATCCGTCGCTAAATAGTTCAGTGATGGATTAGCGTCGGATAACATCCATCGCTAATCCGCAGAATTCTCGTAGTGTAAGTCTTTGCAACCGCACCGGACTCCGATGCTAAGTGATGCTGACACACACGAAAATACGAGCCCCATGTGCTTATATATGTGGCGCTCATTCGGACCCCCGAACACGCACTATAGCAAACAGTGTGTCTTCGGGGGAGAACAGGCAACACCCTCCCCACAAGGACATGGTTCTACATACATAGATGTATGTATGTATGTGTATAAAACAATTCTAGATCACTATAGTTAGGATCATTAAATAATGAGACTAGGTTGAAATTCAAGTATGATGTAATTCGTGACAAATTTTAAAAGAAAAAAACTGTGAATACAAAATAAGTAAATAAGATCATAAAAGAAAATGGATAAAGTTAATGACAAAATATTGACTGTGTAAAACTGGTTTGGCTATGTTCATGAAGTGTCGTGTGGTGTCCATGAAGTGTCTGAGTGGTGTGTCCTATCGAGACGGGATATGCATGTGTCCGTGTGACAGACTATTGATTGAATTTTTTGCTCATAAAACCTTTTGGTTTCTTTGATATGCATCAGTTTGCTATTACGCCTTTAGGGAAGGAAATCTAAAATCTCTAAAAACCTCATAAAATAGGAAATTGCAATTTGGAATTTTCGCTTATGCTTTCCATGATTTAATTTGTGTCTGCGATGGATGCAGGTGAAGGCTTATGCAGACAACTTCAAATGGAAAGGACCAGCTAATCCTGAGGACTATTTTTCTGTTCACCATTCATCAGAACTTCTGGACATTTTTCTTCTCTTTTTCTGTTTTGCTTCTCTTCATGTTTCTAGTTCTCGGTTAAGATGAGCAAAGCAACCTTGAAAGCGGTTACTTATATTTTCACTGCTAGATGTAGCATGCGCAGTACTGTGGTTAGAGACATTATCACCCTTATAACTGCCATAACAATCTTCACTAGTAATATGGAATCTCCATGTGAAGAGAGTCTTTTGGAGTCACAGGAGAGTCTGATGACATTACACGCCGCGGTTGTTAAGCCCTTCTGTCATTCGCCCACTTTACATCCACCCTGCAGGAGAATGCATTTTAAGAGTTGGGCACTGGGCAATCTGCAAAGAGCAGCAGCGTCACTTCACCACTGATCCTCTTTGCTGCCAACTTCTGATTTCTATGTCCAGTTTTTTTTTCTTTTTTGGATTTATAATAAACCACACCCAGCATGAAGACCTGGTGGTGCTGGCTCAGCCTGCCATACCTACGGTCGTCCTGAGGGAGGCGTAAAACACTGAGGCTAGGATCCCCGCCCTCAGGGCCTATGTTGGGGCATCGGTTTACCTAGAGAGGAGAGGGAATCAAACCTTGACCACCCGTCTAGTGGCCAGGCCCAGCCTGCTACGCCAACCCCCTTTGGGGCGATTTCCATGTACAGTTACTATCAGGTCCAGCCACAAGGGCTCTGGCTGACCCACCAATTCATTGTATGCTGAATTTGCCAGTTTGACCTTATTCTTGGAATAAGATATAACAGCCAGAGCTTCTGATTCCACTTCTTTATGAAATTGGAGTAGAATCGGACCAGCATATAGACTCTTTCATGGTGAACTCTACAGGCCCTACAAGACGTTACCAGCATGTGTTTTAAATTGAAAAGGTGATTGGGACATGCATTTGGTATTTGTAGAATTTGCTTACGATAATAGTTATCACTAAGGCTGGGCAACAGGCCAGGTGACCCGACGACCCAAGCTGACCCAACCCACCATGGGTCAGGTTTCAACCAAGATTTTAGGCTCAAGCTTGTTAGGTACTAGGCCAAAACCCGACTCATTATATATGTGGGCCGGGCTTGGGTCAGCCCAATGGGCTTGAGTTATTTATTAATTTTTTAATAATATAACATTTTTAAAAAATAACTTTTACATAGTAACTACTTGGTAACTATTATTATTTACCTAATTAGTTGCATTAATTTTATGGAAACTAAAAAGATAATTAGTTGGATACATAGAAAGTTAGGAACTTGTTAATTATTACTATTTACAAATGGATTTGGGTCGGGTCAGGCCAGATTCGGCCTGCTTTAGCCCGATGGGTCGAACTGTAAACAAGCTTTGACTGGGCTCTAAACAGGCTTGGGCCAGGCAACTCAGCTTGTTGCCCACCTTTAGTTATCACATTAGTATTGGGATGATTTCTTGTTAAGTTTTATATGAAAGACCCTGTCGATCACTTGTGTATTAGGATAAAGTCGGTGAGCGAACTGTAGGTACACCAATTGTACTGTAATATTATACTCAGCAGGTACAGATGCTACGAGATAAACTGCTTACAACTCAAAGTTGATAAAAGAGCTACACGGATCAACGACGCAAATAACTCATTTTTTATGTGAGAGATTTTGTCTTTGTCTAAGGTATTTTCTACCAAGAGTGTGTTTTGATTTGTCGATCTTTTTGAAATCTTGAAACAAATTGATGAAGCAGCGTATTATGTGACGTTACATCCTCAGTACGCATAGATTCACAATGTTTTTCATATATCTATGTTGACAAAATACAACCATGATCTGTCATATGTCATTTAATATGAGAATGTGGATATTCAGAAGGACCTAACAATAAAGGAGAAGTTAATAGAGATTATTAATAGAGATTATTAACAAAAGGGAACAAGTGTTGAGATCCAAGACTATTCCTCTTGTTAGAGTGAGTTAGCAGCATCATGGTATTGATGAATGTATATGTGAGCTTAAGGAAATATTTATATTTGTTTGAGTAGTCCTTGTATCGGTGATATGATTGTCACCATTGAGAAACTGCATAAGACTTGGCTTGTATTCCAACGCAGAAGAAACTTCTCGCATAAGACACTTACTACTCATTGAAAGTTCATGATCAATAAGCATGCAACACCCCAAAATTTTATCACAAAAATATACTTCTTTATTGATAACATCATGGATGGTGGTAATGTTGTTTCTCTCCCTTCTTTATTCAAGTTGGATGGCTACATAGAGTGACGTGATTGGGAAGGGAGGGGTTGTGTGTGACCTGCTAAATACTTAGCTTGCAAAGATGGGAGGCAGGCGGTCATCGTGTGGGGATTGGAGATGGAGGTACAGGCTCAGAGGAGTATGATTACTAGGGGCATGGGCATGGGAGGAGCCAAACAGGAGCAGCCATGGTGATCCATGTTAATGGATTTTCAACCAAAATCATGTTTGGATAAAATTTGGATATGCAGATGGTTACACCACAAATATTGTTTGACTTACCCCTCTTTTTTGTTTGTCTTCACATGTTTGAACCCTTGGAAATTCTACATTTAGTCAATGTCAATTTTCATGATGAAGTTTATCTTATCACCTAATGTCTATGCAATCATTGGAAGCGCAACAAAAAATTGGACGACGATGGATGCTCAATGTTTTTTTTTGCTGAAATACTTTTAGTGGCAACATTTTTCACTGCTAAACCGGACCTTTAGCGGGGACTTTTGTCACCGCTAAAGGTCTTTCGACAGAAAAAGTGTCATCCTGCCCAGTAGCTGCACAACCCTTAGGTGCTCAACTCTGTGATGGATGACCAAAAAAAGCAGAAAAATGCATAAAAATGTGCATTTTTTGCTTTTTATTTTTAGATCATAAGTCAGTCACTAAAGGCCCCAGGGGAAACTGGGGCCTTTAGTAATGGTGTTTTGACTATCGCTCAAGGTCTCAGTTATTGCTGGGACCTCAGCAGTAAAAAACCATTGCTAAAAAGCAAAAACCTGCATTTTTGCGTGGGCCGTCCATTAAGGCCGCCTATTTGCACTCTCTCTCTCTCTCTCTCTCTCTCTCTCTCTCTCTCTCTCTCTCTCTCTATATATATATATATATATATATATATATATATATATATATATATATATATATATATAGTCATTAGAATATGAGAACTACAAATATGGGCATTTTCAACACTTTTTTGCAAATCCAACCATGTGGATGTGCTTGGCATGGTGAATTTGCTAGGACTCAACCATTGGATCGTGTATTTTTTATGAAAAAATATGATTTTTGAATGATTGGATATTTATGAAAATTATGAGCCATTGATTTTAAAGCCTTAAAAAATCTTGTTTGTACATCAAAATTGGATGATTAAATAGCAGGTTCTTATAAAACCAAGCTTGTAGATTACATTGGTATGATTTAAATTTAAGAGAAAAGAATAAAAAATCCATGAAAAATGTGGTTCATACATTAGTTCTCATGTTTTAGTGATTATATATATATATAGTAACTAGAATATGGGAACTAGAAATATGGGCATTTCCAAAAAAATACTTTTTTTGCAAATCCAACCACGTGGATGTGTTTGGCATGGTGAATTTGCTATGAATCAACCATTGTATCATGTATTTTTGATAAAAAAAATATGATTTTTGAATGCTTGAATATTTATGAAGATTACGAGTCATTTGATTTTAAAACCTTTAAAAAAACACATTTATGCATTAAAATCGGATGATTCAGAATGTGGTTCTTATAAATCCAAGCATGTAGATCACATCGGTTAGATTCAAGAGAAAAGAATAAAAAATCTATGAAAATAGCAGTTCACACATTAGTTTTCATATTCTAGTGATTATATATATATATATATATATATATATATATATATATATATGTGGTAACTAAAATATGTAAACCAGTCAAATCTATAATGTAAACTGATATGCACCGAGATTTTCATAGTTTTTTTTTAGTTTTTCTAAAATTTTACTGTACGAATGCAATCTAGCATTGTTTTATAGAAACAAACTCATGGATCATCTGATTACGATGTATAAAAAGGATGCTTGAAAATCGTCTCAAAATTTTTGCAAACATAAAAAATTCATATTTTTTTATTCAATTACGATGATCAAATAGTCGATTCCAAGCAAATAGATCACGCCAAATACATCTACATGGTTAAATTTGCAAAACAACCTATGAAAATCTCAATTCATACTAGTATATATATATATATATACACACACACAATCTACGAGTGATTGAATAGTGCAAGACTAGCAGTTGGGAGGTTCGGCTGGCAACTTGTAAGGAGGATTCAGGTTTGCACAGACATGTCTCCCCCAACCCGCTTAAGATATACAAAATCAGCTTTTGACAGCTCACTAGTTCTCATCCGCGCATGCATTACACGTCCACTAAAACGTCAGGAGTTGGGTTGAATGATGCACGCAGTCCCAACTAGGGCATGTCTTGCTGACTTGGGGAATTGACTTGGTTATGGACCAAACCGGATCCATGTTATTTGATGGCAGTTTGGCCCAAGTACAGGACTATGAGTGAGATGGGAGTCTAGTTTGTTGGGTCCAGATGAGTTCTGAGGTTCCATAAGCATGCACTTCACTTCATCAAGGGGTGAAACCAAATCAGCTTGGTTTGAGTCCTATGGTGAAGATCATAAACGGATTGAGCATGGATATCCAACAGCAGCAGCAGGAGTCAAAACCAATGGATGAAACTCTTACTGCCTATCAAACCAACACATCAAAAGTTGAGCCTCTCTCTCATCGTTTTCTTTAGCGAAGAAACCATCCGGGAAAGTTATTTCTGCGACATCCAAAAGAAAACAGATCAACATAACAAAAGCGCAACTACCAAAAAAGACTAATAAAGCCAACCCCAAGTAAAAAAAATTGTCAAATATACGAATATGGCACAACACATTGATTTTTATTCCCGTGTCAGCTCTACAAAACAGCTGAAGCTCTAAAAAAGGCTCCTCTTGGTCACGACGAACAGATATTCCTTTGAACGTGAAAGAGTCCCTAGCCAGCCTCCAACTGGGCAAGAATCTTGTAGTTCCTTCGGTTCTGAATAAGATATATAAGAGCCTTACATCGGCTAAACTCCCATCAGCCTTAGCGCAAAGAGGTCTAATTCTCAGACCAAACCGCCAATTTAGTGCATATGTTCCATCAACCCATGTCGCGATGAATACAAAGAAACCCATAAAGTTGCCCACATGGCAAAGCAAATCCACTTTTGAGCAAGAAAACTGGATTATCCATGTGAGGATTCACCAACAGTAATTCCACTATATTCTGGCTGTAGCTTCTTTATGTAGTATTTTGATCCGCGAGAAAGGTTTATCCTTTTCCTTTTTGCTTCTGGGATGGATTCAATAGAGCACTCGGTAAATCCACGCCTAAAAAACCTTCAAGACAACCAGATCAAAAACATCAGAGGTAATTCAAGGTGTCCTTGGTGAAGAAAGCATTTTTGGGTAGAACAGAAATGGAACCCAGCATTGGTTTCACTGTGCCGTAAACAAAAAAAAGTAACAGAAATGAAAGGCCATGATAAATGATAAAAGTATTATATTTCAATAACACCTAATATGCAGTGGACTAAAACACGGTGACCCATCTGTTTGTGTGCTGTGTGAATTCCATCTTAAAGAGACACGAATCAGTTCACTCAGCAAATGGAAAGCAATTCAATGAAAATAGAAAACAAAATTGCAGCAATATATAAATCAATTTAAGCTTAAGAAGAAAATGACAGTAGATAAAAGCTAGAAAAGATCCACAAGCACTTGAAATCATCCAAGAGATACTCTTGAAGGGTGAAACTAAGAAATAATCAGGTAACATACCAATCTGCAGCACGAGTTGTCAGCAAAAATAGCTTCTCCAGTCCCAAAGATAACGCTTTCTTCTCAATGTAGTCTGAGAAATTGAAAACATAATCAGGATTTCATTCAAAAAATAAAACTTTGAGAAGCTACAATCAAAGAATCATTTTTGTTTCTAAACTGAGTTTTTGATACTGAATCACGAACTGGTCCACACAGACATTAATGGGCTTGTTTTGACACTATTTCCATACCCAAAAACCTAGAGACTTTCTCTAATTGTACTAGGTTTCCCGCTCAAAAATCAGACCCTTGAGGTTTCACCTAATTCTCAAAATGAAGGGCTGCATTTGTGTAATCTTAAGAAGTTTTGCTTTCATTTACCCTTTGAGAGGCTTCATTGTGAATGAGGCGAAACTTACAAATTCCGAAGCAAACGTGAAAACTGTCGGATGAGAGGCTAACTTTACAATTATTAAGAAGGAATTTGCAGACGAATTTTTGTTATGAAAATATTGAATGCTACCCAGGGAAAAGGAGCTTTGAAGAGGTTTAGTAAGCTTGGGAAGGAAGTTATCTTCCACCTAAAACAGCCTCAGGCTCAGATCATTGAGTAGGCGGATTCAGCAATTGCACAAGTTTTCTATGAAACTTGTACATTGTTTAATGCAACAAACTTTTTTCACTCTTAGGTTATGGCTAATGCTATCACTTCTATAGGACTGGATTTTAAGATACTTTGTTACATACACTGAAGACTCAAATTCTACACGTCATAAAAGAACACAGACTAACATGTCTATGGCTACTAGGATGCAAAACGAGCCAAGCTAGCTTGAGCTCGGCTCGAGCTTGTCCCCAAAATAAATGAGCCGATCTTGAACACAAGGCCAGGCTCGGCCCAGATAAATGAGCAAAGCTTGGTCAGGTTGAGGAACTTGATTAAAATGACTACACCCCCATTATAAAAAATTGGGGGGGGGGGGGGGGGGGGGGGGGGGGGGGGGGGGGGGGGGGGGGTGTTGTACCAGAGTTACCGGAAGCGCCTAGCTAAAAGGGGAAGCGCGCTTCGGAAGCGCGAAACGTCGCGCTTCCGAAGCGTGGGGGGAAGCGTCCCCCTTTTTTGGGAAGCGCGCTTCCCTTTAATGGGGGACGCGTTTCCCTTTAATGTGGGACGCGCTTCCCTTTAATGGGAAGCACGCTTCCCCCACGCTTCCCCCTCGCTTCCCCCACGCTTCCCCCTCGCTTCCCCCACGCTTCCCCCTCACTTCCCCTGTTTTTTCAAATTTTTTATATTTTTTATTTTTTATTTTTATTTTTTTTCGCTTCCCCCTCGCTTCCGAGACGCTTCCTAGGTCGCTTCCGAGACGCTTCCTAGGTCGCTTCCGAGACGCTTCCCGAATCGCTCCTAAGTGGTCCCACGCTTCCCCGCTTCCTAAAATTTTGAAAGTGCCTCGCTTCCCGCTCCCTCTTCCCGTATCGCTTCCCGCTCCCGCTTCCTCAACTGGCAACCATGTGTTGTACCTTGAACCCCTGCCCCCACCCCACCCCCATATGAACAAAAATAAGTATATATATATACACCCTCCCGCACCCAAATTTTTTATAAATTGCCGCACCTACACCTATGTGACATAGGTAAATACCTATTAAGGATATTTTGGTCATTTTAGTCCTTGTAATAGGTTGTACCCATTAAGGGCACATTAGTACTTTTACTTTATTTTTTTTTGTCATTTTCTATTTTTATAAGGATTATTTGGTCAAATACTAAATAGAATTGTTGGATTTTTTTTACTAGTCAACATAGAGTTGACTAGACAATAGAGCTGTCAGTCCAACAGTTATATTTATTATTTTTGTTGTTTTATGCTTGTTCTCAAGCATTAGCTCAATAGATTCTTTATATTTTTTAAGTGGCATTGTGTATGTGATTGTATCTTAACCCATAAGTGGTCTTCATTTGTGTATGTTGTAGTTTTCCATAAGAGGCATTTGTTTGTATTTGTCATATTTCATTACATGATATTAAAGCTTTGGTGCTCTTGGGTTATAACTTGTACATGAAGATCAAAAGGAGGATCGTGAGATTGGTAGAGCATTGGTTTGTTGATTTGTTGCCTCGGAAAGCATGCCATCAAACTTCTTCAACATCTTCCTTCCTACAATCTTTTTTTCTTCTTTCCTCTTCTTCTTGCCTCTCTATCTCTTGTTCTTATCCGTTATGACTGATAAAGAAATTGTAATGATTGTTCCTATCAAATTTGATGGAAAAAACTATAATATGTAGGCCACAGCGATGAAAAAAAATCATCATGGGCAAAGATGTGGCAATTTGTTGATGGTTACGGGTTGAAACTACAACCAATTCTCACAAGAATGGTTATTGGAGCCGAAGGTGAATCTAAGGAAGAGAACCTTAAGGAAGTTGAAAGGGAAAAAACTATGCTTGATTATAAAAACCTATAGAGTGGGAAGTGGGTTATGTTAAACTTCTTTCTCTCTTTATGGGTAGTGTCCATGAGGAATCATGCTCCGATATTCTTGAATTTGAAAGAGCGGATAAAGCTTGAGAATATGTTAGACAAATATATACCCAAAAAGATGCTCACAAGTAGAATCTTAAAGACAAAATACATAGTTGCAAACAAAGTGATAAAACTACGGGAATATTATAGTACCCGCAAAAGACTTTGAAATCACTTAGCTAAGCTTGAGCCTATATGGGAGACACCTAATGATGTTCAAGAATGGAAGAAATACAAGCATAAGGAATAATTGTTCCAAGTTTTTAGAGGTCTTATACCCGAATTTGAACAAGTTTGGGTCAATATCATTCATAGGGGAAAACCTCTTCCCTTGTATGAGCTCTTGACTCAAGTATGTACGGAGGAGACAAGGTTAAAATCCATGTCTGATTCTAAAGAGATCAAAGATAATGTTTTGGTCGTGTCAAGACCGATAATACCAATACAAATGTCTACAAACCACTACATTTTTCAAAACCTTATTATGGGAAACCTAGATATGAAGACAACAAGAGAAGAAATATAAATACATGTCATAATTGTAGAGAGTTTAGAAACATCAAGCCCTGTTGTCCCAAGTTCAAAAGAAGAAAAGATAAAAATGTGGCATCCGTGAAAACATCTCACGAAGAAAGAAGTGGAACCAATGAGGATTCAAAAAATCATTGGAACCATGTTCTATCAAATCATGGAGGTCCTTCATCCACTAATCAAGAACTCTACGTCTTCACTTTTCCGTAAGTTTTTTTGGCTTTTAGATTTTGGGGTCTCGTTTCATATAAATCTACATGTCATTACTTTCCAAATGTTGCATTAATTCAATGCAAAATAATGTTTTTACTACTGATGGGTCCTCTCTTAATATAAAAGATATTGTGAATTTCAAAAGTATTTTAAAATTTTCTGCTCCAAAAATTAGATTTATCCCAAAAATTAAATTTAAATATTTTCTCTGTTTCTCAAATTACCGACCATAGGTATAGTGTCTTCTCATCTAAACAATGTTTGGAGCATGATCTTAAGTCCGGAAAGTAGATTGGGGAAGGATATAGAAAAGGAGACCTTACTACATGGATCATATTTTGCTTCCAAAAAGAAATTTTTGTTATAATATTCAAAATGTAGAGATAGTTTTGTGGCATCAAAGACTAGGACATCCTAGTTTATCAAAGTTATCCCATGTACCACATTTGAACAAATTTTGTAATAAAAAATTTCATTGTGAAGATTGTGTTGTTTGTAAAATGAAAGCCTTTTCTTTTCCTAAACAGACCTTTTTTCTTTTAAATTATTTGAATTAGTGCACTCGGACGTATGAAGACCTTCCCCTATCTTATCTAAAGGTGGTTACTTGTATTATGTATTTTTTATTGATGATTATACTAGATTTTCTCAGATATACTTTCTTAGGCAAAGAGTGAAGTTTTTGAAAAATTTTAAAAATATCATAATCTTGACAAAAATCAATTTAAAACTGAAATTTTTATCTTCTGCTCCGACTCTAGGGGAGAGTTTATGTCAAGTGATTTCAAAACTTATTTTGAAAACAATGGGATTTTATACTAAAGATCATGTGCTTATACACCTCAACAAAATGGATTACCTGAAAGAAAACATAGGAACATAATTGAGACCACTAGAACCATTTTAATTTCAAAAAATGTTCCAAAACATTTATGAATTGAAGTTTGTTTGACTGTTGTGTATCTTATTAACAAACTTTCATCATCTAAGCTTTAAAATAGTTTTTCTTATAAAAAACTCTTTAAAATCTCTCCTGATTATCTTAGATTAAGACCTTTTGGATGCAAGTGCTTTGTTCTCACTAACAAAAATGATAAACTCTCTCTTAAGCTATACCATGTGCATTCTTTAGATACGGGGAAACCCCAAAAGGATTTAGATGTTTTGATTCAGAAAAGGACAAACTTTATATCTCAAGGAATGTTTATTTTTTGGAGAATGAAAGTTTTTTTCAAAATGTGCCTAAGAAGAACTCTTGAGTATTCTTTTTTATTTGAGATATTACCCCAAAATAGTAATGAGATTTAATTTAAAAATGTTAGTAATGGAGAACCTCAACTCAATCTCTAGGATGGTGGGAATATTGAATCTGAAGAACCTAATGTAATTCAATACAGAAGACGTGCAAATGATATACAACCAAGTGCTCTAGAAAATTATCCAAGCTCCTTGTCAGGGCCAATTTTAAGCAAAACGATCAGGGTGCTTGGTACATTGATTCAGGAATTGTCAGTCATGTCACAAGTGACGCAGGTAAATTCTCTAAACCGATTCCTTATTATAGTAAAAATAACATTATTACTGAAGATGGTAGATGCTACCCCATTACACACTCCGGAGATATTGTCTTTCCTTTGTCTAAATTACATTTTATCCAATTGTCGGGTGTATTGTGTTCTAATATAAAAAAGAAAATAGTCTTTGTTTCTAAGCTTGTTGCCAATTTGTATGTTGAATTTGCCGCCAAACTCGTGTTGATACGTGATGACACAAGTGGGTACCAGACGCAGTGCGAGTATGCCCTAGGTCGGGTACCACACTGCTCCGGGTCGGGTCCAACTAAGACCCAAACTCAAAACCCTTTTTTTGTTTTTTGTTTTCCCCTATCGAAACCCTCCCCCTTCCCACCCTTGGCAACAAGAGAGAGGTACCTACCTCCTCGTCTTCTTCTTCTTCTTCTTATCGTTCTCCTTCTTTGAAGATGTTAGGGTGGGTTAGCAGTAGGATGATCAAGGTGCCAAGGATATTGTTCATTCTGAAATCGTTACTTCTGTCCTAGTGGTGCCTAGTTCTGCTGAGAGGACTTTGGAAATAGTACTCCCGCAGTTGATGGGAAGAAAAAACCAGATAGACCAAAAAAACTTAGTCATGATTTAATTGTTGGTGAGCTAAATTTCATTGCTGGAGGTGCTACCTTGCATCCACGAACTAGTGGAGGCGCAAAATCTAAACCTGAAAACCTTAATTAATGAAGATATTCTCTTGGAATATAAGACGTTTCGCGAAGGAGTCTACCAATAGAGAGTTAAAAATTTCTGTTAGGACTTATAGACCTGAAATCTTGTTCATTATTGAACATATGATATCGTATAAGAGATTCAAGTCCTTAAAGTTCATATATAAAGATTTTACGTTGGCGCATGATGCTTTAAATTTATTAGTGTTTATGCACCTCAAGTAGGCTTAGATGATTCCATTAAGCATCAATTTTGGGAAGATTTAGATGGAGTAGTACAAGAGACATCTTATGGAGAAAAGCTTTTCATCGGCGGTGACCTTAATGGACATGTAGGCATTAGTAGGGATGGATTTGAGAATATCCATGGAGGCTATGGTATAGGAGAAAGAAATGAAAGTGGAGAAAGGATTTTAGATTTTTGTTTGTCCTATGATATGATCTTAACAAACACTTGGTTTAGGAAGAGGGAGTCTCACCTAGTAACATTTAAAAGTGGGGTTAATACGAGTCAGATAGATTTTTTCCTACTTAGAAAGAGAGATAGGGGTTGTTGCATCGATTGTAAGGTTATACCAGGAGAAAGTGTAGCTACACAACATAGAGTCTTAATTTTAGATCTTAGAATTAGACAATGCCGCAAAAGGGATAGACATAGGATAGATCCTAGAATTAAGTGGTGGGCACTGAAAGGAGCTAAACAAGGAATGTTTGTAGAGCAGGTAGTTAAGGAAGTTGATTGGTGTCTCGAGGAGGATTCAGAATCAATGTGGAATAAGATAGCGGGTGGTATGAGAAAAGTAGCTAAGGAGGTATTGGGTGAGTCTAAAGGCGGTGCACCACTAGGTAAGGATACATCATGGTGGAACGAGGATGTCAAATTAGCTATTAAGGTTAAAAGAGAGTGTTATAGAAATCTAAGTAAGAGTCGTGATAGTGAGAATTTGGAGAAGTATATGATAGCAAAGAAGGAAGCTAAAAAAGTTGTTCGAAACGCGAGGGCTAAGGTATATAAGGAGGTTTATGACAAGTTGGATACCAAAGAAGGCGAGAAGGATATTTATAGGCTTGCAAAGATGAGAGATAGGAAATCGAAGGATTTGGGTATGGTTAGATGTATCAAAGATGAAACGCAAAGGGTTTTAGTCAAAGATGAGGAGATTAAGGAGAGATGGAAAGATTATTTTGATAAGCTATTTAATGATAGTCATGCTCAAGATCTTGGAGACTTCTCCATTCCTTTTCATGAGATAAATCGTGACTTCATGCGCAAGATTCAAAAGAAAGAAATTGCAGAGGCTTTGAAGAAAATGAAATCAAGAAGGGCAGTTGGCCCATATGGTATACCTATCGAGGCTTGGAAATGCTTGGGAGAGAAAGGTTTACAATGGTTGACAAATCTTTTTAACTTGATTGGGCGAACAAATAAGATGCCTAATGAGTGGAGGAAGAGTACTTTGGTGCCTTTATATAAGAATAAGGGTGATATACAAGATTGCACAAACTATCGTGGTATAAAACTCATGAGTCATACTATGAAACTTTGGGAGAGGGTGATTGAGTCTAGGTTGAGGAAGGTTGTCATGATATCGGAGAATCAATTTGGTTTTATGCCTGGAAGATCAACTATGGAAGCTATACATCTTCTTAGACAACTTATTGAAAGATATAGAGAGAGGAACAAAGATTTGCATATGGTTTTTATTGATTTAGAGAAGGCATACGATAGAGTACCTAGGGACGTTCTCTGGTGGACAATGATGAAGAAAGGTGTTTCTCTCAAGTACATTAGTATAATTAAAGATATGTATGAAGGAGTAGTAACCAATGTCCGCACTTGTGGAGGGGTGACAACCAATTTTCCGATAACGGTTGGGTTACATCAAGGATCTGCTTTAAGCCCTTTCCTATTTGCGATAGTGATGGATGAGCTTACGAGATCAATTCAAGAAAATGTACCGTGGTGTATGTTGTTTGCTGATGATATTGTTTTGATTGATGAGTCTAGAGCTGGGGTTAATGCTAAGTTAGAATTTTGGAGACAGACATTGGAAGCTAGAGGTTTTAAGTTGAGTAAGAGTAAGACTGAATATATGGAATGTCGGTTTAGTAAGCAACGAAGTAGTGATGGGAGTGTAGTGAAGCTTGGTGAGCAAGATATACCGGTGAATGATTATTTCAAATATTTGGGATCCATCATTCAAAAGTATGGAGAAATTGATGGAGATGTAAATCATAGGATAAAGGTTGGGTGGATGAAATGGAAAAGTGCTACTGGAGTGCTGTGCGATCGTAGAATGCCATTGCGGTTGAAGGGAAAGTTTTATAGGACGACTATTAGACCCGCTTTACTATATGGTACGGAATGTTGGGCTGCCAAGAGACATCATATTCAAAAAATGAGTGTAGCTGAGATGCGGATGCTTAGATGGATGTGTGGAAATACAATAAAAGATAAGATTCGGAACGAAGAGATACGTAAGAAGGTAGGTGTTGCACCCATTGAAAATAAGATGCGAGAGAATCGTTTACGGTGGTTTGGACATATTCGGCGAAGGCCTAATGATGCTCCAGTTAGAAGGTTGGAGAAATGGGAAAATATATTAGTTAAAAGAGGTCGGGGTAGGCCTAGGAAGACTTGGATGAAGATGATAGGAAAGGATATGAATGCTTTGAACCTCACCAAGGACATGGCGTTGGATAGAAATGATTGGAGGAAAAGGATTCATGTGGAAGACCCAAAATGAATTTCTTTTTTGGTTCATATCGCTGACCCCAATTGTTTTGGGATGAAGGCGTAGTTGTTGTTGTTGTTGTTGTTGTTTGCATGATGCTTTAAATGATGAGGAACACATGTATATTATGTGTTTTTGGATCCAAATCGTGTTTCTTGCTCGAATATCCATGTGAATGATGGTTATATTTGGTGTGCTGCTTTTGACATTGTTAAGAAGAAAAAGTTATGATAGCAGGGGTATACCTTAGCAACCATTATGGTCATAGGCCTCAGAAGTTCCAAGCTCTTAGTTCTATGATTGAGGCACATAAAGAACCATGGATGATTATATTGGGGATTTTAATTGTGTTCTTAGTGCTTCAAAGAAAACCAACTTGCCTCCTTGGGTTCAGTTCTGCTCTCATTTTCAGGATTTTATTGTAGCAGGTGGTCTTTTTGAAATCCATGATCCGCACCACAAATTCACATAGACAAACAATAAAAAGGTAATTATAATCTCCAATGTAAATTGGATAGATGTTTTGTGAATTATCAGTGGTTTGATGGTGTGGGTATGGGAAGCTCTCTCAAGATTCTCCGTAACCTACTTGTTTTTTATCTTGAATGTATGGTTCAGCACAAGAAGAGAGATCCTTTCAAATTTTGTTCCTTATAGCTGATGGAACCTGAGTGTTTGATGATTGTTTCTGAGTATTGGAACTCAGTTCAATCTGGCTGTCCAATGATTTGCATCCTCAACAAGCTAGATGATGTCAGATCGAAGTTTTTGTAGTAGAAGCGTGCTTATTTTGGTAAATCCGATGTTAGGATTTTCTATATTCGGGAGGAACTACATGTGTTGAAGCAAAAACTGATTGTCTTAACACTGATTATTCTGATATTGAGCGTGAGATCGCTATTAAGAAAGAGTTGGATAAGGCGTAGACCCAGGAAGAGATGTATTGGAGGCAGAAATCATGTGTCCAATGGTTGAGAGAGGGGAACAAGAACACTAAGTTCTTTATGGCATATGTAAAAGGGAGGGAACATGCTAATAATAGTAATAATCTTATGGTTGATGGGTGTGTCATTACAAATGGGCAGCATATTGAAGATGAATGTTTGAGTTATTTTCAAGATCTTTTGAAGGAAGACACTGTTAGGGATGATGTGATGCCATTTCAAGGGGGTTTGCTTGTTTCTTAAGAAGAAAATGAGCTGATTCTTTCTCCCCTTTTTATTGTAGAAATCAAAGTTACAGTTTTCCAATCCAATGGTGAGAAATCCCCTGGACCTGATGGTTTTTCAGGTATGTTTTATCAGAAATTTTGGGATATTGTTGGCCTGGATATCTCTATTGTTAAAGACTTTTTTGTTAAAGGCAAAATTGTTAAGAATGTTAATTCTACTCTCTTGGTCCTTATTCCTAAAATTAAGGGTGTGAAGCAACTTCAGGATTTTAGCCCTATTTCCTTATGTAATTTCTTGTATAAAATTATTTCTAAGGTCATGGTGAATCATATGAGGGGAATTCTAACTAGAGTTATTTCTAAAAATCAAAGGGTTTTTCTTAAAGGATATTTGGGAAAGTATCCTTCTTACTCATGAGGTTGTAGATTCAATTGTTAATATGTGTGATCCTGCCCTATGTATGAAGTTAGACTTGTCTTAAGCATTTGATAAAGTATGCTGGAGGTTTTTGGAAAGCTTGTTGCTTCTCTTGGGTTTTCATGCGACTTGGGTGCATCGGGTTATGTTATGTGTATCTACTGCTTCTTCTCAGGTTGTAGTTAATGGAAAATCGGGTAAAAAAGTTTTTTAGTTCTCGAGGCATTAGACAATGGGATCACATCTCCCCCTATCTATTTCTGGTGGTTATGGAGTGGGCGTACTGCTCTTGGTATCTCACAAAATCAATTGGAAGCTATATCTTCCCGTGTTTTGACCATAGTTACTGAAAGCTTCTTACATGGGTGGGAAGCTCACTTCCAAAACTTGATGAGAACCTCGATTCTCCCACACTTCTCCTATGCTTTCCACATGCTTCTTATATTCTTATATGTTTTCTTACTCAACTTTTCATGTTTTTCACGTGTTTTTTATCACTCTTCTCACTTACTTCCATGTGCTTTCTCTAAATTGGTAGTCATCATTTTTAGATTTTGTTAAAAGTTTAATTCTTATACTAAAAAATCATGAAATTTTAATATTAGTCGCTTTCATTTTAGTTTTTATTTGTGTTTTATTTTGATTCCCATTTAATTCTTATATTTCTTTTTTATATTCTTTGCTTCCTGCTTCCTATACATTTTAAAATGCATCGCTTCTCGCTTCCGTTTCCCAGTATCGTTTTCCGCTTCCACTTCCTAATCTGGCAACCTTGGTTTTGAGCATCATACTTCATACGTGTTTTTTGTGGATGATGTGTTTTTATTTTGTAAGCCTGAGATGCATCATCTCAGTCAGCTTAAGAAGATCTTGGAAGAATTTGAGTTGGTTGATGGTATGAAAGTCAATGACAGCAAGTTAGTTATTATTCATCTTACTGTGCAGAAATCCTGTCTTCCGCAGATTTCTCATGTTGTTGGAGCAACTTCAAGAATTGCCTATTAGGTATTTGGGCCTCCCACTTTGTGTTGGTAAATTAGATTCAGATGTGTCGGCGAGTAGTTTCTAAGGTTCAAAACCATGTTGAGTTTTGGAACTCTAAATTATTATCATACTTGAGAAGAATTCTTTCGATTCAGAACACGAGTAGCATTTCAGTGTTTTAGCTTCTTTCATTCAAAACTCCTAAAAAGATTATTAATTTGCTTGAAGGGCTATTTTGTAACTTCTTATGGCAGGATGGAGAGGCAGGAAGGCAGTTGCATCTTGTGTTTTGGGATGTCCTTTGCAAACCAAGATTGGAAGGCAGTGTGGGTATTCATAGAATTGAATAGGTGAACAAGGCTTGTGTGGCAAAGCTAGCTTTGGATATCTATTGCAAAGACTATGTGCGCTGAATTTATGAGAGCTAGATATCTATGGAACAAGTTTTTTGGGTGCTAACAATGCCTATAAAGGTTCTAAGTGCTTGGAAAGGTATTATGTGGGGTCTGACTAGCATTCAAGAGTTCATGTCTTGTAAGGTATTGGATGGGAAAGACACCAAGTTTTGGACTGATCCTTGGAATGGGCTGCCATTTATTATGCTCATTGATGAGAGAAAAAAGAATTGTCCTGCTAACATTAAAAGTACTTCTGTCCAGGAAGGTCTTGTTGTTTTTGGCTTGTGCTTCTATCCTCCTTCTCCTTCACTGGAATCAGTATGGCAGCAATTTTTCTATTTTACAACTTCCTAGGGAAGAGAGAATTTGGTGGAAAGGATCATGCATTGCAGAGACAATATCCAGGAGGGAAATTTGAAACTCTATAGGAGTTGATGCAGTTCAACAACAATGGTTTAAGCTTGTTTGGGCAAAAGGAATGATTCCTAGAGTGTGTTGGGTTGTCTACCTAGCATGTTATGAAAGACTATTAATGCATGACAGATTGCATAGTTTTGGCATTTCTTTTCCAAATAGATGTGGCTTGTGTTGCAAGGAGGAGGAAAGTCATTTCCACTTACTTTTCTCATGTCATGTTGCTCAGAGTGTGTGGAAATTTCTGTTATAAACTTGGCAGGCAAAGAATTCTGCATTCAACTGTTTAGAGAGCTTATTTGAAGGGTGTCTAATTTAGTTTGAGCAACCTTGGCTGAAAAAATGTTGGGACTCAATTTTTCATGTGGTGTTGTGGAAATTATGGGCTATCAGGAATTTAATTTATCATGAAGATGAATCAGTAGAAATTATAGGGGATATAAGATCTGGTATATAGGAATAAATAGGAATAGGAATGGAGTAGGGATTGTTATTAGTCATGAGTTTATAGATAATGTAGTTGAGGTCCGTAGGAAGGGTGATAGGATTTTACTTATTAAATTAGTATTAGGTACGGATATTATTAATATTATTAGTGTTTATGCACCTCAAGTAGGTTTAGATGATTTCATTAAGCATCAATTTTGGGAAGATTTAGATAGAGTAGAACAAGGGATATCTTATGGAGAAAAGTTTTTCATTGGCGGTGACCTTAATGGACATGTAGGCATCAGTAGGGATGAATTTGAGAGTATCCATGGAGGCTATGATATAGGAGAAAGAAACGAAAGTGGAGAAGGATTTTAGATTTTGGTTTGTCCTATGATATGATCTTAGCAAACACTTGGTTTAGGAAGAGGAAGTCTCACCTAGTAACATTTAAAAGTGGGGATAGGGGTTGTTGCATCGATTGTAAGGTTATACCGAGAGAAAGTGTAGCTACACAACATAGAGTCTTAATTTTAGATCTTAGAATTAGAAAATGTTGCAAAAGGGATAAACATAGGATAGATCCTAGAATTAAGTGGTGGGCATTGAAAGGAGCTAAACAAAGAATGTTTGTAGAGCAGGTAGTTAAGGAAGCTGATTGGTGTCTCGAGGAGGATTCAGAATCAATGTGGAATAAGATAGCGGGTGGCATGAGAAAGGTGGCTAAGAAGGTATTGGGTGAGTCTAAAGGTGGTGCACCGCTGGGTATCATGGTGGAATGAGGATGTCAAATTAGCTATTAAGGTTAAAAGAGAGTGTTATAGAAATCTAAGTAAGAATCGTGACAATGAGAATTTGGAGAAGTATATGATAGCAAAGAAGGAAGCTAAAAAGTAGTTCGAAACGCGAGAAATAAGGTATATAAGGAGGTTTATGACAAGTTGGATACCAAAGAGGGCGAGAAGGATATTTATAGGCTTACAAAGATGAGATATAGGAAATCGAGGGATCTGGGTATGGTTAGATGTATCAAAGATGAAACGCAAAGGGTTTTAGTCAAAGATGAGGAGATTAAGGAGAGATGGAAAGATTATTTTGATAAGCTATTTAATGGAAGTCATGCTCAGAATCTTGGAGACTTTTCCATTCCTTTTCATGAGATGAATAGTGACTTCATGCGCAAGATTCAAAAGAAAGAAATTGCAAAGGCTTTTAAGAAAATGAAATCAAGAAGGGCAGTTGGCCCAGATGGTATACCTATCGAGGCTTGGAAATGCTTGGGAGATAAAGGTTTAGAATGGTTGACAAATTTTTTCAACAAGATTTGGAGGACAAATAAGATGCCTAATGAGTGGAGGAAGAGTACTTTAGTGCCTCTATATAAGAATAAGGGTGATATACAAGATTGCACAAACTATCGTGGTATAAAACTCATGAGTCATGCTATGAAACTTTGAGAGAGGGTGATTGAGTATAGGTTGAGGAAGGTTATCATGATATCGAAGAATCAATTTGGTTTTATGCCTGGAAGATCAACTATGGAAGCTATACATCTTCTTAGACAACTTATTAAGAGATATAGAGAGAAGAATAAAGATTTGCATATGTTTTTTATTGATTTGGAGAAGGCATACGATAGAGTACCTAGGGATGTTCTCTGGTGGACAATGATGAAGAAAGGTTCTCTCAAGTACATTAGTATAATTAAAGATATGTACAAAGGAGTAGTAACCAATGTCCGCATGTGTGGAGGGGTGACAACCAATTTTCCTATAACGGTTGGGTTACATCAAGGATCTGCATTAAGCCATTTCCTATTTGCTATAGTGATGGATGTGCTTACGAGATCAATTCAAGAAAATGTACCGTGGTGTATGTTGTTTGCATATGATATTATTTTGATTGATGAGTCTAGAGCTGGGGTTAATGCTAAGTTAGAAGTATGGAGACAGACATTGGAAGCAAGAGGTTTTAAGTTGAGTAAGAGTAAGACAAAATATATGGAATGTCGGTTTAGTAAGCAACGAAGTAGTGATGGGAGTGTAGTGAAGCTTGGTGAGCAAGAAATACCGGTGGATGATTGTTTCAAATATTTGGGATCTATCATTCAAAAGTATGAAAAAATTGATGGAGATGTAAATCATAGGATAAAGGTTGGGTGGATGAAATGGAAAAGTGCAACTGAAGTGTTGTGCGATCGTAGAATGCCATTGCGGTTGAAGGAAAAGTTTTATAGGACGACAATTAGGCCCGCTTTACTATAGGGTACATAATGTTGGGCTGCCAAGAGACATCATATTCAAAAAATGAGTGTAGCTGAGATGTGTATGCTTAGATGGATGTGTGGAAATCAAGGTTTTAAAACCCGTGACTCGGAACTCGACTCATTCTTTATTGACTCGTGACTCGGCGGGTCAACTCGGTGACTCGGACCGGGTTTTGTTAACTTTTGATTTTAAAAGAAAAACAATATATAATTTGTCTGAAACCATGTTTTTGAGTAAACATAGTCTCCAAATGTCTGTAAGAATATAAAAACAACTGCAAAGAGCTATAGAGGTTTGCTTGAATAATTGAATTTGATATATATACAAGCACTTTGACTAATTCATGACTTGAATTAGAGGATTTGGTCACCATGAGTTCAGTTTGCTACTACCTAAGGTTCCTAAAATGGCCAATCATATATGCTAGCTTGTTTTAAAAGTTTTAATTCCCTCTCTAACAAATCCATAAATGTAAAATAGGGATATATGTGCATATTGAAAGTTTACAAAATGCCCAATATCAACATAAATAAGCAATTTTCTCATGTATAAAACTATACAGGAAATATATTAATGGCACAACTATAAAAAGACTACTAATATTTGAATATGTACAATGCTTGTTCACATAACAAATGGATGATGAAACCTAAATGTGACTTCCCATAGGCACAGTTGACCCTCCATATATAGTGAGAATCATTTCTTTAAAATATTTTGCTAGAATAAGTTGATAACACAGGGTGAACAGTAGTTCGAACAACATGGTGATTTTATTCTATGGATTTAAATGCTTTTTTATCTTTAAATGATTTTTATTTTCTTTTTTATACAAAATCTGGGGGTAACCCTTGTTAAAATATATGTACTTATATATTTCAAAATTGTAATTTGAAACTCAAAAACAAATTTCAAACATCGCAAAACTCGCCCGAGTAAGGCCGAGTCAAGCCCGAGTTTTGGCTAACCGAGTTTGCCTTGCCGGGTTGACTCGCTGGAGGGCCGAGCCGAGCCGAGTCAACGAGTTGACGCGGCGAGTTTTAAAACACTGGTGGAAATACAATAAAAGATAAGATTCGGAACGAGGAGATATGTAAGAAGGTAGGTGTTGCATCCATTGAAAATAAGATGAGAGAGAATCGTTTACGGTGGTTTGGACATATTCGGCGAAGGCCTAATGATGCTCCAGTTAGAAGGATGGAAAAATGGGAAAATATATTAGTTAAAAGAGGTCGGGGTAGGCCTAAGAAGACTTGGATGGAGATGATAGGAAAGGATATGAATGCTTTGAACCTCACCGAGGACATGGCATTGGATAGAAATGATTGGAGGAGAAGGATTCATGTGGAAGATGACCCAGAATGATTTTCTTTTTTGGTTCATATCGCCGACCCCAATTGTTTTGGGATGAAGGCGTAGTTGTTGTTGTTGTTGCATGAAGATGAATCATCTTCTAGAGATAAGGTCAGTGAGGGTGACTTGTTCAGACAATTTTTTAGCTCAGAATTGAACGACTGAAATTATCCCAGTTAAATTATTTTCTGCAGGTGGGCTGGTTGTGGAGCCTCCAGTTCATGGTGCTCAACATCAGGTGCCTTTCAGCTTCGCATCCTATTCTATAGGATTGGTTGACTTTGTTTCCTTTGTTGCTTATAATAGAGAAAAAATTATGCTTATTGGGGGCTTCAAATACAGAAAGGAGCTGAAGCTAGTTGAGGAAGATTGCTATCATTCATTCACAGAGATTCAAGAAGGATCCGAAGTTATTGTTGTTTCTAACAACAAGAAATGGAGTTATCCACTTTCAGCTGCACTGGAAGAACATGGAAGATCTGTTTCTGCTTGTGTTTTTACTGCGTCTTTTGAGATAGAGGGTATATCTTGTAGAGGCCCATTTATGGCTATGGGCTATATTTTTTTCATGCTTCCTAGGACTGATTCTTTGTATTGGAAGGATAAGCCACCTGATGGGTACCCTTAATAGGGTGATCAATTGTAATTCTTATTCTCATATGATTAATAGAATTCGAGGAAACTACCCAGTGTTTGTTTCTCAAATAAAAGTCTTGAAAATTTTTAAAGATTTTGGGCTGTTGATTTTTCAAACCCAGCCAACTCTTAAGAAATCATGCATGTAGATCACATATGTAAGTCAATTTTAAAAAGAAACAAGAAAACCCCCAAAAAAGCCATTTAGCATATTTCATTTGGTAGGTTTTCATCACTATATATATAGGTTAATATTTGGTGCTATTGAAGGCATGGAACTATTGAGCATAAATCAACTTCTTTTCATGTTTTTTAGTTTTTCTATTGTAAATCGAACCTTATGGATGTGATCTACAAGGGTTTTTTAGTTGAAAATGAGTTTTGAATAATGTGATTGTGACATATAAGCAGTTTTCTTAAGGGCTTCAAAAACCAATGGCCCACAAATGTGCTAAAATTTCACAACTTAAAAAATCATATTTTTGGATTGAAATTGCACGATCCAACGTTTGTTGATCCTTGGCAAACAAATCATGTTAAACACATCTATGTGGTCAGATTGAGTCTTTAAAGTTTGGACCTATGATTTTCAGCTCAATAGTTCTGTGCCTTCAATAGCACCAAATATTAACCCTATATATATATGTGTGTGTGTGTGTGTGTGTGTGTGTGTGTGTAAATTAAATGTGTAGGGCCTAACCAATAAATCAACTGGCTCTAACTGGTTTAAGAAGTCATAGTTGCAGGCCCTTTTTGCTTAGTCTGAATGTGTAGAAGTGTTTGACGTAGCTATAAGATAGTGCTTGTTTACTAGAAAACAAGCTTTTGATCAAATTTATTTCAATGGAGAAACTTTACATTTTATTGCAAAACTTTGGTGCAATATGAGCCAGTGATATTTGGATTTCCTTAGAAACTTATCTAAGCATAAAAATTTCCTAATCTCACACCATTTTTCACTAAATAAGTTATAAAGAACATATTTCTATTGTATGAATAGAAATACAAGCTACAATTACCACCTTTTAAACCAGCTAGTCCTTTAACAGGTAAGGATCTACTCATTTCTTGTGCGTGTGTGTGCATGCAAAATAAAGGGTTTGATAGAGATGCTATAAGTGTTTCAAGATCATACCAAGTAATTTGTCCCCTTGTCCATGTCCACGACATTCAGGAGAAACTGCGATACAAGCAACTTCCCCAGACTTCTCTTCGAAGTAAGGAAAAAGGGCAGCACATGCAATAATAGAACCATCTCTCTCCATAACGATGAATGAATCCAGTGCTTCACGTAACTTTGGATAGAAATATGTTAGAAGCATGTTTGATCTTCTGAAAAAGTACAAAGTACATGTCTAGTAATAAAAGGGTATAAAGTACATGACCATATGAAAATAAAAGAAATGTTCATGCATGCACCTCTTCAAGGGTCCTTCTAATCAAAGCACCAGAATTTTCTAAAGGTTGTATCACTTGCTTTATTCCAGGAATATCTTCCATTCTAGCCATCCTTGTCCCCTCATAAACATCACTGCAAAGAAATGTTAAAGTTATCATATAACACAAAGCTTGCATTGCAATTTTTATAAAAGAAAAAAGTTAAATCAGAGTTAACAAAAAAATTCATGGAGCAAAGAGCCTCAAATTTCTCCCATAGGTGAGGGGTGGACCTAGGGAACTTTATTTATATAGAAAACCCTCCAAAGGGTAATTACGCATGAGTTGCAAATGTTTACAACAATTACAATTTGCTTCCCTATGTGGCTTGACTAAAAATAAAGAAAAATTAGTGAAATATTGCATATCTGCTGCACGTGGTAACAATACAAATGATAATAGTACCCCTAACTGACAAAATCACAAAATATCTGCATGACAACAACAACTACCCAAAACAATTGGGGTCGGCGATATGAACCAAAAAAGAAAATCATTCTGGGTCTTCCACATGAATCCTTCTCCTCCAATCATTTTTATCCAATGCCATGTCCTCAGTGAGGTTCAAAGCATTCATATCCTTACCTATCACCTCCATCCATGTCTTCCTAGGCCTACCCCGACCTCTTTTAACTAATATATTTTCCCATTTCTCTATCCTTCTAACTGGAGCATCATTAGGCATTTGCCGAATATGTCCAAACCACCGTAAATGATTCTCTCATCTTATTTTCAATGGGTGCAACGCCTACCTTCTTACATATCTCCTTGTTCCGAATCTTATCTTTTATTGTATTTCCACACATCCATCTCAGCATACGCATCTCAGCTACACTCATTTTTTGAATATGATGTCTCTTGGCAGGTACCATATAGTAAAGCAGGCCTAATAGTTGTCCTATAAAACTTTTCCTTCGACCGCAATGGCATTCTACGATCGCACAACACTCCAGTTGCACTTTTTCATTTCATCCACCCAACCTTTATCCTATGATTTACATCTTCATCAAATTTCTCCGTACTTTTGAATGATAGATCCCAAATATTTGAAACAATCATCCACCGGTATTTCTTGCTCACCAAGCTTCACTACACTCCCATCACTACTTCTTTGCTTACTAAACCGACATTCCATGTATTCTGTCTTACTCTTACTCAACTTAAAACATCTTGCTTCCAATGTTTGTCTCCATAATTCTAACTTAGCATTAACCCCAACTCTAGACTCATCAATCAAAACAATATCGTCAGCAAACAACATACACCACAGCACATTTTCTTGAATTGATCTCGTAAGCTCATCCATCACTATAGCAAATAGGAAAAGGCTTAAAGCAGATCCTTGATGTAACCCAACCGTTATAGGAAAATTGGTTGTCACCCCTCCACAAGTGCGGACATTGGTTACTACTCCTTCATACATATCTTTAATTATACTAATGTACTTGAGAGAAACACCTTTCTTCATCATTGTCCACCAGAGAACGTCCCTAGGTACTTTATCGTATGCCTTCTCCAAATCAATAAAAACCATATGCAAATCTTTGTTCATCTCTCTATTTCTCTCAATAAGTTGTCTAAGAAGATGCATAGCTTCCATAGTTGATCTTCCAGGCATAAAACCAAATTGATTCTCTGATATCATGACAACCTTCCTCAACCTAGACTCAATCACCCTCTCCCAAAGTTTCATAGTATGACTCATGAGTTTTATACCACGATTGTTTGTGCAATCTTGTATATCACCCTTATTCTTATATAGAGGCACAAAAATTCTGCATGACAAAATCACAAAAATTCTGCATGCAGAATCTATTACATCTTAACACTCCCCTTCAATTTGTGCATCATTCTTGAACGTACAAAACTTGTCTTTCAAATAATGCATGCAGATCCCTCAATAAGTCATTTATGAAAATATCTAAAACTTGATCTTATCATAATACACTTAGGCTGTTAGGCATAATCTCTTCTGATTTCCGCTTCTCTTGCACAAAGTGATAATCATCTGGAAATGCTTTACTTTCTCATGCACTACAGGATTAGAAGGCCAAGCTATTGCTCTTTTATTAACATAAAATATGGATGACCCTCTGTAACTCTATCATCATGATCACTATTAATGTTTCCACCAAACACTGGCCATTGCTTTGTACCTGGCCTGAATACTAGATCTTGCAATACTTTTTTATTTACATAAGATTCTTCTCCAAGAAAACACAATAATCTAAAACTGATTTCTGGCATCTATCGAATTTTAATCATAAAAGCCAACAATTATTTGAACTTAAAGAGGCAGAATAATTTTTGTGATATAAGGTCATTACCCAATGTAGTTTTAAACGATGCCACAAAGACGTGGACACAAGGACACATGATGCGCTCGCAAGTTCAAATTTTTTTTTTGGAAAATAAGACACAAGGACACAGAAATTTTTAGTATTTTTAATCAATAAAAAAACTAATGTTTTGATATTTTAATGTTAAAAAAGCATTTTTATTGAAATAAAACCTTAAAATATTAAAAATAATAAAATTTTATCCATATGTGCCAGAGTATGTCCGCTTGTGTCACTGGGGGCACTCCACCAAAATGGTGTGTGTCCCTGTGACAGTTTTAAAATATCTCATTATCCTTTTTAAGGCCTCCACAGTAGGCTACCCATAAATTGACATGCTTGATTTACTGCATAAGATATGTCGGGCTTTGTTAGTATTAAATACTGCAAAGTGCCAGTCATACTCTGCATTTTCCTGGACCTTTGTGGAATTCTCCACATTCCTTGGAGAGTTTTCAATTCATTGCTGATGGGGCATCAATCGGCTCAACATTATGCATATTATATTTTGGAAGCATAGCAATAGCATATGTTTTTCAGAATTAATGTAGTATTTTCCCTAGCAACCTCAATCTCAAGAAATAACTTATCCAAACCTTTCATTACAAAAGTCTTGTTTAAGCACCATTTCAATCATTCAATCCACTGTTCAGAACTTCCCTAATAAAAAACTCATCAACGTATAAAAGAATAATAACAATACCATAGTAATCTGAGTACATAAACAATAAATTAGCAACTAACATATTTTTGAAACCAGAACCTTTAATCTCATTATCAAACATGTAAAGACCCGCTTCAATGCATAAATTGATCTCTTTAGCTGGCATATAGGTCTTCTAGGATTGGCTTCACAAAAGTCTACAAGTTCAACTTATTCATTCAGCTCACCATGAAGAAACACATTTTCAACATTAAGTTGATAAAGACACCAGTCATAAGATAATGAATGCAGTCGCAGACAACTAACAACCAAGCTGAAGGTTTCTTCACAATTAATCAGATGTTTCTGATTCTATCATTTTGCTACCAACCTCACTTTAAACCCTTCTAAGCTACCATCAGTACTATACACTCGACCTTATTCCAAATACATTTTTTTAACTTTTGGTCTTTCAACAATACCATCATTACAATTTCTTCAGCTAGAACTCAATGGAACAAGCATCTATCTTTAATGTCAAGTAAGAACATATGGAATTTTCAATTGAACATTTATCATAAGAGACAAAACTGATAAAAGTATCAGATCATCATAGGATGCCTTGGTTCATGTGATTGATTCTTTGTCAGATTGAAAAGGTGGTAACGCAGGAATTCAAGTACTAGGAGCATCTCCTTGTGACAAAACTGGTGAATGCATTGCTCTCGCCTGTCTTTAATAAACAATTGTAGCATTTCATACTCATTGTGCATATTGAGTAGCATTTGGAACATTTTGTAAGACATATTCTCTAATTTCATCAAGCTGGTGATTCATTAATTGTTGCATTTCACCATGATAAAATTGAGCAAAATCTCTCCTAGGCTGGTTGATTGGATAATTTCAAGTAACAATTGTTGATGGACAAAGATTCATCTTTATTTGCAGTATTCTATCCTGCATTTGTCAACTTTCCAAAAGAAATAGAACTTTGTCTCATTAAAGGTTACATGCTCAAAATGAGAAATTTTCTACTTAGGAAGAAATAGCACTTGAAACCTTTATGGAAGTTAAACTATCCAACAAAAGCACAATTCAATCTGAAAATTTCGGCATGAATATTGTATCTATTTTTAATGTTCTTGATGCTTAAATCCATGTTTTCGAATCCATGAACATGTCTGAAAATTTATGCATACATATTTCATGTATGTTTTATGTTCTTGATGCTTAAATCCATGTTTTCGCATACATGAACATGTCTAAAAAAATTTGCATACATATTTCATGTATTTTTTATGTTCTTGATGCTTAAATCCATGTTTTCGCATCTCTAAACATGTCTATAAATTTTCAGTTGTTAATATATATATATACCCATCAAGGGTATTTCGGTCTTTTTACTATAATAGGTGCCAGCCCATTAGGGGCTGATCATATTTTATTTTTTTTCTTTTATTCTTTTTATTTTTTTGTGTAATAAGTCTTTTCAGACTTGATGGGACAGCTCCATATAGCTATCGGAGCTGCCCCCAACGGTCATAAATATGGAGTTGCCCCCTTTGTATTATAAATAGGCCCTTGTATTTTCCACTCTTCTAAGAGTGCTTATATGTTTCGTATCGCTATTGACTATTATCATTTACGACGTCAGAACTCGTTAAATTATTGTTCACGGCACACATCGCAAATCCTTTTTGCGATATATTATAGAGGCGGAGGCGAATACAGCGATTGCTGGGCAGAAATGCTCTATCATAACGATGGCGACCTTAGTCAATGCCACACATTCTGAACAACAGACATCTATTTTCGATTAAAGTTTATTTATTTACGAGATCCACAGACGAAACGTGTCTGTTACATGTACTAATAAAGAATTAAACAATAAAATAAGTGACGCATTTTGGATTTAATATGTTTCATTACATGGTATCAGAGCTTTGATATTATTCCAACAGTATCAAGAGAAGGATCGTGATAACATCAAAAGGAGAATCGTGAGTTTGGTAAAATAACGAAACGTGGATCGTTGCATCAGGAAGCGCACCATCTCTCAAATCTTGTATTATTCTTCTTTTCTCTCTATATATATAATCTTTTTCTCTCTCTTCTTTATCTTTATTGTAAAAGAATGGAGAATGAAAGAGAAGTTATCATCTCAATTCTCGTATGACTCAATGATCCAAATTATGTAATGTGGGCATCCATAATGAAGCAAAAAATATAGGAAAGGGTCTATGGGGTTTGGTTGATGGTACCCTATGTCACATGGGTGCAGGTGCGGCACTCTCAAAAAACTTGGGTGCGGGGGTGCGGCAAAAATATAAAAAATTATATATATATATATATATATATATATATATATATATATATATATATATATATATATATATATACATAATTTTTATGTTTTAAAAGAAAAAATAAATCTTGTGATGTTTCGGAAAACCCCACCCCTGTATGGGTCGAACTAGGGTCGGGTCTGGACCCGACCGGACCCAAACTAAATACCCCACCCCCGTGCTTTTACAAAGCAACAGAGGGGTTAGGGTTTTCTAATTCGAGAAAACCCTCCCCACCTCCGCCGCTTGTCCTGGTCTCTCCTCACGTCCGACCTCCAGCCGACGGCTCGCCAGAACGTCGACCGATAGCCTAACCCCCCCCCCCCCCCCCATGTGCTCATCCCTCTCCCTCTCTTTGTTACCATCTCCTCCCCTTCGGTTTCCCTCCCTCTCGAGCTCCCTCAGTCACCGGAATCCTGACGAACCCCACCGCTCGTTTTTCCCTCTCTCTCACGACATTTTTCCAACAGTCAACCCCCCTCCTGCGGGCACCCTGTTCGCCGGCGACTTCAGCGCCCTCCGCGGCATTCTCAGGTAAATCCCCCTTCCCCCGAGTCTTCTTCTTTCTTATCCTTCCCCCGAGTCTTCTTCTCTCTTCTCCTTCTCCCTCGACCTTCTCGCGGGCACCCTGTTTGTCGGCAAACTTGGGAGCATTTTTTGGGGGTTCAAAAAATGGACACAAATGACCCTGGGTACGTTGACCGCACCCAGGGTCCCGTTGACCACACCGAGTGTCGCACCCGTGTCACGTCGACGCGGGTATGGCACCCAGTTTGTCGAGTCCCTATGACTTAGATGGTACCGAAAAAGAGCCCAAACTCACCCTTACCAAAATTGAAAATGGAAAGAAAGTTGTTCTTCAAGGAAAGGAAATGTCAAAAGTTGTTTCCGATTATGAAAAGAAATGGAAAGAATGGAGAATGAGACATTTCAATATAATTTGATGGCTCATCAATAGCGTGGATATTCACAAGTGCTCTAGTCTAGCGAAATTTGATTTCGCTAGTTATGCATAGAAATATCTTAAAGACATGTATAGTCTTAAAGATATTGCTCACATATGCAATATTCAAAACAAAGTAAGAATTATGACTAAAGGAGAGATGAACCTTAGGAAAAATTATAATGCACTCTCTCTCCTTTGAGATGAATTGGCTCTATGGCATTGCCCTCAAGATGTAGAACTTCGTAAGAACCAAATTAAAACGGAGCATTTCTACCAATTCATTAACGGGCTTAAACTCGAATTTAAAGGAACCCAAGTCGGCTCTCCTTCATAGAGGAGGTGTACCAACCATAGTTGAAATTCTTGAGGAGTTAACTATACAAAAAAATATATTAAGAAACCATCTGCCTCAAAAGATGAAAAATTTGTGTTTGCTATGTCAAAGCCCAGTAATCACACTAGGAGTTATAAACCTTCTCACTTTGTGAAAAATGAGAATGGAAGAAACCCCAGTAACTATGAAAGAAGTGATAAAAGAGGAGATCATGAATACAGAAAAAGCTGGCAAAATCATATGCTATCATTGTTATGAACCAAGACATATCAAGCCCTTTTGTCCCAAAAAAAAGAAAGATGGTCATAGAGATGACAAAAGAGTTGCTTTGGTTGAAAGGAATGATATAGATGACTCCAAATGTATCGGCTCGCTATCTTTGGCTCAACTAATGGAGGCATTACAACCAATGTTCAAAACTTAAGATTCTTCATTCTCGGGAGCGGCCATATTCACAAGGGGTGACCCTAGTAAGACTTTCTAGATCCTTGATTCCGGTGCATTTTTTTATATGACTCCAAATGAGTCCATATTATCGGAATGACATACTAACTCAAATAATTCTTATGTTTCAAGTGTTGATGAAAGATCTTTAAAAATCAATAGTTTTAGAATTTTTCAAAAACAACCAATCTTTCAAATACCAAATATTAGAGTAATACCAAAATTAAATTTAAAACTCTTACATGTTTCTTAAATTATGGATCATGAATGCAAACAATTTTCATCTAAAGGTTATTTATTATAGAATTTTAAGTTCGGGAAGCCGATTGAGCAAGGCCATAGAAGAGATCTCTATGTAATGGACAATCTTGAGTTATCAAAACAAACTTCTTGTAATTTTATGAAAAAGAAAGATATAGAAAATGGGCACAAAAGACTAGGACATCCTAGCGTGTCCAAATTACACTTGTTTTCATTTCTTACAAGTTATAAAGAAAGAGATTTTGTTTGTGAAGATTGCATTCTTGGCAAAATGAAGTCTTTGCCCTTTAGACCAAGACATTTTATATCTAAAAATTCATTTGAATTAGTGCATTCGGATGTGTGGGGACCAGCTCCTGTTGTATCCAAAGGAGATGTATCCTATTATGTTGTGTTTGTAGACGACTATAGTAAATATTTTTTCTTAAACAAAAATCAGAAGTATTTGATTGTTTTAAAAAAAAAATCATTGCTATATAAAGAATCAATTTAAAACCAATATTCAAATCTTTAGAACCGATTCTGGGAGAGAATTTGTATCAAAAGAATTCGAAAATTACCTTGGTCTACATGAGATTGTCCATCAAAAACTTGTGCATACACTCCTCAATAAAATGGACTAGCCGAGAGGAAGCATACGCATTATTGAGACCACTAGAACACTTCTTTTGTCTAGAAATGTTCTAAAAGGTTTTTGGGCTGAAGCCGCCCTTATGGCAGTATATTTGATAAATACAATGCCTTCAAAAAACATTGAAAATATCTCTCCTATTGAAAAACTATTTAAAACATCTCCCGATTATAAAAGGTTAAGAGTTTTTAGATGTAAATATTTTGTCCTTACCAATAAGAATGATAAACTTTCTCCAAAAGCAATCCCTTGTGTTTTTTAGGCTATGTCGAAAACCAAAAGGGATATAAATGTTATAACATTGAAAGAAACAAATTATATGTTTCTCGAAATGTTACTTTTCCTGAAAATGAAATTGCTTTTAGCAAAGAAAAAATCGAAGAGAGTTGTGATTATTCGTTTCTTTTATACATTGTCAATGAACATAAAAGGTGTGAAAACATTCATGATGTGCATGAGAGTGAAAATGAAGACACTCATGATGCAAATGAGAATATAAATGAGGTTCTTAATAATATAGATTTATCTCATAATAACATACAAACATATTCTCGACGTACTGAAGATCATCCACCAAGTACTTTAGAAAGATATTCTCAAAATCAAGATGTAGATTCTTCTAATCTTAGAAAATATATAAGAATTTCAAAAGTTCCTAGTAGATTTGTATTCTATGATTCCTTTGAACCAAAGTATAGAACATGCCTAATGGTCATACACTCATATTCAAAACTGACATCTTACCATAAGGCTAAAAATCATCAAGAATAGATTAAGGCAATAAATGATGAATTAGAAGCATTGAAAAAGGAAAAAACTTGAAAAATCCAAGCATTGCCTAAAGAGATGAAGACTATAGGATCTAGATGGCTCTACAAGATAAAAACTAAATGGGATGGAACATTAGAAAGATACAAAGCTAGGTTAGTAGCCATGGGATATAGTCAAGAATATGGAATAGACTACGACGAGACAGTTGCTCCAATTGCTCAAATGACCTCTATTAGAACTCTCATTTATATAACATCAATTAAAAAATGGTCTATCTTTCAAATGAACGTAAAAAAATATTTTTTTGAATGGTAATAGGAATGAAAAGGTTTACATGGATCCTCCACTAGGTTGAATTTAGCACATGGGAAAGAAAACCCTTCGGTTACGAAAAGCCTTGTATGGCTTAAAACAAGTTCCCAAAGCTTGGTATGATAGGTTCAGTAGTGCGATGACACAACTTCATTTTAAATCTTGTTTTATTGATACTGTGTTATTTGTTAAGTCTTCCAATGCAGGAATATTGATATTACTACTTTACGTAGATGATATGATAATCCCAAGATGTCACAAGCAGGGAGTTAATCATATCAAAGATGCGCTTAAAGACAACTTTGATATGACAGCCCTTGGTTTTTCTCGATATTTTCTTAGAATAGAAGTGGCTTACTCACCTCGTGATTCTTTTTGTCAGAGACTAAGTATGCAACAGAGATCATTGAACGATCAAGACTCTCGGATGAAAAACGGGTCGATACTCCAGAAGTCATAAATGCAAAAATAAAGAAAGATGATTGAGAACCTCTACAAGATCCAATTCCATACAGACAAATGATTAGAGCTTTGTTTTATCTTTCTATTACTCGTCCTGATATTTCTCATGTTATTCACTTTGTTAGTCAATTTCAACATGCTCACACTACAATACATATGAGTTCTGTAATGAGAATTGTTAGATATATTAAAAATTCCATCAATCATGGATTGTTTTATCACCTTCTTCCTCGTTAGAAATCATTGCATATTTTGATTCTAACTGGGGAGCGGATGTAAATGATAAACGCCCAACCATTGGTTTATATGTATTTATAGGTGATTCCCTAATTTCATGGTGATGCAAAAAACAGCAGAAGGTGTCGCTTTCCTCCATTGAAGTTGAGTATCGTGTCATGACAACGACTACATCTGAGTTAATATGGTTGCGACAACTACTAGAGGACTTGGGAATTCACATCGCAGAACCCTCAAGACTATGTTGTGATAACAAGAATGCGGTCCACATTACAAGCAATCATACATTCCATGAGAGGACAAAACATATTGAAATGGATTGTCACTATATTTGTGAAGAATTTCTAAGAAAAACTAGCACATTGCCTTACGTTCCATCGGATTACCAACTCGCGGACTTCTTCACTAAAGCGCTCCCGTCACCTTGATTTCATTACACCGTATGTTGGTTTTGTTTTGTATATCTTGATGTATGAAAACATATTTTTTTCTGCATCGTTAACCATGCATGTGTTTCGAGCTAGTTATGTTCAGGATGTGACAACAATCATGTTGTTGGCATGATGTTGTTCACACTCGTTATATGAGAGCATACATCCTGCCAACATATTCATGTGTGCATGTTGCTGGTCATACAAGCAATGTTCAAAAGAAAACACGCATGCTGCCTATGCATGTAACCGATTTTGCATAAGAGTTGTTTGTAATCTATGTCACATGGGTGCGGGTGCGGGTGCGGGTGCGACACGGGTGCGGCGCAATTCCAAAAAAATTGGACACGAGGACTCGGCTATATATATATATATATATATATATATATATATATATATATATATATATATATATATATATATATATATATATATATATATATATATATTAAAAAATATATATTATAAATATATATATTTTAAATATTATAATTATATATATATAACAATAAATTAACACATAAAGATTGTAAATTTTAAAGCAAAAGAAAAAGCAATTCTTAACAACACAAACTTACCAAAATATAACACATAAAGAAGCTTGTGAGTATGATAAACAACAAAACTTATCATAAATCTGCCTCATCGTCTGAATTAGAAGGAAGAACAGGATCAAGGTAGTCCATGTTGAGAGTATGTAAATTATCTCTTTTCCCTCCAAGTCAAAATCTTCTGGATTTACATCCCAATTCTTGGATGGTCCACAACTGCATCAAAAAATCACTATATTAGTATCTAACTTAAAACTTTGAATACAAATATTTAAATACAAACTTTGAATACAAAGAAAAAAAAATACCTATACTCTTCTTTGGTGAGGCGAGAAATTAATCATAGATTTGAGTGAACATATACCAAATCCTCTGCTCTTTTACTAGTGAGTTTGTTTCTTTTAATGTTGTGAATTTGAGCATATGTACTCCAATTTCTTTCACAACAAAATGATGTAGCAGGTTGGGATAACAACTTCATTGCAAGACGTTGCAGATTTGGTGTCTCTGATCCATATGTTGCCCACCAGTTAAGGGGATTTTTCTCGTCCCTTGCCACAAGTGCTGCTAAAGAATCAAATCTCCCAGTAGAAAACTTGCCAAACTCATTATTTACAACCTTAAACATGTGAGGATCATTAAAAAGTCTTCCCAAATATATCATTCTATTTCTTGATATCTCAGGATCTTCATTTGGAGAAACACGACCAACACCTGCTGTCAACCATTTTTTTGCATAGTATTTTGGATTGAGAGAGTGTGCCATGCAATGCAAAGGTGTATTATTTTTATCCCATCTTCTCACTAAAACTGAATGTACATGATTATAAAATTCTGAATCATCAAGTGCAATATCTTTCTTCTCATGTTTAAAAATGATACTTTGAACTTTTTCAATCATATTGTCCCACATTTCATAAATTCTATGAAGCATGGGTACATCTCTGTCAACTTCTCTCAGCATTTCCCAAATAGGCTCTGTAAATTCAACAAAATATGTAATTTTATCCCACCAAAAATCATCACAGATGCATTTTTTGATAGCTTGAGCCTTGACATCATCTTCAGTACGATAAAAATCCCAATCTTGATCAGCCACCATCATCATCAATGCATTCTTGAGTTGCTTAATTCTTTTTATCATAACAATGAGAGAAGCAAAACGAGTTTCAGCAACTTTCAGTAACTTGAGATCAGAATGCCTATTAAATATAGAAAGGGCATGATGATGGTTTACAACAAAATTTCTAATATTTCGAACATCATGCTCTATTTCCTCAATCCATAAGCACATTTCATGTGCATGTGCATCATCTTTTGATGGATTGCATATACTCTTAAGTGCCAAATTTAAACTGTGTGCTGCACAAGGAGTCCAAAAAATATGTAAATATGTATCTTCACTTGCCAAATTCATTCCTGCACGACTGCAAACTGGAGCATTGTCAGTAATGATTTGCACCACCCTTTCTTCACCCACTTCTTTTATCACTTCAACAAATAATCTCTTTAAATATTCAGCATCTTTATACTCTCCAGATGCATCAACAGTATTCAAAAAGATTGGCCCATTTAGTGAGTAAGCAATGAAGTTTATCAGTGGTCGCCTTTGTATATCAGTCCACCCATCAGAAACAATCGACACTCCATGTCGTTTCCATGCAAATTTTTGGGTCTCTAGCAAGTCTTCAATTCTATTTTTTTCCTATGCAAGAATGACTGTTCTTAGTTTTTCTGAACTAGGAGGCACATAACCACTCAAATTGCAATTAGCCAAAGATGTAATCATATCTTGCCAGTATGGACTTCTAGCTACATTAAAAGGAATTGAGCTTGAGTAAAAGAATCGACCAATCTTTTTATCAATTTCTGCTCTTGCCATGTTTTTGAATGACGCTTGTATTGTTTTATTGCTTTCCATCTTTCTTTTCTTTAAAAGCTCTTATTGTGTATCACTAGCAGTAGGAAAAGACAAATTAATCGAATCGCTTTTCATCTCTGCAATTTTCTTCTTTTCAGCTTTCTCTTGTTCTTTTTTTAATTGCTTTAACATGTCTTTGTCAACCCCAGAACATGCCCTAATTCCTTGACCACGAATATACAAAAGATGTGCTTTCACACGCGTATAAGAACCTGTGAAAACAGTCTTACATAGATTACAATGAAACTGCACATTCCCACCACCACCACTACTAGCTTTTATCCCTTTTGTCACAAGCCTCCAAAGTGGTTGAGAAACATCTAATTTAGGGTTAGAACTTGAACCAAATGTATTGACACTACCGCTAGAACTCGCCATTATATCTGAAAAGTGAAAACTGAAAAGAAAATAAGTAAATAAAATAAAGTTAATATTAATAAACACTACCTCTATGAATGGGAAACACAGGGAGCGGCCGAGCCCCTCCCCTGCGAAAACAGGGAATATTGGAGGGGCCGAGCCCCTCTTCTGCGAGCAGAGGGTGCAGGGAGGGGGGCCGAGCCCCTCCTCTATGAGTCGGAAGCACAGGGAGGGGTCGAGCCCCTCCCCTGCGAGCAGAGGGTGCAGGGAGGGGGGCCGAGCCCCTCCTCTATGAGTCGGAAGCACAGGGAGGGGTCGAGCCCCTCCCCTGCGAGCAGAGGGTGCAGGGAGGGGGGCCGAGCCCCTCCTCTATGAGTCGGAAGCACAGGGAGGGGCTCGAGCCCCTCCTCTATGAGTCAGAAGCACAGGGAGGGGCCGAGCCCCTCCCCTGCGAGCAGAGGGTGCAGGGAGGGGGGCCGAGCCCCTCCTCTATGAGTTGGAAGCACAGGGAGGGGCCGAGCCCCTCCCCTGCGAGCAGAGGGTGCAAGGAGGGGGGCTGAGCCCCTCCTCTATGAGTCGGAAGCACAGGGAGGGGCCGAGCCCCTCCCCTGCGTGCAAATGGTGCAAGGAGGGAGGCTACGAGCAGAGGGTGCAGGAGGGTCGACATACTTGACGGAGGAGGAGACGGTGGCTACCTGTCGCCGGAGTTCGGATCGTCGGCGTGGGTGCAGGAGAAAGCTGCAGGGGCTGAGGGGGAGAGGCAAAATCGAGAGGGTAAGCCCCTCTCCCTGTCGATAAACCCCTTTTAGGGTTCGGCTGCCAAAAAATGGATCTGGGTCGGGTTTGGACCCGACCCGACCCGGATCCAAAACTTATTTTAAAACTCGAAATGGACAATTTTGGACTCGGTCAAAGTTGACCGAGTCCAAAATGTAGACGGACTCGGCCTGGACTCGTTGACCGAGTCTGACTCGGCGTTGACCGAGTCCGACTCGGCGTTGACCGAGTCCGGGCCGAGTCTGAAGTCGCACCCGAGTCCGCACCCGTGTCGGGGCGTGTCGACGCAGGTGCGGCAACCCTTTAGCCGAGTCCATGTTACATAGTTTGTAATGCATGTAACAGGGTCTACATAGTGTTGTTTATACATGTTAATTTCACACGCATAGTGTTGTTCACAATACAACTGTGACCGCAATCATGTTGCTAGCATGATGTTGTCCACATATATGCAGTGACATCATATGATATGTGTGTTGCTTATAGAGTTGCCAGTCGAGGAAGCGGAAGCGAGAAGCGATACGAGAAGCGGAAGCGAGAAGCGAAGCACTTTCAAAATTTTAGGAAGTGTGGGACGACTTAGAAACGAACCAGAAATCATCTCGGAACTGACCTAGAAAGCGAACTAGAAGCGACTTAGGAAGCGAAGAAAGGAAAAAAATAAAAATAAAATAAAAATACAAAAAAATGATAAAAAGTGGAATGCGTGCTTCCCAAATTTTTATTTTATGATTCAAGGAAGCGCGCTTCCCCACTCCATATGACGCTTCCGGTAACTCTGGTTGCTTATATACGAATGCAGCAACAACAGGTATGTTTTATTGCGGTATATATATATATATATATATTATATTATATTGCCGCATACATACATATATATGCATATCGTTGCAATTGTCGCATTGAGGTTGCAGTTAATGCATTCGAAAATATGATATTTTTTGTTGAAATTGTAGAATTTGATCGGTATGGAATATTCATCTAAATCTGAGATGAATAGAGGATGAAACTAGTCGATTCTAAAAAGTTTAGTTTTTGGCTAATGTGATGAATTTGAAAAAAATGCATTTGTTCATTTGCCATAAATATGCACTAATGATTGTGTTCCCTTGCGACTTACAGTGTACAGTTGCGCTTAGAGTCTGTTTTGCTTTTGTTGAGTCTGGTGTAAGCTGCCCGGTTCAGGTGAATCAATACCCCGAAGGGGCAGTCCGTATACTTGAACTGTAATAGCTTGCAGGCAAAATTGTGAATGAAGTAAATGCGTTAAGCTTTCTTTTGTTCACCCTCATTGTGATTGCTTCTTGTGATTGCAATTTCTCTCCCACTATTCTCTTTTGCTCTCTTACACTCTGATTCCAAGCTTTCGCGATCGGCAAGCGAGCTGACGAGTAGGCTAGCGGCGGTGAGGAAGGATTGTCGCGCCGCGCTGGTCCATTGAAGAAAATAGGCCCGTGACAAGTGGTACCAGAGCCCGTTCTCGTGCTAGAGAAGGGACTCCGGAGTCGATGTCGACAGGCTGCGATTTGTGAGCAAAACATCATGGCGCCTTATCAAAACTTGTGCAACACCAAAGGCAAGGCAGTTGCTGAAGCTGAGGAGATGGGTTCACCTCGGGGCCAAGAAGAGTTGGCTGCAACTGTTAACAAGCTGGTGGAAGAAGTGACTTCGCATGATGAAGCGATTTCACGCGCATGTGAATCATTCAATAGACTGAATGATGTGGTGGCGAGCCTGCAAGAGCAGGTAACCTTATTAATGGGGCAAGTCACTTCGTTGACGACTATAGTGGCCGACTTGCAGACTGAAGTAGGGGAGCTTCAGTTGAAGAACAGTACGTTGCAGCGGACGGTGACCTTAAAGAGTAAGACCTAGCATCCAGAATGAGAACAGGGAAAAGACAGCCAACTGGCATATATCACTAGAGAACTAAACTCTTTGACTTTGTCATGAAGACTGAACCCCCTATCAAACCCTACCCAATAAAAGATCCAGCAGTGACATAGCCACATAGATCAACACAGTACACAAAACAAACAAGGCTACCACTGTCATTTTGTAAAATGATTGAATCAAGATTCTTGTGGCACTCTTATTTCAAGCTGGATATTAAACTTTCAGATATTCATAGTGAAGCTTACAAGAAGAGAAACATGGTAAGGGAAGTGTAGATGGATTACTCCTATGAAGTTGTCATCCATGCATATGGGTAGTCTCTACAAAAGTAACAAAAACAAGCATACTTTTATTGCCTCTAAGTAGCAAATGCAATAAAAGTATTTTATCCAATGTGATGAAAGGTGCATAGTTGTGCTCTTCTTATCACCTACACCTAGTAGGCAGTTGGGGATCTAATGATACTGGCTGAATTTCCATTGTTGGCTACACCAGGAAAGGCTATATGGCAGCATAGAACAGAACGGTGGGGATGCCCATGGGTGCAAAAGTGTCAACATTTACAAGAAAAGGCAAATTCCCAGCAGGAAATAATACCAATGAAAATACATTTTTGTCAAACACAAAAACATATGATGCAGAAGAAACAGGAGAATTTTAGGTAATGAACACAAAGTAATCAAACAGAATTCATGAAACTTCAATGTAGACAGCAAGAATTAATAAAATAAACAAAGAATATTGTAAACTAGCAGGATTAAAATTACATAAGCAACAACATACCTAGCCACCATCGTCCCAACTCCATCTCTGGTAAACAGTTCAAGTAATAGAGCTCCCCGTAAAGTACCATCTAACAGATGCACTCTTTGAACTCCACCCTACATTATGTCATTCTAGAAAGTAAATAAAGTATATGCTAAAGTTACATGCCTTCACCATAATTCATAAGCCTTACCCAATTAGACATCTTCAGAAAAAATGTAGTAAGCAATATATATAAAGACTAAGTTTCCAGCTCAGTAGAAAAGCCTTGGAATTCTTTCATTTCTAATGCTTCATTAAGGAGTGCATTTGGATAATTTGGAGAATTCTCATGGAAAAGTGAAATCTCAATCCCAAAAAAAATATCAAGAAAGAGAATTCTCAATTTCTAGATTTCTGCTGTTTGGGTAACTCGAACATGACAATTCCTTTTCTTTGAGAATTCTCGAATTATTGTTTGGTTTTACCATGAAATTCATGCGAACACTTTCATTCTTAGTTAAAGGAGTAGGTCTTCCAGTATGATGAAAACGGGTAGGACACATTTGGATAATATGCACTACTAAATCCTACCTAATTAAATTTTGCCTAATCAAAATTTGATTCAAATTCAAATGAAAAAATATTATCGAATTTATCGGATATGTATATCTGAGCCACAAAAATGTCAATCATGAAAAGAAAGTGGGCTCTGCTGCTAGGTGGTTGATATAAAAGGACTTCAAAAGGATCTTCGGTCCCATCATATTTGGCACAATATGAGTTACAAACCATTTTGATTTTATCATTGGCTGGTTTGGATCCTTAAGTAAATGAACTTCAAGGTGTTAGGCTTTATACAGACCCATGATAATGAGAAAGTATCTTCAACAAGATACTATAATCAAGATCCAATATTCTTGATGAAAGACAAGTGCACACATACACAATAAGAACACTTGTGCACAAAGGCACAAACCAATCAATCTCACAAATGCACTAAAAGAAAGAATATAATCTTTAATGAACACTTGGGCTTTGACCATAACAAAATACAAAGAGAAGGGCTCTATTTATAGAACAACAAAAAGGCATTTTGTGGGCCTTGGAGGGGCTCCACTCACAAAGTACAATAATTAAAAAAGAAAAAGAAAAAAAGAAAAGTAAAAAATATACAAACATATTTAAAAAGATGAATATACATAAAAAGAGAAAAAGACTAAAATACCCCTATGATTGATGACTATTTGTATATATATAATTAGATAGATACATGTACATGTATATGAAATATATATGTATATGTATCTCTCTTTATATATATAAAATATATAAGCATTACAATGATTTGGTATTATGATTTAACACCCCCCTCAAACTTTGGTCATTGTGACCGGAAGTTTGCCAAGAAGGAAGTTGAACTGTGAAGAACACAGTCTTTGGTAAAAAAATTTGCCAACTGATATTCTGAAGTTACGTACGAAAGATTTATGACTCCTTTCAGATATGTTTCTCGAGCATAGTGGCAGTCCATCTCAATGTGTTTAGTCTGCTCATGAAATATATGATTTTTAGCAATATAAATTACACTCTTGTTATCACAGCAAAGCTTGGTGGGCCCTTCTACATTGATCCCCATGTCTTCTAATAGCTGATGAATCCATGCAATTTCCATGGTAGTAGTTCTCATGGCTCGATATTCAGCTTCGGTAGAGGATAAAGACATTTTTTGTTGTTTCTTACATCTCCATGAGATCAGCAAGTCTCCTAAAAATATACAAAAACCAGTGGTGGAGTGACAATTATTTGAGTCACCTCAACAGTCAGAGTCAGTATAAGCAATTAATTTTAATTCAGAAGAAAAACATAAGAATACTCCCTTATTTAGTGTACCCTTTATGTATCTTATAATCCGCAATATGACACTCATGTGAACCGATGTTGGTGCATGTTGGAACTGACTTTCAGTATGAACTGCATGAGAGATATCTAATCTAGTAATACTTAGATATATCAATGATTTCATAAGCTGCCTGTAGGGGGTGAGATCCGAAAGAGGGATGACATCATCAATCTTCATTTTGGCTCCTACTATAGCAGAAGTTTCACAAACCTTATCATCTGTAATACCTGACCTGTGAATAATCTCAGAGGCAAGCTTAGTTTGAGATAAAAAATACCCTCTATGAGAGTATGCTACTTCAATACCCAAAAAATAAGTTAGAAATCTCAAATCAGACATCTTAAATCCATCCTTTAAAATTGATTTTATGCTTCTAACACCTTTAGTATTACTTCCGGTTATTAGCATATCATCCACATACAGAAGAAGAATAGCAATCTGTGCATTGGTTTTTCTAACGAATAAAGCAGTGTCAGTGAAACAGGATGAAAAACCATTTTTTCTCATTGCAGAATTAAATATATCATACCAAGCCTTGGGGGCTTGCTTTAAACCATAAAGTGTTTTTCGAAGACCAAGCACTTTTCCTTTGGGAGTCTTCATTACTAACGGAGAATCCATATATACCTCTTCATTTAAATCACCATTTAAAAAGGCATTTTTAACATTCATTTGATAAATGTTTCATTTGTTAATTGAGACAACAGTGATTAGGCATCAGACAGTGACCATGCGGGACACAGGAGCAAATGTTTCTTCATAGTCAATCTCGTATTCTTGACTATATCTCTTTGCAATCAACCGAGCTTTATATCTCTCAAGAGATACATCGCTCTTAGTTTTCACCTTAAATACTCATCTACACCCTATTGCTTTCTTACCCTTAAGGAGATCTTGAAATTCCCAAGTTTTTGTCTTGTTGAGAGCTGAAGGCTCACATTCCATTGCTTTCAGCCATTCATCATTCTTTTTTGCTTCTTCAAAGTTTCTGGTTCTATATAAGAGTGAATGGCGCTAAGATAAGCTATATGTTTAGGTGTAAAGAAATCATACGAGATGAACCTAGAGGGCATCGCTTTACTTCTCTCAGTTCTTCGTAGGTTTACATCATTTGTTGAATTGGAGCTACCAGGTTCACTGTATTTTTCAATTGCACTTCTAAAGTTGTTTCTATCTCTATGGGTTACAGGATCTCTCGATGCCCCTTCATCAATAGGTTGGAAGGTAGGTGGATGGGAGGAAAAATTTTATTCATCTTCTTTATCATTAACATCATTATGAGTGAGTTCATCTCACTATCATCATCTTGTGCTACCAACTCAAATAAAAAGGAGTAATCCATGTTTTCTTTATAAGGTTCACTTCTCTCAAAACCGCTAACATTTTTCAGAAAACTCACATTTCTGAAAACATATAACTTATCATTTTTTATATCATAACATCGAAACCCTTTTTGGGTTTCGGAATATCCAAGAAAGGCACATGCAATGGCTTTTGGTGAAAGCTTGTCGTTCTTGTCAGTAAGGGCAAAGCATTTGTAACCGAAAATTCTCAACCGACTATAGTTGGGTTCTTTGGTATACAGCATTTCAAAAGGTGAGATATTGCTCAAATTTTTAGAAGGTAGCCGATTTATCAGATAGACAGACGCTAAGGCAGCTTCGGCCCAAAAACCTTTGGGGATATTTTGAGAAATAAGTAGAGTTCGAGTTGTCTCTATTATGTGTCTATGTTTTCTTTCGGCTAATACATTTTATTGAGGGGTTTTTGGACAGGATATTTGATGGAGAATATCATGACTTTCAAGATAATTTTTTAATTCACTTGAAAGATATTCTCCACCAGAGTCAGTCCTGAAATTTTTCAGATTTCCATTAAATTGATTTATAATCATCATATAATAGGTTTTAAAAGTCAAAAAATCTTCATATTTATGCTTAAGAAAAAATATCCAACAATATCTCGTGTAGTCGTCAACAAAAATGACATAATATGCAAAAACCCCTTTTGATAAAACTGATGTCGATCCTCGTACATCTGAATGTACAATTTCAAAAGGTCTTATTGTAAACATAGATCTTTAACCAAAAGGTAATTTTTTTCATTTTCCCAAGAGTACAATAGTTAAAAGTGAAATTACTTTTACATAGATTTTTAACAAAAGGTAAATGGAAAATTTTTACAACATTTGGATGTCCAAGTCTCTTGTGCCATACATTAATATCCTTTTGTTGAACAACATTACAAAATGGGTTCTTTGGAATTTGAAGGGAATCGACATAATAAAAATCGCCTTTGCTAGAGCCTTCCTCAATCAACCTCATATCCAACATTTGTTAGATGAAAATTTTATATCATAACCATGATCCGAGAGATGAGAAACCGAAAGCAAATTTAAGTTTAATTTGGGTATAAATCTAATTTTTGGAATAAAGAACCCTTGTTTTTCAAAATTTTCAATTCCTTTTACTTCAAGAGATGTTTCATCCGCGGTTGAAACAAATGATGGAGAAAAATTGTTTGAATATTTTGAAAAAGAACTAATACTTGGGGACATGTGAAATGAAACACCCGAATCTAAAAGCCACGAGGTCTTACCGGGAGGAGAAGAAATTGACATAGCGGCTCCGAAAATAGCCCCCTTCAGAAGAGGTTGAAGTGCATCCACAATTTGTTGTAGTGAGAGAGCTCCATTAGAAGATGACGAGCACTCTTCGTTTTGAGGTTGGGATGTGGTAACCATAGCTAACAACTTCTTCCACTTTGGGTAAATAGGCTTGATGTGCACCGGTTCCTTACAAAAGTGGCACACAAGCTTGCTATAATCCCTCTTTTCACCTTGACCACTTGAACTTTGGTTTTGATTCTTGAAGTGGGGAGGCTTGTAGGTCCTTAAGTTGCTCCCCGGTCTTGAGACGGCATTAACACCTTCATTTTCTTCATTATTGGAGGGTGTTGCTAGAACACTCGGGTTATTCTTGCTTATACCCATACGAGTCTCTTCCCCACTTAGTTTAGTAATTACATCTTCAAGAGAGGGGGAAGTGAAGGCGGATAGAAGAGAACACCGAATTAGTTCGAATTCGGGCCTAAGACCATTCAAGAAATTAAAAAACGATCTTACACTAATTGTTTATGCTTAAGCTCAATAGCTTCTCCGCTCTATTTGGGCTCAAGCATGGCAAGCTCATCCCAAATGGAAGACAACTCCGCGAAATACTCTCTAATAGTAATTTCGTTTTGTTGAAGGGTCAAGGCCCTTTTTTGAAGGTAATATTTGTGGGACAAATCCCTTGAAGTGTACATCTTTTCAAGGTATTCTCACGCTTGAGAAGCTTTCTTGAACTTTATAATGTTGGCATTAATTCTTGTCTCAATGGATGAGAAAATCCACGAGAGGATTTTAAAGTTCCTCATATCCGATTCTTCATGCTTCTTACTATAATCTTCAAGCGCCTTGGCTCTTTCTTCTCCTTCAAGGATCTTTATTTATCCTCTCTCCATCAAAGTGATTTTAGGCTCCGGTTCCGGAATCGAGCATTGAACATAACCCCAAAGCCCTTTTCTTTAATATGAGCCTCCATGTTTCTGACCCAAACATGATAATTGAAGCCATTAAGTTTGAAACCGAGAGAGAAATGAGAGTCTTTTTCACCCATCAGAGAGGAGAAACAAGGGAAAAAGTTACGTACCAAAATAGAGTTCTAGATTTTTCTTGATAAAAGAGGCTTCTAAAATATTGGATGAATAAGAGAATCCATGCTAATCGCCAAAAATTTGAGGGCATGCTTTTCGAGGCACCAATAAAATGTGAGAATCCACACGATCTTCTTTCTTCAACCTTGCTTTGATGCCATGTGAAAGTATCTTCAACAAGATACTATAATCAAGATCCAATATTCTTGATGAAAGACAAGTGCACACATGCACAATAAGAACACTTGTGCACAAAGGCACAAACCAATCAATCTCACAAATGCACTAAAAGAAAGAATATAATCTTTATTGAACACTTGGGCTTTGACCATAACAAAATACAAAGAGAAGGGCACTATTTATAGAGCAACAAAAAGGCATTTTGTGGGCCTTGGAGGGGCTGCACATGTAGTCGTTGGAGGGACCCAACGACTATATGTAGGCCCCCCAAGGTACACAAAGTACAATAATTAAAAAAGAAAAAGAAAAAGAAAAGTAAAAAAATATACAAACATATTCAAAAAGGTGAATATGCGTAAAAAGAGAAAAAGACTAAAATACCCCTATGGCTAATGAATATTTGTATATATATAATTAGATAGATACATGTCCATATATATGTATATGTATCTCTCTTTATATATATAAAATATATATAAGCATTACAATGATTTGGTGTTACAATTTAACAGATAATAGATTTGGAACTATCAATAGGCATTGGATCCAAATATGCCTCAACTGGATCTGGATATTTAACAAGTTTTGGATAAGTCTAGTTGAAATGACACATAAAAAAAGGTCAATTGAGTTATTATGGATCACGGGCATAGATTGAGTTTGTTATGGATGATGGGTTAGGTTGAAGTTTGGGTAGGTAGATTGCTGGGTACATTGGGTCATGATTGGATCTAGGTAAGAATGATGAGTCATTGGAACTAGAATAGGTTGGAACAAATTTTGGATCACATTTTGTCGGTAATGGGTCTAGTTTGAACCTTATTCATATTCATAAAGATAATGGGTAATGGGTAATGGGTCTAGTTTGAACCTATCCATATTCATAAAGATAATGGTCCTAGTATTGACAGTTAAAAATGTAAATATATATACAATGTACATACATATGTATACATATATGTATTTGTATATATACATATATATATATATGTAAATAGTAACTAAGTTTTTAGTTTACTTTTTTCTTTTCTTTTTAGTTAGAAGTCAGCAAGAGTTGAGTAAAGTCAAGAGATGTTAGAGAGAGCCCAACAGTTCTATTTGGAGCCGTTGGGATCTCTCCCAACATCTCTTTTTGGAGACTCTCCTTTCTATATAAATAGGGGTGAAACCCCTTTTCTTTGCATGCTTCTTGCATGGGTTGAGATCAATAAAATTATTATTTTTTATCTTTTGTTCTTGTCCCCTTTAGTGGGTCTTTGTGAGTGAACTCGTTTGTGGTTATTTGTGTGTTCACTTTGGTATTTTGGTGGAACGCTTTTGAGTGTACACTTTTAGTGATTTAGTGAACATCTTTGGAAGAACTCATTTCCTTACATTAATGTGATTGGAGCTCTCTACAAGTTCAATTAAGTCTAATCTGATATGGGTGCGATAGATTAGGAATAAAAATTTGGTTCTGGTTCATAACCGAACGGCTTAAGTAGGGATTTGGTTCAAATTAGATCAGGTCTAGTGAGATTTGGGGCAAAAGCAGATCTGGGATAAGAGGGTTAAAAATGTAGTGGAGCCGGTTCTTCTTATGGTTGTGTCAAGATAGTACAGGAAGATGGGGTTTGGGTTAATGGGGCAAGCCGGTTCAGAACTGAACCTACTGGCTCCCAATTCTCCAACATCAAGATAGATTAGAGAGAGTAGACAAGGAAAGTTAGGATTTGGTACCCCCACCTGCCACTAGTGGCGTTGAAAGGGCAGAAGGTGGGGGTCCAGCCAGTCCTGGCCGCTGGCAGGCCACCGATCAGGTTCAGGCTTGTGGTGTGTCGCCACACACACACAGAGAGAGAGAGAGAGAGAGGTGAGGAGGAGACAGGACAACCCACCTTGAAACTTGGAAACCAAAGTTTCATGAATTCAAATTTCCGCTTGACTATGAGGGAATTTGAAATAAGGAAATTCTGGAGAAAGAGAATTTCCAAAACAAATTCTCAAACACATCCAAACATGAGAATCCACCTCTATGAGAAATGTGAATTCTCTTTCTCCATAATACCACTAGGATTACTGGAAACAATATAAGGTGGGAAACACGTTTCCTGGGAAACCGTTTCCGAAATGGGTAACACAGCATTTCCGAAACGTTTGGGAAACACCAAAAAAGTCATGAGAAACATGTTTCCCACACTATGGGAAACACATTTCGCATACTACAAAAAATGTTTCCCATGTGTTTCCCAAACATTTCCATTTTGTGGAATACATGCTATGTCACATGGGTGCGGGTACGGGGTACGGGTGCGACACGGGTGCAGAGCAATTTCAAAAATTTTGGACACATGGATACAGCTATATATATATATAACAATAATAAGATTGTAAATTTTAAAGCATGCCTCTTAAAATGTTGTGAACCAACTTAAAATAAATGGCTTCTTAAGTTGGACAAAATTAAAAATAAATGTGGATGGACTCGGCCCTAAAAATGGACAAATTAATTTTAATTTTAATAAATGGACAAAAATAGACTCGATCAAAGTTGACCGAGTCCAAAATGTGGACAAACTCGGCCCTGGTGCATTGACCGAGTCCGACACTTAGTTGACTGTGTCCGCCCCGTGTCCGAAGCAGCACCCGTGTCAGGGCGTGTCAACGCGGGTGCGTCGACCTTTTAGTTGAGTCAGTGTGACTTAGAATACATGTTTTTCATTCTTTTGTCTTATTAATTTATTATATTATTTTTTCTTAAATGTTTTCCATGTGTTTCTCAGTTGTTTTCCAGCTCGTTTCCTTATTTGTTTCTCGTTTTCCGTTTCACATGCACTTGAAAAACCTTGTTTCCCATTACTGTTTCCCAAGACATTTCTCGTTTTCATTTCCCTTTTTGGCATCCCTGATCCAAACATACCTTCAGTACACTCTTCAGCAAAAATTCCCCAAACACATAATAATTTGTTCCTATCATGACTTCACAATAATGATACCTCAGAGATGAGAGAAACTACTAACCTACTTTTTCATGAGCAAAACAATGGCATTATATACATTTTAGTGTGTCTATGCACGTATGCAATAATATACATATGTATGCATCAATGTTATTAAAAATGCACCTCAAGGCACAAAAAGTGTGCCTCACCCCAAGGCGATGCCCTTTGTGCCTTGAGGCGGAGGCATATCTCCCTAATCTTTCTCGTGTGTCTCGTCTCTCTCTCTTCTCTCTCGGCTCTCGACTCTCCCTTTCTCTCGTATCTCGACGCTAAGAAGAAGAAGACCTATAGGTACCGTCCCCTCTTCTTCTTCCCCTTTCTTCTTTCTCCCCCTCTTCGTTTTTCTCGTCTCGTTCTTCTTCCTCCGCTTCTTCTTCCTCCATTGTTTCTTCCTCTTTTCCTTTGTTCTTCTCTTTTGTTCTTCCTCCCTCTTCTTTTGATTGTTATTTGTATGTTTTTATTTTTCTAAATTTTTATTAGTTGGATTTTTATTTTCTTGTAAAAGCATGCAGAGTTAATTTTGTTGATTAATTTTTCTATAAAAGCCCAAAAGCATGTTGATTTTGTCGATATATGCATACTTATTAGTTTCTGAATTTTATTTGTTTCTGTGAATTTGTTAATTTTGTTGAATGATCAGATTTTATTTCTTAGATACTTACATAGATCAAGTTGTTGCATTAATGTTACTTTTACATGTTAATCTTATATTTTTTGGTATTTATTTGATATTTTCTATTTCTTATTGGTTGTTGCTTCGTCAATAAAGCATTTCTTTTATTTGTTTGCATTTGTATATATTTTTAAATGTTTTTTTTTAAGTTTTAAAAAAAATTGAGGCTTACGCTTTATGCCTCGCTTTAGTTTTTGGTGGAGTGCTACGCTGCGCCAACGCTTTTCACATTGGTACACATTTTGCAGAATAATGAACAAATACATATATATATATATATATATATATATGAGTGTGTCTGTGTGTCTTGTTTCTTTGATATGTGTCAGATTTTAAGACAATAACTTCAGCATATTTATGTAACATTTACAGGTCTTTTATATTTCAAGTAATCATAATTTATTCCAAATAACTTGCTGCAATAATAACTTGACACTTATATAATCAGATAAATGTAAATGTACCATGCTTGAATGGGTCCTGTCATCAATTTAATTCAGATAGTATATAGCACGTTTAGTTCATGATTCACGTTGTTCAATTATAATTTATTGGTGGAATGTCAAATTAGACAGCTATTACCCATTAAGAGTATAATATTAAAATTTAAACACACTCATATTCAAGGTGTCTGGAGCCAATGATTGTAATCCAGAGATGTGCATTCATTATAGACCACCCATCAGGTTTTAATCCAATTCAACACTTAAAACCAAAGGCCTGTTTGGAATCTCGCACGGATGGGCGTTTATGCATTTGGTGTTCCCAAGGAAAAATCTTGGTCAAAATCCCATGGTGGTCCCGTTTGGAATTTCGGCGCTAGGATGGGCATTTATGCATTTGGGATGGGAAGTGAGGTCCTTTCTCCTTTGTATTTACACTAAAGGATGGATTTGGCAGCTATAGGTAGCTGGTAAAGCAGCTGCTACTTCCTCAAATGCATAAACTCCATAAACGCCCATCCCAGCTACTGATCCCAAACAGGCCCCAATTGAAACTTTACTAGGTCTTGAATGCTCCAAACATAAGAGAGGGTACACTTGAACCCTGAAAAACTCAAGACAGGTTTCTGGTTTGGATTGGAAAAAACTCGGCAGTGTCCATCAAGTTCAGGCCTTGTCAGTACCAGAACCGCACAAGACAGACAGGCCAACTTTAGGTATACTACAGATGGGGTAATGTGTCGATGACCCATGAGACCAATCTTGAAACAACCTGCCTCTCTTGTTGCTTGAACTCCATAGCAAGCCTAGATATAATCAGAATGGACTCATAAACAAGAGAAGCATAGATGCTTGTGAGCAGTTTGGTACAATTAGCAGCCCCAAGAATTTGTGAAGGAAACATGCTTCAACAAAAATTCTGTTCCTAAGCTGGCAAGGCAAAAAGTATCATAATAAAAGCAATACATGCACCAACCAGATTACTATTGCAGTTCGTTTCTTACCCTGCACACATAAGCTGCAGCAGCTAACTCTGAAAGGTATCCACTCAATCTGCCTAACCGATCCTCTCCACCAATAGCAAACCCGTGTTCACCTGTCCATATGCCCTCTCCATTGCCAAAGCCCACTCCATTCTGGAATGTTGCATTGTATTTTTTTAGGGAGCCATTACTATTCTCAAGAGAATGGCTAGTTTCATGAGTATCAACACATCTAGGGGAAGCAACCTCATCTTCACTAACAGCTTTAACATAGTTAGCAGCAATTTCGCTCTGTTCAGCACGCTGTCGTATCAACATATCCGCATCTTGGAGAGACAAAAACTTAATAAGCCTACCATTCTCATCACGAATGGGACCATCCACAAAGCAGATCATTTTATCTGCTCCAATAGCTAGGGCACAAGCAGTTGCCACTTCATACATGCTGCAAGATAAAAAAATATTCACATTTTTCGGTAGTAAATACAGAAAAGGTAATTCCAGAAAATAATTATGATAGTATAGACATAGTCATGAAAAGAGTGGGTGGTACTGACAAAATATCCTCATATCAAAATAAAAGATGCTAATGTCATCAAACCGCTAACCATGAACTACCGATAAAATGAAATAAACATCAATATTAGCAGTCGAAGGCCAAGGCGAACAAAGTTGTTAGGCTAATACAGCTTACGCCAATTCTCATTAAAAGGGAGACTGAGGCATATCTTTAATATGAAAGGGATGCAAGTCGGTCGGATATGAATCAAAATCAAGCAAGATTGACCAACACAATATCGGGATCCTGATAAGTGGATCCAGATCTAGATTCAACTCTGACCTTACAGTATAATCCTGGGACCTGGATCCAGTCACGACTTGCAATTTTGCAGTACAGAATTCACTGAAAGCAGGGGAAATATATTGATTTTCATGTGGAAAATGCTTCTGACATGATGTAACCTTTTTGTTGTGTTAGCCCTTTTTCTTGTAAACCTGATTCAGACCCAAGTCAGAGCACCACCTGATTTTACATCCCCTCCCAAGATAATGAAAGTGATGACAAAATCCTCACAAAAGTGGGGTATATCTCTATGAATAAACCATGCTCTGAGTTCTTATGCATGCTCAGACAGATCCATTCCAAGAAAAGACTAACTAGAATGCCCTCAATGCATTTATGCATTAATAGGTTCAATACGTGGTATGAAAAATTCAAACAATAAGTTCAGGTGGAACTACTTTTAAGCAACAAAATAATAATTTATGCAAGTTCTCATGATTTAATCTTTTCTAATTTACTATTTTGAGTGTTTCATGTTTGTGCTAAAAGTAACATTCTGAACTTTTTTCAATTTTTTATCCCTTAGAATACACAATTGTCAGAATCATGCATAGGAGCACCACTGAAAATCTCAAAAATCAAATATCCTTAATGTGTTCTCAATTTCATCTTATTTTTAAACAGAATCAATTGAAAATATAGGATTGTGGTCTTTCCTAGAAGAATCTAATAGTGATTTCCTTACAATTTTATAAAGTTTTACTTCGACATAGCCAAAAGTATAAAATATAACAAAGGCATGTTATGTATATATGTACATATATGTAGATATGTATGTTTGTATGTGTAAAACTTCGTGAGGGATCTGTTCAGCCTGCACAGGAAACAGAAAGCAGAGAAAAGGGAGAGAGAGGGAGATACACAATGGCTGGAGCGGCTAATGTGTTTCACACCACCGAGCCCTAATCTCTTATCATTAAATAGCCTTTACAAAGATGGAGACTAAAATATTACACCATAACACTTATATTACATAAGTGCCATTAATGAGAAAAACGCTAGCTGCATAATTAAAAGAATAGACATATGTATGGATCTAGATCCAGATCCATGTGCATGCTCTATTTTAACACCCCACTCAAGTTGTACATGATTTTGGAGCATGTACAACTTGCTCTTCAATAGCCAAAATTGATGCACTGTTAACCCTTTGGTAAACAAGTTTGTCACTTGATCTTCTGTTCGAACATGATGTAGTTCTATCCCTTTCATCTTGACTTTCTGTCGTATAAAATGTTGATCAATTTCAATGTGCTTCGTTCTGCTATGTTGAATAGGATTACACGCAATGTTTATTGCGCTTTGATTGTCGCATAGAAGAGATGATCGAATAATTGTCTCCCCAAGATCACTCAATAAATGTCTAATCCATGTAACTTCTGTCGTGCCTGCAGTCATCGACCTGTATTCAGCCTCTGTACTTGATCGTGCCACTGCCTTTTGTTTTCTACTGCTCCAAGACACTAAATTGTGTCCAATATATACACAATATCCCGAGACAGATCGTCTCTCATCTGGATCCCCTGCCCAATCTGCGTCTGTACAAGTGATGAGTTCATGTCCTTTATGTAGGTTATCGTTCTTGCGGTAAACAAGTTTGTCTCCTATAGTTCCTTTTAAATAGTGTAGAATGTGCTTCACAGCTTCCATATGACCTTCCGTTATTAACAGCATAAACGATATCAGGTCTGGTAAAGGTCAAATATTGAAGCATCCCTACAAAGCTTCTATACGTTGTAGGGTTGACACAAAGATGGCCATCTTCAGAACTCAGCCTTTGATGTAATACACTCGGAGTGTTGATTGGTTTGCAATTCGTCATCACAGCTCTTTCCAGGAGATCAAGAGTGTATTTCTGTTGCATGAGTGTCAATGTGTCCTTTTGTCTGTCAACCTCCACACCAAGAACGTACCTCAACTCCCCTAAATTTTTTATCTTGAAAGTTTTCATCAAAAAATGCTTCACATCTTGCACATGATTATTTGAACTCCCAGTGATTACAATGTCATCAACATATATAAGAAGAAGTGTAATGATGTCCGTCTTCTGGTAAATAAAGAGCGAGTAGTCCAGAGAGCATCTTCTAAAACCATATTCTTGAATTTGCATGGAGAAACTTTCAAACCAAGAACGAGACGCATGTTTCAACCCATACAGAGATTTCCCTAGCTTGCACACACAAGCAATAGGATCCTTCTTGGCATACCCAGGAGGTTGCTCCATATATACTTCCTCCTTTAAATTTCCATGCAAGAATGCATTTTTAACATCCATCTGGCTAAACTTTCATCCTCGGTCAACTGTTAGGGATATGATGACACGAATTGTGCCCATTTTGACTACAGGACTAAAGGTTTCATCATAATCTTCACCATATTGTTATGTAAATCCCCGAGCAACAAGCCGCGCTTTATATCTGTCAATACTTCCTTCGGGCTTATATTTTGTTTTATAAACCCATTTTGAGACAACTACATTCTTTCTTTCCGGTCGAGACACTATTTCCCAAGTTTGACATTCATGAAGAGCTTCCATTTCTTCATTCATAGCCTCAATCCAATGACGAGATTGAAGAGCTTGACTAAGACAAGTGGGTTCATTCTGCTTTGTGAGTTGAGATAGAAATAGCTTAAAATCAAGAGAAAAGGTCTCATAACTCACCCATCGTTGAATAGGATGCTTGGTTCGTGAAGGCATTTGAGCCGGAGTATTAGGTATGAATTCCACATCCTTTGGTCCTGTATTCCTGTTCCTGCTAGTGTATATCTGTCCAGAGAAGCATGTAACTGGAGATGGTTCAACTGAAGATAGCTCAACATACATTTGTGAGTCATCCAACTCCCTACTCAAGTCGAAGGAAGGACAAGTTGTCTCACATGTCTCTTTTGTATTGGCAAAAAGATCTGCGCTCATTCATGGATCATATACCTCTACTCGAGATGTCAACGCTTCAGAGTCATTGATCTGAAAATGTTGTTCATCGAAAACAACATTCCTGGAAGTCCTAATACGTTTTGTAGTAGGGTCATAGCATCGATAGCCTTTGTATTCATCCGCGTACCCAACAAATTTGCACTTAGCGGCCTTGCCCTGATACTTATTTCACAGAGATGAATCAATATGCACATAACATGTACAACCAAAAACATGCAGCTCATCATAAGAAGATTTCCGATCCAGAAGAACCATAGGAAAACGATTTATGACATGAACAGAGGTGTGAAAAACTTCTGTGACTAATAGACACATTGCTGCCATGTAACATGCTCATCGCACTCTCGATAATATGCCTGTGTTTTCTCTCTGCAACTTCATTTTGTTGAGGGCTATGGGGGCAAGAAACATGTCGACTTATTCCCTTATCTCGAAGAAAGGCAATAAACTCGTTCAATGAATACTCACCTCCACCATCACATTGTAAGTGCACAATATCACAAGAAAATTTTGTTTTGACCATCGAATGAAATTTTCGAAATATTTGGAAAACTTCATGCTTGTATTTCAAGAAATATATCAAAGTATAGCAGGAATAAGAATCAATAAAAATAACATAATAACGACTGTCAGAGAGAAAAGAAATAGGTGTGGGTCCCCAAACATTGGAACAAACAATTTCAAATGGCTTTGAAGCTATTTTATTAATAATATGAAAAGAGAGAACATGACTTTTGCAAAGTTCACAAGATGAACATTTTTTATTCTCTAAAAATGAACATAATGAGGGAATCTCCTTGAAGACATACATGTTTCCTCGTCACTCCCCCTTAGCGAACGTCTCCTTCGTTCGTAGATCCTTAACATAAACAGAAGAGGGAGTAAATTCGACTGAAGAATTCATATCGTAACAAGTTTAGCTACAGAGACAATGTTCTTTTTAACATTAGGAGCAAGAAGAACATTGGACAAGTGAAGTGTATACTTTGACATAGGAATATATGCAGTGCCGGTATGTCTAATGGAGTGATAAGTTTCATCTCCCGTAACTATACTACCTTTTTCTAGATAAGGCAATAAGTGAGATAACTTACTCGCATTACCCGTGACATGTGTGGCAGCACCGGAATCAACGTACCATTCTCCTTGTTCATTTTGCTTGATCGTCATCTGTGATAATGCTGATAGCAAAAGTTGTTGCACATCTATAGATGGCGCTTTCGTGTCCACAGTAGTAGCTGACTTATTCTCAATTTTGTTTATTTTTTCTTTGTTCTGCAGATTAAACCAACAATCAGCTTTCACATTACATAAGAAGCAAGTGGGCACTCTCCTCTGATTCCCTGCATTAAAAACACCTAAAAAATTAGGTGTAGGTAAGATACCACATCCTCCCTGCCCAAAACGTCTCCAGCCTTGGCCTCCTTGATGCCTTCCATTTCCTCGTCCAAAACGTACAGAAGTGTCCATGGCCAAGGCTGAATGAGAACGAGCAGATTCATTTCCTTTTGCCCTTTGTTTCATAACCATCTCATGCTGGAGAAGTTTCGCTTGAAGGTCGTCAAAGGTGGGCAAGTGGGGAAGGCAAGACAAAGTTGTGGTAAACATGTCAAAATCAAGGCCCAATCCATTGAGAAGTTGTTGAACTTTATCTTTATCTGAAATAGCACTTCCAATAACCGTCAATTGGTCAGTAATACTCTTCAAGCGGCCTATGTATTCCATAACTGTCATGGAGCCTTTCTTCAAACTTTGAAACTCATTTTTTAAGTACATAACTTAGGCTTCTGATATTTGAGAGTATGTCTGAGACAACTTACTTCATAGATCTGAAGCAGTGCAATCATCTGAAAGAGTAGCCAACACTTCTTGGGAGAGTGTTGACGTAATATAAGCAACCAAAGATTGATTTTGTTTCCTCCAAACTGTATACTTTGGATTCTTAACAGATTTAGTAATTGTGTCACCCTGCTCATCCTTGGTTTCCTGTAAAATAAGATGTGGTGGTACAGGAACAAAAACATCTAGATGTTCATCGAGATCTTGATTCCGTATAAACAGAAGTATTTGTCTCTTCCAGGTCAAGAAATTAGAATGAGTAAGTTTTTCCGTAACGAGCTAATTTAAGAAATTTGCATAGAGACCGGATGACGAGGGGTAATCCATATCAATGGGACAACGAGTAAGCAAACAAGACGAATGAAGAGAAACAAACTGATTTGAGATCACGTAATCAATCAGCAGAGCTTCAATAAAACATGTACCTATGCTATCAATACCTTAAAAGGATTTTTTTTTTTTTGAATTGACGTGCAGATTGTAAATTGTTATAATCTGCCTATAGATGTTGCACAGAAAGCACTAATTTGAAAGAATTGAGATTGACGTGCAGATTGTAAACCCCCTTTTAAATTGAGATTGACGTGCAGAAGGAAAGAAAAAGAAAAGCACGTCTGACAGCAATAAGAAAGAATGAAAAGAAAAACTGATATGCACGTTCAGTAATATAGAAACAAAAGTTTCATAATCACAGAAAGAAACTGATATGCACGTCTGACAGCAATAAGAAAGAATGAAAATAGAAACTGATATGCACGTCCAGCAATATGGAAAAAAAAAATCACAACCACAGAAAGAAAAGGAATCAGAGAGGAGGAAGCAGCAGTCGTTGATGTTAAGGAAAGCTGCAGATGGTGAAGAGTACTATGAAGAAGAAGGAGATGCAGACATTAATGCTACAGTCGTTAATGATGAGGAGTACTATAAAGAAGAAGAGTGAACGAGCACTAGAGTTAGAAGGAAAGAGGAAGAGATAGAACGACTGGAAAGAGGAAGAGTAAAAACCTGTTTCTTCAGATCTCGCTGGAATCAAAAACTCCTTTTTCAGATCTCGTTGAACACGCTTCTGGTAGGGTTCCGCAACCAAGCTCTGATACCATGTAAAACTTCGTGAAGGATCTATTCCTGCACAGGAAACAGAAAGCAGAGACAAGGGAGAGAGAGGGAGATACACAATGGTTGGGGCGGCTAATGTGTTTCACACCACCGAGCCCTAATCACTTATCATTAAATAGCCTTTACAAAGATGGAGACTAAAATATTACACCATAACACTTATATTATATAAGTGCCATTAATGAGAAAAATGTCAATTGCATATTTAAAAGAATAGACATATACATTATATATATATATAGAGAGAGAGAGTAATGGGTAGGTGCTTAATGATACGTGCTTAATGGGTTTTTCAGGCTTTTTTGTTTTATTTCTAAATTCTGACCGTACAGATGTGAACTATGTACTTGATTTTATAGGGATCGACTCTTGAAGTGTTCAATTCCGACACATGGATGGGTTTTATAAGGTTCGAAAAAAATCAATGGTCCAAAATCTTTGTAAATTTTCGAGGCTCCAAATATCATTTTTTCATCGAAAACACATGATCCAGGTGTGGATTCCTCAAATCAACCATGCTCATCACATTTATGGGGTCGGAACTGCGAAAAAAAACGGAAGAGCAGGAAAACCCATTAAACACGTATCATTAAGCATATTTCATTAAGCACCTACCCATTACAATGTGATCACGTAACTTTATATATATATAGCCTATGTGATCACGTATAAGTAAAATTCATAATCTAAATCAATAAGGCAAGAATGTCATCTAGGAGTGCAAATTCTTGAACAACAATACTAAGCAATTATGATTAGTAAGCATAAAATAGTAATTCCAAGTTGAAAACTAAAGTAAATAATCAATCACAAGCTTTGTCACAGGGAATGACACTTTGGTGGAATGTCCCAGGTGACACGAGCACGCTCGGACACATGGACACAAACTGTGATGCCCCGAAATCTAACCCAAATTTTAAGAAAAAAAATTTAACATAATTAATTAATTTAAACCGGGTTAAGCATCTCGGGCACGTCACAGGAGAAATCAAAGCAAATACCAACCATTGCATTTCTAATAACAATTAATAATAAACAAAGTGTTCTAAACATTTTAATAACAGAATTGCAATTAACCAAACTAATTCTAAACACCCTGAGAACAACAATAACTCATGTATCACGGCCCGTACATCACCCCACAACCGCTCTGATTCCTTTATTTTTCTCCTGAAAAATGATAAAGTAATTTGAATCATACTACAACCAATCTGAGTAGTAGGATTATTATACATGTTCATAAGTTCAATGTAACAAGGAAATGTGATACCATGAATTTTCAATAATTGAAATATGGCATCTTATGATACGATCAACAGAAAATTAAACAAAGCAATCATTATCATATGTTAACTAACTGCACGTCACAATAAGCAATCAATGTTATGATTTATTTCTGAACTATGAATAAGTATTGTTCATTAAAAGCATATTCAGATACAAATTCCACAAGAGTTAAGAACACAAGAAAATTAATTTAAGTTTCTCTTTAATTATCTCACGGGTACTTGCAGGCCAAGGCAACCGTGACAGAAGAGAATATTCGAGAGTTTATTATGCTTGGAGTTTTATTAACCCGAACGTCTAACTGAAACTGAAATGCTAAGAGAGCGGTTAAATAACCGAGAAAACCTTCTGAAGGCCAAACAACAAGATGCATCTCTAACTTCTGCAGAAGAATATGAGTTACCGCTTAGGACAAAATTTGGTAGTCCGGGTCCCCTAACTCCGAGGACTAGGGACCAATAAGCCATTGTCGCCTAAAACTAAAAATCACATGTTCCCGGAATTGTGTACCACCTACCGCCTCCAAGGTAAGCCCGAGTCTGAGTGGGTTGCTATGTTATTAATTTTATTACCTGATTTGTCAGAATTTTTTCCCTGATCTGAACCCAGTAACTCAAAGATACTCGAATTCACAAAAAATTATGAATCATACCACAATAGTAGTATATTTCCAATCATTCTTACCTTAAATAGGTATTTTACCAATTTTATCCATTTAATTGTGCAGTCTCACCCAAAGTGCTCCGGTACCTTTAAACTGGATAAGCACAAATACCCAGTACCTTTAAGTCAGTCAGGCAGAAATTATTTATTTCAATTTACTTGTGTAATTATTTTATATCTCGAAGGGCCCCTTTGGAACCCTCATGCACCAGACTTGGTCGTTCAAGTGCCAGCATCAAACCGACCCGCGGGTTCTGTTATGAGTTCATTCTTTAAGACTTGTAGGTATACTACACTTCCAAGCCAAGCATATAAACGTAAGTGTAAAACCTCTTACCAGTATTCATTTCCTCAAGCATAATTCCATTATCATTTGATCTTGAACTTATACCTTTATGTGAGTAAGGCACATACAGTCATTCCTTTGTATTTAAAGTGTTTATAAGCAGTTGAATAACCTCAGAACTACGCAGTTCTCCCTTTGTGTATAACATATCTATACTGCCGTGTATGCACGATGATGTGTGCAGTAAAAGTATGTCACAACTGAGGGGGGGGGGGGGTGCTGCAGAAATGTGCAGAAATTACAGATGCAAAAGAGCATATTTATTTGTCTTTGTGTGCACAGAAATATGTGCAGAATTTACAACATGATAGCGCACATTTTTTTTGACAAACAATACCGGTGATGATATCCCACATGTACTAATGAATATGCATAAACTCATTCATTTTCATATATAGTTAAGATGCAGAACGCAGATTCATTAATGTATAAACTCATACCTTTCAGACCTAGATAAGGTGTAAAATACATACTTTCAGACATGTAAAAACACAGATTTTGAGTATAAGTAAAACACAAAAACTAAATAAATAAAACTATATCTAGCAGGGTTGGCCGAACCCCGATCGTAGCCCTGTGTGTTTAAGTGTACAGCAGGAATGTATATGGTCCTAACGCAGACCTATGTGTCATCCCTGTGCAACCAACACAGGTAACTATAGGTTTGCTTGTGTGCACACACATAAACTGATTCAAGGTACAGACTTTTTCTCGAAAGAATGATACATCATATCATTCTCAAAGAATTTACACAACTAATCACTTACTCCCAGTCCCAAAGTATGAGCTAAGATTCACCACAACTTGCTACAGAAAATCAATAACTACTAAATATATTTTATATTTGTAGTGGTAGTTCAAATAAAATTCCAGACATTCAGGATATAGGAATATCGGCAACCATGAATTTCAATATAACATAGTCAAGTAAAATGCAAGTTTCAGAAATACACAATATGGCAAAAAGACCCTCACAACCAAAATTACCGAATTTCAGGCATTCCCACCATACCAAAATTCACTATACACAGCCTACAATCTTACCCATACTCGAGGTCAAAGTACCTACGCATATTCAGCAGGTAATCACTTATAATCATAATCATATAAAGAAACTAGTTTTGAAAGATAATACTTAATTTACCCTGCAAATTCTGATATATATATATATATATATGCATATTGAAAAAGCAGCTCTTTTAGAAATGCAAAATGCATTCAGATGTGTATGGAAAAATGCATGAAAGCAATCCCTATCAGAATTTGCAGCAAACACTGAGCATCTTCCCATATCTATTAAAAAATGTAAAAATTGCAAAGCACAATCGGATGGCTTTTAAAAATGCAGACTTTCATTCGGATGAACATCAAAAGAAAAGTGTAACACATATGGCACATTCAGACGTCTGTTAACATGCAAAAACTCATTCAGACGAACATCCAAAGAAAAACATAAGCACAGGCATAATCAGACGTCTGTTAATCATGCACAAACTCATTTAGATGAGTATCAAACGAAGACAGAGAACGTAAGCACATTCAGACGTTTATTAAGGTGCAGAATTTTTTTTCATGTGTAAGCAAAACCTACAACTCCGCATGTGTATAACTGTTTAGTTATACACTGCCGGTCCCAAGCCCGGATAAAGGAGGAGGGTTGCGGTAGGCCTGTGACAGCCAGCATAAAAACTTAGTCATACCCTATGAATATGAACCAATATGAGAATTTCGTTGGGGTGTTCCCTACTGAGCGACGCGCTGTACTCTATAGGCCCGGAGGCAGTGATAAATGGGAAAGGGTTGCTAGGTCGTCGCCCGGAAGCGACGCGTCACACCGGCGCCCGGGTGTGGTGTCAAATAGGCAAGGGTTCCCTCACTTTGTTGGACGGGTGGGGGTAAAGAAGTTAGTCCAAGACCATAAAATTAGGTTAGCCACTTGGAACATAGGATCTTTAACTAGTAAGTTGGTAGAGTTAGTAGATGTTATGTGTAGGAGAAAGATTGATATTTTATGTCTACAAGAGACCAAATAGGTAGGTGAGAAAGCAAAAGTGATAGAACCTTGGAGATATAAGATTTGGTATACAGGAATAAATAGGAATAGAAATGGAGTAGGGATTGTTATGAGTCGTGAGTTTATAGATAATGTAGTTGAGGTCCGTAGGAAGGGTGATAGGATTTTACTTATTAAATTAGTATTATGTACGAATATTATTAATATTTTTAGTGTTTATGCACCTCAAGTAGGTTTAGATGATTCCATTAAGCGTCAATTTTGGGAAGATTTAGATGGAGTAGTACAAGGGATATCTTATAGAGAAAGGCTTTTCATCGACGGTGACCTTAATGGGCATGTAGGTATTAGTAGGGATGGATTTGAGAGTATCCATGGAGGCTATGGTATAGGAGAAAGAAACGAAAGTGGAGAAAGTATTTTAGATTTTGGTTTGTCCTATGATATGATCTTAACAAACACTTGGTTTAGGAAGAGGGAGTGTCACCTAGTAACATTTAAAAGTGGGGTTAATACGAGTCAGATAGATTTTTTCCTACTTAGAAAGAGAGATAGGGGTTGTTGCATCGATTGTAAGGTTATACCAGGAGAAAGTGTAGCTACACAACATAGAGTCTTAATTTTAGATCTTAGAATTAGACAATACCGCAAAAGGGATAGATATATGATAGATCCTAGAATTAAGTGGTGGGCACTGAAAGAAGGTAAACAAGGAATGTTTGTAGAGCGGGTAGTTAAGGAAGTTGATTGGTGTTTCGAGGAGGATTCAGAATCTATATGGAATAAGATAGCGGGTGGCATGAGAAAGGTGGCTAAGGAGGTATTGGGTGAGTCTAAAGGCGGTGCACCGCTAGGTAAGGATACATCGTGGTGGAACGAGGATGTCAAATTAGCTATTAAGGTTAAAAGAGAGTGTTATAGAAATCTAAGTAAAAATCGTGATAATGAGAATTTGGAGAAGTATATGATAGCAAAGAAGGAAGCTAAAAAAGTAGTTTGGAAAGCGAGGGATAAGGTATATAAGGAGGTTTATGACAAGTTGGATACCAAAGAGGGTGAGAAGGGTATTTATAGGCTTGCAAAGATGAGAGATAGGAAATCGAGGGATCTGGGTATGGTTAGATGTATCAAAGATGAAACGCAAAGGGTTTTAGTCAAAGATGAGGAGATTAAGAAGAGATGGAAAGATTATTTTGATAAGGTATTTAATGAAAGTCATGCTCAGGATCTTGGAGACTTTTCAATTCCTTTTCATGAGATGAATTGTGACTTCATGCGCAAGATTCAAAAGAAAGAAATTGCAGAGGCTTTGAAGAAAATGAAATCAAGAAGGGCAGTTGGCCCAGATGGTATACCTATCGAGGCTTGGAAATGCTTCGGAGAGAAAGGTTTAGAATGGTTGACAAATCTTTTTAACAAGATTTGGCGGACAAATAAGATGCCTAATGAGTGGAGGAAGAGTACTTTGGTGCCTCTATATAAGAATAAGGGTGATATACAAGATTGCACAAACTATCGTGGTATAAAACTCATGAGTCATACTATGAAACTTTGGGAGAGGGTGATTGAGTCTAGGTTGAGGAAGATTGTCATGATATCGGAGAATCAATTTGGTTTTATGCCTGGAAGATCAACTATGGAAGCTATACATCTTCTTAGACAACTTATTGAGAAAAATAAAGAGAGGAACAAAGATTTGCATATGGTTTTTATTGATTTGGAGAAGGCTTAAGATATAGTACCTAGGGACGTTCTCTGGTGGACAATGATAAAGAAAGGTGTTTCTCTCAAGTACATTAGTATAATTAAAGATATGTATGAAGGAGTAGTAACCAATGTCCGCACTTGTGGAGGGGTGACAACCAATTTTCCTATAACGGTTGGGTTACATCAAGGATCTGCTTTAAGCCCTTTCCTATTTGCTATAGTGATGGATGAGCTTACGAGATCAATTCAAGAAAATGTGACGTGGTGCTGATGATATTGTTTTGATTGATGAGTCTAGAGCTGGGATTAATGCTAAGTTAGAATTATGGAGAGAGACATTGGAAGCAAGAGGTTTTAAGTTGAGTAAGAGTAAGACAGAATACATGGAATGTCGATTCAGTAAGCAACGAAGTAGTGACGGGAGTGTAGTGAAGCTTGGTAAGCACGAAATACCGGTGGATGATTCTTTCAAATATTTGGGATCTATCATTCAAAAGTATGGAGAAATTGATGGAGATGTAAATCATAGGATAAAGGTTGGGTGGATGAAATGGAAGAGTGCAACTGGAGTGTTGTGCGATCGTAGAATGCCATTGCGGTTGAAAGGAAAGTTTTATAGGACGACTATTAGGCCCGCTTTACTATATAGTACGGAATGTTGGGCTGCCAAGAGACATCATATTCAAAAAATTAGTGTAGCTGAGATGCGTATGCTGAGATGGATGTGTGGAAATACAATAAAAGATAAGATTCGGAATGAGGAGATACGTAAGAAGGTAGGCGTTGCACCCATTGAAAATAAGATGAGAGAGAATCGTTTACGATGGTTTGGACATATTCGACGAAGGCCTAATGATGCTCCAGTTAGAAGGATGGAGAAATGGGAAAATATATTAGTTAAAAGAGGTCGGGGTAGGCCTAGGAAGACATGGATGGAGGTGATAAGAAAGGATATGAATGCTTTGAACCTCACCGAGGACATGGCATTGGATAGAAATGAATGGAGGAGAAGGATTCATGTGGAAGACCCATAATGATTTTCTTTGTTGGTTCATATCGCCGACCCCAATTGTTTTGGGATGAAGGCGTAGTTGTTGTTGTTGTTGTTGTTGTTGTTGTTGTAACAAAACCTACGGAACAGATTGTCTAAGTATGATACAAGGCTAAAAGTATGAATCTAAAACTATAGGGTTCGGTCCACTGACCTCACCCATAGATACACAGCAGCCAAACTATTTGGGGAAAAATCCCTTTTTTTTAAATAACCTAACCCTATTCACAAAATCAAAATGTATGCACATGAAAAGAGTGCTCATGTTGCAATTTTATCCTCTTTTGGATTTCGATTTAATATCGAAAACTCAGAATACCACATCCCTGACATTTAAAACTAATGGTAGGATAGAAATCCTACCTCGGTTCTTTGCGGTGAAACGGGCCTTCCTCGATTGCTGCCGTGAGAACGTGAGCTCCTTCTTGCTGAACCGATAGTAGTGTTATCAAAAACGCGCCTTGAGGCGCGGCCCTCTATGCCTCAAGGCACAAGCCTGAGGCACAAAAAAATTTACAACAAGACTTCTAAGACATAATCAAAAAGATTTTTGTAGGTTAATCTCATATATTTTCCAGTTATTTCAGTTATGTAATAAGTTTCTTAGTATATTACTATATTTTAACTTTTGTTGGTTAATCTCATATATTTTTCAGTTATTTCAGTTATGTAATCAGTTTCTTAGTATATTTTAACTTTTGTTGGTTAATCTCATATATTTTCCAGTTATGTAATCAGTTTTTAGTTACTTTTATATGTTAATCTCATATTTTTTAGAATAATCTCATATATTTTAACTTTTGTAGGTTAATCTCATATATTTTCCAGTTATTTCAGTTATGTAATCTGTTTCTTAGTATATTTTAACTTTTGTTGGTTAATCTCATATATTTTCCAGTTATGTAATCAGTTTTTTAGTTACTTTTATATGTTAATCTCATATTTTTTAAAATAATCTTATATATTTTAACTTTTGTTGGTTAATCTCATATATTTTCCAGTTATGTAAACAGTTTCTTAGTATATTTTTTCTTTTATTGGTTAATCTCATATATTTTTCAGTCATGTAATCATTTTTTTAGTTACTTTTATATGTTAATCTCATATTTTTTAGAATAATCTCATATATTTTAACTTTTGTAGGTTAATCTAATATATTTTCCAGTTATTTCAGTTATGTAATAAGTTTTTTAGTATATTTTAACTTTTTTCGTAAATCTCATATATTTTTCAATTATATAATCAGTTTTTAGTTACTTTTATATGTTAATCTCATATTTTTTAGTACTTATTTGAGATTTTCTATTTCTTATTGGTTGTTATTTCATCAATAAAGCATTTCTTTATTTATTTGTATTTTTAGATATTTTTTATAATTTTTTTAAAGTTTTTAAAAAAAATATTTGAGGCTTACGCTTTACGCCTCGCCTCTGTTTTTGGTGGAGCGCCTCGCTACGCCTCAACGCTTTTCACAACACTGAGAGAGAGAGAGAGAGATTGTGCAATAACGAGAGGGAGGGTGAGGAGAGTCTTAAGAAATGCGTGAGAGAGAGAGGGGTTCAGGGCGGGGGGGTTCTCTCCCAACAGTGTGAATAGGAGAGGGGGGGTTCATGCAGCCCCCCTTTTTACCCTATGCATTTTTTTTGTAACGTGCTTCTTTTCAACGCGCATATGTGTGCGAATTTGGATTGCCCATTCCCTTTGGCCCGTGACCCATTTAAGTTTTTGGGTCCAACATTAAGCTATTCGGATCCAAGTATCCAAAAAAAATTTCTTGTTTGGGCCTCGCAAAGTGGTTGCCCGTGTGATATGGGTCCATGATTCGTTTAGTTCATAAATCCCGATAAGAAATCCGGATCCAAAGTTTTCTTTATACTATGATTTGGAACCATGGATCCAAATATATAATTTTAATTGGACCCTTAATTTAAATCTCTGATATCCAAGATCCAAATGAAATAATGTGGATCCAAACATTACATAGGCTATTACGGATCCCACTAAAGTGTTATAGGTCCAATATAGAGATTTTCTCATTTATAATCCAATTTAAACTTCGTGGATTCACTCAATTCATCCTAAATCCAATATCAAATATGACCATGATATTGAGGATCCAATATCAGAGATCCGATCCATGTGGCTGAAATCTAATATTAGATATCCAATTAAAATGTTCGTGATCTGATATCTAAGATCCGAATGGAATATCGAAGATCCGAATGAATATCAAAGATCCAAACAGGATATTCGAGATCCAAATACGAATAAACAAATAAATCAATGAGAACACCCCCGTACCAGCTTATGAACATGAAGTTCAATTTATTTAATCAATAAATATCACAGGTATTACACAAACGCTGACACGTGCGGACAATATTTTAATAATATTTTATTGTTTTTAATGTTTTAAGGACTTATTTAAAAAAAATTAACATTAAAATATCAAAAGTTAGTTTTTTTATTACAAAATTAAAATAATTTGCATCCTCATGTCCTATTTTCCAAAAAATATTTGAACTTGTGAGTCGAACCCGCATCAAGCGTCTTCGTGTCCATGTGTCTTTGTGACAGATCACAAGTTTTAAAAAGAAAAAGAGCAAATAACTATGAATGAAGATCAAGATCATAATAAACACAATGAGTTGGGAACACGGTGCTGATCATGTCCGCCACAATTTTGACTGTGCCCATGAAGTGTCATGGTGTATCATCTGTCCAAGCTGATGTGTCATGTTGACATAAGTTACAGAAGCTAAGCATCCCACAACATAATTCAAGGAATATATATATAGAGAGAGAGAGAGAATGGGGAAGGATGGTCCTCCTAAAAAGTTAGGTCATCCACCCACCTTCAAAGATCATATGTTAAGGTGTTTTTTGGCAAATCTGTCCATATGAATGTGATCTCCATGGTCCAAAACATAGGAATCTGCTATTTGATCAAACATTTTAATGTGTATTAGGATTTTACATGGATTAAAAATCAAAGGCGTGAAATTTATGAAATTATAAGATCCTATCTACACATCAAAAAAATTTGATTCAAGAGCCAGTTCCTAGGTTTTGATGATGGAGATCACATTCTTATGGTTGAATTTGCCAAAAAACATCTCCAAATATGATTTTTTTTAAGTGAGAATGAATGAATATATATAAATATACATATACAAAATAGACCAGGCAGACTTTTCAATTGGGTGAGCAGTCTGCTAGCCACAGATGGCCTGTCCAGAACAGGTCTTTGACCAAACAATGGCTTGTTAACAAGGCAGTTATCATCCCATTTACCTGCTCCTTACATGAAAGTGGCCATCAATAAGAATCTAAATTAGACAGAATTTTACATGTTGGGCAGCAAAGAGCAGACTGAAGCAAAAGGAGTAAATATATATAAAAATTCTGCATAGCATACTTGCAATTAAGAACTTCTCCAGAGCTGGAGTAACCCAGGTTGCTCACTACAACTATGCAATCTGCTTCAAGCCTTTCCCGTACTTGAGTAACATCTATTTTCTTTACTTCACCAGTAGCTCCAAAATCAATTCCATCAACAACACCTCTTCTCTAACACAAGAAGATTTTGAAAAAACAAGAAAATCAGTGTAACCTATAATATTCTTGTGGGAAAAGAAACAAGTGGAAGTTCAATGAATAACACAGTTACACAGAATCAAATTCTACCAATGCAGTAACTGAAAAACCAAAACCATATCCAGTCGAAATAGTTAACAAACTAATCCAGGTTTTGGTCCTATTAACACCTTATCAATCATTAAATAAAGTGCCTATCAGTTTCTTTATTAAGAAGAAAAGAAGCAAATTACGTGTGAAATCAGAAATATTCATCCGAAGGATATTATTGAGACCATGGTTGTACGTATTGTACTGTATCATATACGGTACGATATGTATCGTTACTTTTGGGTTTTGCGATACGATACACACTCATATCGCGATACGAGTATGTATCATACTTGTATCGAGTGTATTGTACGATACAATATCGGCGGAGTTAAAAAGGCCGAAAGTTGTCTTTTTTCATTTTGGGTTTAAAAGGCCTCTTGAGAGCCGAGTTCTCCATATGTTTAGAGTTCGTTAGAAGGGAACTCACGCAGCCTAGGTTCCGTGAGATCGATTTTGGGGCCGATTTGTGCGCAAGGAAGAGGGATGTGATTTTATCAAGTAAGAGTGCATTCCCACCATTTTCCACTCAAGGAAGTGGGTTAAGATACAAAATCTTTATTCTTTGTTTTTTATTGAGTGTTTTTGGGAAAATGTGTGTCTAGTGCTTCTTATTTTTTGCTTCTTATTGAGTTTTTTAATTGATTATGTTTTAGTTTAGATCCTTCGATATCATCTTCACGTTCATGTCATAGAGATGATCCTGCATGACAATACTGCATAAACATTGATGATGTACCACGACTGGGTCACCATTGAATTTGAGATGTTTATTTTGTGATGCTATTATTAGTGGTGGACTGCATAGATTTAAGCAACATATTGTAGGTCAAGATTAAAATGTACGTCCACGTGATTCTTCATCTATTTATGTCACTCTTTGTGTTGATTTTATTGTTGAACTAAAAGAAACTCGAAGAAGAATTTTGCAAAAATATAAAGATGAAGGACTTCCAACCATTATTTCAGATTCTGAAGATGATGATGATGACCCAATTGCCAAAAAAATGGCCAATGATAAAGAGATCATTGTGCGAAAGTTGGATGCGACACTGAGGAAATATTGTTCTAATGTTGGGCAAATAAATTCTAGAAGATAGTTTTGTTTTAGGATTTTTATAGTTTAGAACTTTAGATATGAAGATTGGCATGTAAGACGTTAGTTAAATGTAATATTTTTAGTTATCATGAACTCTTAGTAGTTTAGTTATGACTTATGACATTTTAGTATGACTAGGATGTGAATTTAATATCGTTAGTTGAGACTTTAATTGTGTTTAAAATGTAAATCATGTAGTAGTTGCCTTTTATTTACATTGTCAATTATCAATTGCATGGTTTGTAATTAATTTAAATTATGTAGTTGACTTCATATGTGATTTTATGGTTGTATTTTGTGCAATTCATCATCATTTTATGCAATATGTTTTTTTAAAAAATTTGCTAATTTTTTCTGATTTTTCTATATTTTTTTGAATTTTTAAAAATTCTTTATTAAAAATTTATTATATGTTTACGATACAATACGATACGATGTGGTGTTACTTTGGGACTGACTGATACGGGTAACGATATGATACAACCTTTATTGAGACTACTGGATTAGATGTCCAAATTTATGTTCCTATTGGCATTCATGGACACGATACATTTTCATCAACTCCCCATCAAGCTCGGTGTATTTTACATATCTACTACAATCAAATTGAGGTCATACCATCATAGTGAAAGTAAACACAAGAAGATGTGTTTGATAACAAATACCAGAAGCAGGGTGGACATCAAACTCTAACAAATGAATTGTTAAAATTATCATTAACTACCTCACCTTCGCTGCTAAAAAATTTCCGCTAACAACCTTGACACCAACATCATGCCAACGACTATGGTCACCATGTCGTCGAAGGCTCAATATAGGAGGCCCAGGAGAGAGCTTCGATAGTATTGTATGCTGAGCTGTCCCAGCAGCTTCCATTGCTGCCTTCAATGAATCAGAATCTGTAATCCGATAGCGACCAACATACTTCCCTTTTCTTCCTACGGTAAGAAATTTATAATATGTTATCATGATTAATGCAAAAAATTATCATGGCAGTAAAACAGCATAATTCAAACAAAAAACAAAACAAGATGAAAGAAAAGCTATCAGTGAGAACCATATTTTAAGTCTCTTATGAGATAAATGGTACGCATGAAGTCAACCTTGTTTTTGTTTCTCTGCCTCAGAAAAAAAAACTCATCAATTATGAATTTCAAAAAAATACTTCAACAAAGAGAAGTAACAGGAATATTCCTTTTACATGAATATATGCAAAGATTTTCATATTGAAGAAGACATCTCAAAGCCATATATTTGACACTGTCATGAAGTATGAAATACCTTGAAATATAAATTTCTTGAAAAATAAAAACAAATTGCACTGGCACAATTTCCAGACACATACAAAGAAGAGGATAATCAATGACCATAGTAACTCAAAAAGAAGCAAAACAAAAAATATAGGTATCACTTAAAAAAACAAAATATACATGTACCAGTATACTCCTTTCACTTGGCTGATTCACTGGGTTCACCCTCTGGGTCACCAAGTTATGTAAATATATACATACATGAATCTTTTTATAAAAAAGTATGTAGGCACGCATGAATACATACGTACATACATACATAAAGATATAGATATATTATATGCAGAGAGAGAGAGAGGTAATATGAAGCTGGTGGGTCAAGAGTCAAGTACGGCTGAGTTGAGTCCTGACTCCTGAGCCACAAGGTTTTCTAACCTTGAGAGATTGTCACCAGTGGAAAGAACTTAAATCGATCTTTTTATCTCCCAAAAAGTCCCATCAATAGGAAAATATTGACAATAATATATGGCTATTGTCCACTGGATTCACTGCAATGCTATAACTTTGAAAGGAAGCATCCTCAAAATAACAATAATATCAGTCAGCCTATTGTGCTAACACTTCAAGAATAGAGCTGAAAAAACAACAAAAGTTCCAGAACAGGACTAAATGGTGGGGTTCCTCAAAGTACAAATTTACTCATAATAAAGGCACCTTAGCAACAAAAGTGCATACTTCTTATGCTAAAATGACGATGTTTGAATTTCTCAATCAGAATTTCAGAATCCATAAGCATGTTATTACGGAATTGTGAGGGAAAACTTTTATTTCGACCTTCCCAACATTAAAAAAAAAAGACAGCCAAAATAAAAAGCAAGCTGAAATGTTGTCCAACAAAAGAGTGACACAATCCAACTCAAGCAATAAAGGAAACAATCTTACTACCACGTCACAAAGATTTGAAATTTGAGACAAGTCATCACAATTATAGATTGGGCCTATCCCTACAAATGGGTGATGGTAGAGCTCAAGGGAATCATGCAACAATTAGTATAAATCACAGTCATGGAATTGTATTAGAGCATAGGAAGGATGCTAATGAGAAAGTTAAATCTACTAAGCATGGTAACTACAAAATGAATATATTATTCGAGATTGTAGTATCACAGGGAAACGGTAGTTTTGGATTACCTCTCTCTGTTAAAAGCCTATCAATATGCATCTGAGTCCCAGGAACAACGACAAACTTGATCCCTAAACCATGCAGGAGCGACACATCCTGGCAGCAAGGGCTGTGCATATCAATAACTAGAGGAGTACGCACGTAGTAGAAAGACAAATCAGCTAGAAATCAAAGGTTACAAGTAGCAGTGCGTGCCATTTTTTATGTGTAATCAAACCCCCCATACTCTAGGTCCAAAAGGAACAATGTCAGGAAACTAAAAAAACATGGCTAAAATTGAACACCCCAAAAGAAAAGAAAAAAAGAAAGAAAGAATGTTATTGTTAACCGAAAGTATAGAAGCAAGAAGAAACCAGGGCATTCGGTTCTCAAGCATAAAACCTGAAGAATTCCGTCGAGCAAGTCGGGATTGTCGACGATCTCGCTGGAGATGACGACGACGAACGTGCTCCCGCGGTGTCCCCGGATGTATGGCCAGGCCTGGCGGAACCAGCCGACGAACTTCTCGTTCGCCTGGTTAGAGTTAAACCCTTGGAGAGCGGAGCCGTTCTCCGTCTCGTTGGACAGGCAATTCGGCGACTTAACCTCGCTCCTCCTGGCGCCGTTCTCCAACGAGAACTCGTCCTCGGCGGACGCTTTCGCCGGGCCAAAGCGATTCCTCCGGCCGAATCCAAGCCGAAACGGCGTGGCGGCCTTGGCGAGTCTCGCCGTGCTGCTCCGCAGAGGAACGGAGGGCCTCTGGTTCGATCGGATGGTGGCAGCAGCCATTGAAGGATTTTTTTTCTCAGAGACACGGAGGAAGGAGCGGGAAGAAGGGAGAGAGGTCCAGGATGGTAGGAAGAGGCGAGGGGTTGGTGGGGGTATTTATGGAGGTGATGGCGCGGCGACTGGAGGGGGTGAGCGTGACGGCTTGTGCAGAATCGGTATCGCTGGATCTCCCGTTGTCAACGTCATTTGGGTCAGCTTCTGCTCCCTCCTCTTCGCCCGCCATCGTTGAAGAAAGCCAACCCCCCCCCCCCCCCCCCCCGGACGACCCTCTGGGTCCCCTACCTTTTTTTTTCGACAGGGAAGGTCCCTACTACCTAGTGTGAAGAAACAGAGCCCTCGTCAAAATACCTTATTCCACAAACCCACCTGAATCTAAGATATTTACAGAAAAGCGGTCCTTTAACGCTTGAGCCTTGATTCTCGAAAGTCGAAACGCAGTGAGAGAAGCATAGCCTCAACAAAATAACCTTAATCTACAAACCCTTCTTTTGAATCTATTGCTTACGGAAAGGCGGGTCATTTACTGTTTGACTCTCACTGTCGCGGGCCTATTTCCTTCAATGGGCCAGCGCAACGGTCTTTCCTCACCACCGCAAACCTACTTGTTAGCTCGCTTGCTGATCGGAGAAGCTTGTAATCATAGTGCAAGAGAGCAAGAGAGAATAAAGGGAGAGAAATTGCAATCACAACGAGGGTAAACAAAAGAAAGCTCAACGCATTTACTTCATTCACAATTTTGCCCGCAGGCTATTGCAGTTCAAGTATACGTGCTACCCCTTCGGGGTATTGATTCACCTGAATCGGGCAACTTACATCAGACTCAACAAAAGCAAAACAGACTCTAAGCACAACTGTACACTGTAAGTCGCAAGGGAACATGCTCTCTCGTTCAAATCATGTGTCATCCTCGGCGCTATCTATTTCGTAGTAAGCCCTGACTTCAGTCGGGTAGCGGTTGTTCATTCGAAATGCAGGCTCCCACGTTGGTTCTGTTGTTTCCTCACACTGCACCAAGTATTTCTTCGCTTGTCCCGAGTAGTTGACCTTGTGGCGAAGGATCTGACTGAAGTGTCTCTCGGCCCGTTGTGTTGTCGGGGCCCTCTGCATGATGGGAGCACGTTGTGGCACACTACGTTCCGGGTCTCCATCATCTGGATGGAACTGCTTGAGGTTGCACACGTGGAACACTAGGTGCACCTTGAAGTCTGGGGGCAACTCCAGCTTGTATGCCAGCTTGCCCACCTTCTTTGTGATGGTGAAGGGTCCATCATACTTTCTGAGTAGTCTGTGGTGCCGCCCGCGGAAGATGCCTGTGCGACCAAGATATAACTTCACCAACACTTGGTCCCCAACTTGGAACTATGCGGGCCGACGGTGTTTGTCCGCCCACTTCTTCATTCTTTTTGCCGCTTTGTGTAAGAATGCCTTCGCCAACTTGTTTTGTTCGTGTCAGTCGCGAACAAACTGATAGGCGAAGGATGGCCTTCCCTTTTCTTGTGTGGCAAGAGTGTGCGGGGTCAGTGGTTGTTGCCCCGTGGCTATCTCAAACGGATTGTGGCCTGAAGACTCGCTCTTCTGCAGATTATAACAAAAATGTGTCACATCAAGGAGCTTCACCCAATTTTTTTGATTGGCACTAACAAAGTGCCTAAGGTATTGCTCCAGTATCTCGTTGATGCGCTTTGTCTGCCCATCTGTCTGTGGATGGAAGCTTGTTGAAAACAACTCAGAGCCAAGTAACTGAAATACTTCACGCCAAAATTTGTCCGTGAAGCGAGCATCGCAATCACTCACAATGCTCTTTGGTATGCCCCAGTACTTCACCACATGCTTTACGAATAACTCTGCAGTCTTCTCTGCATGGCACTCTTTGGAAGCTGGGATGAAGGTGGCATAATTTGAGAAACGATTCACCACAACCAAAATAGAGTTGAGGTCATCTACCTTCGGCAGACTATCAATAAAGTCCATGGAGATGCTATCCCAAGGACATTTTGGAATTGGTAGAGGCTCAAGGAGACCGTCAGCCTTCTGGTTTGTCCCCTTATTTTGCTGACAGATGAGGCATGTTCGTACATACCCCCTCAACGTCGTCTCTCATATGCGGCCAATAGTAGCCGCGCTCAAGGAGTGCTAAGGTCCGCTCCTGACCAGGACGGTCGGACCATAGTGTATCATGGCACTCCTTAAGTAGCTCTCGGCGAAGGCTTCCCCACCGTGGCACAAAGATGCATCCCCCTTTTGTTACGAGGAGGCCATCCTGTAGCCAAAATCATCGAGTCTCCCCTGCCTGCGCCAGAGAAACAAGGTGTTGTGCGGTCGGATCCTACTGCGTACCCTCGTGGATGCGGCTCAGCAATACACCCTCCAAATGCACTTCATAAGGCTCTGCGCACGCAACTGCCAGTTCAGCCCTACGGCTCAGAGCATCCGCCACAACATTAGTCTTTCCAACCTTATACTCCAAGGCAAAGTCAAACTCAGCAAAAAATATCTGCCATCGAGCTTGTTTAGGCATCAACTTCTTCTGCGTGTGAAAATAGCTTGTGGCCACATTGTCCGTCTTGACGACGAACTCGGCACCCAAAAGATAGTGCCGTCAGGTCCTGAGGCAATACACAATGGCAGTCATCTCACGTTCATGCACTGTGTAACGCCTCTCTGCATCTTTCAACTTGCGACTCTCATATGTGATCAGATGACCATCTTGCATAATAACTCCGTCAATGGCAAAGTCTGAGGCATCCATGTGGACTTCAAAGAGTCTCGAATGATCAGGCAGTCGCAGCATTGGCTCCCTCACTAAGGCTTTTTTCAAGCCATCGAAGGCATCTTGACACGCTCATGTCCAAAGTCATACCTGATTCTTCTTTAACAAATCTGTGAGGGGTGCAGCAATGAGGGAATAACCTTCTATGAAACACCGATAATAGTTTGTCAAACCGAGGAATGACCACAATTCTGGCACTTTGCTTGGCGGAACCCATTTCTGGATGACCCTTATCTTCTGCCCATCCATACGCAACACACCACGCCCCACAACGTGGCCAAGGAAGCTGATCTCCTCCTGCCCGAAGAGACACTTCTCTCGTTTGACACAGAGGTCATTCTCCTTCAGCACCTGAAACACTGTTCGCAAGTGCCCAACATGTTCCTTCATGTTGCTGTTGTAGATCACGATATCATCCAGGTAGACTACCATAAACTTGTCTAAGTAAGGGTAGAAGATCTGGTTCATTAAGTCGTGAACGTGGCTAGAGCATTTGTCAACCCGAATGACATTACTAGAAATTTGTAAGCACCATAGTGGGTGACACAAGTTGTTTTCGGCTCATCACCTTCAGCAATCCTCACCTGCCAGTAACCCGATTACAGATCTAGCTTGGAAAAGATACGGGCACTGCTTAGCTGATCGAACAAGTCTGCTATCAATGGCAATGTGTACTTGTTCTTCACCGTGACCTTGTTCAGAGCACGATAATCTACGCATAACCGTTTAGAGCTATCATGTTTCATCTGGAAAATGACTCGGGCACCAAATGGGGCTTTTGATGGACGAACAATGCCTGCGTCCAACATCTCATATAGCTGCCTGCACAGCTCCTTCAGTTCAGCTGGCCCTATACGGTATAAAACCATTGCGGTCGACCTCACGTCTTAGCGGAAGACGCTTTGGCAATTCCGGGGGCATCACCCCCCCAAAACTCCTCCAATAGTGGGGCTAGGGTCGACGGCACTACTGCTTCTACCTTCCCTTTATCCGCACGCACTGCAACTAAGAATGACTGCTCCCCATGCTTGACACCCTTCTTCAGTTGCATTGCCGATAACACTGAAAACTTGCCTTTCTGCGTAAGACACTGCACTGTGTGGGACAAGTCAGACCCCATGATCGTCAACGTGTTAAATTTTGGCAGCATCATAACATTCTGGCTTCGCAAAAACTCCATACCCAGAATTACCTTGAAATCGTCCAGGGGCACCACAGAGAAGTTGGCTTTGCCGACCCAACTCCCCACTTGAGTAGCCACATCTCTTGCTTCACCAAGGATGGGCTTGGCCTCAGAGTTTACTGTTTTGATAGTCCTCTACTTTGGCTCAGTTTTCAAGCCCAACCGCTCTGCCTCTTCCCGCGAGACAAAGTTGTGTGTGGCCCCGGAGTCTACCATTGCTGAAGTAGATTTTCCATTCATAATGACTTCTACGTACATAAGTTCCTTACTGACCTGCATGTTCTTAGTTGTGCAACTTCTAGCTGCGTTAATCGATCGCATGTCTCCCATTCTTGGTTGCATGGTCTCAGTGTCACTGCATTCAGTATCGCTGCATTCTTTCCGTGCAGCATTGGCTTGCTCGTCGTCCTTTACAAGGCGCTTTGGGCACTGCCTGAAGATATGTCTATCGCCGCAGAACCAACATGTCACAATCACACCCTTGTTGTTGTTATTGCTATGCTTCGTGAAGTTCTGTTTCTTTTCGGATTGATGGTGTGTCGATGCCTCACCTTTATCATTGTGTTGCTCATCCTTCTTGCCTCTGTAGTCAGACTTCTTCCCAACTTTGGTTGATGGGGTGAAAGGCTTGCGCTGAGTGTCAACTAAGCGCTCAGCCGCCACATATGCATCTTCCAAAATACGGGGGTTGCTCCTTTCCACTTCAGACTGTGCCCATGGTTGAAGTCTCACAATGAACCAGTTGAGCATGTCGTATTCTGGCATGTTAGGTATCTCCAGCATAAGCTTCTGGAACGTTCTGACATAGACTTATAACGAACCAGTGTGTTTGAGCTCACAAACTATCCGGTAAGTCTGTATCTGCGCATTTCTTGGCATGAAGTAGTTGCACAACTCCATTTTGAAGTCATCAAAGATGTCTATCACACTTTGACCCCTCTCCATGTCATTGTGCTTCCGCCTCCACCAAGCGATAGCATCTCCATCAAGTAAGGTCGTTGCAGCCTTAATCCTCAGATCTTCGAGGGTCACATTCTGAATATCCAAGTAGTCTTCTACTTGAAACAAGAAGTTCTCAATGGCCTTGCTGTCACGAGAACCATTGAATTTTGCGGGTCTTGGTACATCAATCCTTGATAGCCTCTCACCATTTTCGCCATTTAGGGTCACCGTCCGCTGCAATGTACGATTCTTCAACTGAAGCTCCCCTACTTCAGTCTGCAAGTCGGCCACTGTAGTCGTCAACGACGTGACGTGCCCCATTAATAAGGTTACCTGCTCTTGCAGGCTCGTCACCACATCATTCAGTCCATTGAATGATTCACATGCGCGTGAAATTGCTTCATCATGCGAAGTCACTTCTTCCACCAGCTTGTTAACAATTGCAGCCAACTCTTCTTGGCCCTGAGGTGAACCCATCTCCTCAGCTTCAGCAACTGCCTTGCCTTTGGTGTTGCACAAATTTTGATAAGGCGCCACGATGTCTTGCTCACAAATCGCAGCCTGTCGGGGTGTCTGTCGACACCGACTCCGGAGTCCCTTCCCCAGCACGAGAATGGGCTCTGGTACCACTTGTCACGGGCATATTTCCTTCAATGGGCCAGCGCGGCGCGATCATCCTTCCTCACCGCCGCAAGCCTACTTGTCAGCTCGCTTGCCGATCACGGAAGCTTGTAATCAGAGTGCAAGAGAGCAAGAAAGAATAGAGGGAGAGAAATTGCAATCACAAGAAGCAATCACAACGAGGGTGAACAAAAGAAAGCTCATCGCATTTACTTCATTCACAATTTTGCCCGCATGCTATTACAGTTCAAGTATATGGGCTTCCTCTTTGGGGTATTGATTCACCTGAATCGGGCAACTTACATCAGACTCAACAAAAGCAAAACATACTTTAAGCGCAACTGTACACTATAAGTCGCAAGGGAACACTCACAACCACATTATTAGGGATGGCCGAGATGGGACCGGGGATAGAGTGCATGAAATGAGAAATTAATAGGAGATGGAGAAAATAAAAGCTCTTGCTAAGATGTGAACTTAGTTTTCTTTCACATTCGTCATTAAAATTATTAATATATTTTTTATATTTTATAAAATAACATTTAGATCTCTTATATATATATATATTTGTTTCCTAATCTTAAGTTCTTAATTAAGTCAATCTGATCGTCTCTTCCACGACCATTTTTTCTCCTCTCTCCTTTTAACAAGTTTAGCCCACTGACAACAACGGTGGAAGGCATAAGTCGGTGAGAAATAGTGGAAGGTAGAAAGTGGCGAGATCATTGAGCTCTGGTGATAACGGAAACCTAGGTCATGTTTTCTGCCCACAAAGACCCTTGTTGCCACTATGCCCCTTTCTCCTCTTCTACCACATTAACGCGTTGTTAAACTCTCTTTTAAGGTCTGTTTGAATTGGTAAGAAGTCTGAATGAGAAGGCAATCTCGTGCTATCAACGAACGAGTATTTTAGTCTGAAAAGATCGAACCTAAGGATTTTGGCCCTCTGCAGTTGGGTTGAACGTGTTTGGGGGTGAAGACCCTCGTTGGACAGGTTGAGACTAGGGGTGGCAATGTTGCCGGGTTGGTGGGTCAACATACCTCAACCCGAACCCCGTTTATTAAACGAGTCGGCTGTGGCAAACATGAACCTGACCCATTTATTAAACGGGTAACCCAACACGACCCGCCAACTTGTTTAATAAACGGGTTGGGTCGGGTGAACGGGTTGGTGGGTTAGCGGACGGGTTGGCGGGTTGACCCGCCCACCTAACCTGTTTATTAAACGGGTTGGCGGGTTGGCATACCCCTAACACGAACCCGACCTGTTTAATAAACAGGTTAGGCGGGTCGACCCATTTATTAAACGGGTTAGTTTAAGCCAAACCCGAACCCGCCTAAGAGGCAGGTTGGCGGGTCGTGTCAGGTTTTGCCACCCCTAGTTGAGGCAGTGATCCAAGGATAACCTTGATTAAGGTTTTTGGAGGTTACCGAAAGAAAAGGCATACAAAAACACGAAATCATGTAAGCTATGAATGGCTAATCATTAGAGGGTTTTGATTCAAATATGATATGGAAGTGTTTGACACCTAGGAGTGTCAAGGTTAGGGTAGGCTATTATAGGCCAAAGAATAGTGAAATAGATCGTTGAAAGGTTAAGAATATAATATTTGCAAAATTTTAATAAATATTTGAATAAAATATTAAGGAATTTACTTGTTCAATTTTTAATATGTGAATTTCAAATATTTAGCGAGATATTGTTATTTATGCTAATTGATTATTAGTTAGCAAAATAAAATTGGGATTTATGAGGTTTAAAGTTGTATTTGGGTTTGGATCTCGATGAGGGATTCAAAAGAGGCAACCCGCATGAACTTAAGTTTGAAATATCTGAATCCATTGGATCTTAAAACTATTCAGCTTTGGATCTAGGAGAAGATCCCAATTAACCAACCTGTATCACTAGGATTGGATCCACTTAGTGGACCCAATCCAAATTAAAACTAAAAAGGGTTTGGAAATAGATAGGGATCCAAACTGATCAATTGGGACTGGATCCATTTGGAGGACCCAATCCAAAGTATAATTAATTAGGTTTGGACCTCGTTAGGGAATCCAAAAGTTTAATCAGATCCATATTGGTTTTTGAGACTTCAGATCCACACTATATAGATCCATATTGGCAAGACAAAATATAATATACACGGAAATCAATATTCAATGATAGTTGCAAGGCGAGCATGTAAACACCAAAGTGTCCTAGAGGGCTCAACCAAAGACTAGGGCAAGATACAATTTTTAAGAACGCATATATTGTGCATTCAAACATATATATCCGACGATAGTCACAAGGCGAGCACGTAAACACCGAAGTGTCTTAGAGGTCCCAACCAAGGACTAGGGTCAGATACTAATTCAGAAAGCATACGTCGTATACAAACAAACAAATATTTGAGAGAGATGGATCAATGAAGTGAACTTACTTTAAACTGGGGAAGAAACGGCTTCAGAATGCTTCATCTACTTCAAAAAAGGTTCGATTTTTCCTTTGAGAGGTCAGACTAGGTTAGATGAGTTCGACCTAGTTGAGAAAGAGGAAGAACAGGTCAAACTGCTAAACCTAAGTGGTTTGAACCAAACTGGGTTTGGTCCAAGTCAACTAGGTCAAGCAGGTTCAGACTTAGCCCAAGTAGGTTGGGTCTGGGTCAAGTAAATCAAATCAGGTTTTTGGACCAAAAGGGACTTTGACCTTGACTGAACCCAACTAGGTTCAAGCAAGGTCAAGTGGGTTTGAACCAGGTCAGGTGAGTTCAAACTAGGTCAGGCAGGCTCAAACCCACTGAGGTAGGTTAGGCTAGGTAGGGGAGGTTTAGGAGAGAGAGAGAGAGAAGAGGAGAGAGAGAGGTTGGCGATTTTATGAGAAGAGAGAGTGGGGAGGGCTATTTATAGCCCAAGCCCACCTCCTCTTTGGATTTTTCTAGAAAAATCTAAGGCTTCTTTCCCCTTCTTGCCCTTTTCTTTTTAGAAATTCTAAGAGGTTTCTTTGGGTGGGGCCCATAGGAAATATTTTGCGTGTCCCATAAGATATTTTTTGAGAAATAATTTTGTGGGTTCCACCAACATTCTTGTGGGTCCCGCCAAATTTTTGGGTTTTCGGTACAGATCTAAGGCTATGATTGACCTAAGTCAGTCAATGGCGCCAGAGACCTGTAACAGGCTCTGGGATAGAGTTTGTGCAAATAGATTTGTATAAAAAGAAAAATACTAATTCATGTCAAAAAGATATGATAAAATCACATTAAAAACTAGACTTACCTATGGAAATGCTGCATTTTACAGATCTTAAATCGGATTTCCAATGAGAGAAATCTCGATTTTCAATCTGACTGAACTAATATTGTTTTTATAGTGCTTGATCCTGATTTAGCTCTTCAATTTTCATATAAGGGTATAGACCGTAAAATGATCCAAAATTTTTATGAGAGATTAGGTACAGATACAGATCGCTATTATGAATTTATCAAGATTTTACAATGGAATCACAACAGTATCATATGCCTAGGCAAAATCTAATTCAAATATTGACAAAAGCTAAGGCATACAAAAAAAAAACTGTGAAATGTTGAAATGAACCTAGATGCAAAACATTAAAACTATATGAAATATGATAGTAAATCTAAAAATAAAAGGGAGATATGATATTCCATTAATGTAGACTATTGGAATAGGAGGTTCGGTCCATTAAAAGGATGAACCATCTCATCCACGTAGTCTGAATGTGAAAGCATTCCAACTATATCATTTGAACTCATCTATTATGCTAAAACTGAATTTCAAATGGGTATTCACGACACATTTATTCCTTCCAGCAGATTGCAACAAGATCCAATTTAATAAAAATCGAACATGAAGGTAAAGTGATGGAAAATCATATTACCTTGGGATCTTTTGCACCAGTTGAAATCGCAACAACAATGAAGGAGCTGGTCCTTGTATGATTGGCTGAAGGAAGCAGGGAGAAGGAGAGCTTGGTGTATGGCTGTAACGTTTGAGAAGGCTGTAGCAGCAATGGAGGTTGCTTCTCGGATCTTTGGCACACGTCCAGGAAAGAGGAGAGCTTGGTGTGTAGCTGTACCATTTGAGAAGGCTGTAGCAGCAATAGAGGCTACTTTTTAAGTTTTTGGCTGAAGGAAGAAGGAGGAAGGACTGTTACCACACGTCCAGGAAGGAGGAGAGGAGTCATGCGATAGAGAAGGAAGATGAGAGAAGTTCGGGAGAAAGGAAAGAAATTAGGAAAACAAAAGCCGCCCCTCAAGGGTCGATCAAGAGGGTTTAAATAAGCCTAAGTTTTTCCTAAAGTAACTAAGGGAAAAGCAAAAAAAAAAAAATCAAACTACTTTTCCTAAAGTCTAGGGAGGGGGACGATCTTTGCCCCTTTTTTTCCATTTTTTTTTGAACTTTTAAAAAGCCTAACTAAAAGGTTAAACCTAAATTTTGAAATGATGCTACTTTGGAAATAGACTACACGTTAGTTCTAAGATAACTTTAAAAAATAAAACAAAGAGAGCTTTTGGATGTGGCACCACTCAAGGTGGGCCCACATTTGATTTTTTTTGGAATTTTAAAGTTCTAAACTAAATACTAATTAGCAAGCTATATCTAGTCTAATTTCAAAAATATTTAAAATCTAATTAGTAAAGTGAAAACCCTAACTATTTTTTTTGGAGGGGCGCCACTTCAGAGGGGACGACTCCTCAATTCTAGGTTTTTTCAATAAGCTAATCAAAAGCTAAAAACCTATTTTTTTTTGAGTTTTTGAAGTGGTGCCACTTTAGGAGTGAACCCCACATGGTTTTGAATAAAATAAAATAAAAGAAAACAGGTTCTAGATGTGGCGCCACCTCAGGGTGGGCCCACATTGCCTTTTTATTAATTGAAATTAAAAAATGTAGACTAAAAGGGAAAAAGGAAAACTTAAACCTCTTTTTGGATTTTTCGTAAAACTTTAAACTAGTTAACAATTACAAAATAATACCTGACTTAATTGAGAACATTTTTAAAAGAGGGTGCTTTCCAAAGAACTTTTATGAAAATGATTTGAAATTGTTGGTAAGAGGGGTGAATAAAGAGAATTTATGAAATTCAAAGCCTTTTGCAAAATTTGGAATAGAAATTCTAGATTTAGAGCTTCGTCCCCTCCTTTAGGCAGAGTCGGTTCAACTGACAAAATTTGAAAATCAATATTGATAATTATCCAAAATGTTTTTCTGAGAAAATATTTTGAAATTTAGGGTCCTAGGGGTTAAAATGGGAAAAGATGGCAATTTTGAAGACCTAGGGGTTGGAAATTGATTTGAAAAGAGTTTGAAATTCAAATCTGGATTGAGAATTTTAAAATCATGAGTTCTGGACCTCGAAATGACATGATGTGCATTGAAATGATATGAATTGCTCTGCGATGACATGCAAAGACATGTTTAGGGGAATTCAATTTTGAACCAGGAATTGGAGATTCCTATCTCCTGATATGAGTAAGATTTTGAAAATCTGCGACTAAAAGTGAAGATTTGAGCCAGAATATGGAAATTTTGGGAATTGTAAATGAAATTTGGACTTTTGCATGGTCCAGGCTTAGAAATTGACCGTTTTGCCCTCTAAAAATCTTAAAGGACAGAATGCGATGATTGTGAGGAAGTGCTAGGGAAGGTGAGTGAAAATTTGGGGTGTTTAGAGAGTCTTAAATCAACCGAAACTCTAAAATAGAGTCCTAAATCAACTGGCACTCTACAAATGGACTAATTTTTGAAGGACGGATGCAAAGGTTTTCAAAACAAGTAGAATTGAAAGTGGAAATAAGATTCAGAATAGAGTCCTAACCTAATTAGGACTTTGGGTCAGAGTTTTAAAAATTTGAAACTCTTTATTTTTGGTTTTTGAAAGACAAACGAAGGGATTTTGAAAGACCTTCTCAGAGGTTAGTGAAAATGAACCAAATACAAGACCAAAGTCAGAGTTCTAATCAACTGAGACTCTAAAATAGAGTCCCAGAATTTTGAAACTCTTAGAACTGAATCTGTTTTTGAAAAACCAGTAAAATAAAAATAAAAAGAGGAAATCATAGTAGAGTTCTGGACCGATTGAAACTCTAGGGTGGAGTCCTAAAATTTAGAAACTCTTTAATGAAGTCCTAAAATTTTGAAATTGGACCTTTTGAAAGATAAATGAAGAATTTTTTGAAAGATTCTCTCAAGAATAAAGTCAGGGTTAAAGTCCTAATCCAACTGGGACTCTAGAACAGAGTCTTGATCCGACTAAAACTCTAAAATTTTGACATCTTTCAAAAGATTTTGAAAGGTTTCTTAAAAAATAGGTGAAAACAACGATGAAAGATAGAGTCCTAATCCGACTGAAACTCTAAAATAGTGTTCCAGCCCAACTAAAACTCTAGAATTTTGAAAAAATAAAAGATTTTGTCAAATTTTGTTGAAAACAAGTAAAAATAGAGATGGAAGACAGAGTCCTAGTCTGACTGAAACTCTATGATAGAATCCTAGTTTGACTGAAACTCCAAGATTTTTATCATTTTGAAAGTCAGATGAGAAGGTTTTTAAAAATAAGTGAAAAACAAGAATAAAGGATGAAATTAGGATAGAGTCCTAATCCGACTAAAACTCTGGAACAAAGTCATAGTCCAACTAAAACTCTAAAATTTTAGCCAAAATTAAAGATTTTGAAAGGTTTTTTCGAAAATAGGTAAAAATAGAAGTGAAAGATAGAGTCTTGATCCGACTGAAACTCTAAAAAAAAGTCCTAGTCCAGCTGAGACTCTGAGATTTTGGCCAAAATGAAAGGAATGGACAAGGGATAAGACTTCTTCTGGTTTAAAATCAAAATAGAATTTTGAAGAGGTTTAAAAAGATAAAAAGATAAAAAGACAAAGTCCTAATCCGACTAGGACTCTAAAAATTTAAAAAATCCCGATGAAAGAAGCGATCTGGAAGTGACACCACCTAGATGAGTCTCATCCGAGAATTGAAATTGGTTAAAATTGAGTTTAAAATGAATCCAAATAACTTTTTAAAGAAAATATTTTGAAATATAAGATCCTGGGGATTGACAAATGGCAAATATCGATCTAAAACTCAGGTATTTTAAATTGATTTCGAAAGAAAATTTTAAAACTCAAATCTGGATTAAATATTTTGAAAAATAGGAGTGCTGGATCTCAAAAATGATATGCAATGACATGCAATGTAATTAAATGCAATGAAATCACAAGAAATGATATGAATTGAGATGCAAAAGGCAAACCCTGGATGAGGGATTTGGAATCCTCGACCCCCGACAGAGACAAAGAATTAAACATTGATGGTTGAAATCGAGCCAAAATAAATATTAAATCTTGATTGCAAGATGAAGTATTGGACTTTGGTGTAAATCTTGGGCTTTGAATAGCCCTGGCTCGGGTGTTGACTAACTGGTTCTCTGAAGGCTTCAGAGAGTAGGTCCCATTGGCATGAAGAAAGGTGTTTGTGAATAAGGTTGAAAATTTGGGGTGTTTACACAAAGATAACTCTTATAGATAGTAACAATGTTTCCTTGATGCAAGACAACTGAGAGTCTTCCAAGAAGACTTAGTTGAGATGCTTCAACAAGTCAAATGGCAGCGATAATAAGCCCCCTCGACCTGCTGCTGAGACCAGCCGTGCCCCATCTGCGAAGAAAGCCAGAGTGCAATAGGGTGGTGCACCACCACCTCAACAACATGCGATATGCCAACACTGCAAGAAGAGGCACCCTGGTGTCTACTATAGAGTCTCTAGTGCCTATATCAGATGTGGAGAGATGGGACACTTCATCAAGGATTATCCTAAGAAGCCAGTTCAGGAAGGAGCCACTCCTGCACCTCGAGGGCAATAGCGACCCCATTAGCCCCAAGTTCAGGGACAAAAGAGAGCCATAGGACGTGTCTATGTGACTTCAGCAGAAAAGTTGCAAGACGATGCATATGTCATTAAAGGTATAATTTTGATTGCAAAGTTTGATGCTAAAGTCCTGTTTAATACTGATGTGACACATTCCTTTGTGTCTACATGATTTATGAGTTTGATTGATGTTACACCGGTCTCACTCGAATATATTCTTGAGGTAATCATACCCTCGAGTGATAGCTCTATCGCTCGTACCTACCTACCCAAGGTAGAGGTCATAAATTCTGAGCATAACCTCCCTGCCAACCTTATTCTATTGGATATGGTGGGTTATGATGTTATACTTGGTATAGATTAGATGTATGAGCACTATGCTTGTATGATTTGTCATGATCATTGCATCCAATTTACCCTCCCCCGATCAGCTTGTACTTGAGTACAAGACTTGCAAGAAAGAGAGCAAAGGATGACTTTTTTCAGCCAAGAAGGCACATTGATGTATGGAAAAGGGATGTGAGGCCTTTCTGGCCAGTGTGTCCTTGATGAACCCTAGCACTACCCCAATGAAGGATTTGGACATGGTCCACGATTATGCAAATGTCTTTCCAAATGACCTGTCAGGTATACCACCTACTAGAGAGGTAGACTTCACGATCGAGTTGATACCAAAAATGACCTTGATATCCAAAGCACTCTACCGTATGGCCCCAACAGAGTTGGAAGAATTAAAGAAACAACTGCAAGAATTGATGAACAAGGGATTTATACAGCCCAGTGTTTCACCTTAGAGAGCTCCAGTATTATTCATCAAGAAGAAGGATAGGTCGATGCATTTATGCATCGACTACCATATGCTGAATCAAGTGACAATCAAGAATAAGTATCCTCTTTTCTGGATCGACAACTTGTTTGATTAAGTTTGAGATGCTAAGGTCTTCTCTAAAATAGATCTTTGATTGGGATATCATCAGTTGAAGATCAAGGAGTCAGATGTGAAGAAGACAACATTCAGGATACGGTACAACCATTATGAGTTTTTGGTGATGCCCTTTGGGCTAACCAATGCTCCTGTAGCATTTATGGATCTGATGAATCAGGTCTTTCGACCCTACCTAGACCTCTTTGTGATCGTGTTTATAGACAACATTTTGATTTACTCAAAGAGCGAGAAAGATCATAAAGAGTATTTGAGGATTGTCCTTGTGACATTTCAACATCATCAGTTATATGCTAAGTTCTCGAAGTGTAAGTTCTGGCTGAAGTAAGTCATGTTCTTGGGTCACGTGATCTCCAAAGATGGGGTATTTGTGGACCTTGCTAAGGTAACACACCTCGCTAACTATGTTGGATCAAACAATGTTTAGAATCTTGTTTTAATTTTTGAGTCTTAATTGTGAAACTAGGTGAAAGCGGTCTTAGACTGAAAACAACCTAAGAGCATAATAGACATACATAGTTTTCTCTATCTCAAAGATTTCTTAAAGATCGCTTCACCTATGACAAAGCTACTTCACAAAGAAATCAAGTTCGTCTCTACTCAACAATGCGAAGAGAGCTTCTAGAAGCTTAAAAAGAGGTTCACTACAACCCCCATACTCACATTGCCTTCGGGACAAGGAGGCTTTGTGGTTTATAGTGATGCATCTGATACTGGTTTAGGATGCATGTTGATGCAACATGGCAAAGTAATCGCCTATGCATCATGTCAGTTGAAGGTGCATGCACGAAATTACCCCACTCACAATTTAGAACTTGCTACCGTTGTTTTTGCACTTAAGGTATAGAGGCATTATTTATATGGAGAGCAATTTGTGGTTTTCTCAAATTGTAAAACCCTTAAACACATATTCTCACAAAAGGATTTGAATATGAGGCAGAGGCGAGTGTTAAGAGTTTCTAAAGGATTGTGACTTCTCTATTTCATACCACCTAGGCAAAGCCAATGTAGTGGCTGATGCTTTGAGTAGAAAGGTTGGAAGCCTTGTGAATTGTATCAGTAGCGAGTGGAGATTGCTTGAGGACATGATAGATTAGAGACCATTTGACATAGAATCAGGTCACATTCAGATTGCTAGTACAACAATGAAAACAAAGCTCGTGGATCAGATTATCGCCCAACAGAAGGATGATCCTGAATTCACGAAGATGATTGCAGCGTGCAAACATGATCAATCAACATTACACTTAGAGGAGGATGAAAGCATCTGGTTTAGCCAGAGGCTTTGGGTGCCAGCAGATCCTCAATTGAAGAAAGAGCTCTTAAACGAGGCGCATCACACTAGATTCACTATACATCCATAGTGTACCAAGATATATAAAGATTTACAGAGGAACTATTGGTGGCTCGACATGAAGAAGAAAATTGTAGAATACGTTTTGAAATGCTTGATTTGCCAATAGGTCAAGATAGAGCATCAAAGACTTGGCCGCATGATGCAGTTGATTGAGATTCTACAGTGAAAGTGGGAAGACATTACTATAGATTTTGTGGAAGGTCTACCTAAGACACGCCAATAGTATGACACCATTTGGGTGATTGTGAATTGCCTTACAAAGTCAGCACACTTCTTACCGACCAAAGTGAATCAAACATTAGAGAATTTGGCCGATCTGTACGTCGATGAGATTGTTAGGTTACACGGAGTACCTATTTCAATCATCTTTGATAGAGATCCTAGATTCACATCGAAGTTTTAGGGAAAACTTCAGAAAGTTTTGGGAACAAAGCTTAAGTTTAGTACAACGTTTCATCCACAGACTAATGGACAGTCGGAGTGTACAATCCAGACACTGGAGGACATGCTACGATCGTGTGCACTAGAGTGGAAAGGTGACTGAAGTAAGCACCTAAAGTTAGCTGAGTTTGCCTACAATAATAGTTATCATTCAAGTATCGACATGACTCTGTACGAGACATTATACGGGCGACCCTGTAGGTCCCCTGTTTGTTAGAGCGAGATTGGTGATCAAGCTATCGAATCACCCATAGTTCTGCAACACTATACAGATCAAGTATAATTGATTTGTAAGAGACTTCTGACCGTGCAGAGTCATCAGAAAAGCTATGCAGATATGAAGGGATGAGAGGTTTTATTTGAAGTTGGTGACCATGTGTTTGTCAGAGTACACCGACGAAGAGCGTATTTCAGTTTGGCACGAAAGGAAAATTGAGTCTGAGGTATGTAGGACCTTTCCTCATCCTTGAGAGGATTGGTGGAACCGCTTATAGGTTGGCACTTTCATTTCAGTTCTCAAACATCCATGATGTCTTTCACGTGTTGATGTTGAGAAGGTATGTGCCAGACCGTGCACATGTCATTCAATATGATGAGATCAAGGTTCAGAGAGATCTCACGTTTGAGGAGCGTCCGATAGAGATTATGGATCGAAGAGAGCAGGTGCTACGACATAAGATGATACCGCTTGTGAAAGTACAATGGTAGTACCATGGGCTCGAGGAGTGTACTTGGGATCTTGAGGCAGATATGAGAGCTAGATATTCACATTTGTTCGGTAAGTAACCCTAACCAAATTTCAAGGATGATTTTTTTAGGGGGGTTGGTTATAACATCGGCAATTTTGCAAGGCTTTTTCTTAAATTTTCAAATTTTTATATTTTGTGATAGATTTTAAATTATAAAATCCTTTATCTGGATATGCACTAAATAGATTCATAGGGTTAGTTATAAAACCAAAAAAATGAATGAAATGCCACATGTCTCAAATTTTTGGAAATTTAAGATATATTATGAGAGGATTTGGATTTTTAACCCTAATAGAATTAATTAAAATGATTAATTAAGATGCTTGAAAGGTGGGTAATATATTAAAAAAATTTAATATGTCATGAATTTAATTAAATTATGTGCCTTAGTATTTAACATGAATTCCAATTGAATTTAGAAAATATTTTAAATTAATTTAGGACTAATTTGCCTTGAATTTCATGGAATGAATTTCAAAACACTTAACTAGAATCTATAAATTGGTAGGAGTCCATAGGTGGGCCCTCCTATCCTATGTGGCATCCTTATTTAAAGTTAAAAAAAATTATAAACCAAAATCTACTTGAAATTCAAGTTAAAATCAAAGTTTCCAAAAAACATGGAAAAACTTGAAAAGTTAAAACTTTCTAAAAACACTTAGAAAGACCCCCATAGGGGGCGTCAATTTAGAAAAATTCTAGAAGGGGCCAGCAAGGGCTGGACCCCCTTTAGGGATTAGGAAAGTAATAAAAAAAATGAGAAGTTAAAAAAAAAGAAAGGGTTTGGAAAAGTCAACTTGCTTGCTAAGTAAGTAAGTTGAATTATGGAAAGAGAGGCCAAGAGGCGGGGTCGACCTACCCTCCTTCTCTATTTTAATATGTTTATATCATATATAGTTTATTAGGATATAAAATAAATATGTATTTCTTAGGCTATGTTTCAAAAAAAAAATAAATATATATAAAAAAAAAGAAATACATTTGAAAAGGGGAAATAAACATCATATAGATTTTGAAATTTATTTTTGATCTAGATCAAGGGCTAGAAATTAATCCAGTCATTGACCAAACCCTAGAAGAGAATTCTGTAAAGGTAGAGGAGGAGATCACGCCCCCCATTTTGGACCCTCTTTGTTTTTTTTAAGAGCTTTCCCTTCTCTCCCAAATCCCCTTCTATTTTTCCTCTTTTCCCCTCTTTTGTCAACATCGATCCATGGGTGTTTTCCCTTAGTTCAACGAAGGGATCCCATCCACGCGATAGAGAGTAGCTTAAGGAAGGTTCTCACGTGGCCCTAGTGTGCATGGATTGGCCAGAATGTGCAAAAAGACCCACTGGTGTGTGTAGGAATAGATTTTCGACAAAAAGGTAGGTGATCTATACTCCTCTTGTGAAACAGAATTTATGGTACAAATTCCATGGGTTTTTCACATCTATAGACCCTAAACACACCCTCACACATGTGGGTTTGGCTTAGGTCTATCAAACCATGGAAAAATAAGGGGTTTTCAAAGAAAAACCCTCTTTGAAAACATGATTTACTCAAAAACTGGTTTCTCAAAAAAGAAATCTATAAAATTTAAAATTTCATAAAATATGCTATGATTTTCGTGCAAGTATCAATTCATATTGGTAGTATATGATGTTGTAGATGTTTTGTAAAAATTTTATGAATTTTCATCGTCAGAATCTTGAGATATCTTAATTTTAGTCAAATGAGTTTTTTCAGAAAAGATTTTGGTAAATTAGAGAATATCATGAATTTTGTGTATGAACTCATGTGATTTTATTTTTGTAGTTGGTAGAATATATGCATAGGAGTATTCTATGATTTTTGTAGTTTTTTTAAAAAATTTATTTGCATGTAAATTCCATGATTTACTTCATTAATTGAGTATTTTTTGAATTGATCTCTTAATAATTAATGCATGTCAGAGTCAGATCATTTTTTTGGCCAACCGGCTAAGGAAAAATCTGATTTGTCTCAACAAGAATAAATCAGACTTAGATATGTAGTTCTACTATTGTTTTGATTAAAAACTATGTCAAATATCTTTGGGTGTATAGATTCGGGTGACCCAGTTTGGGCCCACCTGAATGCATAGACCTGAAATTTACTATTTTCGACCAGAATTTCAACCAGTAAAATGCTCGTAACTCCTTTGTACGAATTAGTTTTGATGAGCAATTTATTGCATTAGAAATTTAACAAAATTTCCTAACTCTTGTAATTTTTTTGTCTCTGTTTATGGTTTGAGCCCGGTTCGACATTAGTTGGAACATAATCTGACAGACCTTCAATAAAATATTCATAACTTTTTCATACAGAAGATTTTTTATAAGCGATTTATGGCCACGTAAAGCTGATAAAATTTTATATATTTTGTGAAAATCTTAGCTCTGTTCATCGACTGAAAATTTTTCTATAAATTCTATAACACTCGAACATAGTTGAGAGTTTCACAATTTGGAGTTGGTCTAAGGGTCTAACCCCGATATGTGCACAATTATCTATGTTTCATAAAATTTTACGTATGATTTGTATGCAAAATATGTTTGCATATCCATGTCTAATTTATACCGTGTATGATGTACCTTTCTTATGGCATGAATGTAAAAGGTCATAACTAACTATTTTACTCAAAGGAAGCTAGATGTCAATTAATGGACCGAAGGGTCCAATATGCAAAGTGTGATGTTAATTTTCAAGTATTAGTTATATCTACAAATTTGAAGATGTTATGATGATATTGATGTTTCAATAATATAGATGCTCAAGTTTATGTTCTTTATTGTATTGACTATATACATGCATATGTGCTAATCTAAGCATGAAAATGAATGAGATTTTCATATTCGCATATGCTCAAGTTTATGTTAAAAGTATGATTTAATAAAAAATTTAATGCATTATAAGAATGCATCTATTGCCCACAAAGTGGCCAAGAATTTAGATGTTGCATGAAAAATACAAATTAAATTAAGTAAATGTGTGACATTTAAATTTCAAGATACTTGCTAGGAGAGTGGCAAGTGATACAAAACTTCGTAGGGCAAGCAAGTTTTGAGCATTGAAGATTGCTACTCTCCTCTCACGATTTTATGAGAAAACCCCTGCATTAGACTACAACGTAGAGGATAAGATACTCATGAGGAAAAATAGATGTATTGGGTTGAAAGGTATTGTGAAACTCTCTTGTATTATCGTCCCTTACCTCATCTTGGTGAAAGGGCCCGACCATGCTAAAGTCATCCCTGTATGGAAAACACTGCCTGAGTCATGGTCCTAATCTGAGAGTCAAGCCTGTGTTGTATTAGCAGAGCTAAAAAGTGCTAACTTAAAGATGTATGTGCATTAGTTAGGCATTGCATGCATCATTTAAAAAAAAATATAATTTAAGATAAGAATTTATGCATGCATTTAGTTGCTTCTACATATGTTAAGTCGTGCATATTAACTTCTCATGCATTTTAATTTCTCTGAATAAATGGATAGATGCACAATTTATAATTTAGTAAATTGAATATCCATGCCAGTTGTGTAAGTAGTTCATTTAATTTTAAATGTTAAGTTATGAAAAACCTAATGAAATTCTGTTTCGTATTTTTCGCTTTACAAGTTTAGTATATTTCACTCTACTAAGACATGTTGTGTCTGACCCTATGTGGTTTAATATTTTTCAGGTGATGAGTAGATACTTACATGCGAAGGCGAAAGGTTGCGATGGAGACCGAACCTACCTTTCCTTTGCCTTCACAGATGTTTTGAGACTCTAATTTTATTTAGATTTTATTTCAATTCAAAGACAATTGTAATTCATGGTGAACGATTGTAGATGTTTGATTTCATTTTATGCATGATTAATTAGTAAATAAATTTTAAATTCCATAATTATATGATTGCAAGTTGTTATCATTGCAAAATTTTACTTTTGCAAGTCAAACTGATCTTTGAAAAAGATTTTGAAAATAACTCACCTCCGTTTTAAAGTGCGGGAAAATTTTAAGGAATGGGACTCGCCAGTCAGTATGAGGTTCAATCATTCTTGGTACCATAACTAGGGGTAATCGAACGAAGGATCAATCTTATGCTTTGCTTTGCTCAACTTGTCTAAATCGATGTTCTATTTCTTAAATGCATAAAGAATTAGGCATGTGCCATGACTTTGAAAAAATGTAGATTAAAAATATGGTATACACTTCAAATATTGAAAAATACTTAGAAAAATGATACCTTGAAAATCATGAATCATATTGGAAAAGTATTTTGAAGAAAAGGAAAACCAATTTCTAAAGAAATCCTGATGTTTTGAGAAAATCGATTTCTAAAGAAAACTTGGGTAAATTTTGAGAAAATAAATTTTTTTGAAGTGGATTTGTGAAATAACTCAACAGGGATGGGTGTGTGGCCCTATGAAATCCTTTTCATGATCCAATCTAACCTAGATGATGCATGAATGCAATTTGAGAAAATATTTTCTGAAGAATTTATGGAAAATCTTTGACAAAAGGAATTTGTGCCTTATACAATTTAGATGAAATATATTCGCCACATATCCCTGACTATGGACACGAATATGTATTGAATATAGTTCATTTGATTCTAAAAAGGAAAAATACATAGAAAAGTTTTGAAAATATACAATAGTTTTTGAAGATAGCCTAAGAGTGTAGGCCGTTTGTGGCTTAAAAAAATATAATAAATTTGGATATTGTTCGTATTTTGACTATGGCCATAAATACGAACTCAATCAAGTTTATTAACTTCTTAGAGGCGAGTACACGTGCCATTCGTGTAGACCATTGTGAATTTGAATATGCATGAATCATCATCCATCACACATTAACATTATTGAAAAATACACTATATGCAATGCAACCCTAATCTAAGCAGAAAAAGTAAATTCTTATTCTAATATTTACAATTTACATCAATAATAAATTGAAATAAAGAAAAAAAAAATAAAGAAAAATACAATCTTGAGTGTCCGTGCAAAACTAGCAAACTTGTTAGTAAAAGTATGTGAGCTTTTCTGGAGTTATCCAATAATATCTGAAATTGAGGGATTTATCCGAATATAAGCCCTTTTCCATGTTTTCCTAAAATAAACATAACAAAAGATGATGCAGAATTAAAGAAATAATGAAAATAAACAATTTTAAAATTCAGAATTTTGGGAAAAATAGCCAAAATACCATCGAAAATTGGCCTTTATTGCAAAATAGGATTAAAATTAGGGGTTCTCAGAAAACATTTTGGTAAAATGTTTAATCTGAGGATCAAACGGATTCAAAATAATGAAAAATCGGGTGGAGGGCACCCTAATATGATTATGAACTTGATGAAACCCTAAAAATATGAAACTTTTCATAAAAAATCTAAATATTATAAAAAAAATCAAATTTTGCCTGTGTTTCAGTTGAACCAGCACTCCGCGGACATCCTGTTTGTATGAAATAAGTAAATAATGCATCAAACAATTTTTAAAATCTGCAAAATTTGACATAAACACTTATAATAACCATAAAATTATAATTAAACTGAAAAAATATGTTTTTGGTATTATTTAAATATGAAAATTAAATAAAAAAGAAAATATATGATTTTGCCCGTGGGCATGTACCTGTCACAGTGTCAGACCTGAATCGAGTATTAAACTGTAATGAAAAACTATAAAATTTCTCATGGAAAAACTATACATTTGGAAAAAAATAATCTTTTTTACAGATCGAAAAAACCATCTTCGGTTAAAGAGACACGTTTCGAGCAAGTTGTACCTAATTTTGACAAACGTATAACAAGGTAAAATAGACAGATCCAGTTTTGGGTGCAAGAAAATATATCAAAATAGAATTATAATTTATGAAAAATTCACAGAGAATAGTCAACATGCAAATAAAGATACTCCTTTTTATGGATTGTCGATACAATCTTCGCTTCGTGATTAATCATTCTGGCAAGTTGGCTTTGATTTTAAGTACCAATTGACAGTTGTAGAAATACAGGTCCGGTTCTTGACAGAAATAAAATAGCAATACACCATAGAAATTTATAAAAATTTTATAAAATAAACTAGAGACTCATATGAAAATAACCCTTTTTACGGATTGTCAATCGAATCTTGTACAAAGGAGATATGACCTCGGAAAAGTACTCTTGAATTTCTATAGCATTTTTTTGACTCTGAAAATAGGTTTCGACTTTGATTTTTGAAAATAGAGTTATAAACCTCTAAAAATCCTGATTATTTTATTGAAAACTTTAAACATATGCATTAACTTACCATAAAAAATTTAGATTTTTCTAACAGATAAAAACTAGAGAAATAAATACATTAACAGACATGCAGAATCACAAATATCAAATCTAAAATGCTAGAACGAAATAGCATGGATTATTTATGCAAAAAATTTAAAAAAATGTGTAAATAATGCAATAAAACATGATTTGATGCTTAAAAAATTAAAACAAACATGAATATAATAAAAAAAAAAAATAGGGAAGCACAATTAGAAATTTGATTTAGCCATTAAAAGAGGGATTCAACCTATAAAAAGGTCAAATCTCAATATTTTTCAAGCATTTAGCATAATAAACATATTTCCAATGAATCTAATGGATTAAAATTATGAAAATATCCATAGATGATCTGTAGGTCATCTTATTAAACCATGGATCATGATTCTTGGGTGAAAATAATAAAAAAACCCAATATGTAAGGGGCAACAATGACTAATTCAATAAAAAAACAATAAAAGAAAGGAAGAACTTACCTTGGATAGCAATGGAGGAGGGGTTGAAACTTGGAGGAGAGAGAGAGAGAGCCACAAATTTGAAAGAGAGAGAGGAGATGAGAGAGCATGCCTTGGTTGACCCCCAAGCCCTTTTTTATAGTTTTTTCTAACTCTTAATTAGAGAGTTTTTTTTTGAAACTCTCCTTAATTAATCAAATTAAGGGGGGTTGTTTTGCTAAAGACTTATAATCTTTTAAGACTTTAATTAGTCAACCCTAATTAACTTAATTAAGACTCCTAATTAGCTTTGAAAAAACCCAAATGTGGCGCCACTTATGTGGGCCCACATTTGATTTTAAAAGCTCTAATTTCAAGATTTAAAAACAATGTTTTAAAAAGTGAAAATAAATGATATGTTTTAAAATCAATTTTGATATTTTCAAACTTCTAGTTCAATTAGGACCTTTTCTTTTCCTAAAATAAAAAATTCTTGTAATTTTAAATTAAAGTCAAGATTGTAATAATTAGATCATATTGAGAATCTTTATCTTCCTGCACTAGATTAGAATGTATGAGCATGCATATATCTTAGAAATTGCTTGTTTTCATATCATTTTCCTCTTTCATCTCAAATATTCACAAATGAGAACATGAATGGCATGTGCACTATTCTAATAAAAGGTAATTAAATCCTAAGTTGACAATTTGCATCAATGGCCATAGTCAAGGTGTGAACAAAACTTATGGATTTTATCTTTTATGGAATAACACTGGATCCGCACGGGACCTCTTTTCAAAAATTATCATATTTTTAAATATTTTCTTTCCTTATTAGAGTTTAACTTAAAATTAACTCAAAAGATATATCAATGACCATAGTCAGGATATATTGAGAGTTAATTTTATTTTAAACTCTATAAAGGCACAAAAATGTGTTTTATTCTTCATTTGAATTTAAATATGATTATTATATAATACATTTTATGACCATAGTAAAAAATGTATTCTATCTTCAATCTTATTTTAATTCATTTAAAGAATGAAATATGCTTTTCAGAATCTAATTTTAAATTCTTTTCATTCATCGTTTAAGATAGAATTACATCATATTTTCAAAATTCTTTTTGAAAATTCAAGTGATTTTAAGATATATTTTCAAATATCTTATTTATTTTTCAAACCAATCTTCAATTTTTTATTCTAATTCATCTTTCTATCTCATTTTAAAATTCAGAATTTAATTTCAAAGTCCAATTTGACTTTGAAAATTCGAATTCACTTCTATATTTAATTTTCAATTCAAAATCCAAATTTCAAAGTTCAATTCAATTTTGAAAATTGAAAATCATCTCCATTTTCAAAATTCAATTCAATCCCATATCCTAGATCGTATTTCAAAGTTTAATTTAAACTTTGAAATTTCCAGATTCATTTTCTGATTTCAAAGATTCAGGTTTAAAATCAAGTTTATCCTTTATTTTTCAAAATCTCTAAAGTTTTATCTAAAGATTGAGACTTGATTATCAATTCAAAATCAAGGTTTTGAAATTGATTCTGAATCTCAAAATTCAATTTTTCTTAAGTTTAAAGCCCACTTTTAAATTCAAATATAGATTTCCAAATTCCAGATCCATCCTCAAAGTCCCATTTGGATTTTCAAAATCCAATCCCATCTTGGATTCCAAACTTTGGATCCAATTCTATTTAGTATTCCACATTTTGGATCCAAATTCATCTTGGATTCTGGACTTCGAATCCAATTCCATTTGGGATTCCAGATTTCGGATTCAACTACATCTTGGATTCCAGACTTCAGATCCAATTCTATCTAGGATTCTAGATTTCAGATTCAATTCGATCTTGGATTCCAGACTTCAGATCCAATTCTATTTAGGATTCAGATTTTGGATTCAAATTCATCTTGGATTCTAGATTTCAGATCCAATTCCATCTAGGATTCCAGATTTCAAATCCATTTCTATTTCCAATTACTATTTTCAAAAAACATTTTCTTCTTAAGTCTAAATCCAAATTCAATTCCTCTTTCAGGTTCTGAAATTAAAGAATTCCTTTTTCAGAATCGATCCATTCAAATTCAAAGTCCATTTTGACCTTGAAACTTTGTTTTTTTCAAAACTCTATCTCAAGTTCCAAAAATCACCTTTTCTCTTTATTTCTTCAAATCAAAATCCATTTTCCAAACTCTGATTATTCAAAGATTTGGAATTTCAAGTCTCTTCTTCCAGATCCATTTCCAGGTTCTAAGTTAGATTTTAACTTTTTAAAACCAATTTCCACCCTTAAGCATTTCTTCAGATATCTTCAAATTATTTCAAAATCACTTGGAAAAGTTCTAAAATTATTCTTCTCAAAAGCATACATCTTTATATTTACATTGCATAAGTATGATTCTTTGTGCATTTTAGACTTAGAATAAATTCTTAGATAATATTTAGGCAAAGCAAAAGGCATAATCTCGATCCTTGGTTTGATTACCTCTGGTAAAGGCGATAGGAACTGTCAAACCTCGTATCGACAAACAAATCCCGTCTCTCTATTTTCTCGCAAATTTTCAAAATACGGAGGCGAGTAATTTCAAAGCATTTTCAAAATTAAGATCAAGTGAGACCTTTGCAAAAGAGTTCCTCTCTCTTCTCTCTCTTCTTTTCTATCCTTTATTCCCCTTCAAAAAGGCAATAGAGGCTAGGAAGGAAAAGAGGTACACCAGAGGAAAAATTTTGCATTGATCAAAGCCACTCCACCATCTTCTCATTTTGGAGGGCGGCTAGAGACACCTCCCTGGCAGTGACCTTCACTATCTTCTTATCCTATTTTTCCTTTCTGCTAAAAAACTACCCCAGTCGGGTGCCACATGACCTACCACCACCTTCCTTACAGTCTGCGCTAGTCACCTGAGGCCAGCCTCCTTGTTGTGCCACTCACTGCCACCCATCTTCCTCTCCTTTTTCATTATTTCTGCCAAGGCAGCCCCACCCTTTTGGGTTGTTTCCGGATGCTTTATGGTGCCACCAGTGTTGTCTCACTATGTCGCTCATGGTGGCTGGCAACCACCTGCTCCTCCCCTTCCATTCGTGTTCAATCGAGAGCTAAGCTAAGCCCAACCACCTCCCTACCGCTTCCCTTGCACTGTCACCCGCTGACAGCCTTAGCCCTTCCTCTCTTCTTTTCGATTCTGCAGGACAAAAAAGAGGGCCAACAAGCGATCCTCCTCATCTTCTTTTCATTTTTTGTCATCGACAATCACCCATAGTCACCACTTCAATGACCTTCCTTCCTCCTCACTTGAACTCAACAAGGCTTAGCCTAATCGAGCCTCACTCAACCTAGCCGAGTGGTACTCATCTCAGCCAAGTGTTGGAGGAGCTGTCTCCTCCTTTTATGGTTTTTGACCAGACCCACCTCTTGTTTTGCCATCACTTATACCAAAGTTTCACAATTGTCTCCTCTAGCCTTGCCACCTTCCACCTGTGCTCGTTGTAAAAATTTTCTTTTTTCTTTTTAGGGAGAAAGAAAACTCTCTCAATGTCTCACTTGACCTTTAGGAAAAGATTTTGAAATAACTCGCCTCCATTTTTTGAAATTTGTGGGAAAACGGGAAGACGGGGCTCGCTCGTTGGTACGAGGTTCAACTATTCTTTGGTGCCTTTATTAGGGGTAATTAAACCAATGATCGAATTTATGCCTTTAACTTGCCTAAATTTGTCTAAGAAATTATTCTAAGTCCTAAATGCACAAAGAATCATGCTTGTGCTATGATTTTGAAGCTTAAAAAATATGTATGCTTTGAAATGCTTCAGAAATTTGGATTTTCCAAGTGATTTTGAAATGAATTTGAAAATATCTTTTAAGAAGTGACTTTGAAGTTCAGAAATGGATTTTGTATTGAGAATTTGGAATTTGAAATGAATTTGAATTGAAAGTTTGAAATTGAAGATCTTGAAATTGAATTCAAAGTTGAGTTTTGATTCTAAAAATGGAATTTAAAATTGAATTTTGATTCTTAAATTCAATTTTAATTTTTAATTATATTTCTTAAATTCAAACTTTGATTTCCATTTCAAATACCATTTCAGAATCAAATCCCATTTTCAAAACTCTAACTTCAATTTTAAAACTTCAAAAATTTTCTTTTCTTTTTAGGGAAAAGCGAAAACTCTCGCAAGGTCTCACTTGACCTTTTGAAATAACTCGCTATAAACACCCCAAATTTTCCAAGATTACTTTCTCTGACCCTGGATTCTGCCTCCTGAGTCACTCGTACTTCTCGTGGTATTTTAGTCTTTGTTTTTAGATTAGACTCGAAAAATAAAGAGGCAAAATTTCTAGAAAATTGTACAAAAGTGCTTTTATGTTAAATAAGAAAAGATTTTTGGAAAATTCTTGTAGTTAAGCCCTTTTTAAATTTTTTTAAAACTTAATAGGGGCATTTTTGAAAAAAAATAACTACCCACTCCTTTATAAACTCACATAGTAAAGGAGAGAGGGGTCGATCTGTTTCAAAAAAAGAAGAACACGAGCTCCTCCAATTTTTTCCCTCCTTTTTCTCTTTTCCCTTCCTCTCTTCCTCACCGGTGAAGAAGTTTGATCGGCCAGACAAGAGCACAAAGAAGGAGGCCCCCTCTCCTCTCAACCTAATCTGCGGTAGGTAAGCACTTCTCTCTTCCTCTTTCTTTCCTTCTTCTTTCTTCTCTCTTTTTCTCTCTTCTCACTTCGAGCATTTTTCTGCAATCGCCTCTTTCAATCTTATACATTTTTGGTTTAATCTTTGATGTTTGCATTCGTAATGATGCACATTTAGTTATTGCATGTCTCATTTTATTGTAATTTCAATCTGCATTATTTTTCTTTTAATTAGTTTCAGCGTGTTTCCCTGTGGTTTTGATTTGCATTTCATCATCTGAGCAATGCTATTCATCCTCCACCTAACAGCTGCATATGGCGCTTATTAGGATCTTCTGTCCTTTTTTTTCTTCTATGCATCGATTGCATTCATAGCATTCAGCATCTCATATCATGCTGTTAATTTCATATGTGCGTCAATCTTTTGCATCTGTTGCATTTCCCCTCATCAATGGCATCTACATCCTTGCATTTGTTTCAGCATCATCGCAATATCCTTTTCATTCACTGTACTCCATCGTGTTGCATTAATCTCCATTACGGATGCATGTGAATCACATTTCATAGCACTCTGCATTCATCGTGCTTTTGATTTATCATCGGCAGACATTGATTTGTGTGTGCTCTCTACAAGATCATCCTGCATTGTCTGTAATTTTCTATATTTCATCAATTGTGTGTTCTGATCATCTGTTCATCACCGTCATCTCTTGCATCTTCATTACATTTCAGTTAATCGCATATCCTCTGTTGCCTTTTCTTGATTTGCATTGTTGCATATCATCTTGTTCTGTATTTCATTCATTATCTGTGCATTTGATCAACATCAATATTGTTTTATTGCAGAAGCATCTGCCGTATTTTCTATTTTTCTCATCGGAATCATCTTCTGCATCAACCTCATTTCATTAAACATCATCCTCCGTGTTTCCCCTTTTCTTTGCGTGTTGCATTCTCATCTACGATTTCCATTCTGCGATTTGTTTGCATCTTTGAATTTCATTTTGCGAATTGTTATTGATTTTTCATTGTTGTGTATCATTCGTGTTTCATATTTTTCATCATCTTCCTTGTTTTATCTGCACATCATTCAACAACCACTCTGTTGTTAATTTGCATAGTGTTAATTCAACATCACAACATTGATTCTCAACATCATCTTCATCATCGAATTTGCATTCATATCTCTGTAACTCTTCATCCTTGCATTTCTTCCCATTATCCCTGTTTCACTTCATTGCATCACAATCTTGTGCACCTTCTGCAATTGCATTTGTTGCATTCATTCCCTTTTCTGCATCATTAGCGTATTTTTGATTTAGCATTGCATTTCATCCCATTCACTCTGCATCTCATCCATTTTCCTGTATCTCTTAATTTCATCTGCATTGCATATCATTTATTTGCATTTTCTGTGCATTTCAATTTATCTTGTTCATGTTACTTCATTCCCTGCATTTTAGCATATGCTTATGTACTTCATTTCCTGCATTTCAGCATATGCTTATGCATTTCATTTCCTACATTTTAGCATATGCGCATGCATTTCATTCCCATCACTTTGCATATACATATGTATTTCATTTTCAGCATAGGCACATGCATTTCATTCTCAGTATATGCATATGCATTTCATTCTTTGCATATGTATACATGTTTTATCCTCTGTATTTTGCATATCATTCATTCTACATTTCTTTCAATATCAATCTGGATGTTTTTTGCTATTGTCCTGTAACTTCATTTGTTATATTTAACCTTTTGTTCCTTGCCATTTAGTAGTTCTTAATCACAATTTTTGTTTTTTTCTTTATTTAGTACTTCAATTTTGAGAATGAATGTTTTAGTGTTTAAGTTTGCCAATGATCTCATTATTGCACTTACATTCAATCCTTGTGTATTCATATGTCACGTATTCAATACATTCATGATCTCTCCCTTTTGGCGCATCTCATATTTTAGCTTTGTATCTCCTTTGCATTTCGTGTATTTTGCATTTCATAATTTCCCTTTGTAAATTAGCCTTTTATATCTTATTCTTCTTTCATCATCTATATATTCATGTCATTACACTTTTAATTTCACAACATAATCTTTACTTTTCATCTAGTGCATGTTAATTTGCAACCATTTAGATTCCACATTTACTTTCTCGCAACTTTTACTTTATATTTATGTATCTCATATCTTTGTTGCTTTGTATCATCTTGTGTTTTGCAGGAAAGCGCGGAAGATGCTGGTTTTTCTTTTGGATTAGAGAATTTCAATGTTCAATTTAAATTTGGAGTTGTAATAATTTCATTTAATGAGAATTTCTATTTTCTATTTAGATTAGAATGAATGAGCATGTAGTTGCATTTTAATTTTTCGTAATTGACTGTGGCATTTTATTTTTTTTATTCTTTTAAAGAAAAAGGCACTATGGTGAAACACGAATGACACACACACCATTCTAATAAAAGGTAAATAACACTAAGTAGACGATTCACATTTTTGGCCATAGTCAGAATGAGAACAATACTTAGGATTTTTATCTTTTATTGAATAAAATTTGACCTACACTTTAGGTCATTTTTTTTGAAAAATATCATATTTTCTAAAATTAATTTTCTTTTCTTCCTCTATCAGAATTTAAAGTATAAATTAATTAAAGATATATTTGTGGTCATAGTCATGAATGTATTAAAAATTATTTTTGTTTTAAATTCTATAAAGGTACAAAATCATATTTTAAAATAAAATCTTTTAAATTTCTTTATAAATGCATTGATCATAAAATTATATCATTTCATTATTTTCATTTTTAAATTATTTCAATGTCAAAATATTCTAAGTGATTTTCAAAGCTCATTTTCAAAATTACTTTTCAAGGTGAATTTAAGTTTATTTTCGAAAATCAATTTCAATTTCAGATTTAAAGTCTAATTTCAAAACCCTAATTTTAATCCAATTTCAAATTCAAATTCTAACTTTAATTCTAAATTTCAATTCCTAAATTCAATTTTAAATTCCAATTTCAAAGCTAAATTTTAATTTTAAATTTTAAACTTAAACTTAGATTTTCAAATTTCAAATTCAATTTCAAGTCTCAATTTCAACATCAATTCTAATTTCAAATTCAAACTCAATTTTTATTTTCGATTTCCCTTTTCAAAATTCCACTTCAAATTTCAAATCTTAATTTCCATTTCATAATCAAATTTTATTATTTATTTTTGAAATAATTTCAATTCAAATAGTTTTCTAAGTAATTTCAAAACATTTTCTAGCAAAGTTTCAAAGTATGTTTTCAACTCAATTTTGAAATTCATTTGGAATTATAATTTTGAAATATTTTCTAAGTTTTCTAAAACTAAGATAAATTCAAAAGCATGCATCATATTTTAAACCTTCATATTTCAAAGTTCATAACACAAGCATGATTCATGTGCATTTAGGGCTTTAGAATAATCTCTTAGTCAAATTTAGGAGAAGCAAAAGGCATTGATTCGATCATTGGTTTGATTTCCCCTGGTAAAAGCGCCAAGAACGGTCGAACCTCGTATCGACAAGCGATTTCCTATTTCTCATCTTTTTAAAAAATGGAGGTGAGTTATTTTTTAAAAAGATTTCCCACTCAAAAAATATTGAAATATGAAAGGATCCCGCAAAGGGAAAATTTTGTATGGATACATTCGCCTCTGTTTTGAAGTTTATGGAAAAATGGAGAGATGAAATTCGCTCGTCGATACGAGGTTCAACCATTCTTGGTGCCTTTACCATGGGTAATCGAATAAAGGATCAAACTTATGCCTTTGCTTTGCCCAAATTTGTCTAAGAAATTATTCTAAGTCCTAAATGCACATTGAATCAGGCTTGTGCTATGATTTTGAACTATGAAAAAATGTATGCTTTTGAAGAGATTTCAGAGATTTGATTTTCCAAGTGACTTGGAAATGAGTTTGAAAATATCCTTTAGGAAATAGAAGAATTTGAATTTGAATTGAAAAATTGAAATCAAAGTTGAACTGAAAATTCAAAGTTTTGAAATCGAAGTAGAAATCAAAATTAGAGTTTTGAAAATGGGATTTGATTCTGAAATGGTATTTGAAATGGAAATCAGAGTTTGAATTTGAGAAATGTAATTGAAAATTGAAATTGAATTTAAGAGTTAAAATTAAATTTTGAAATTTAAAATCTGAATTGTTTGAAATTGAATATTGAAATTAGAACTGATTTTGAAATCAAAACTGAACTTAGAAATTAAATTGGGAATTTGAGAAAAATGAAGTTAAAAAATTAGAATTGAAATTTTGAAATTAGGATTGAACTTTGGATTTAGAAATTGAAGAATTGAAATATGAAATTGAAAATGTATTTGAATTTGAAAATTAATTTGAAAATTAGAAATTGAATTTGAAATTTTGGAAATGGAATTTCGAATTGGAAATTTAAAATGAAATTTGAAATTTAATTTGAAATAAAAATCAAGAATTGAAATTTGAAAATAGAAAATTTGAAATTGATATTTGAATTTGAAATGAAAATGAATTTGATAATTTAGAATTTTAAAAGAAATACAAAATTGAATTTGATACTTGAAATTGAAATGAAATTCAAAGTTTGAAATTTGAAAATGGAAAATTGAAAATTGAAAATTGAAAATTGAAAATTGAAAATTGAAAATTGAAAATTGAAAATTGAAAATTGAAAATTGAAAATTGAAAATTTTAAATTTTAAATTTTAAATTTTAAATTTTAAATTTTAAATTTTAAATTTTAAATTTTAAATTTTAAATTTTAAATTTTAAATTTTAAATTTTAAATTTTAAATTTTAAATTTTAAATTTTAAATTTTAAATTTTAAATTTTAAATTGAAAATTGAAAATTGAAAATTGAAATTAATATTTGGAATTGAAATGAAAGGTGAAATTTAAATTAAAATTTTAAAAATAGAAAAGGAGAATAAAAATAGAAATTTGGAAATTAAAAATAGAAATTTGAAATAAAATTTAAAATTGAATGAAATAAAAAAAATTGAAAAATAACTTTGATTTTGATAATGGAAGAATTAAATCTATCTTTGAATTTAGAAATGAAAATTATTTTTTAAAATCAATTCAAAAATCACTTAAAAATTTAAAAATGGCTTAAAATAATTTGAAAAAATGATGCAATTCTATCTTAAATGATAAATATGCTATTTCTTTGAAAAATAATTTGAATTTTAAAGAGATATTTATACTTTATAGAATTAAAAATAAGATTAATTTCCATATATTCATGAATAAGGTCACAAATATACTTTAAATTAATCTTTATTTAAAATTCTAATAAAGAAAAGGATTTTGTGCTTTTATAGAATTAAAACAAAATTATTTTTAACATATTCATGACTAGGGCCACAAATACTTTTTGAATTAATTTTTATTTTAAACTCTAATAAAGGAAGAAAATAAATTTTTAAAAATTTGATGATTTTTGGAAAATGACCTAAAAGCGTAGGTCGATTTTTTTTATTTAATAAAGAATAATAACTCTAAGTATTATTCATATTCCAACTAGGGCCCAAAATATAATTTTTACTTAGTTTTATTTATACTTTATTAAATGGTGCATGTTCCATTCATGTTTCTATAGTATATTTTAAAAATAAATGACAAATATAATAATTAATTATGAAGAATGTATCTATATGCTCATTCATTCTAAACTAAGCATAAAATAAAAATTCTCATTAATGTAATTATTGCAACCCTTGAATGAATTACAATAATTGAATAAAAAAAATTTTGAAAAATAAGCAAACATGTTAGAAATAAATGTAGACATTTATTCATTTTCTTCAATTATTGAAAAATTTAAGAAAAGTCTATAATTTAGCCCTTTTATGCCCCAAAAAATAAAGAAAAATAAAAGGAAATAAAAAAGAGATGCAGATGATGCATGGAATTTGCAAAAGCATTTCAAAATATGTCTTTTAAGTTTTATATTTTTGAAATTGGGGTTTAAAACATCTAAATCTATTTTAAAACTTGAATTCAAAGTGAATTTAACCTTGAAATTGAGGTTTTAATGGAAATACATTGAAAATAATTAAAATAAAAATCAAATAAATTCTAAAATTTGTTTAAAATGAAGTTAAGGCATTCTAAGTTGATAAAATGTATTTTTAATTCATGAAATACACAAATTATATTTGAGAATTGACCTAAAAATCGTTAAAATGCCTAATTTAACTTCATTTTTAACAAGATAATGCCTTTTGTAAAATTGGTTTTTGGAAAATGCAATGTATGAAGAGTCAAATGACCATAGAAATTTATGAACTTTTATATGGATTAACTAGACTTAAAATGAAATAAAATCCTTTTTACAAATTTTGAAAATGAGTTTTCATTAGAGCGGACACATCTAAAAAAAGTTGAAATAAAATTTATGAAATGCTTAATGAAGTAAAATGGCAGTGTTCTGTTTTTTGATCAGAATTAGATATGAAAACTTCATAGAAATTGTTAAACATTTATGGAGATAAAATAGACATGTAAATGAAAAATTTACAAATTACAAATCTAAAAAATGATCTCCCATTAGGGAGATCCAATCCAATCAAATTGACAAAAAATCTGTAAAGGCCTATGAAAGAAAAATCAATAAGGTTCTAGTTTCTTATTTGAATGACAAATGAAAAGTTGATAAAAGTTTATGAAAATCAACATGCATAAACTAGACATTCTAAGGAAAAAACTCATTTTTACAAATTTGGAAAAAGATATCCCATTAGGGAGATATGAATGCAACAAGTTGATTTTAAGTCTAGATAATGTTTGAAATTATAAACAAAAAATGTCTCGACTTAACATGCAAAAGAAATAGAAAAACTCTATAGAAATAAATGGAATTTTATTGAGATTAACTAGACATTAAGATAAAGAAAAATATTTTTACAGATCTTAAAAATGATCTTCCATTAGGGAGATATGATTCTGACAAAATGGGTTAAAAACCAGACCCTAAAAGTGAGACATTATAATAGAGTTGCAGTTTTTAACCAAAATTGGACATGAAAACACCATAAAAATTGATTAAAATTGGCATGAACAAAGTCGACGCAATGTTGAAAACATCCGTTTTTGCATATTTGAAAGATCATCTTTGGTTAGGGAGAAATCACTCCAATGCGTTGGTCTAATTTCAGGTCAAATTCGGACGAGGCCAAATAGCAGGGTCCGAATCCCAATTTTTTTGAGGAATCAAATCAACTTAGATTTATCTAATTGCTGGTAGAGATCTCGAAAACATATGTATGAAGATGCAGTAAAAAAAATAGATTAAAATAACATTTAATTATATGCAACTTGATGAGATAAAAATTAGCCAAAAGTAAAAATATCATCTTAACATAATTGAATGGAATAGAATCTCATAAATGATTTGATTCAATGATCAAACATGAGATCTATCATTCTAGATCATAGATGATGATGAAAATGATGTAAAAATAAAATTAAACCATCTAGAAAAGAAATTGAAAGCATTGGAACATAAATTGAAATTGATTTTATCCATAGAATATGAAATTTGATCTATTGAAGATTAAATCTCAATTCTAAACGGCTAGAATGAAAAATGCATAATGTAAATTGCAAATTGAATGAATTAAAAACATAAAAATGGAAATTAACATAGAATTAAAATAGATCTACATTGCTATTACATGATATTGAAAAGAAATTGCAAGAAAGAAGAGAAGAAAGGGGGTGATTTTGAGAAAAATTGAAAAAACGAATTAAAAGAGAAAGAAAAATAGAAAAGAGGAGAGAGATCCCTACCTTGGGCTTTCTTATTCTTCACTCTAGCTACCAAGAGAGGAGCCGAAGAGGAAGAGGAGCACTTGAGAGAGAAGAGAGAAGAAGAGAAAGAAAGAATTCTTTTTTATTCTCTCAATTTCTCAAATTTTCAAATTATGAAAGGAGAGACCCCAAGGGTCATATTTATAGCTTGAAATGGGGGTATTTTGGGCCTAAAATTATAAGATATTTTCTCAAAGTTGGCACCAACCCCATGTGGGTATTTTTTCTTTTTGTCAAATGGGCAAAAAAGGTAATTTGTTAAAAAATACACGTGGCACCCCTTTTGCAAATGGGTGCCCATGTGGGTTTTTTTGAAAATTCATAAATGGGTAAAAGGGGAACTTTGGCAAAACTTTGACACATGACATCACTTTGCAAGTGATGCCCATGTGTGTTTTTAAAAGCAAAAGTTTTTTTTTAAAAGTAGCTTCAAAAATAATTTTTATTTAATTTTAAAAATGCCAAGTGGTGCCCCTTCTTTGAAATTTTATTTTTCTTTTTTAATTTTAAGAATAAGATGAAAAGTGAAATAAAATATTAGAAGTAAAAAGGAAAAATTGAAAATAATTGAATTTAAGAATCCAATTTGGATTTTCAAAAATCCAAATTGGGTTAAAACCGGATCCAGATTGAATTTTTAGAAATTTTATAAAAATATTGAATTTGTGTTTGAAATTCAAAGATTATTTTGATTTGGGGATAAAATTTAGATTTTGATTTGAATTTGAAATCCCCAAATTGAATTTGAATAAAAATTAGATTTTAAAAATGGATCTGGATCCATTTTGATATTTTGAAATCCAAACTGAACTTTGAAGTGGATCTGGAGTATTTTTTAAGGATTTTTGAAATTCAAAGGTTATTTTTGAATTTGGGGATAAAAATTGGATTTTGATTTTGAATTTGAAATCTCCAAATTGATTTTGAATAAAAAATAGATTTTAAAACTAGATCTGGATCCATTTTGATATTTCGAGATCCATACTAAATTTTTAACTGGATTCAGGATATTTTTTAAAGGATTTTTGCAAAATGAGGGATTTTAATTTAAAAACCAAAGATTGATTTTGAAATTAGGATAAAAATTGAATTTTAAAAAGATCTAGATCCAAAGTTTTGAAAAAGATTGGATCTAGATCTTGATTTGAAGGAAATTGGTTCAAAAATGGGAATCGAACCCTGAATATGGATTTTTGAAGAATTTTGAAAATGAAAACCCCAAATTCATAATAAAATTGAGATTTTTTATTTTGGATCTTGGATCCAACTCTGAGGATGAAATTGGATCTTAGATCTATATCATAAATCAAAAAGTGAATATCGAATCTTAGATGTTAGACGAATCTGAGTTCAAGAATTGATTTGATTAAACTTCTGAACGAATTAAAAGGTGGATCCAGACTGAAATGGATCTGAAATGGTTTAATTGGATCTTGGATATCTAAAGGGATATTCCAGGTTAAATAAATAAATTGGACTCTGGATATGGATTTCTGAATAAATCAGATGAAAAATCCAGGTCTGGGATGGCATTAGATACTAGATCCAGCATTGGATCCAATATCCAAATTGAAATGGATTGGATCTCAGAGATTGATAAGATATTAGATGAAGGAATTGATCCGAGTCTGAATTGGGACTTGTCCCAGTTTAGAAAAATGTTAGAAACATTATTTTGAAGAAATTTGTATTTTTTGTTTTCGCCCTCTAGGAATAGAAACACGGTACAGAACTAGTCTAAACTAATTTGAATTGGATATGTTTGGAATGAATTGAATTAGGAGCTAGTTATGCTCAAGTGAACTAAATTTGAAGTCAAAACACTAGCTCAACCAGCTGGGGTTAGCTCGATTAGAACTGAATTGAGTTCGAATGAGCTAAAATGAGCTAAAATGAAGGTTTTGATTGACTTTAAACCAGAGTTGAGCAGTTCGAACTCCTGGTGAACTTAGATTAGACTCACAGAGATGAGATCTAATGGGTTTTGACCGACTTAAGGACAATCTAGCTAAAATTAAAGCTAAAAGTGAGTTTATTTTGCAAGAAATGAACTAATTTTAGCCAAAATGGACTGACCCTACTCATCGTGAACTCAGAAAAGCTAGAAATGCTGACATTCTAACTCTTCTGAACCTAGCATGAGCTTGGTTAAGTCTATTAAATGAAAGACCATGGGTGACTCAGGAGTAAAATGGTAATTTTATTGGCCAAACAAGGTAGATTGACCTCTAGACTAGAGTAGACCTAGGGGTAGACTCAACATTGCCCTGCAGAGGTTTGGCATCTGCGAAAGAAAAAGTCTAGAATGGACCTGAAAAATTTGGGGTGTTTACACCACCTCATTCCATGGACCTACTTAAGTGGTGTAATATCACACCAGCTCACTTTTTTTTACGTAAGACATGGAACTCGAGGAGCATGCATGAGGCCTCACCTCATTCGAATCGTCGACACACATCACGCATCTCGAAAGAAAAATTTCTACAAGTATTTTTTGGGTTTTTTTGCTTCTTGTAAAACTATATAGATTATGAGGTAGGGATCTTCCACCTTTCTACATAAGAATTTTAATATTAAAATATTCATGTGCATGCAATAGTATACAAAAAATAGTATTATATATATATATTTATCACATTAGAAGTACGTAAAATAACTTAGAAAAATATGTATGTACCCAAGTACGTAAAATATTGTTCGCATTCATGATTTGTAATGATATTTTATGTAAGATAGTTTGCATGTACACTTTCAATGATATTTTATATATGATAGTTCACATGACACTTTTCAATGATATTTTACATAATATAGTTTGCATGCAGACTTTTTGGTGATATTTTACGTATGATAGTTTGCATGCATACTTTTCAGTGATATTTTGCGTAAGACAGTTCACATGCATGTTTTCAATGATATTTACCTATTATAGTTCACATGCATGCTTTTCAATAAGACTTTACGTGCAAATTTTGGCTTAATGAGGTTATGTTCTTGGGATACATGATCTCGAAGAATGGAGTACCTGTTGACCCTATAAAGGTAAACACTTAGCCTCAATAAATTGTCTAAAAATAAAAATAAGACTCCTTGTTGTAAATTATTAATTGGATCACTATTAGGTGGAAGCCATGATGAATTTGGAGCAACCTAAGAATGTTAATTGGATCAAAAGCTTCTTTGGTTTGGCCATATATTATAGAGGTTTATCTAAGACTTTTCTCATATCGTCTTGCTGATGATGAAACTCCTAAGGAAGAGAGTTAAGTTTGAGTAGAACGAGAAGTGCGAAGAGAGTTTTTAGATTTTGAAGAGGAAGCTTACCACAACCCCTCTGTTGACCTTGACTTCGGGTCAAGGTGGCTTTGTGGTATACACCGATGCCTTAGGAACATGATTGGATTGCGTACTAATACAAAATGGGCGAGTGATTGCCTATGCCTCATGACAATTGAAGACTCATAAGAAGAACTACCGATGCACACTCGGTACACGTCGATCCACGATTCAAATGGATCTCCACACACGCGGAAGCCGTTATACTTAAAGGAGTCCGAACAGTTCTTCTAAAAATAGAGTTTTTGGGACCCATGCGCTCTGCTTCAATAGAGGTGGTCCAAAGGAGAAACGTGCATGACTCACACTCCTATTCAACGAATCCCAAACCACCAGATTCAGATTTGAGTTGTCTAATCCATGAACACGAGACTGGACCAGTTAGATTGGTCTTCGACAAACTTCCTAAACTTGTCATATAGTCTATTCGAGGGGGTTTTCAACTCCTCAAACGATGAATTTTCTAAAAACTTCCAACAAACGAATTAAAGGTCAGATTGAGACCTTTCTAGAAAGCTAAAATTTTGGATTTTTGGGCAATCCTACAGGTGTATACAGATTTTTGAATTTTTTGGTATATTAGGTTTCAACTGTCATAACCCTCGACAGAAGGTTCTATTCGTGCACTCAAACCACCATGGATTCAGGCACTCAGATGAGGGATTTCGATGAAACTTCAAACTTCACAGAGGTTCATCAAGTTGTAAGGTAACTAGACTAACATTCAATTTTTATTTCATTCCATAAATATCCAGATATTTGAAAATTATGAAACCTTATGCAGGATTCTACAACAAGAAATCTCATGCTCAGTTCTATGATAGATGCAGAAAGATTGACTCTTTTAAGTTACTTACATTATGAATCAATAAAAATGGTAAACATAAAAGTTACAGACCTTCGTCTTACTTTCCACAAAATCAAATAGATTAAATTTTCATGAAGGGGATTGCGAAATATCCCCAAAATACGAAATGCGGTCTGGAGCAATCTGGATTGAGTAGGGACTAACAAACTCTGTCTGTCCGTACAAGGTTTTTTAAGAACCATGCAGGCTGAATCAGGCCAAGACCTAAACAATAAAGTTGGAGGTGTATATCTTAGCTTTCTAGAAAGCCTAAGAACACTAGAATTTGACCTGTATCCAGCAGATGCGGTCAATTCTTTGGAGTCATCTCAGATAACTCAGGCACCAGGAGACCCGTTTCTTGACAGAAATCAAAATAACACAAACCACAATTTGTAGGATGTTAAAACAACTTCAAGAGTTCTCATGAACATAAAAACTTTAGGATTTCATTCAATAAACATTAACAAGTTGCTTGATGCAAAAATCAGAAACATCAAGATCAAAGCACAAGAACAAGAGAGATCAAGGTATTTAAACATAGTTCCATAAAGAAGATGGCGTGGCTTTGCAGCAGCCAACACCAACACCAGCTCTTGGAAGGTGGGAAGTGCAGAGCCCTCTAGCCATGGACATGACTCTTGCAGCAACTCAACTAACATGACCTTTCCCAAATGAACCTCCAAACACCCAACTGGGTTTTTCTTCTTCACAAAACGTGCAACAACAAATTTTTTTATAGCAAAAGACCCCTTTGCTCGACCTCCATTAGAGCTCTTAAGCTCTAAGGAGGAGAGGTCATGATGGAGGAGGAGGCCTCTCTAAGGTTGTCGTCCCTCCTTCTCCAACCCCCTTATACTAATCATCATGGAGGGGGGCTTCTCCAAAGCTGCCGCCCAATATTGTCCATTCATCATGCATCCTGTAAAAGGCTTCATAATGAGCCTTCAAAAGCTCATTTAACTCTTGAGTCAAATGGAGATTTTAAAACAAGTTTAAAATCGTCTACTATGAGGGGGCGCTACTTGTGTTTTGACGGGTTTGGGTCTTGGGCAATATCCAAACTCGTTACAAAGTGGATTCTATAAAAAAAAACACGTGGAAATTTTTTCAAAAAAAGAAAACTACCCTGCCAACCCTGTACACCCTCTAGTGCCACAAAATAATCCTACAGGGTACTAGAACTATCTAGATCCAAAGAATCCAGTACCTAAAAAAAAATAAAATAAAAAAATTACATAAATAAAATACATAAAAAGTCTAAATGATTCCAGAAATACAAAATGAAATCAAACTTAGAAATGCAATTTCTTAGAAAAAAAAAACAAAATATCCTAGAAATTGAAACATTATATTCAAAGCGGATCTGGTGTAAACACCATAAAATTTTCAAGTCCATTCCGAACATCTCCTTTCACAGATCCAAACCTCTGCAGGGCAGTATCGAGTCTCACCCCAAGGTTTACTCCAGTCTAGAGGGCAGTCTACCTCGTTCGATGAATACAATTACTATTTTACCCCTAGGTCATCCTTAGACCTTTCATCAGTTAGGTTTAACCAAACTCATCTCAAGTTCAGAGAAGATAGAATATTTATCATTTCTAGCTCCCGTGAGCTTACGATGAACGAATACTGACCATTTAACTTGTTTTAGGTGAAATAAGCTCATTTTAGCTCGAATTTTAACCAAACTGTCTCTGAATCAGTCAAATCCATTAGATCCCATCCCAGTGAGTCTAATCTAAGTTCATCAGGAGTTTGAATAGCTCAGTTCCAGTTCAAAGTCACCCAAATCTTTGTTTTATCTCATTTGAGCTTATTTTAGCTCGTTTGAGCCCAATACAGTCCAGATCGAGCTGACTCAAGCTGGTTGAGCTGGTGTTTTAGCTTTGAGTTTAGTTCACCTGAGTATAACTAACTTCTAATTCAGTTAATTCCAATTATATCCAGTTCAAATTAGTTTAGACCAGTTCTGTACCGTGTTTCTACCATTGCAGGGCGAAAACAAAAAATATAAATTTCTTCAAAACACTGTTTATGACCTTTTTCTAAACTGGGACAAGTCTCAATTAAGACTCAGATCAATTCTTTCATCAAATATCTTATCAATATCAATATTCGAGATCCAATCCATTTTAATTCATATATTGGATCCAATGCTTGGATTTGATATCTAATTTTATACTGGACCTGGATTTTTCATCTGATTCATTCTATAATTCATATCCAGAGTCTAATTTATTTATTAAACCTAGAATATCCCATTGAATATCTTGGATCCAATTAACCACTTCAGATCCATTTCAGTCTGAATCCACCTTCCAATCCATTCAGAAAATTAAATTGAATCAATTTCTGAACTCAGATTAATCTAACATCTAAGATTCAATTTTACACTCTGAACTGGATCCAAGATCCAAAATCAAAATCCCAATTTTCATAATGAAATTGGGGTTTTTCTAGTTTCAATTCTTCAGAAACCCATATTCAAGGTTTGATTCCCATTTCGAATCAATTTTCCTTCAAATCAAGATCCAGATCCAATCTTTTTCAAAACTTTGGATCCAGATCCTTTTGAAAACTCAATTTTTATCCTAATTTTAAAATCAATCTTTGGATTTCAAATTAAAATCCATCATTTTGCAAAAATCCTTTGAAAATACCCTAGATCTAGTTCAAAATTCAGTTTGGATTTCGATATGTCAAAATGGATCCAGATCCAGTTTTAAAATCTATTTTTTATTCAAAATCAATTTAAGGATTTCAAATTCAAATTCAAAATCCAATTTTTATCCCCAAATTAAAAAATAACCTTTGAATATAAAAAATCCTTTGGAAAATACCCTGGATCCAATTTAAAATTCAATTTGGATTTTGAAATGTCAAAATGGATCCAAATCTAGTTTCAAAATCCATTTTTTATTCAAAATCAATTTGGGGATTTCAAATTCAAAATCAAAATCCAATTTTTATCCCCAAATTCAAAAATAACCTTTGATATTCAAAATCCAAAAACAGTATTTTTTGCAAAATTTCTCAAAATTCAATCTGGATCCAGTTTTTACCCAATTTGGGTTTTGAAAATCAAAATTGGATTTTTGAATCTAATTATTTCCAAAATTCCTCTTTTCATTTCTCATATTTTACTTTAATTTCAAAATAAAAAAAAGGAAAAATATTATTTTCAAATAGGGGCGCCACTTGGCATTTTCAAGATTCAAAATCAAAATCATTTTTTCAATAGGCTTTTAAAAACCCCTTTACTTTTAAAAACACACATGATCATCACTTGCCAAGTGATGCCATGTGTCAAATTTTTGAATGAAAGTCTACTTTGCCCATCTACAAAACCAAAAAAAGACCCACATGGGCACTCTCTTGCAAGAGGGTGCCATGTGTCAAAATATTTCATAAAAGGACACTTTTGCCCATTTAACAAGTAACAAATCCTACATGGGGTTTGCGCCAATCCCTCCCTCATGTGAGCCTTGCCACATCAGCCCTAAGGGCTTGAAAATATCTTAAATGGGCTATGCCCATAATGTCCCCACTTCCCATTATAAAAAGCCCCCATGGGGGGCGATTTTTTCATGAAAAAAATGCCTCTCTCTCTCAAGCATTTCTCATCCTCTTTGGCTCCTCCCTTGGTGGCTGGAGTGAAGAAGAAGAAAGGAGTTCCTCCAGCCCAAGGTAGGCCCTCTCTCTCCTTTTTTTTTTAATTCTTCTTTCTCTTTTAATTATTATTTTTTTAATTTCTCTCAAAATTGCCCCCCCCCCTTTCTTCTCTTCTTTCTTGCAATTTATTTTCAATATCATGTAATAGCAATGTAAATCTATCTTAATTCCATGTTAATTTTCATTTCTATGTTTTGATCCATTCAATTTGCTATTTACTTTGTGCATTTTTATTTTAGCCATTTAGAATTGAGATTTGATCTTCAATAGATCAAATCTCACATTCAAGAGGCAAAATCAATTTCAATTTATGTCTCAATGCTTTCAATTTCATGTTTAGTTGTTTTGTTTTTGTTTTTACATCATTTTCATCATCATTCATGATTTGAATTGATGGATCTCTCATTTTGATCATTAGATCAATTCATTAATGAGATGCTATTCTACTCAATCATGTTTATATGATATTTTCAATTCTGGTCCGTTCTTCATCTCATCAATTCACATATAATTAGATGTTATTTTGATCTGATTGTTTTACTACATCTTTATGCATATGTTTTCGGGATCTCCACCAAAAATCAGATAATTCTAAGTTGGTTGGATCCCTCAAAAAAATCAGGATGTGGACCCTATCATTTTAGGTCATCCAGATTTTCTCTGAAATTAGATAACATTGTTGGAGTGATTTCTCCCTAACCAGAGATGATATTTCAAATATGTAAAAAGTATGTCTTTAGAATTGAATCTAGTTTCTTCATGTCAATTTTCATCAATTTATATGGTGTTTTCATGCCTAATTTTGGTTAAAAACCGCAACCCTATTACACTGTGTCACTTTTAGGGTCTGGTTTTTAGCCCATTTTGTAAGAGTCATATTTTCCTAATGAGATTTTTTTTATATTTGTAAATAATATTATCTTTATCTGAATTTCTAATTCATTTCTTTAAATTTGCATCTATTTCTATGAAATATTTATATTTTTTTTACATTTTAAGTTAGAACTCTGCTTGTTTGTAATCCCAGGCATTGCCTTGGCCCAAGATCGACTTGTTGCATTCATATCTTCCTAATGGGAGATCATTTTCCAAATCTATAAAAATTAAATTCTTTCTTAGAATGTGCATTTTATTCATGCCAATTTTCATAAACTTTTATCAACTTTTCATCTGTCATTCAGACAAAAAACCAGAACCCTATTGATTTTTCTTTCACTGGCTTTTATAGATTTTTGCCAATTTGATTGGATTGGATCTCCCCAATGGGAGATTATTTTCTAAATCTGTAAATTGGAGATTTTGCATTTGCATATATATTTTATCTCCATAAATTTGAAATAACTTCCATGAAGTTTTCATATTTGTTTCTGATCAAAATTCAGAACCTTGTCATTTTGCTTCATTAAGCATTTCTTAAATTTTATTTCAACTTGTTTAGATGTGTCTTCTATAATGAAAACTCATTTTCAAAATCTGTAAAAATGGTTTTCTTTCATTTTAAGTCTAGTTCATTCATATAAAATTTTATAAATTTCAATGGTCATTTGACCCTTCATTCATTGTATTTTTTAAAAATAAATTTTACAAAAGGCATTATTTGTTAAAATGAAGTTAAATTAGGCACTTTAACAATTTTAAATTCAATTCTCAAATACAATTCATGTATTTCATGAATTGAATTTTTTTTTATCAACTTAGAATGCCTTAACTTCATTTTAAACAAATTTTGAAGTTTATTTGCTTTTAATTTCAATTATTTTCAACGTGTTTTCATTAAAATCTCAATTTCAAGGTTAATATCATTTTGAATTCAAGTTTTAAGATGAATTTATATGTTTTAAACCTCAATTTCGAAAATATAAAACTCCATAAATAAATTGTGAAATGCTTTTGCAAAGACCATGCATCATTTGCATTTTAGTTTGATTTTTTCTTATTTTTTGGGGCATAAAAAGCCTAAATTATAGATTTTCTTTAATTTTTCAATAATTGAAGAAAATTCATAAATGTCTATATTTATTTCTAACATGTTTGCTCATTTTGCATGATTTTTTCTTTCTTTTATTTTAAATTATTGTAATTCATTAAAGGGTTGTAATAATTACATTGATGAGAATTTTTATTTAATGCTTAGTTTAGAATAAATGAGCATATAGATTAATTTTTCATAATTAATTATTGCATTTTTGTCATTTATTTTTAAAATACACTATGGAAACATGAATGGCATATGCACCATTTAATACAGGATAAATAAAACTAAGTAAAGTTTGTATTTTTGGCCCTAGTCAGAATACAAATAATACTTAGAGTTCTTATTTTTTATTAAATAAAAATTTGACCTACACTTTTAGGTTATTTTAAAAAATCATCATCTTTTTTATAAATAATTCTCTTTTCTTCTTTTATTTGAATTAAATTGAAGATTAATTCAAAATACATTCGTGGCCCTAGTCAAGAATATTTTAAAAATGAATCTTGTTTTAATTTTATAAAGGCACAAAATCTTTTCTTTATTTTTCTTTATTAGATTTTTAAATAAAGATTAATTTAAAGTATATTTGTGGCCCTATTCATGAATATATGAAAATTAATCTTGTCTTAATTCTATAAAGTATAAAATTTTCCTTAAAAATTAAATAATTTTTCAAAAAAATAGCATATTCATCATTTAAGATAGAATTGCATTATTATTTTTAATTATTTTCAAATTTCCAAGTGATTTTCGAAATGATTTTAAATAAAAAATTTATTTCTAAATTCAAAGTCATTTTTTAATTTCCATTATCAAATTCAAAGTTATTTTTTAAATTCCATTTTCAATTTAATTCAATTTTAAATACTATTTCAAATTTCTATTTTTAATTTCCCATTTTTGATTTTTATTCTCCTTTTTCATTTTCAAAATTCTAATTTTAATTTTACCTTTTATTTCAATTTCAAATATTAATATTAATTTCAATTTCCTATTCAAATGTCAAAATATGATTTTATTTCAAATTTAAAACATCAATTCTAACTTTCCATTTTCGAATTTTCATCTTTGAATTTCATTTCAATTCTCAAGTTTTGTTTCAAATTAAATTTTGAATTTCCAATTTTACATCCCAATTCCATTTCCAAGATTTTAATTTTTAAAATAATTTTCAAATTCAATTACATTTTCAACTTTAGATTTCAATTCTTCAAATTTAAATTCAAAGTTCAATTTTAATTTCCAATTTCAATTCTAATTTCTGATTTTCAATTCCAATTTTAAATTCCAAATTCAATTTCAAAATTCGATTTCTAAGTTCAATTATGATTTCAAAAATCAATTCTAAGTTTTATTTTCAACCAATTCAGATTTCATATTTCAGAAGTTAATTTTAAATTCAATTTCAACTTTTAATTTCATTTTATAAAATTCAAACTCTGATTTCCATTTCAATATTCAATTTCAAATTCCATTTCAAAATCGAATTCAATTTTCAAACTCAAATTCAATTTAACTTCGAGTTTTTCAATTCAAATCAAATCCAACTTCAAATTTTCAATTCAAACTCAATTTCAATTTTCCAATTCAAGTTCAAAATTCTTCAATTTCCTAAAAAATATTTTCAAAACCATTTCAAAATCACTTGAAAAAATCATCTCTGCAAAACATACATATTTTCAAGTTCAAAATCATAGCACAAGCATGATTCTATGTGCATTTTAGGACTTAGAATAATCTCTTAGACAAATTCAGGCAAAGTAAAGGCATAAATTTGATCCTTGGTTCAATTACCCATGGTAAAGTCACCAGGAACGGTTGAACCTCATACCGACGAGCGAACCCCGTCTCCCCATTTTCCCGCATTTTCTAAAAATGGAGGCGAGTAATATTTCAAAATCTTTTCAAAAGGTTAAGTGAACCTTACGAGATTTTCTTTTTTCTTAAAAAGTTTTTTTTTGCACCGATCATAGTTTTGTTCACCGAGATGGGACTCATCTTCGTCTGGTCAAATCTATGCCTTTGTCTTGCTTAAAATTGTCTAAGTTACTATTCTACAAATGTCAGCTTCATTTTCATGCAAACCTTAGGAGCCTAGACTCTGACTCAGCTGACATAATGCATATAGGCTTAAATATGATTTGGTAGGACCAAATTGAGGAGATTTATTCATGCTCACTTAGACTTAGGTCTAATACAAGCCTCCTCAATCTAGGGATTGAATGCAAACAATGTATGCAAGTCTGTGCTTCTTTATAATTTTTAAAATTCTCTCTCTAAGACTTTGCATTAGAGACATCTAATTTCTTGCTTGTTGGTCATATTTCTAAAAACATCCCCTACCTATATCGTCTCGGTCTTCACGTTGTTGTGCTTTCTCCATGAACCGTAGTTAAGAAAAAAGCCTCACAACTGGGCCACTTATTTGGGCTAATAACTCCCTGCCATGTACTAAGGGCCCTACTCCAAAGTATATCAACAGGCGCTCAAGGATGTTGAAAAACTATTACCTTAGAACCGAAGATATTTCTATGCCACATACTTCGAGCTTTGACTTGAGTATATCAACATATCTTGATTGGATTCAGATGACCTAAACCTTAGAGTTAGGATCAGAGTCCTACAACCATTTCAAAACTTGTGTATTTAGAGTGAGCTTTAGGGAGTGCTGTGTGTCCATCCTTGTTTTGTACAATTTTGATTCTGTGATGCTTGCATACTTCTTGTATTTTCTTACATTCTTTAGAACAGATTTTCTCAAACCCTAGGTATTTCTTTCAAAATTTCTTCTCTATTTTTCAAAACCCAGGTGTATGTTTCCAATGTCTTCACTTCTTTAGTTCAGTTTTCTCATAAAAACCCTGGAAATCTCTTCTAAAATCTCCTTCATTTTCTGAAACTCTAGGTGTATATCTTCTTCTCCATTTCTGAATCTCAATTTTTTTCTACCTTTTATTTTCTTCAAAAGTCCTGCATTTTATCATTCTGATTCTTATTATTTTCTTCTTCAGTATTATTCAAATGGCGTCCAGTTCACTCGATACCATCTTTCCCAAAGACCATATCTCACATGAGATAAGGCATGATTTTCAGATTGTCGGGTCATTCACACCTGTCCATTCTTCCCTCGTTGGTATTATTCTTGGTTTGCCAACTTCTCGTGTATGTTTCTAGACCACTTGGATGATTGTGGTTTGGAGCTGACCTCAACAGTTGGCAAGCAGACTGTCAATGAAAATCTTATTCAAGCCATGGTAGAACGATAAAATCCACGTATCTGCACATTCTGGTTTCCATGAAAGAGAGATGACTTTGCTCATGGATGAATTCAACGATGTTATGGGACTGCCGGAACCAGCTGGTCAGCCTGAGGATCCTGTAGAGCAGCAATTTCTGATTAATGTCAAATGACAATGCTTTAGTCATAGCAACTGGATGTAGATCTTGGCCACTCGTTGAGGCAGTTGAAAGTCAATTTATTAACTTGTTTGAGCTTTATCACTAGTATGGGATGCACAAAGAGGTTGGCACCCTATTAGGAGCAGCAAAAGAAAGAATTCAACGCACCATGGTCTTATGTACATTAGGGTTAGCTTTCTTTCAAGATGGCCACAATTTTTTTGATATTTGAGTTATCCAACTCCTACGAAGATGGGGCGTCTCTCAATTTCTATGGCCGCCCTGACTTTCCTCTACCGTGACTTGACTCATTTTGCCTTTGGAGAAACTATCTTGGTAGAAGGATGCATTTATGCCCTGCAGTCATGGTTCCTGTGACATGTGTCATCCAAAGCCAGCTCATTTTGGTTCAATGGTAAAACACCACAGTTGACCCCCCAATATCGAGATTTGATTAAAAGTTTGCATCAACATGAGATCGTTTGGGACTTCTTCAACTGGCAAGAAACACTTTCTCGTTATACTTATGCACGTAACAAGCACTACAGATTACTTGGTCCATTCTTTTGTGTTGATTACCAGCCTGAAAGGTGCATCAGATAGTTCTCACAGCGGCAGACTCATGTCAACACTCATTTTCTGATGGGTATTATGCCAGAATTTAATCTACGGTCAGACCAGTGGTCCAAAGCATACCATGTGGCCAAATACACTTGGGACTCCTTTGTTACTCTTTCCATATTTCTGGACCCAATGTATCTTCTGGTTATCAAGAGTGGTGGCAAACTGTTTGTCCACCCTCTCTTTGTCTTTGATTTGACAACATTAAAATTACTTTGCTTTTAACATTCTCTTAATGTCTTTTTAAAAATTGATAATTTTTTATTGAACAAACAAAATTTATTTTAGTTACATACTCCTTAGTAACAACACAATAGTCACACTTGTTGCGACAACCTCATCCTTGGTAATAGGGTATTCTTTTCAGATAACAATTCAATCTTTATACTTCTTCATCATGGTTGATGACCTCGCCTAGGTAGCAAGGCACATTTTCAGTTGTTATGAAAATAATAACGCAATGGTCACAGTTTGTGTGATGACCCAATCCCCGGTAATGGGATAATCTTTCTAAAATTATCAACCAAAATCTCTAATTCCTCCTTTATTCAATACTTTCATCACTAAATCATCTTCAAAAAGTCTAACCTTTCTTTGTTCTGCAGAGAATTTTGGCATTTTTCGAATGGTCCAAACAAGGTCAGAAAAGAGAACAGTTCCATCTCAACACAGTCTGAGTGGTGACGAAGGTATGAGTTCTCCGATGTCAAGAAAAGGGCGAAATCAGTCAAAAGATGATGGCATTGATCCATCGATGTATAAACTATTTTAAAAAATGATGAACAAAATGCTAGCTGAACAGGCTAAGAAGAAAGCTTAGGGAAAAGAGATAAAAAAGCATATCAAATTCTCAAAAAAGAAAGCTCAGATAGATAGCACTTTAGAAGAATCATACTCGGTGAAAGAAATCTTGAATGATGAGCAAGAAACACCTTTCCCGACCTATCATGAGCCCAAAAAGTATATCTCTGAACCAGAATTTTTTAGAAAAAAAAGAGAGCAACCAATTTAGGACCCTATCCAAAAGTAACTGAAGGAAATGACCAGAATGGTCAAAGATTTACAAGCCAGAGACAAGGGTAAAAAGGTCTACACAAGTGAGGATGTTTACAATGAATTAGAAGGTGATGATCACCTGAGAGACCTTCCCATAAAGTTTATCAAATTCGATGGATCAGATGATCCTAAGGCGCTCTTAGCAATGTTCTTCGCTGAATGTGCTAGATTCAGAAGGGACAACCGAGCTCTATTCCTGTGCTTCCCTCACAGTTTGGAGGGATCCGCGACCAGATGGTATGCAAAGCACGTCAATCCTATCGAACTATGAGAGTTTGATAAAGTTGTCAATATGTTCATCGAAAGGTTCCTCTTCAACACAAAGGCATTGGCCACTCTGAATCATCTGTGCAATTTGAAACAAAAAGACTATGAGAAAGCTCATGATTTCATTCGCAGGTGAAGGTCTACCTACAACAAGATGAAAAATCTGATCTCGGAGGAGCATGCACTCCAAATCATTTTGAATAACTTTGCTCAGCCATTAAGAAGTCTGATTTCCATATCCCCTTCCTGGTCTTTTGTCAAGTTAACAGAATGACTCAAAATGGGGATAGAAAACAGGGTCTATGAAGGCATCATTATCGCCAAAGAAAGTTAGGATTACAAGAGAAAGCTCACTTCACCTTTTCTGTTGATTCCTCCAGCAAAGGCAAAAAGAATAATCACGCCAATAATGCAGAAGGATTCAAGGGTCAAAAGGAAAGTTCTTCAAAGGCAATGACAAGCCTCTATAACCCAACCCACAGCAGAAGGACAAAGTTCAAGAAAAGCCTAAGCATAAGGATTGGGGTAACAGTCGGAAATTCACACCTCTGAACCAACCCTTGGAGAAGGTTATGGATTACATGTTGAGCCAATGAATGATCATATTTCCCAGAATCGTTGATCCCCTGATAGTCATGGGCAGATTTAAAAAGCAATTCTGCAAATTTCACAGAGCTATGGGACATGACACTGAATATTGTTTTGTCCTCAAAAAGATTGTTCAAGATTACATTGATAATAATCTCCTAGTAGAGGTTGAGGAAGAAGAAAAGCCGACCATCTTAGTAGCACCATTCTCAGACCATACAACTGCAGTGATTACAAAATAGCTTTTCCAATCACAAGACCATATTCGATCATGTTCCCAAGAAGACATCCTGTCCCAACATCAGGTCTTGGTCCTCCAGTCTCAGCACACCGGGAGAAAATTAAACATTATGTCAGCCTTGAGCAAGGTGAATTTAACAGTTGAGCCCATTGGGGCATCGACCAATGTAGCTAAAAGAATACCAACCTTCTCTAAAAAATTCATCAAAAAGCAAGTTCTTGAAAAGAAAGCATCAGGAGAATGTGCAAACTTGGTCTAGAGGCTAATCACAACCCTGTCCAACATATCCATTTTGGAGTTAGCATGTGCTTCTACAAAGCACTAGGAGACTCTGAATGATTTACTAAGAAAAATCAAAGTAAAGCCAAGCACTACTACAGAGGACATGGCAGAAGTCGTCAATCAGGCAATGACCAATGCACCCATCACCTTCTCAGATGATGACTTGCCACAACCTCATACTTTCTATAACAATGCTTTGTACATTGTGGTGAGAACCAAAGAGAAGTCAGTTTCACACGTACTTGTTGATGGAGGCAGTAGCCTCAATATTTGCCCAGAAATAACTGCAAAAGCATTGGGCTTGAAAGAAGAGAAATACTTGCTAGACCCTATTACCATTTACGATTTTGATAACCATGGTCAAACAACTAAAGGGAAGATCTTCCTCAAGATTTTCATCAATTACTCAGTGCACAATGTGCTTTTCCATGTTGTCAATGTACCACCCACCTACAATCTCTTACTTAGGCGCACCTGGATCCACAATGCCAATGTTGTTCTTTCAATTCTACACCAGTGTATCAAGTGGTCGAGAAAAAAAATAATCACTACCATCATGGGCAAAGACCTCGAAGAAAGGCTACCACAACCGATGATTCCTCATCCCACCTTTACAGATGATATTCTCAGCATCAGGGAAAGTGACGAGATCAATCTCAGTGAGAGCCTGAAGATGCTCAAGCTAAAAGAGGTGCAACCTACAAAAAATGTTGCAGTGACGGTCAAGTGGCAAGGACCGTAGTTCTTCAAGTTGGGAGGACGTGTCAACTACCACCTCTTCAAAGATCATCCCCTATTTCCTCAATTTTCAAAATCTAAAAAGGGGTTTGATCTTTTGCTCAAACATGATTACCAACCTTTCTGAGGAATGGGCAAGAATGAGGATGGCAGAGTGGAGCTAATCATCCCCACTAGACACTCAACCAATGCAGGGTTAGGATTCACAGGTCGAGAATCCAACAAAAGAACTGTGTTCATCAAAGGGGCAAAATGAGAAAGATAAATGCCAAAGTTTTTTGCTTTCTTCCTTTTTCTTCAGTCATCTTGTAGGGACAAGTCAGTCCTAGTCCTTTTTGTCCTTTGGACAATACTTGTAAATATTCAGTTCTTGTTATCAGTTTTACTCATCAATGAAAGAATGATGTTTTGTTCGTATCTTGATGCCCCATTTCTCTTATCTCTATATCATATTTTTTGATTTCTAATAAAATTGAGGTTCATGGTTTCTTCTAAAAACCTCTCCTTTCATTTTCAGAACTGATAAAACATGCCTCCCAAGTCAATGAGAAGGCTCATTCTCAATCCAAGTTTTTCCTTAAACAATTCAAAGCTATCCAGAATCCATAAGATGAAGGCAAGAGCAAAAGCCAGCAAAGCAGCAAAACATATAGAAGAACCAACAAAGTTTGACTCAACCATTCAAAAATTGCTAGAGTTTGTTCATATTCAGAAGCAGGATGAACCATCATCCTTAGTCCAGGATTCGATAGAGGATGTCAATATTGGCTCAAAAGATGATCCTAAGATCCTCAAAATTGGTTCTGGTCTGAATAAAGATGAGAAAACAAAACTCATCCATTTTCTCAAACAACACCAAGAAGTCTTTGCATGGACTTATGAGGATATGCCGGACATAGATCCTAAGCTGGTTGAACATCGTCTCATGCTAAAATCGGATTCTGAACCAATCAAGCAAAAAGTTAAAGAAATTGGATCCCCAAATTGAGCAACAAGTCAAGGAAGAACTTGAAGATTTGCTAAAAGCAAGATTCATTCGAACTATTGATTATCCAGATTGGTTGGAGAACATTGTGGCAGTTCCTAAAAAAAATGACAAAGTCCAAATTTGTATTGATTTCAGAGATCTAAATAAAGCCACCCCAAAGGATGATTATCCACTCCCCAATATTGATCTTCTGATCGACAACACGGTAGGCCATGCCATGTTTTCTTTTATGAATGGATACTCAGGTTATAATCAAATCAAACTAGCCGCTTGTGACCAGTCAAAAACTTCTTTCACCACCCCCAGGGGTACTTTTTGCTACACAATCATGCCATTCAGATTCAAGAATGTCAGGGCAACTTAATAAAAAGCGATGGTCGTAATCTTTCATAATCAAATGCATAAGATCATGTATGCTTATGTGGATGACATTCTGATCAAATCCAAAGAAGAAGAGGATCATCTCGATGCTCTTGGTCATGTTTTTGAAAGACTCATTCTCTACAAGTTGAGACTCAACCCTCAGAAATGTATCTTTGGAGTGGAGTCCAGCAAGTTACTTGGCTTCATAATCAACAAGAAAGGAATAGAGGTGGATCTTGCTAAAGCAAAAGTCATCATTGACATGCCACCTCCAACTAATCTCAAGGAACTGCAAAGCCTCCAAGGGCGCATCCAATCCATTCGTTGGTTCATATCCAATTTGACAATGAGATACGAACCTTTCAATCATTTGCTCAAAAAAGAAGTGAAATTTGAATGGAGACCAGAGTGTCAGCAACCATTCAAGTGCATCAAGCAATATCTCCTTAATCCACCTATTCACAAGCTGCCAATATTAGGAAAACCACTCTTGTTGTACATTTCTATCAATCAACATGCATGTGGTGAATTATTAGCACAATATGAAGAAGACAGTTTGATAGAGCACGCCATCTATTATATGAGCAAAACCTTAGTCGAGTATGAAAAGAAATACTCTCAAATGAAGAAGACATGTCTAGCTCTGGTATGGATGTGCCAAAAATTAAGACATTATTTGTTGGCATCTAAAATCAAGCTTCTATCAAGACTCAATCCTCTCAAATACATTCTTAAACAACCATTTCTGAATGAGCGAATTGCTAAATGGCAAGTTCTGCTGATGCAATATGACTTAGAGTTTGTTTTTCAAAAGTCGATCAAAGGCCAAGCCATTGCAAATCAATTGGCAGATTTTTCCCTGATAGAAGAAATTAAAGCAGAAGATGATTTTTCTGATGAGCACATCTACAATATCCAACAATCTCCAATTTGGAATTTGTTTTTCGATGACTCTAAAAACATGGCTGACATATGGATTGGAATCCTACTGGTCACACCTGAGAAGAAAATGATCCGTTATTCTCTCAAACTTAGCTTTCAATGCACTCATAACATGGCCGAGTATGAAGCTCTAATACAAGGCCTAAGAATTCTGCAAAATTTCAACATCAAAAGAGTGCATGCTTTTGGTGACTCATTGCTCATCGTCAATCAGGTCAAGGCTGAGTGGCAAGTAAAAGATCAAAAATTAATTCCTTATCAGAAGATTGCCTTAGCTCTCATCAATAGTTTTGAGGAATTCTAGCTCAATCATATCAAAAGGGAATACAACCAAATAGCTAACGACTTGGCCAGTCTGAGCTCCATCATGTCTTTCAAAGGAGGTGAATCCTATCGTTCTTTTGAAGTTGACAGACTTGATCAACCTGCCTTCATTTTAGCCATATAAATAAATCAGGCTGAGCAAAGGAAGAAACCTTGATATCAAGACATCAAGGATTTTATTGAAACTGGTGATTTTCTACCAGAAATGCCAATAAGGGAGAGACAGGAAATCCAGCGCATGTCTACTCGATATTTCATCCTTGCCGATGTCCTTTACCGCCGTGGATTCAATTTTGAATAGATCAACTTGTTGGAGCGATTTCTCTCTAACCAGAGATGATTTTTCAAATCTGTAAAATGGGATGTCTCCAACATTGAATCTAGTTTCTTTATGACAATTTTAATCAATTTATATGGTGTTTTCATTTCTGATTTTGGTTAACAACCGTAACCCTTATATACTATGTCACTTTTAGGGTCTGATTTTTAGCTCATTTTGTCAGAGTCATATCTTTCTAATGGGAGATCATTTTTTAGATCTGTAAAAAGGAATTTTTTTCATCTGAATGTCTAATTAATCTCTATAAATTTTTATCTATTTCTATAAAGTATTTCTATTTCTTTTATATTTTAAGTTGAAACCCTGCTTGTTTGTAATCCCAGGCATTGCTCATGCCCAAGATTGACTTATTGCATTCATATCTCCCTAATGGGCAATCATTTTTGAAATATATAAAAAAAATTCTTACTTATAATGTCTAGTTTATGAATGCCAAAGTTCATAAACTTTCATCAACTTTTTATCTGTCAATCGAACCAAAAAACCAGAACCCTATTGATTTTTTTTCACAGGCTTTTACAGATTTTGGCCGATTTGATTGAATTAGATCTCCTCAATGGGAGATCATTTTCTAGATTTGTAAATTGAAAATTTCTCATTTGCATGTCAATTTTATCTCCATAAATTTGCAATAATTTCTATAAAGTTTTTATATCTTATTCTGATAAAAAATCAAAACCTTGTTATTTTGCTTCATTAAACATTTTTTAAATTTTATTTCAACTTGTTTAGATGTATCCTCTCTAATGAAAACTCATTTTCGAAATATATAAAAAGGGTTTTCTTCCATTTCAAGTTTTGTTCATCCATATAAAATTTTATAAATTTCTATGGTCATTGGCTTTTCAATCATTGCATTTTCGAAAAACTGATTTTACAAAAGACATTTTTTTGTTAAAATGAAGTTAAATTAGGCACTTTAACAATTTTAAATTCAATTCTCAAATACAATTCATGTATTTCATGAATTGGAAACATTTTTTATCAACTTAGAATGCCTTAACTTCATTTTAAACAAATTTTAGAGTTTATTTGCTTTTTATTTTAATTATTTTCAATGTATTTTCATTAAAATCTCAATTTCAAGGTTAAATTCATTTTGAATTCAAGTTTTAAGATGGATTTATATGTTTTATACCCCAATTTCGAAAATATAAAACTCCATAAATAAGTTTTGAAATGCTTTTGCAAAGGCCATGCATCATTTGCATTTTAGTTTGATTTTTCTTTTATTTTTTGGGGGCATAAAAAGCCTAAATTATAGATTTTCTTTAATTTTTCAGTAATTGAAAAAAATCATAAATGCCTATATTTATTTCTAACATGTTTGCTCATTTTGCAAGATTTTTTCTTATATTTTAAATTATTGTAATTCATTTAAGGGTTGTAATAATTTTATTAATGAGAATTTTTATTTTATGCTTAGTTTAGAATAAAGGAGCATATAGATTAATTTCTCATAATTAATTGTTGCATTTTTATCATTTATTTTTAAAATACACTACAGAAATACGAATGGCATGTGCACCATTTAGTAAAAGATAAATAAAACTAAGTAAAGTTTATATTTTCTGCCCTAGTTAGAATACGGATAATACTTAGAGTTATTATTCTTTATTAAATAAAAAGTTGACCTACACTTTTAGGTCATTTTAAAAAATCATCTTTTTCATAAATAATTTTATTTTCTTCTTTTATTTAAATTAAAATAAAGATTAATTCAAAATGTATTCGTGGCCCTAGTCATGAATATATTAAAAATTAATCTTGTTTTAATTTTATAAAGGCATAAAATCTTTTCTTTTTTTTTCTTCATTAGAATTTTAAATAAAGATTAATTTAAAGTGTATTTGTGGCCCTAGTCATAACTATATAGAAATTAATCTTGTTTTAATTCTATAAAGTATAAAAGTTTCCTTAAAATTAAAATGATTTTTCAAAAAAATAGCATATTCATCATTTAAGATAGAATTATATCATTTTTTTAATTATTCAAATTATTTTCAAATTTCTAAGTGATTTTGAAATGATTTTCAAAATCAATTTTTATTTCTAATTTTAAAGTCATTTTTCAATTTCCATTATCAACATCAAAGTTATTTTTCAAATTTCATTTGCAATTTCATTCAATTTTAAATCCTATTTCAAATTTTTATTTTCAATTTCCCAATTTTGATTTTTATTCTCATTTTCCATTTTCAAAATTCTAATTTTAATTTCATCTTTTATTTTAATTCCAAATATTAATTTCAATTTCCTATTTAAATTTCAAATTTTGATTTTATTTTAAATTTAAAGCATCAATTCTAACTTTGCATTTTCGAATTTTTAACTTTGAATTTCATTTCAATTCTCGATTTTTATTTCAAATTAAATTTCAAATTTCATTTTGAATTTCCAATTTTAAATCCCAATTTCATTTCCAATATTTTAATTTTATTTTTTTTATATTTAAATTAATTTTCAAATTCAATTACATTTTCAATTTTAGATTTCAATTCTTTAATTTTAAATTCGAAGTTCAATTTTAATTTCCAATTTCAATTCTAAATTTTGATTTTCAATTCCAATTTTAAATTCCAAATTCAATTTCAAAATTCAATTTCTAAGTTCAATTCTGATTTCAAAAATCAATTCCAATTTCGATTTTCAACCAATTCAAACTTCATATTTCTAGACTTAATTTTAAATTCAATTTCAACTTTCAATTTCATTTTATAAATTTCAAACTCTGATTTCCATTTCAAAACCGAATTCAATTTTCAAACTCAAATTCAATTCAACTTCCAGTTTTTTAATTCAAATCAAATCCAACTTCAAATTTTTGATTCAAACTCAATTTCAGTTTTCTAATTCAAGTTCAAAATTCTTCTATTTCCTAAAGGATATTTTCAAAACCATTTCAAAATCACTTAAAAAATCAGATCTCTGAAACCTTTTCAAAGCATACATATTTTTAAATTCAAAATCATAGCACAAGCATGATTCTACATGCATTTTAGGACTTAGAATAATCTCTTAGACAAATTCAGGCAAACTAAAGGCACAAATTTGATCCTTGGTTTAATTACCCCTCGTAAAGGCGCCAGGACTGGTTGAACCTCGTACCAACGAGCGAAACCCATTTCTCTATTTTCTTGTATTTTCTAAAAATAGAGGCGAGTAATATTTCAAAATCTTTTCAAAAGGTCAAGTGGACCTTGCGAGAGTTTTCACTTTCCCTAAAAAGAAAAGGAAAATTTTTGCAACAATCACATCTGGGTATGCGAAGATCCAATTAGACCCAGATGGTCCTGCATGATTAGATCTGCCACAAATCGCATCCCAGATCGGATCTGATGAATTGGATATGGATCTAACTTGTCTTCAATGCACGGACCCTCAGGATGCTCTCCATCATTCCCCTCTAGGTCGAAAGGCTTCGTCCTCAGAGCTTGTTTCTGCTCAAGCGCAACTCCATAATTCCTGCAATAATTCAAAATATAATCAGTGCAAAAACTATTCAAGGCAATAAGAATAGAATTAAACAAGGCAGGAAATTCTTTAGAGGAATGACAATAATATTTGATGCAATGCAATATGTTGAGCGAAATAAAATTCAGAAAAATTAGAAGTAGAATAATGGAATTGAAGCTTAAAAGCATGCAAAACATTATATTTAGAAATCTTACCTTGCATCAGTGCTCTACAGATATTAACAAATTTTGGGTCAACCATAGATAGAATTTGCTTATTTATCATGCTTTTCAATATTTTTAAATTTTTACTAAAATTTTGGCAATTATAAAGCAAGTCACAAGCAAGACAATGTAGCAATAATTCAAACTTATTATGAGGATTTATGAAGGATGCAGAATCAACATTATCGACTAAATCTTGATGTTTCTAAAATAAATTTGGGGTATGCATGATTATCATTTTAGCTTTTCTCGAATCACATTTAGGATTTATATGAGGCTCAGAATTTTCTAATGGTGTACTAAGAGAATTTTCAATATCTAAGGATTGATTGACATGAATTTTCACACACTATCTAATACTTGGATTGAACTGTTCAATTTTGATAAATTTCCCGAGAATGGGTTCACGACTGAGATTTGATGGATTAATGTTGACAATCATGTTAAACACATATCGAGACAAAACCGTATCTTCTATGGGCTCATAAAATTTCTCGAAGATTGGATGCCAATAATGACATAGGACGTGTCTTCTAGAGGTTCTATTTTCCAAAATCATGAGATATGGGGCATCTCTTCATACATGTTTTTATAGATTGGATCAGTAGTGAATGCATTCATAGGAATATCCTCAAATTTAGGTGAGGGTTCCTTCTCGATTTCTTCAATAATAGGATCACTACTGACATCAAGAGAATGGTCTGCTAGGGAATCCTTCATGACTGATTGGGATTTTAGCAAACCCTGAAGTTCATGCCTAGCGATGAACACACTGGGTCCCTTGATTTGAGATGCAATAATCTTAAGGGACTCAAGAGGAGAAATGAGGATAACAGACGAAGATGGAGGAACTACAGTGGGGATAGTGGATTGAACCATGGAAGATGAGGCCAAAGATAAAGAGGCAGATCTCTTGAAGGAAGTAATTGAATCTTTCTGCCCTAAAATATGAACAAATAGGAGTTAGTCCGACCATTATGAGGGACATTCCGATCATACTGCTAGGGTCATTCGAAAATCAGATGACTCGCATCCATAGGCAGTACATCGCACCCGACTTGGTTGAAATATTTATTTCTAATGGAAAACTAGACCAAGCATTGTCGATCGACTCGAACAATAATGCTCCTTTGGAGCCATTACATCTGGTATGGACGGGGGTGATTCTGACAACTCAAGCTTAATTTGGTCATGACTTTGACTAATATCACATTTTCACAACAACCAAAGTCAATGATGAATCAACGTACTTTTCCATTGATGGTACAAGCAAACTCAAAGATGTGAGTTTGTAGCCATCAATCATTCTCTTCTTGACACAGGGCTAAACAAATCCATCTAGTGATGAATGCTTCGCCTTTATCATGAAGCAACACTTTCACATCCATGCTTTCCTCTTTCGCTTCTTCTTTAAAGGATTCAATCTCAAGGTCATAAATGGGATCAAACTCGGGATCAAATTGGACATCCTCTTCTTCATGAGATCCATCAACGAATAAGGCTTTACCATGACATTCTGTGGACTTATGACCAGTTTTTTCATAAGTATAGCACTTGATGAGGGTACTCAAACTAGAGGTCCTCGTCTAATTTTCTACTGGGTCATTCTGACTTGTAACCCTAGGTGGGTTTGATGCATTGGGGGTGATGGTAGGGTAGGACAACTGTGATCATTGAATTTTTTTTACGTTTTGCAAGTCCACTTGACTGTTTGAAAGATATTTTGAAACAACTCACCTTCATTTTTGAAAATTGTGAGAAAATAAGGAAATGGGATCCGCTTGTCGGTACTAGGTTCAACCGTTCCTGGTGCCTTTACCAGGGGTAATTGAACCAAGGATTGAACTTTATGCCTTGCTTTGCTTAAAATGTCTAAGAAATTATTCTAAGTCTTAGAATACAAAAATAGAAATCATACAAGTGCTGTGATTTTTGAGAAAATTTTCAAGGAAAAATCCTGATGTCTGCTTAGAATGGTTTTGAGATTGAGGTTTGCTTTGAAATGTTTTAAAATTGAATTCCAAGTGATTTCAAAAATTATCATGGAAGTACTTTAAAAATATCTCACAATTGGTTTATAATGATTTCGAAATTGATTTGAAATATCTCTGAAATTTAGTTTGAAAATCATTTGAAAATTTACTTTGAAATTATTTCGAAATTATTTCAAAATATCTTTAAAAATTCACTTGGAAAATGCATTGAAAAATGATTTAAAATAAACTTAAAAATTATTTAAAAAATGTTTTGAGCCAAAATCGAAAATGATTTGAAATAAACTTGAAAATGATTTAAAAATATTTTAAATTACAATCCAAAATGTTTTGAAAATAAAATAAAGTAAACTTGAAAATTATTTGAAAATAAATTGGAATAAACTTGAAAATGAATTGAAATAAACTTTGAAAAAAAAATATTTTGAAAATTACTTTGATATTCATCTTGAAATAGAAAATATTTTCAAAATTTAGTTTTTTGGAAAATGAAATGATGCAATTCTATCCTAAATGATGAATGTATTATTTTATAAAAGTTTTGAAGAAATTTTATTAAAAATTATTCAAATTTTATTCTAAAAGAAAATTTTGTGCCTTTATAAAATTTAAACAAGATTAATTTTTTATATAATCATGACTATGTCCACAAATATACTTTGAATTAATTTTTATTTAGATTCTAATAAAGGAAGAAAAAGAATGAATTTTGAAATATGATGATTTTTTAAAATGGCCTAAGATTGTAGGTCGAATTCTCCTTAATAAAGAATAATAATTCTAAGTATTATTCATATTCTGACTATGGCCACAAATAAGAACTTTACTTATTTTTATTATCCTTTATTAAAGTGGTGCATGTGCCATTCATGATTCACCATGGTTTAATTGAAAAAAATAAGAAAAATGAAAAAAAAAATACTTATGATAATAGAAATTAAACTATATGCTCATTCATTACTAAATTAAGCTTAAAATAAAATTCTCATTAATTGTTCTATTATAACCCTTGAATTAATACAACAATTGAAGAAATAATAAAATAAAAAATCCCTGAAAAATTAGCAAACTCATTAGAAATAAATGTAGGCTTTTATGAAATTTCCTTTAATTATTGGAAAATTGAAGAAAATAACCAAAATTAGCCTTTTATGCCCCCCCCCCCAAAAAAAACTAAACAAAATAAATGCAAATGATGCATGACTTTACAAAACATTTGAAAATGTGTTTTGGAGTTTCAAAGTTTTGAAATTGAGACTTGAAATACATGAATTCACTATAAAATATGAATTTAACTTTGAAATTGATGATTTTATAAAAGAGATATTGAAAATTATTGAAATAAAAAGCAAATGAGCTCAAAAACTTTTTAAAATAAAGATAAGGCATTCTAAGTTGATTAAAAACATTTTCAATTTATGAAATATATGAATTAGGTTTGAAAAATAAATTTTAAAATGTTAAAATGCCCAATTTAACTTTATTTTAACAAAAAAATGTTTTTTATAAAATCGATTTTAAAAAATGTAATGAATGAAAGATCAAATGACCATAGAAATCTATGAAAATTGATATAGATACTCTTAACAACCTTAATAACACTATGAAATTGAAAAATACAAGAAAATATTGGAGAAAAACCCAAATTATGGTTCTTTTATCCAATGAAAACAAGAATTTATAAAACCAGGATTTATAAGAGAACCTGTCCAAGTATTTTGGGTGAATGAAGGTCTAAAACAACTCAAATCATGCTCAAAATTCATAAATGGATTTAGAACACATCAAAAAATAATATCTTTTTTACAGATTTTTAAAATCATTTTTGAAACTTGAGATATGATTGAAACATTAGAACCTTAATTTTAAAAGTAGAAAATTGGATTTTAGCAGATAAGCTTATATAATTTGGGTGTTTCAGAAGTTAAATCGACTTAATTTCTCCCAAATTTGTGGGATAAGTTTCTCAACACAATCAGAAAACAACTCTAATTTACAGAAGTGAAAAATTGTTTGTGGTTTGGAAATGGTGACTTTAGGAAGTCGTTGTTCTATCTTAGGTAATGAACCTGTTACAGAACTTGAAGTTCTATAACCAGTCTTGATTTTTAGCAGAATTGAAATAGAAAATGAGCATGAAAGTTTATAAACGTTGACAAGGATAAACTAAATACATAAAAGAAGAAAACCCTTTTTACAGATCTAGAAAATGATCCCCCGTTGGGGAGATATGATTCTAACAAAATAGACTAAAACCTGTGCAACTCAAATGATATAGAATAGCAGTGGTCTAGTTTTCAATCAAAATTCGGTATGAAATTACCATAGAAATTGCTAAAAATTGGCAAAAATAAACTAAATTCAATCACATAGACACCACTTTTTATGGATCAGAGAGATCATCTTCAGTTAGAGAGATATCACTCTGGCAAGTTGTTCCTGATTCGAGTAGCGATTTGCTAAAGGACACCACAAATCAAGTAGCGATTTGCTAAAGGAGTCCAACAATCAATATAAGGGCAGAATCAAAATATATGCAAAATTATTCATACATAATCAAAATATAGGGTTTCAATGTTTAATGAAAATAAAATAGAAATTGACCATAGAAATTGCTAAAAAATTGCATGAATGAGCTAGACATGCCGGTAAAGAGAATCCTTTTTACAGATTTGGAAAATGGTCTCTCATTAGGGAGATATGTCTTTGACAAAATGAACCAAAACCTGAGCAACTCAAACGATGCATAATAATAGAGTTCTGGTTTTTGACCAAAATCAGACATGAAATGACCATATAAATTGCTAAAAATTGGCACTAATAAACTAGATTCAACTATGAAGACACCACGTTTTACGGATCAGAGAGATCATTTACAGTTAGGGAGATATCACTCCAGCAAGTCGGTCCTGATTCTGCTAAAATCTTGATGGTGCAGAATAATAGGTTTCAAATCCTGATTTTTAAAGTGAGCATATTATCTCATAATAAAGTGAATTTTGGTGGAGATCCCGAGGACATATGCATGAAGTTGCAGTAAAAAATTTAGATTGAAATGACATCAAAGTCTATATGAATTGATGAATATAAAATCAGACCAGAATTGAAAATGCAATTTATACATGATTGAATGAAATAAAATCTAATTAATGCATGGATCAAAGGATCAAGAATGAGATCTATCATTTCAGATCATGAATGATGATGAAAATGATGCAAAATAAAAAACATCTAAAATAAAATTAAAGTGTTGGAGCATAAATTGAAATTGATTTGGCCAATTGAATATGAGATTTGATCTATAGAAGATCAAATCTCTACAATTCGTATGGCTAAAATGAAATTGAATGGATCAAAACTTAAAATGCATAGATCAAATGTATAAAAACGAAATTCAAATGCATATGGAGCAGATCTACTATGCTAAATATCAACTTGCATTGAAATTGAAATGAAAGAAAGAAATAGATCTAAAAAAAATAAAAAATTATAAAAAGAAAAGAAAAAGAAAAAAAATTCAAAATTAGAGAAAGTGGAAACTTACCTTGGCTGAAGAGGAGGAGGAGGAAGATAGGCCTGGAGCTTCTCCAAATTGGCGCCAACTCCAAGAGAGAATGAGATGATGAGATGATGAGAGAGAATTCCAATTTTCAAGGGAATTCTCAATTGTTTCAAGATGTCTCACTTATCCCAATCGACCCCCCTAAAGGGTCTATTTATAGTTAGAGTTAGGGGCATTTTGGGTATGGAGAAAAGAAAATTTTGTTAGGCTGGGGCTGATGTGAAGGGATTCTAGAATCCTCTTTCCACATGGCATTAAAAGAACACACAAGGGGGGGGGGTCGACCCACCCATGTGGGCATTTTAAAATTTTCAAATGGGCAAAGTGGGGTTCCTAAGAAAAACTTGACACATGGCACCACTTTGCAAGTGTGTGCCCATGTGGGTTTTAAAAGCAAAGGGAAGTTAAAAACAAGTTTTAAAAACAAATGTTTTTAACTAAAAAGAAGTTTTAAAAATAAAAAATCTATTTAAAAATTGAAAATGCCAAGTGACGCCCCCTTTGGAAAATATATTTTTTTCTTTTTGATTTTAAAAGCTAACAAAAGAGAGGATTTAAAAGAGAAAGTGAAAATGAAAGGAGAATTTTGATTTTTGAATTTAATGGATCTTAACTGGATCTGAGATCCATTTATTTTATTTTTTTTGAAATCCAAATCGAGTTATAAATTGGATCCAGACTAATTTTCAAAAGATTTTGTAAAAATGATGAATTTGAAATCCAAGGGTTTATTTGAAAATTAGGATAAAAATTGGATTTTGAATTTGGATTTGGATCCATTTTGATATTTAAAAATCCAAATCAAGGTTTTAAAATGGATCCAGTTTTGAAATATCGATTTTTGAAATGAGAAAAATACTGGATTTATTTTTGGAATAATCGGATTAGTTTTAAAATTGAGCTTTAAAATGGATCTGGATTTGAGGTTTTGAATAAAAATTGGATCTATATCTTGAAAGAAGAAGAAAATGAAGGAAATGGATTTGTAAAATGAGTTTTGAAAAATCTGAGCTCACAATATAAATTGGATTTGGCTCAAGCCCCAAAAATGAAATTAGGTTGAATCAAAAGAATGAAATTGGATCTCTGATATCAGATGATGAAATTGATTCGAGATCAAATTCAAAAATTATCAGAATATACCCAATTACCTTTCTGAATGGCTCAAAAGATGGGCCTCAGTGATAAAAAATGATTTTTTTAGGAATTTGAAAAAATTGGGGTGTTTATAACAACTTTCACATTGGGGACTGCAGGGGCCTGCGCTGTTGGTCTAGTCACAGGACTAGGACTAGTCAAGGTCTTTCTCTAGGTAGACCTCTCACATTAACATGCCTTTTGATGTGCCTCCAACACAGTCCAACACTCCACAAAATTCAGAATATCTTATAACTGGAAGTTTAGTCCTCTAATATACTTTGATACGAGTTGTTCCTCACTCTCACAGATATCATTCTATGCAATAAGGTCATGGAATTCTTTGGTGTATTGGTCCACCAATCGGGTTCCTTACTTCAGACTTTGATATTTTTTATATAATTCATGATGATAGTTCAGAGGCAGGAATTGAGCACGAAGGTTCTCTCCATGTGCTCCCATCGCTCAATCGGGGCACGACCCTGATGTCAGCGCGTTTGTTTGAGCTGATACCACCAGGCTGCAACTCGACCCCTCAACTTGAGGGACATCAATCCCACACGGTGATCCTTTGAGACTTCTTTAAACTCTAGGATTTCCCAAACTTCGCTAATCCAATCTAAGAACTCTTCAAGAGTTCCAGTTCTCTTGAACTCTGGGATTTCAAAACGGAGACCGGAATCCCAATATGACCTAGTTGGTTGGAAGTTATCTCATCTTTTTGGCCTGTGACGATTTGACTCTAAGTCATTGTCAGAATCAAAAGATTGGGTCTCACGTGTTCCTCGCGAACCATGTGGACTTTGCTTAGCTCGTTGTTCTTGAGTTCTCGCGCTTTTGGCCAGTTGATGAGTTAATTCTTCAACTTGGCGCTTAGTCTCAGTGAGTTGCCTCTGAAGATCATGAACCTCATAACGCTGGTCACGATTATCTCTTCCCCTAGTAAGGTCATTCTGACCTTGACCTCCCATTCGACCCGCCATAGTGAATGGTACCTAAAAAAAATTAACCTCCCTCTACACTGGTAATCAAGTCGGTTTGAGAAATCTAGCAACCCTCACTTTGATACCAAATGATGCAGACTTGGTATGCGCTGATCCATGATCCAAGATCCAAATGGATCTTCACACATGCAGAATCCGTTAGACTTAGAGGAGTCAGAACAAGACTTCAGGAAACAGAGTTTTTGGGACCCATGTGCTCTGTTTCAATAGAGGCAGTCTAAAGGAGAAACATGCGTGACTTACACTCGTATACAGTGAATCCTAAACCACCTGATTCAGATTTGAGTTGTCTGATCCACGGACACAAGACTGCACCAGTCAGGCTGGTCTTTGATAGACTTCCTGAACTTGTCAGGTAGTCTGTTCAAGGGTTTTTTTGACCCCTCAGATGATGGAGTTTCTAAAAACTCCCAAAAGACAAATTAAAGGTCGGATCAAGACCTTTCCAGAAAGCTAAAATTCCAATTTTTTGGGCAATCCTAAGGGTGTATACGAATTTTTGAATTTTCTGGTATATTAGGTTTCAACTATCGTAATCCGCGACAGAAGGTTCTATTTGTGCACTCAAACCACCACAGATTTGAGCACTCAGATGAGAGATTCAGATAAAACTCCAAACCTCATGAAGGTTTATAAAGTTGTTAGCTAACTAGACTAACCTTCATTTTTTGATTTCACACCATAAATATCTAGATATTCAAAAATTATGAAACCCTATGCATGATTCTACAACAGGAAATCTCATGCTCAGTTCTATGATAGATGCATAAAGATTGACTCTTTTGAGTTACTTGCATTATGAATCAACAAAAATGATAAACACAAAGTTATAGACCTTTGTCTTAACTTTCCACAGAATCAAACAAATTAAATTTTCATGGAGGGGATTGCAAAATATCCCAAAAATATGGAACGAGGTTCAAAGCATTCTGGATTGGGCAGAGACTGACAAACTCTGTATGTTTGACAATTTGATAGGGATTTTCAAGGACTCTGCAAGCCGAATTAGGCCAAGATCTCAACAACAAAGTTAGAGGTCTATGTCTTGGCTTTTCAAAAAGCCCAAGAACACTAGAATATGACCCATATCCAGGCATATATGATTAATTCTTTAGAGTTGTCTCAGACAACTCAAGCACCGAGACCCTTTTCTTGACAAAAATCGAAATAGCACAAACCATGATTTGTAGGATGTTAAAACAACTTCAAGAGTTCTCACAAACATAAAAACTTCAGGATTTTATTCAATAAACATTAACAAGTTACTTGCTTGATGTGAAAATCAGAAACATCAAGATTGAAGCACAAAAACAAGAGAGATCAAGATATTCAAACACATTTCTATAAAGAAGATGGTGTGGTTGTGCAACAGCCAACACCAACACCAGCTCGTGGAAGGTGGAAAGTGTAGAACCCTCTAACTGCAGCTGTGACTCCTACAACAACTAGACCAATTTGACCTTCCCCAAACGAACCTCCAAACACCCAATCGGGTTTTCCTTCTTCACAAAACTTGCAACAACAAATTTTTTTTTACAGCAAAAGACCCCTTTTCTCGACCTCCATTAGAGCTCTTAAGCTCTCAGAAAAAGAAGTCATGATAGAGGAGGGGGCCTCTTAAAGGCTGTCGCCCCTCCTTCTCCAATCCCCTTACACTAATCATCATGGAGGGGGCTTCTCCAAAGTTGTCACCCAGCCTTGTCCATTAAGCATGCATCCTGCAAAAGGCTTCATAATGAGCCTTCAATAGCTCATTTGATTCTTGAGTCAAATGGAGATTTGAAAACAAGGCTAAAATTGTCCACTAGGTGAGGGAACCACTTGTGTTTTGATGAGTTTGGGTCTTGGGCAAGATCCAAACTTGTTACAAAGTGGATCCTATTAAAAAAAACATGTGGAAAATTATTAAAAAAAACAACTACCTAGTCAACCCCGTACACCCTCTAGTGCCACAAAATAATCTTATAGGGTACTAGAACTATATGAATCCAAAGAATCTGACACATAAAAAAAATTACATAAATAAAATACATAAAAAGTCTAAATGATTCCAGACATACAAAATGGAATCAAACAAAGAAATACAATTTCTTAGAGAAAAAAAAACAAAAATATCCCAGAAATTGGAACATGATATTTAAAGCAGATCTAGGTATGCGAAGATCCAATTGGACCCAGATGGTTCTGCATGATTGGATCTACCATAGATCGGATCTGATGAGTCAAATATAGATCCAACTTGTCTTCAATGCACGGACCCTCAGGATGCTATGCATCAACTACCTAACCCATGATTTGGAATTAACAGTCATGGTGTTTTCCTTGAAGATTTGGTTTCATTACTTATATAGGGAGAAGTTCAAAATAATATCTGATAACAAGAGCTTCAAGTACCAGTTTTTGCAAAAGGAGTTGAATATGAGTCAGCGTAGGTGGCTAGAGTTTATCAAAGACAACAAATTCACCCTCTTTTATCACTCAAAAAAGGTGAATGTTGTAGCATACACTCTCAACTGCAAGACTTGGGGTGCTTTAACCACTCTCATGTGTAAAGGATGGAAGCTAGTTGAAGATTTTGTTGAATAAAAACCCTTTTCAAACAAGCAAGGTGCTATCAAGTTATCTAGTCTGACTGTCCAACCTAGATTCTCAGCAGAATTATAGCAGTATAGAAAGATGATCCACTGCATGAAAAGCTGAAAGCATGAGCACAACAACTCAGAGTCAACATAAATGTTAGGCAGATCAACAACACGAAGAACTCACTTTCGCTGTGGGAGATATGATCTTTGTCAAGGTATCTCCGACCAAGAGTGTATTCTAGGAAAGAAAGGTAAACTACTAAGTCTTAGATTTGTAGGACCTTTCAATATCCTGAAACAGATTGGTGAAATGGTTTATCGTATGACACTACCTCCTCAGTACGTGCAGATACACAATGTCTTCCATGTCTCTATGCTGAGGAGTTACATCCATGATCCATCGCACATAATTCAGTATGAGGACGTGGACATTCGAGAAGACATGAATATAGAAGAACGACTTATAGAAATAATGGATCATAGGGATCAAGTGCTAAGAATGAAAACCATTCCTCTTGTTAAAGTGTGATGGCAATATCATGTGTAAAACCTGCAAAATTTTGATACTTTTACGAAAAATAATGGTAAATTTAAGGCTAAAATATTATTTGAAATTAAGATGAGAATTAAATTATAACTTGAGCATTAATTAAGATTCAGAATAAATTTTAAGCTAAAAATTTATTTTGAATTGGGTTTTTAATTTGTAATAGGATTTAATCTAGATTTAAGTTGAACTTAAATGGAATTTAATTTGAATTGTAATATTAGTCTAGATTCGAATTGAGTGCGTATTTGAATTCAGATCGGATTTGGATTTAAATTCAGATTTAATAAATACATCTCAAATATTATAATTAGATTTGAGTTTGATTTGAATCTAAATCAAGACTTATTTGAATGTCAATTCAAGTTTAAATTATACAATAATTTGAATTTTTATTGAAATTGAATTTAAAGGTAATACCTACGATTCTTCAGGATATTTTTAATAAATAAAATAATATTAATGATGAATTTTACTAGAAAGAAATATAAAAATGCAAATTAGCCTAAGATGAATTATAAGAAATATCTTGTAAAAAATTAAATTTGATTAAAGATGATTTTAGCAAAATTCATATTCAGAACTGAATTTATGAAAAAGATGGAATTTAATAAAATAATTGATAAATTTTGTCAAGACAAAGTCGAATATGATTTTAGACTAATTTAGGATAATTTGATATGTATGTAATGTAATTTCAATAAATTTTAATTTAGTTTTATGGGTTTGAAATCCAAGTTAAAAGAAAAAAAATGACTAAGTGTCCTACCGACCCTAGTGAAAATCACATTCAAAATTTATTTTAGAAAAAATGGCATTTTTGAGAAAGGAATTTAGATAATTATGATAAATTAATATTTGAAAGAATTTCATATGAATTTGAAATAATTTGAATTATATATAGAGTAATTTCATTTAACTAGAGTCCTAGTTCAACTTAAACTGTTGAATTTTGCCTAAATTTAACCTAGATTTAACTTGAATTTTGCTTAAATTTAAAAGTTAAACTAAATCAAAATTGCAGGTGTTACACCCTTTGCTCAAGTTGGTCCACCACCACACCATAGTTTCAAGTGAGATAAAAAAGGTTGAAGAGAAGAAGATGTTAAGGTGGTAGGGGTATCCAAGAGGAAGGTGAGAAAAAAGAGGGTGTTAGATGGTAGAAACGTTAGAGAGATAGAATGAGAAAGATAGGGGGACAACTGGGCCTTATGAGAAAACTCAATTTATTAATCAATAATTCATATAGATCCCAAAACCTCCTTATTATATAGATAGAGCTTGGGTTGAGTCCTACTTATAATATTTGAGATTTTTTTTATTATAATTTATTATTATTATTAAATAAATAAATATAGAATTTTACCTCAAATATGGTTTATAATTTTAATTTATATTTAAATTATCTTTAAATTTTAAGTGGCATTTAATTGTTAATTTTATTTAAATTAGTATTTAATTTTTTATTAATTATATTTAAATTAATATTAAATTATTAATTATATTTAAATTAGTATTTAATTATTAATTATATTTAAATAAAAATTTAATTTTTAATTATATTTAAATTGGGTCTAAGTAGTATTTGGACCTAGATGGGAACCCAAGTGTGAGTCACCCATTGGAGTTGGGGTTTGGACTCACTTGAAAAAATGATCCAAGTGGGAAGGGTGCATAATGGTGGTAGTGTAGTAGTAGAGGAGACCACATATAAGGGCAACCAAGAAGGAAGTTTGGATAAGCTTCCCTCTTCATCTCTCTAGCCACCACCCCCAATGTCGAGTTCTCTTCTCTCCATTTCTTTGCTCTCTCTCTCTATCTCTCTAATTCATGCCTAACCCTAACCCCAACCCCTATATCAAATTCTGTCTCTCATCTCATCCCCCATTGATCTCTTTCAAGGCGGCTCTTATTCAAGATTTTTGGAGGAGGCTATCTTTCTCACTCTCATGATTTTGGAGGTGGCACTCTCTGTAATACCCAAAATTTTTAATGATTAATAAACTCTAAAGAAAATTCAAAATTTTTATTTTGATTTATTCTGGATATGAATTATAGTTTTAAAACCCTAATTTTTGAGGTAAGTATTGATCAAAATGAAGATTTGAACTTATATTTGAAATCTTAATAAAACTATGTAGATGATTGCTTAAAAATAAGAATTCAGGGATATTTTTATAATTAATCAAATTATCAAGGGCAAAATGATAATTCACCAATCCAGTGGCATCCTTTAGTAAAATCCCCAACTATATAGGGGTAAAATTGTAATTTTTATTTTAGGGACATGTTCAGGAAATTAATAAATTTGTCAGGGGCAAAACTATAATTTGCCACCCCCAATGGGAGGCCCAACAATTTTTTGAACTATAGAAGGGAAATAAAGTAACTTCCAAATTCCCATATGGCATTCTTGAAAGATGGGATTTGATTAGCGGTAGTCTGGGTATAAAAAATAGAAAATCAAATAAAATATAATATTTTATATTGTTTTATTCCAAAGACCATGGTTTTGGAAAACCACTGGCTCAAAACCATGGGCATGCATAGTTTTTCCAAAACCATGAGTTGACATGTGTCACCTCACAGTGAGGAGTTGATACCCACCCTCCTCTCTCTGACAAATGTCAGAAATAAATATTAAAATATTAAAAACATGATAAGTGTCACTAAAATATTTTTTTATTAAACTCAAGTGACAGATGTCACTTGAGTGGGGACACCTCCTCTCCCCCCTATAAATAGCCTTGAACCCCTTCTCTCTCTCTCCTTAAGTTTTGAACCCTCTTCTCTTTCTAAACTCTATCTCTCCTACCTTCTCTCTCTAGATTTGAGTTTCTCTATCTAGTTTTTAAGCCTAAACCTTTGTCAAATCTCAGTTTTTTTCTAACAAACCCCTTCTAGCCTCTTCTCTCTCTCTCTTTAGACAAGATCTATTCCTTCATAGGAGTTTCAACGAGCAAGATCCAATTTCAAGAGTGCTCTCTGCAGAAGTTCTGCTAAATTTAGCAGAAAAATCAAATTTAGACCACAAAAGCACTGCCAAATTTTTATAAAATCACGTCAGTATCCAAATCCTTCTTATAAAACCAATTTCATAATTGTAGGATCCTATTCTCCCTCTGAACCCTAGGACTTCTCTTTCTGGATTCAAATTTTGGTAATTTTGCCAAAATTTAATCCAACCCCACCTCTACGCATGAGAAGTTTGGTTAAATTTTTTCTAAATATTTTAAATATTCAGAACTACTATAGTAGTAGTTCTGGCAATTTTTTTCTAAATTTTTTTCGAAAAATAGAGTTTTTATAGCAAAATTTTTGGCAAAATCTTCTCAAAAGATTTCTGAAAAGCAAAATTAGTATAAGCATAATTCTGGCCAATTTTTTTAAATAAATTATGTAATTTTGAGTTATTTTAATCAGAATTTTAGCAAAAGTTTTCTAGATATTTCAAAATTTTTGAGTTTATTTAGTAGAAATTATATCAATTTTTTTATAGTTATTCAAGAAAAATCAATTTTTATAAAAGAAATGCTATAAAATTTTTTAAAATCCTTTTTAAATACCTGAGTCAAATTTTTTGAATTTTTTTATAAAAATAATTGTGATGAAAAGTCATGTTCAAATTTTTACAACTTGAATTCAAGTTTGAACCCTTTTCTAAACAATTGAGTTATTACAAAGGAGACTCTGTGAAATTTTTATAAAAATCTTTAAGTTCATTTCTAAATAATTTTTAGATTTTTAATAATTCCTTAAAAAGGATTTTCTTTAAATTTATAGGGCAAATATTGCCTAAAATTTGATATATAAACATTACTTATATAATAAATTTTATCAAATTAAATCAAAGCACAGGTGCTTTATCCTGTTCTCTCTCGTTCTATCAAAAATCAAGGTAAGTTATTTTATCAAAATCTTATAATTTTTATATTAGATATATTTTTGATGCATGCATGATTATTTAAAATTTGATTTATGATCAAATGCATACTTTAGTATCTGTATGAATAAATATCAGTTTTGAATGACAAGATTTCAAATCTTATAAGTTTGAATCAAATTTTGATAAGTACTATGGTCAAGATTTTGATGATTGTTTATTTTGATAAAAAAAAGAATTTTGTGTAGCATGTTGATTTTTGAAAGATTTTATTATACAGACTTTCTAAATAAAAAAGGTGCAATAAGGCACTCATTTGCTGCATGAGTCATGTCTACACAAACTTAAATAGTTCTGCCTTCACAGGCGAGTGCTAATTTTACAGAGCAAATATTGAATGGGTTGGGTACATATGACCCTAGTGTTTATTCTAAAAGAGTATTTGGGATATTGACCCTAGTTTTGGAAATGTTAAAGTCCTATAAAAGAACCCTTCAGGCCCATTCAGGTCTTAACCTACCCTGGAAGGGGTAGTGGTACAGCCAAGAGTGACATTGTTATGAAGATGATTTTTAAGAGCGATAGATTTCCTGAGACCTCCGATCACTCGGGTTGAGGAGGCCAAGGCCAACGGGTATCAGACTGCCACAATCTATGGATGCATCTGATTCTCCTTGTTTGCTCACCATTTTCAAGAATACTTCTCGATCATTGACCGCTTACTTTGGGAGCCCGTTTTAGTCAGTATCCGGATAATTCACAGTAGAATAATATACCCCTGGAATGCTTAGTCTAAGACGAGGGGGTCCTTTACTGTACGAGGAGGATGGTTAAATATCGAAACAAAGATTTTTTTTCACAGAATTTGATATAAAATTATGTTTTGTTAATATCACACATAATCATGTTTTAAATTGCATAATTGTTCTTAGATATATGTATTTTTATTTAAATTTAATTATTGAAATTATGCTTAATGTTTGAATTGTATGATTTTGATTAATAACTTACTTGACTGTCACAAGTCTGACCCCGTTTTATGGGGATTACAGGTTCAGATATGGAGTAAATTATATTACAACAGATGTTGGATAGAAGCGACATTGAAGAATCTAGATTCTCAAGATCCTGAAATTAATTTATGTCATACCCTAATTTTTATAACCCGAAAAATGGTGGATTTTATTTTTTTGAAATACTTTAACAAATACAGTGAAAAAACACATCGGGTCTAAAATTTGGCATGCTACTTCACATGAACACTTGTAAACATACAATTATGGAAATTAAAATTTTAATGAATAATTAATCATGAATAAAATGAAATCAAACATCCACAATCGTTCACCACGAATTACAATTGTCTTTGAATTGAAATAAAATCTAAATAAAATTAGAGTTCCAAAACATCTGTGAAGGCAAAGGAAACCTAGTTTCAGTCCCCATCGCAACCTTCCACCTTCACATATAAGTATCTACTCATCACCTGAAAAACATTAAACCATATAAGGTCAGACACAACATGTCTCAGTAGAGTGAAATATACTAAACTTGTAAAGCAGAAAATACAAAGCAAAATTTTATTAGTATTTTATAATTTAATATTTAAAATTAAATGAACTACTTACACAACTGACATGCATATTCAATTTACTAAATTAAATAATTGTGCATCTATTCATTCATTTAGAGAAATTAAAATGCATGAACAGTTAATATGCATGACTTACCATATGCAGAAACAATTGAATGCATGCGTAATTTTTTTATCTTAAATTACATTTTCTTTCTTAAATGATGCATGCAATGCCTAACTAATGCACATACATTTTTAAGTTATCACTTCTTAGCCATGTTGATACAATACAGGCTTGACTCCCAGATCAGGATCATGACTCAGGCAGTGTTTTACATACATGGGTGAATTTAGCCTGGTCGAGCCCTTTCACCAGGATAGGGTGAGAGACGATAGTATGAGAGAGAGATTCCTAACACCTTTCAACTCGATGCATCAATTTTTTCTCATGAGTATCTTGCCCTCTACGCTGCAGTCTAATGTAGAGGTTTCTTCATAAAATTGTGGGAGGGAGGATCAACCTTCCGTGCTCAAAACTTGCTTGTCCCATAAAGTTTTGTATCACTTGCCACTCTCCTAGCAAATATCTTGAAATTTAAGTGTCACATATTTATTTGATTGGATTTGTATTTTACATGCAACATCTAAATTCTTAGTCACTTTACGAGCAATTGATGCATTCTTTTAAAGCATTAAATTTTTTTATTAAATCATGATTTAAGATAAACTTAAAAATATGTGAATATCAAAAATCTCATTTATTTCATGCTTAGGTTAGCACATATGCATGTACATGGTCAATGCAATAAAAAACATAAATTTGAGCATCCATAGCATCACATATCATCTTCATCATCATTATGAACATATTTTCAATCAATACTATATTCGAAATAGAATCAGAAACTTGCATTCATTGGACCACTTTGGTCTTTTATCTTTTGGTGTAGGCTTTCTTAGGCATCATACCTAACAATCTCATTTAGCAACATATGTCTTATACTAAACATGTGATCTCTTGCATAAAAATAGGTCTGCATACACATTTACACACTGCATACTGTTCAAAATTAAGGAATTTATGTGACATACACGCAAACTATGTAATGTCAAATAAATAGAGCTAAGAAGTGAAACCTAAATTGACTGCAAATTTTGTTAGTCATGGCATGCTTTATTTTAAAAAAAAAATCTAATTAAAGATAATAAAACCACCCATGCATAAATGGCTAACCACTATAAAATTGTAAGTGCATGCATTACTTAACTACTCATGCATATTTAAATGTTCATGGATATGTAACTGCTTATAATTGAAAAAAATATGCATGTATGTATAATTGGTATTCGTGAGAAGCATTGCAATGTACACATCTTTAAAGTGATGATTGATATCTGCATGTGTGAGTATAGATGTAAAACCCATAATTTTTTTTTATATTTTACAAGAAATAACAGTGAATTAAAGCTAAAATATTATTCAAAATTAAGATAAAAATTAAATTATAATTCGAGCATTAATCAAGATTCAGAATAAATTTCAAGTTGAGAATTTATTTTGAATCAGGGTTTCAATTTTTAATCAGATTTGAATTGAAATTCAGATTTAATAAATATGTCTCAAATATTATAATTTGATTTGAATCTAAATTTAAGACTTAATTCAAGTTTGAAAAATACAATAAATTATGTTTTTATTAAAATTGAATTTAGAATTTTAAATTGAATTCAGAAGTAAAACATGTGATTCTTCAGAGTACTTTTAATAAATAAAACAATAATTAATAATAAATTTTATGAAAAACGAGTATAAAAATAAAAAGTTAGCCTAAGAGAAATTATAAGAAATATTGTATAAAAAAATTAAAGTTGATTCGAGTTGATTTTAACAAAATTCACATTTAGAATCAAATTTATGAAAAAGATAAGAATTTAATAAAATAACTGGTAAAATGTATCAAAATAAAGTCGAATAGAATTTTAAATGAATGTATGATTTGATATATAAATTCAATAAATTTAGTTTCATGAATTTAAAATCTAATTTACAAATGAAATAAAATAAAATTTATTCAGAACGACAATGGGTCCTGCCGACCCTGATAGAAATCGCTTTCAAAGTTTATTTATGAGAAAAACGACATTTTTGAAAAATAAATTAATCAGTCTAGATAAATTAAAAATAATAATGTGAACCAAGTGTCATGTTATAGAAAATATAAAACTTAAAAAAATTGTTTAAGTGCATAAAATACACCCACACGCCCAAGGGTCTCATCGACCCTAGTGAATTTCCTTTCTTCAGAAATTATTTCTGAAGAATTTGAATTATATTTAGTAAAGAAAAATATATAATAAATAATATATAATAAATAATATATATATATATATATATATATATATATATATATATATATATATATATATATATATATATGAAATTTCAATAAGAGGACATGCCTTACATTTGAACCTAATTAACATTTCATTTAGAGTCATTTCACCTAATTCTACATTTTTGTTTTGAAAGAATTGAAATCTTAATTTATAAATTTAATTAATTAGAAATTAATTAAGTGGAATAAAAATTTGGACTTAATTGGATTTTATAAATGGGTAGGAGTCAATAGGTGGGCCGTCCCATCCTATGTGGCACTCATTTTAACTTTTAAGGAGAGAAAATAAAAATAAAGCTTTAAAAACAAGTTAAATCAAAACATACCAAAAAACAAACATCAGGCATAAAAGTCAAATTGCCAAATTAAAGAAAGACTTTCCAAGGGGGGGGGGGGGGGGGGGGCATCCATTTCAAATTAGAGGGGAGTAGCTGGATTAAAAAGAGAAATAGCAACCAATGGAAAAAGGAAACAACCAAGCAAGCAAGTTGACATTTTCAACTTAGAAAGAGCTTGGCCATAGGGGTCAACCAGCCCATATGGCCCCACATTACATTTGATACATACTATATGTGCTATATATGAAATAAATACTACATCCTAAGTAGCTAAAATGAAATACAAAAAAAGACAAGGAAAAAAAATTAAAAAGGAAGGTGGAAAAAAGGAGAAATGGAAAGGGAGCCCTAACTAAGATCAAAGGCTGAGATTTTTCTCAACCCTTGACCTCACTATAGCCTCTATATAACCATGGGAGGGGCTCCCCCCCCCCCCCCCCCCTCCTATTTGCAAGTTTGAGAACTTTTTTCCCACTTTGTTCCCTCTTTCCCCTCTTCTCTCCCTTCTTCCCTCTCTTCCTTTCCTACAAAATTCTTGTGCATCATTCCTTGTCCCAACAAGGAGGATACCCACATATGTGTGAGAGGCGAAAAGAGTATGTTGGCATGGTCATCACACGTGTTGGGTGGCCGGTTTGTGTCAAAACATCAAATTCGTAAGCTTAGGAATCGATTTCTCAAAAAAGGTAGGGGGTTCTATGCTCTACACGTAAATTAAAATCCGTAGGCATGAATTTCTTTAAATTTTTGTAAGGACAGACCCTAAAATCATGTCTTCCACACATGAGTTTGGCTTAGGGTTGTTGAAATATAAAATAGAAAGGGGTTTTCAAAAGAAAACCCCTCTAAAAACTGATTTCTCCAAAATCGGGTATGAGGATTTGAATTAAATATTTGATAAAAAGTAAAATTGTGATAAGAAGCTATATTGGACTTAAGGATAAGGGGTTGAGTTCGATTTTCTCTAAAAGAAATCGATTCATCCCCAAAAGTAGCTGAATTTTTTAATTAAAAATAAAAAAAACATATATGCATGCTATCAATTTTGTTAGAAATAAAATCTATAAATTTTATAAAATACATGTATTACTCAATTGTTTTTCTGTAAATTTCGGTTAAAAATTGTAGATCATGTTCATGTGAATACTCTATGATTATAGCATGATTTTCTGATTTTATGTCATGGAAAAATTATGTGTTTTATATGCTTATTTATAAAATTTATTAAAACTATTTATGAGGAAATAGGCTTCGAGAGACTAGTTTGTTTTCTGGCCTAACAACTGTAAAAATTAGACTTGTCCATGGTAGATTAGTTAAAATTAATGTAGATGTGATTTTATGGCTTTTTAAAACATGTTCATGCGAATATTTTTGAAAAATATGAATTTGGGTGACCTACTTTGGGTTCACTAGAATGCATATACTCGTTAATACATATTTCCAGCCTGACACCCGCCACATAACTTACTCATATCTCCCTCGTTCGGAGGAGTTTTTATGATAAAAAGATAACAAAATTTCACAACTTCTGTAAAATTTTGAGCTCTGTTAATAGATTGAGCATTGTTTTGTGACAGTTGGAGTAAAAAAGTATATGTCTACACCAAAATATTTGTAACTCTCTCGTCGTGATGAATTTTTATGAACGGTTTGCACCATTGAAAAGTTGACAAAATTTTTTATAAACTTTGAAAAATTCAGCTCTGACCAATAATTGTGAAATTTTCTATAGCCTCTGTAACAGTCAGATAGAATTGGGTTTTCGCAAGTTTGGAACCGATTAGGACTCAACTATTGAAATAATTGCAAATTCTATGCGTATGAAAGCATGCCTTTATGAATGAATGTCAAATTCTTATGGACTGTTAAAACTATGTGTTTACTATAGGAAATTTAAATGTCCACTTGTGAGACATGATCTGATCAATGTGCTAAGACACAAGTATGTCCTTGTAACCTCTATCGAATAGATGGACCAAAGTGTCCATTATGTGAATTGAAGAGAATGTTAAGCGATGTTGCATGCTGTATTTTTCTGATATGATATTGACATGTCCATTTTGTTAAATTAGTGTTGTTTGGATGTATTTAGCTGTAAAAGAAGTTCATTGTTTTCTAGTGCATGTGGGCTTCAATTTTGAGATGAATTAAGCTTATGCAACATTATCAAGCCTAATGCTAAATGCTAAATTTTAATGAATTGAGCATGCTACAATTTCTTGCATATGACTACCATGTACATGACAATGATGATATGAATAAATGAATGCATTAATTGTTTAAGAAAATGCATTGCCTTGTCTATGCATTCATGCATGATTTTGAAAGGAATGAAACATATGTAATAATATCAAACTAAAGATTTCAAAAGTGCATCCATAGGCCAAGAAATGACCAAATTATTTGAATAAGACTGTTATATGAATGTCATATGTAAAACAAGTAATTAAAAGTTAAACATGTAACATTAAATGATTGATACTTACTAAGAGAAGGTAAGTGATACTAGTCTGGCTTTGTGGGTATCGAATTGAGCATGAAAGGTTGCTCCTCCCCAACCATGAAGATAGGGGAACCCTCCACATTAGACTGCAACATCTAGGTACAAAATCTCATAAGCAAAGTCTGATGCATCAGGATGGTAGTGTGGGAACTTCTCTCGCTCTTGGCATCACTCACCCAACACTGGTGAATGATGCTCAGCTAGGCTAAAGCCACCATTTGATTTTAAACACCTTCTATGTCATGGCCCTAACCCAAGACTTTTGCCTGTGTTTGTACCCACAAAGTTCTGAAACTGTAACTTAAATGACTATGCATTAGATAGGCATGACATGTATCATATAAGAAAGAAAATTTAATTGAAGATAAGAATTGGTTCATGCATAGAAATTGACTTTTGCAATGGTAAGTGTATACATTTTTAATTGTTCATGCATTTTAAATTATTCATGTTTAAGTAGATATTTGATTGAATGTACTTTCACAGATGTATGCTTGAATGAATTATTAAAAATTCATGTTTATTTTGCATTGTAATTAATCTTGCCGCATGTATAAAAAATTGAAGTAATTCATACTTACCTGTTTTAATTTACATGTTTGTCTAACCCAATGGATTTTAATGTTTTCAAGTAGCGAGTGATCTCACATGCATGGTGGGAGGTTGCGATGGGGATCGAGCCAAGCCTATCCCAACCTCCGAGTGTTTTGAATTAAGAGCAATTTTTAATTGCTCAAGACTTTGATATTTTATTTAATTTGTTAAATAAACTTTTGTTATTAATTTGGACAGGTATGAACATTTATTCAATTTATGAATGTTTGACTTCTAAATTAAATATATGTATGGATGTGAATGTAATCGAGAAGTAATGCGCTAAGTTTTTGTCTCGTTTAATTTTTCGCTGTAGTTTTTATAAAAGTATTTCAAAAAAAATTGTGCTTTTCGGGATATAAAATTTGAGGTGTTACAATAGGAATATTTTTTTGCACGCTTGTTTTAAATTATGTGTATTAAATAGCACTTTTCTACCGAGTACTTGTTAAGTCTGACCTTATTATGAATTTTTTTTTTTCAAGTAATTAATAGATGACTAACGTGATGGTGGGAGGTTGCAGCGAAACTTGAACCAAATCTTTTCCACTTATGCTAGTGTTTTGGATTGTAGACATACATATTTTTTTTGTTATAGACTTTGAAGAAACTCTTATATTATTAATTTAAATTTGTAAGACTTTTATTAATATGTGGATGTTGAAGTTGAAGTTGATATATGAATGGTGATGGATCGGTAACTCACCCAAAGCTTTTATCTAATTTTAAATTTTTGCTCTGATTTCTAAAACCATTTAAAAATAAATAAATCTGTGGTTTTTGGGATAAAAAATTAGGGCATTACAGTCGCCTCACACCAAAGGAGTGGTCAAACCTAAGCCACAATTGCCGCCTCACATCGGAGGAGCGGTCAGACCTACGCTGCAGCCACCACCCCTGATAGCCTCGCTAATGCTATGCAGCCAATTTTTCTACGGCAATGCCAACAACCCCGACCACCTGCTGCAGCTCCCTTTCCCCTGCAACACTGGCAGCCCCATCGACGATCTTCAGTAACTGCCTTTACTGGCAGAAAAACAGAGGGAGAGCTCCTCTTCCTGCAACTATCTACACCTATGGTAAAATGAGGAAGAGGGGAGCGACTTGCTCCTCGCTGGTGCCTCCTCTAGCTTTCACTGATTGGCAAGCTCTAACCCCAATGGCCGCCGACTCGCTGAAGTGGGTGAGCTCACTGCTGCCTACCGACGGGCCTCCTCTACCTCTATAGCCACCGCTTCTAGCCCCTCCTTCCGTCGACAACCCAACGACTGGCTCTCTAGAATCAACGCCTTCGCCAGCCACCTCATGCAATGACCTCCTTTAGGCAACACCGACAACACTAGCGCAGATGAGTTCTCTCTGTCTCTTTTATCCTGAGGTCACCATTTATTTATTTATTTATTCTGTTGGTCGTGCACCTGTACCATGGTTAGATCTCTAGCCGATAAATCTTGGTCAACGCCTACAAATCTCACTATCCTAAGGGTAGAACTGCACCCAAAGGAGTCATATCTGCTCTTTGATCGGTAGATTCGTGCCTTAGATGGCCAGGTCTAGCTTTTGATCAGCAGAATCAAATAGTGCATGTGTATCATCATGTTGAACCTCCAACCTAGTGAATAACACACACTCTTCCATTGAGATACTCCAGCCCTCTCCAAGCTCTGGGCTTTTCAGATTATTCTCTTGGAGCTCTTGTTATGTTCTCTTATCCTTGTCATGTTCATGAGCCATTATATAGGCAACCAAGGACGCTGGATTAATTCCATCATTAAATTTGTAGATAATGCCACTCTCTTCATAAACATTATCATGTAGGTTATGCATTCAACCGTTAAGTCAGGACTAATATTTATATCAATCTTAATTAACTTAATTATAATTCATAATGTGCCCACTAGAGTGTGGTTTTTGGAGTTCTTGTGAGACCCTATAGTGAGGCTATCATTGGAGTGAGTATTAAGAAGAATAAAGGAAAAGGAAAAGGAAAAGAAAGGATGTGGATGCAATTAATGGTGCATGCATCCCTCTGTGTTCAAGAATGAGTTTCGATAATCCAACTTGAACTCAATGATAAAACCATATCAAACAGAGGCCAAACAACTTTCATGCTGCCAAATTCAAAAGTAACACTGAGAAAGCTCATCAATACTGGATAGCAAACAGTTGGCTATTAATGCCCAACAATACAAAGCACCCCTATCATATACTCAAGAACAAGATTCTTGCATTCACTCATTCATGTGAGTTTCAAATCCTGAAACATTAAAGCCCACCGGTTTTCTTCGCTCGTGTTGGGAAGGCTTGGACCAGTGTCAGCATTGTCATCCTTGAGGCTAAAAGTCCGGGGGCTTACAGGACCAACATTCATGGCATTGGACATGTTGCTACCGCTGCCATCGGCGAGAAGCAGTTTGCGTGGGGGCTTTAGCAGCGCTGATCTTCTAGTCTTCCTCACCTTCCAACTCCTGTTATTGTTTGACGCGGGAACGATGGCCAGTGCAGAATCCTGATGGTTATTAAACCATGCATGCAAGTACTCAGTAACATACCTCCTAGTCTTCTTGATTGCTGCAAAAAGCCTAGACAATGGCTGTGGCCTCCCCTCTCGCTCTCTCTTTGCAAGCTTCAGTATCTCCAGTCTGTGTTTAGCTACGGAGATGCCCATGCTTTGGAGGAAATGGTGGTTGAAGTGTATGATGTCTTCTTCTTCAAGCTCGTTAAGTGCGAAGGCAATGCCATATTCATAAGCAAGGGAAGGTTCGATCCCAGTCTTAGACAACCAAGAAAACCAGTCCATGGTTGACAAAGTGTGGTGTGATGAAATGTGCTCTTTGGAGAGAGAGAGAGAGAGAGAGAGAGAGAGAGCAGCAAAGAGCAGGTGAAGCAAAAATTGGAGAAGTGAGGAAAAGGGATGCTAGAGTAAGATCATGAGCTGTTAGGTCCCATCTCTTGTGTCCCTCGTTGGTTCTTCACTTGCTTTTCAAAGAGTGGGTGGTTGCGATGGTGGGGCGCTTGAAGCCAAAAGGGGGGTCTAGACCAAAATGCAAATGCAAGTCTTAATGATTATCTTCAATCTCGTATCTATATGTCATCTTCAATCTCGCCCACGGGGTGAGAGGGTGAAGTGGGTCATTTTCCATTTTCTTTCTTGCAACTGTGCAATGAGGGAAGTCAATTCATATGCCGTGTCTTTCGGGAACAAGCTCATAATAACAAAGTAATTTGGGTCGAGAATCAATCTCATTAATTTTCATGTCCAACATCATGGGGCCCATGGCTCAAGGGCTAATGCGGGACCCCAACAGGACTGCTTTACACAGAAACGCCCCCCAATTATGGGGCTCTCGCTTTTGTTGCTTGTATAGTGCCAGTCTGATAAGACTCCGCCTCGCCAAGCGTCAACTGGGCCAATACCAACATCATATTTACGTTCAACAGTATTTTGGTGATCAACCTCATCTTAAATGTTCAACAAGGTGGTGGGGCCTTTTCTTTTTCCAAAATTTTGTAATTTACCCAGCAAACTCTTAGCGAGTCAGAGTTTTATACACCATGATTCTAGGGCTGGTGATGGAACTGAATTACAGGTTTTCACCCTTGGGCATGTGGTATGTTAACATGTGATTCACCAGGGGAACACTTTAAAGGGAAGCCTCCCGGTCTGCAAAAATTCTGGACACAAGAAAATGTAAACTCTGGCCACTATTATGGTTTTAACAGAACACGGTAAAGATATTACCACAATATGCAGGTAAAGTTTTCAAAGAACTCATCAAATCATTACAAGGAATGGTGTAAGGTTGATGTCTGCGGAAACTGCATAAAGCGTTGCTAGTGGGAAGTAGTATCCTTTACGTTTAATTATCAAGCCATTCCAACAAAAAGAATGTGAAGTGATATCCGAGACACGACATCAGAATGACACATTTGCTTGGCCCCAAATGAGATTCATTCGCTCTGGCAATGTTGGGAGAACTACTCTCATTTAGCGCCGATTTTCATGTGCAAGCAAATGTGAAAAAAAATGAGGCAGTGAAAATCACATTTGGAGCCATTTTCCTCACATCTCACATGTGATTCCAAATCACTTTGTTTACCCTATAATTTCGAATCCCATGTGATTTCCAATCACACGAGATGCAAGCAAACATGCTCAAGACAAGCAGAAGGGGTCATGATCTCCGCCTCTCATGATGATTCTACAGAGATCTCTGAGCCCACAAATTAATGTGGAAGACTCGAACATGAGCTGGGACGTCCGGCAATTGGTTTCATGCCTATAATGGACCCTGTGAAGTTACACCCAACGGTGAAGACCACGTTGCCACTTCATGTGGAAATATAAGGAAAGATCGAATCTTGATAAGCAAACCACAAACAAAATGAAGCGAAAAATAGGGAAAAAGAAAGAAAAATATGAAACAAAATATACACGGTTTGGTACTAAAGTTTTTTTTTTTTAAAAAGCAAGCTGGGGTTAGGCAGACCTCCCACCATTTATTATTCAACGTACCACTGGGGTGTGAAACTGCAACGTCCCACTACACAAGGAGACGTGCACTGACAGCTCGTACCAACCACGCTGAGCCCCCATTGGTGGTACTTAAGCTTATGTCTACAGACAAAGGAGGAAAGAAAAGTCCACTAATGATGTGAGGAATACAATGACAGGCTGTAAGAGCCTTTCTCAAAAGCATAATCCTCAAACGCTCAAACTCTCTCTTGAAAACTCTCAGAAAAAGCGGTAGCTTTCCCTGAAAGAAAGAAGCCCTAAAGCAAATACATGGGAAATTACAAAAGATAGGACAGGTCTGGGATTTCCCAGATAGTAAGGTCTTTAAAATATTTTTTTATCAAATCGTGCATTACGGTCAGAACAGGAGCAACAACGCCTGTTCAACGATTGTTTTAAGAACTTTTCAAGGGTCATATCTCGGCATCAGCTTGTCAGATTCTGGCGGCCATACATAGTTGAAAAGATCTTTTTATTTTCTCTCTTCTCTTTGTTGGGAGTTTCCCCAATTCTGTCTTTAGAGTAAAAAAATCAGTAGCAAAGCTTGCTGCTGTTTTTACCCCCCTTTATTGGATTTGATTTGATTTTCTTTGGGTTTTAGTGTCTCCGCCCCTCTAACCCTTGTTTGCATCCTGTTTTTCTGTGTTGTGTGTGGCGTTTGGACCAGGATATACCATTTGGATAAGAAAGGTAAATTTTTTTTTTAATACAACAAAATAATCAATGTGAGTTTTGGTTAAACATCTGGAACAGGTTACATTTAGGAAAACATATACATTCAACCATTCTTAAAAGAAATCAATTTGAATATTAAATGAATTAACATAATTATCAAACTATTCACATATCTATCTAAAATGTTGGGATTTAAGACATCAAATAATAGCTAAATAAAGTTTGACAGATAACCCCCCAAGATCTCAAAGTTATCTATCTCATAGAGCACCCCGCAATAACTTATATGCTCTATCAGATCACATATTACTTGAAAATATTTTATTTTAAAAACGTGAGACTTTGGAGGGTCTTAGCAAGATTCACACAAGTAATGCAAATATACAATACACTGAGCTTGCATAAACATGCATCACACTCAACGTACAAAATTTGACAATAAATATTCTACTCAATGACTAAACAATAAAATTTAGGAATTCATGTTACCAGGATAAATCTCAACTACAATATCTTATCTCAGGCATATATAACATAAAGATATTTCATAACCAAGACCTCTTATCTGATGCATACATCACATAAACATATGAACATATATAAAATAATCATAAAAGTAAAGTAAAGAATTATTTTAATATTTCACTTGTGAATGCCTATCGGGTATACATAGGCCCCTATGAAATAGACTAGACCACTCGAGTATTTATTATGTTCTGTATTTTAATTTTCTGAGTTACTGGCTAAGTTGTCCCCTAGAAGCGGTGATCATTCATATATTTTGCATCTTATACATATATTTTTTATGCATGATCCATAAAAAAATTGCATTAAAAATTCATTCTTATCAATGTTTTTGAGAAACTGCTTTGAAATTCAAAATAAAGATAAAATTGCATATTTAAATCATTTCCTGTGTTTTTCAGTGTTTTGATTAGTTTAGAACTTTTTAATTATTAGTCTAATTAGTTTAAAAGTGTTCATTTGATATTTTATTTTGTTTAGAAGTGCTCTTTTATGAAAGCACATTTTTCTAGAAGTAGGCTTTTCAAAATTTTCAAAAATTAATTAGACCTCTCCTGAAAAATCATGTGACATAATTTTTTTTAGTATAAAAACATCTTTTTTAGCAAAGAGTGGAGTCTTTTCCTCTTGAGAAAATAAAGCTTCTTCTCCCTCTTCCTCCCCCTTTTTGTTTCCCAATTGGTTCTCCCTTTTTACTCTTCCTCTTTCTTCATGCTTCTAATCTCTTCTGGCGTCAGTTCTTCTTGTCTCCATCATCGAAGGCACATGCAACTTGGAGGAAAGATCGCTTCTTCTCAACCCCTCAATCAAAGGCGAATCGTGAGGTTTGCTTCTTTTCTCATATCTCTCTATAGTTTATTATTTAGGTTAATTAATTTTTTATTTCATAGAATTCCTGAATAGTATTTCATCATTGCATATAACATAGTTTAATCACTGCATATAGTTTAGATGAGTTTGATTTTTATAAACTGCAAAAAAAATAAAAAAAATAAAATAGATTCATTTAGTTTTAGCCAATTTTCTCAATTTTTGTGCCTAATCGTATTATTTTAATTGGATTGATGCATATAGTTAGATGTTTTCCCTTAATCACATCATATTTCATTCATTTTAGGGCAAATTTAATTTAGGTTTAGTTTAAAATAGTTTTTCATATTTAGTTCTTGATTAAAGTTAAAATAGAGTAGTTTAAGTAGCCGATTAGTGTAGAGTGTTATATTTCATTTTAATTATTCTAAATACCATAGTACATATTATATTTTAGTTATTTATTTCTGTTAATAGGTTAGAATATATAATATTTAAAACATGTCTTTGTGTTATTCTATTAGATTAGTCAATGTTTTGTTTTTCTTTTAATTAGTTGCTATTTAATTAATTTATTTTCTTGAAATTGATAAAATAAGATTGTTGTTTAATTTTAATTAGTCATTGAATAGAGTAGGATTGAATTCTTGTTTGATTAGTTAAATTTCAGAAATTTAATTTAAGTAATTAGATTAAGAATAATCATTTTATTCCATTATCATTTTTTGTAGTTAATTAGTTTTAATTTAATTGCTACTTATCATTTTGTTTATTAATGTTAATTGATTAAGTCTAAATTTGGTTAGATCTGATTGTAACTTAGTTTCTTTATTGGTTTATGTTAATTAGTTTGTTATTAAGTTAGTTTCTTTATTGTTTCATGCTAGTTAGTTTGTTTCATAGTTAGTTCATAGTTTGCTATTAGTTTGTTATGTGTTACATGTTAGTTCCTTATTTGTTACAAGTTGGTTATGGTTTGTTAGATTAGTTTATTGATTTTTTTTTTGAAAGATTAGATTTTGTATAGTTCCTTTGCTTTGTTCTGCTGGTTTTGTGTTTTTGTTTTGCAGAAAAATGGTTGGACATGCAATAGGCCATCAAAAGTACCCCTAAAGAGCTCTCTGAGATCCCTTAAAGGCCCTTTAAGATCTCAAAGCGCCCTCATGAATGTAAGAAATTTAAATAAGAATAAAATACTAGTAGCTTTTATAAGCCTGCTGGTCAAAGAGAAGCAGTGAAGAATAAAATGGACTAAAGCTCAAGCAACTGAAGACCCTTTTTTTCTTTTTTTTTAGATTAGGGTTATTTAATTCATTAATTTGGGTTTATATAAGGCCATTTATTATTCTTTTTGAGCCCTTTGCAAGAAGGTAATTCATTATAATCGTTAGTTATTCTTATTTATTTTTATTTTAAAGGCAATAAAACTTGCAATTTCTGTAGAATACAAAGTTTTCTCCTGTTCCTTGAGTTTGATCCGGATCTCACCTTAGTGTGAGCCGGTTTTTATTATTTGGTGTTTGGCTTTCATAAACTGTTTTTACTAAAAAATATCTTTTAAAAATCTATTTCATAAAACTTACACCAAATTTTTGATATCATTAATGGGGAACAACAATTGAAATGAGTATTCACTTTATTGCCTCTTGTGTGTTCTCGTTTTATTTAGGATTGTTAGTTTTCTTTTTTTTATTTATCTAGAATTGCTAGTTTATTTTTCTGCTCATTAATTAGGATTGTTAGCTTATTTTTGTCATTAGGATTTATAGAATCACGTTGCTTGCGAGCCCTAGAGACCAGTTTACTTTTCCTGCACAACCCACCTAGTAGGTTTAGTAGGTGACTATGCACAATAGGTACCAAGCACATAGTTTGCTTTATGCAAAATATCTATTTGGGTGCAAGTGAGTGGTGCATGTTTCATACTTTATTTTTTTATTTTGCCTTCTTCGTGGTTTGTGTGGTTGATCATGTGTGCACGCTAGGTTTAGGTAGAACACCTTTCTTTAAGACGGTTGCTATACCGATCTACCCTCAGATGTATGCAAGAGTGACGCTTGCTTGACCCTGAGCTTGATGAGCTAGTAGAGGACCCCAAGTCTATCATTAGGAGATCTCGTCGATCCAACCCCATGGCTGAGGATCAACAGTTGACCCGTCCTCTCTGGGAGTATTTCATTCTCACTGAATACACCCCCACCTCCTGTATCGCTAGACCCATTGTAGGAGCGAACCAATTTCAGATCAAGGCCAATATTATCCAGATGTTACCATCCTTTTATGACCTTAGTAATGAGGACCCCTACTATTATCTCAATGAGTTCCTCGAAATCTGCTCTACAGTACGAATCAACAATTTCGGAGATGACGCATTAAGGTTGACCTTGTTCCCGTTCTCCCTCAAGGACAAAGCCAAGCACTGGTTAAAGACTTTAGATACAGTTCAAATTACTACTTGAGAATGAATGTAAAGAGAGTTTCTCAAGAAATACTTTCCAATTGGTAAGACAAAACAATTTTGAAAAGCCATCACTAGTTTTTCTTAGATTGAGGGAGAACAATTTTATGAGACGTGGGAGAAGATGAAAGATCTTCTCCAAAAGTATCCCCACCACCAAGTGCCCCATCGGCAACTGGTGCAATACTTTTACGATGGGCTGATTGGAAAAAAATGTCAGATGGTTGATGCAACCTATGAGGGGCACTTTTATATTGAAGAGTAAGGATGATGAGTGGGTCATGTTTGAGACCCTTAGCGAGAATTTGATGCACCATGCTTCAACCTCATGTTCTGAGAGGGTTGCACCTGCTCATGATGGAGCGAAGAAGGCTGGGATTTTTGAGATAGGGACACACCTTGAGTTGCAAAATAAGGTTGACATGTTGACCCAAAAATTGTGTCAGTTATTGTCAAATCCCTCACCAGCTATGCAAGTGTGTGTGTTGTACCCTGAGTTTGTTCAGGAACAGGCTCAGGTGGTGCAAGGTTTTGTTAAACTCGTGCTCACTCCTTATTCCAACACTTATAACCCGAGTTGGCGAAACCATCCTAATTTCTCGTAGAGGAATCCATAACAACAACCCCCCATCACTTTCCAGAACCAACCCAAGCAAGGCGGTTATGCATCTGGTTTTCAGAGATCTAGTTACCCTTCAGCCCAACCCTTCTTTAGTCAGCCTTCATCCCAGGTGCCTGCTTCTAGCTAGTCCTTTTAAGGATAAGATGTTGTAGGCTTTCTCAGATATTAAGGCAAACTTGAGCTCCCATACTCAATCCATTGCTAAATTAGAGACCCAGATGGGATAACTCACTGAGGTGCTAAGCAGGCGAAGCAAGGGGACACTGCCTAGACAATTGGTGGTTAACCCTAGGGGTAAGGAGCCAATGCATGACCTGCACATGACAGATGCCCATCATAAGCAAGCTCAAGCGGTTATAACCCTTAGGAGCGGAAAGCAATATATAACAAGGGAGACTGCAAAAGAAAGTGTGAGATCCAGTGTTGAGCAGTCGATCCCTACTGAGACACCCCAGGAAAGTGAAAGGGCTCCCTCATCTGAGCCTTCTAGATCCAATATATTGAAAGCCCCCTTTCTTGAGGCATTAGAGAAGCCGAAGTCGTTTGGCAAGCAGGGGATGAAGATGTAGGAGATGGTTGAGATTTTCAAGCACGTTAAGATAAACCTCCCCTTGCTTGACGTCATCCAGCAAGTCTTTGCATACGCAAAGTTCTTGAAGGAGATTTGTACGCAGAAGAAGTTGAGGTCCAATGTGCCAAAGAAGACATATCTTACTGAGTAGGTGAGTGCAGTGCTATAGCACCAAATTGCACCCAAGCTCAAGGACCTAGGGCCTCCTATCATCTCTTGCGTCATAGGATACATTACTGTCGAGCGTAAATATCTTCCCGAGTTTCTTTTACGATGCATTTGGGTTACATGAGATAAAGTCAACACCTATGACCTTGCAACTGGCAGATCGATCCATTAAGGCCCTGTGAGAGATTCTTGAGGATGTCTTGGTCAAGGTGGAGGATTTCTACTTCCCTGTTGACTTCATTATCTTGGATATAGAGGGAGTGGATATTGTGAGGCCGACACCCATTATTCTTGGTCGCCCCTTCCTATCTACTGTCAATGAGTGCATCAATTGTCGTACTTGTGCAATAGATGTCTTGTTTGGTAACTGGAAGATGAGGTTGAACATCTTCAATACAATAATGAGCTCTGCAGGAGTGAATGCTTCCTTCCAGGTCGATTTTGTTCAGAACCTGATGGAAGCAGAGCCGATTTGGACGTTGAGTGATCCACCTCAGGAAGAGGATGATGAATTACTCGTGGGAGAGAGCTATAGTTTGCTTGATTGATTGACAGGTGAAGCGCAATGAACCTGGTAGTTCGAACCACTTCCTAATTTGGTAGAGAAGCCGGCTAGACCTTCCATCGAGAGTCTATCTAAACTTGAGTTAAAGCTCCTACCGGCCTCGCTTAAGTATGCCTTTTTAGGCAAGGATCAGATGCTCCCTGTTATCATTTCAGTAGACTTGACTGAAACTGAAGAGTGTCAGCTTCTACAGGTTTTGCATAAAGATAAAGAGGCGATTGGATGGTCGGTGGCAGATCTAAAGGGGATAGACCCCTCCTTTTGCATGCATCAAATTATCATGGACGAGAGTGCCAAGCCCTCAAGAGAGATGCAAAGGAGGTTAAATCCCTACATGAAGGAGGTAGTAAAGAAGGAGGTAGTCGAATGGTTGGACGTAGGGATCATTTATCCCATCTTTGATAGTGAGTGGGTGAGCCCACCCAGATTGTCCTCAAGAAGTTTGGGCTCACCGTTGCGATTAATGAGAAAGGAGAAAGTGTCCCCACGAGGACTACCACGGGGTGAAGAGTATGCATTGATTATCAGAAGTTAAACAATGCAACACAGAAGGATCACTTTCCATTGCCGTTCATTGACCAGATCTTAGAGAGACTTGCATGTCAGTACTATTTTTGTTTTCTGGATGGCTATTCAAGATACAATCAGGTGGTCGTTAACCCCAAGGACCAGAAGAAGACTACCTTCACCTGTCCCTATGACACATTCACATTTAGGAGAATGCCGTTTGGGATCTGCAATGCCCTGACAACATTTCAAAGGTGCATGATGGCCATTTTCTCCCACATGGTAGATGACATTCTGGAGATTTTTATGGATGACTTTTCGGTGTATGGCTCTTCATTTGACTATTATCTCCAAAAGTTAGCGAGAGTGATAAAACAATGTATGTAGATAAATCTTGCGCTCAACTAAGAGAAGAGTCATTTCATGGTTTGACAGGGGATTATACTTGGACATATTATGTCCGAGAAAGGGATTGAGGTCAATAAGGCAAAAGTGAAGTCCATTGCCAAATTATCTCTACCGACCTCAGTATGGCAGGTGAGTTCATTCTTAGGGCTTGTTGGTTTCTATAGGTGGTTCATTAAGAATTTTAGCAGAATTTCTAGACCATTATGTAACCTGCTCGTGAAGGACCAGTCCTTTCTGTGTGATGATGCCTTTCTGAAGGCATTTTTATCTCTGAAAGAGGCTTAGACCATAGCTCCTATTCTTCGATCTCCCGATTGGTCAATACCTTTTGAAATCATTTGTGATGCTTTTGATTATGCAGTCAGAGCCATTCTTGTCCAGAAGATCGAAAAAAAGTCTTATGTCTCTATTACGCTAGTAGGATCCTCTCTGATGCTCCGATGAATTATACAACCATTGAGAAGAAACTACTAGCTGTAGTATTTGCCTTTGAGAAGTTATGTTCATATTTGTTGAGCAATAAGGTTATTGTTTACTCAGATCATGCTGCTTTGCAGTATCTAATGAGTAAAAAGGATACCAAACCACACCTTATTTGGTGGATTCTTCTGCTACAAGAATTTGATCTCAAGATTCAAGATAAGAGTGAATGTGAGAATCTTGTAGCAGACCATCTGTCTAGACTAATGATGGAGTCATCCACTGATCAGGGACATATTGATGATTCCTTTTTGGATAAGCAGCTTCTTTATATCAAGCATCTACCCTGGTTTGCAGACATCATCAACTATTTGGTGACCGAAGAGTTTCTTGCTAATTGGAACAAGAATGTGAAAGATCATTTTATGGCACAGGTGAAACATTATTTCTAGGAGGATCTAGAGTTGTTTCGATTATGTCCCGACTAGATGATTTGAAGGGGTGTCCCTGAGGAGGAGTTCACATCCATTCTCGAGTTCTGTCATTCTTTGGCATGTGGAGGCTACTTTTTTAGCTGGAAGACCGTTGTGAAGGTCATCCAATCTGGATTTTGGTGGCTGATTGTTATCATTGCAAAATTTTACTTTTGCAAGTCAAAATAACCTTTGAAAAAGTTTTTGAAAATAACTAACCTCCGTTTTAAAATGCAAGATAATTTCGAAGAATGAGACTCGACTATCGGTTTGAGGTTCAACCGTTCCTAGCGCCATAACCAGAGGTAATCAAACCAAGGATCAATCATGTGTTTTGCTTTGCTCAACTTGTCTAAATCGATGTTCTATTCCTAAATGCACAAAGAATCAGGCATATGCTATGAACTTTGGAAAAATGCATATTGAAAATATGATGTATGCTTCAAATATTGAAAAATACTTGAAAAAATAACACTTTGAAAATCATGAAACACATTAAAAAACATTTATGAAGAAAAGGAAAATCGATTTCTGAAGAAATCCTGATGTTTTGAGAAAATCAATTTTGGAGAAATTCAAATAACTTTGAGAAAATTGATTTCTTTGAGATTTGAACTCTTGAATTGATCAAAAGGATGAGTGTGTGGCCTTGTGAAAACTATTCATGATGCAAACTAACCTAGATGATGCATGAATGCAATTTGCAAAAGTATTTTCTGAAGAATTTGAGAAAAATCTTTGAAAAAGAGATTTTTGTGCCTTATAGAATTTAGATGAAATAGATTCAGCACATATCCCTGACTGTGGCCACGAATATGCATTGAATATAGTTCATTTGATTCTAAAAAGAGTAAATACTTAGAAAAGTTTTGAAAAATATGATATGATTTCTGAAAATGCCTAAGAGTGTAGGCCATTTGTGGCTTAGAAAAAGATGATAAATTTGGGTTTCATTCGTATTCTGACTATGACCACAAATACGAAACCCATCAAGTTTATCAACTCCTGAGAATCTAGTGCACATTCCATTCATGTTGAGCATGGTGGATTTGAATATACATGAATTATCATCCATTACACATTGACATTATTTAAAAAATAAACTATATGCAATGTAGTCATATTCTAAGCAGGAAATTAAATTCTTATTCCAATGTTTTTATAATTTACATCAATAATAAATTAAAATAAAAATAAAAAAATACAACCTTGAGTGTCCCTGCAAAACTAGCAAACTTGTTAGTAAAGACATGTCAGCTTTTTTGAATTTACCCAACAATATCTAAAATCGAGAGATTTATCCGGTTGTAAGCATTTTTCCATATTTTCTTAAGATAAACATAATAAAAGATAATGTAAAATTGAATAAATAATGAAAATAAACAACTTTGAATTCAAAATTTTGAGAAAAATAACCAAAATGCCTATGAAAACAAGACTATGGCTTTGAAATCAGAGTTTTTAGAAAAGATTTTTGTAAAACTTTTGATTTAAGGTTCAAACGGATTCAAATCAACACCAAATTGGGTATGAAGCACCCTAGCATGATTATAAACATGATCAAACCGTAAAAATATCAAACTTTTCTTAAAAAAATCAAAATAACATGAAAATAACATTTTTTGTCCGTATTTCAGTTGGATCGGGACTCCATAGGCATCTTATTTTTGTGATTTAATCAAATAATTCCTTAAATGAATTCTAAAATTCATAAAAATAGGCATGGACACTTCTAATAACCCTAAAATTAAATTGCAATAAAAAAATATATTTTTTGCATTATTTTAATATAAAAAATGAATAAAACATAAAAATATGCAATTTTGCCCACGAGTACGTACCTATCACAGTGTCAGACCTAGATAAGATATCAAATCACAATGGAAATTCATAAAAATTTACAAATAGATATTAGACAGATAAACAAAAAATTCATCTCTGGTTAGGGAGATATCGCTCTGACAATATACGATTGATTTCGGCGTATATGTAACAAGTTGAAATAAACACATCCGGTTTTGGGTACAAAAAAATATATCAAACTGTATTAAAAAATTATAAAATTTTATAAAATGATAGTAGATGCATATATGAAGATGCTCTTTTTTACATATTATCGATCGGATCTTTGGTGAAGGAGATATAATCCACACAATTCAATCTAGAGTTTAGACAATGCATAACGGGCTCTGTAAGATAGGTTATGCTTTCTGTCAGAGTAAAAATAGCAAACAGATATATAAAAATCTATTTTTTTTACATAAAATACTAGACAGAATAAAAAACATACTGCAACTTACGAATTGTTGATCGGATCTCCGACGAGGGAGATATCGCCTCAACAAGTCATTCCCTAATCCACATAGCATTTTCATGGTTCAAAAAGCCTAGTTCAGTTTTTTTTTGACAGGGTTACAAAACCCAAAATAATTCAATTTTTTATAGGAAATCACTGATAAATGCCTAAATCAACCCTAAAAAAAATGCATTTTTGGCATAAATAACGTGGTTCCCGTGTGCCAAGGATCGAGATGCACAATTTATCGATAAGGCATGAATATACCTAATCTAAACATGAAAAATAATAAAGAAAAAACAATAAATAACATAACGAATTTAGATTTGATGCTTGAATGAATAAAACAAATATCAGTATAATGAAATAATAAAAAAAATCAAGGGAAGCATGGTTGGAATGTGATTTAGCCTTCGAAAGAGGGATTCAATCCATAGAGGGATTGAATCTCATCTTTTTTTTTGGCGTAAATATAAAAAAACAACAATCCAAACCGCTTCAACGGATTGAAAACGTGAAAATCATCTTCACGCAACATTAGACCATCTTCTTGAATGTCCTTCACAATTCTTGAACGAACTCGAATCCAATACCAAAGGGGCGGCAATGGCTAAACCATGAAATAAAATAATAAAAACTAGAAAAAATAACGAAAATAGTGGAAGGAGATCTTACCTTGGGCTGCTGCACCAATAGAGGAAGGAGGGTTGTTGGAGAAGAGAGAGAGAGATAGCATGGGTCGACCCCCCCTTGGAAGCTCCTTTTTATAGAAATATTTGGATTTGGTTGAGAAGAATTTTGATTTTTTTGGACTCTTTTTAATTGGTTTGGATAAACCCCATGGGGGGCGATTTTTCTAAAGCCTCTTAACTTAACTAAAACCCTAATTACTATCCTAATTGAGTCCTAATTGTTTAGAATAAATCTCAAATGTGGTGCCACCCCTTGTAGGCCCACATTTGGTTTTTAAAACCCTATATTTTAAAGGTTAAAAATGATATTTAAAACACTAAAGTGAAAATGCACTTTTAAAAACCAAATTTGCCTCTTGTAAAATTCTAACTTAATTAAGACATTGACTAATCCTAAGTTAACCAAAATACCTTCAAATGTGGCACCACTTAAGTGGGCCCCACTTGGTTTTTCAGAAAACGATTTTAAAACTTTTAAAAATAAAGGGGTTAAACTATTTTTTTTCAGAAACTTCAAAAGGACATCTAAACTAACTAATATATTTTTGTAATTTGAAATATGGAAGATATAAAATGAAATGAAATTGAAAATTAGGATTTTGCACCCCTACAGGGTAGGCCCCGCTTGAAGAAAGTTGAAAACTGATTTGAAAATCAAGTTTTTGAAATAAAGGGTTTTAAGAAGAAAAGTTTTTAAAAGAAAGTTTGAAAATAAAATTGAGGTTCTAAATCAGCCAGAGTCCTAAATGGATTAAAACTCTTCTAAATGTGGGCCCCACACTAGGGTTTTGAAAAAGTTGAAATAAAGACTGAAAAGGGTTTTGAAACGGAGTTGAAATCACAAGATAAAAATCAGAAGTTTTAAAAAAAGAGTCCTAGACTAACTGAAACTCTGGAACAAAGTCTTGAAATTTTGAAATTCTTAAATTTTGGGTTTTTAAAAGATAAACGAAGATATTTTAAAAGACCTTCTCAGGGATTAATGAAAACAAACAAAATATGAGACCAGGGTCTGAGTCCTAATCAACTAGGACTCTAGGATAGAGTCCGAGAATTTTGAAACTCCGAGAATTGGGTCTGTTTTCAAAAAATAAGTGAGATAAAAGTAAAAATATGAAATCAGAGTGGAGTTCTAGACCGACTGGAACTTTGGGACAGAGTCCTGATCCAATTGAAACTCTAAAATTTTGACTTCTTTCGAAAGATTTGGAAAGATTTTCTTGAAAATAGGTAAAAATAGAGATAAAAAGTAGAGTCCTAATCTTGACTGAAACTCTGAAATAGAGTCTTAGAAATTTTGACCAAAATGAAAGATTTTAACAGATTTTGCTGAAAATAAGTAAAAATAAAGATGGAGGACAGAGTCCTAGTCTGACTAAAACTCTGTGATAGAGTCCTAGTTCGACTAAAACTCTAAGATTTTTATCTTTTTGAAAGTCAGATGAGAAGGTTTTTGAAAATAAGTGAAAAACAGGAATAAGGCTGAAATCAGGATAGAGTCCTAATCCGACTAAAACTCTGGGACAAAGTCCTAGTCTGACTGAAACTCTAAAATTTTGGCCAAAATATAAGATTTTGAAAGGTTTTCTCGAAAATAGATAAAAAATAGAAGTGAAAGGTAGAGTCTTGATCCGACGAAAACTCTGGAAAAGAGTCCTAATCCGACTGAGACTCTGAGATTTTAGCCAAAATGAAAGGAATGGACAAGGGGTAGGACTACTTCTGGTTTAAAACAGAAATGTGATTTTGTAAATGTTCAAAAAGGTAAAAAGACAGAGTCCTAATCCGACTAGGACTCTGAAATTTTGAGAAATTCAGATGAAAGAAGTGATCCTGAAATGACACCACCTAGACGGGTCTTATTCAAGAATTGAGATCAGTTAAAATTGAGTTTAAAATGAATCCAGATCGCTTTCTAAGGAAAATATTTTGAAGTATAAGATCCTGGAGGTTAACAAAAGGCAAATATTGATCTAAAAACTCAGCTTATTAAAATTGATTTCGAAATAGTTTTTTTTAACTCGAATCTGGATTAAAGATTTAAAAAAAAATAGGGTGTTGGATCTCAAAAATGACATGCAATGCTGTGAAATGCAATAAAATGACATAAAATGATATGAAATGATATGGAATGTTATGAGATGATTGCAAAAGGCAAACCTTGGATAAGGGATTTGAAGTCACAGATCCCTGACAGAGATAAAGATTTGAACATTTCTGTTCGAAGGAAAAAATTGATGATTGAATATGAGCCAAAATAGAGATTGAATCTTGATTGCAAGATGAAATATTGAAATTTGATGCAAATTTTGGGCTCCGAATAGCCCTGGTTTAGCTGACAACCAACTGATCTTCTGAAGACTTCAGAGAGTGGGTCCCAGTGGCAAGAGGCAGGTGTTTGTGAATGACAGTAAAAATTTGGGGTGTTTACATCGACACTGCATAGAGATGATCATTATTTTTATAGAAGATGCTTACGTTGTTAGTAGACAGAGAGTAATTCTAAGTGCGTTATGTTGCCTCTTCTCCCCATTCATGTTATAGAGATTTTTTATGTTTGGGGCATCGATTTTATGGGTCTATTTTCGCCTTTGTTTGGTTATGTCTATATTTTAGTGGTGGTCGATTATGTGTCCAAATGGGTCGAGGTCGTGGCCACATGAACCAATGATCACAAAGAGGTGCTTTGATTTATCAAGCACATCTTTAGTAGGTTCGGTGTCCCGAGAGCTATGATTAGTGATGGAGGTAAGCACTTCAAGAATGTGCATGTTGCTTCCTTACTCAGGAAGTACTATGTACATCATCGGATTGCTACGTCATACCATCTATAGATGAGTGGCCAGGTTGAGGTCTCCAACAGGGACTTCAAACAGATTCTTGAAAAGATAGTCCGGCCAGACTGAAAGGACTTGTCCCAACGTTTAGACGATGTATTATGAGCATATAGGATTGCTTTCAAGACTTTGATTGGCATATCCCCTTACCGATTGATTTTTGAGAAGCCATGTCATCTCCCTGTTGAGTTGGAGCATAGAGTGTATTGGGCGATTAAGAAGTTCAATTTTGATATGGCCCAAGCCGACGCAGAGCGCAAGTTACAGATGAGTGAGCTTGAGGAGTTACAAAACGATGCATATGAGAGTGCCAAAATCTACATGGCTCGACCTAAGCATTTTCATGATCAACATATTTTGAAGAAACAGTTCGAGCCTGGTTAAAAGGTTTGGTTTTTCAATTCGTGACTCCAGCTTTTTCTAGGGAAGATGAAGTCTAGATGGGATGGTCCGTTTATAGTCCAGGAAGTTTTTTCATATGGTGCTATTGATATCTTGGATCTACGAACGGGCAACAATTTCAAGGTCAATGGGCAACAATTGAAGCCCTACATTTTTTAGGTCGTGACTAGTCAAGACATTGAGGTCATTGACCTCGTTGATGTGTGAGGCAGTGCACAGTGTATGTATGTTGTACCATTAGTATTTAGGTTGGTTTATTTCATAGTTTTTCATAGTCTTTTACATATTTCTTTCTGTCTTGATTTCTAAGCAGGTATGATAGATCATGTATACATTTAATTCTTTTTGCGGATATGATTTATGAGTCACAGGTAACATGATAGATTTTATAGCATGGATCAAGTGACTTCTACTCGTTTCCTTGCATGTTTTTTGTTCCATAGTGTGAATTCATCTAGTTTCATGTAAGCATGGAGGAGTGTCACTTAGGACAGTGTCATTCAATTATGGGGGAGGGTGTAGTTTGTACACCCAAATATTTTGCTTTCTCTCAATGTATTTGCACTGATGAAAACTCATAAAAATAAGGTTTTTAAGGAATGAGTTTGATCTTATATGAATGTTTTACACAATCTAACATTTTAGAGAATTTTTAAGCCCCAATTTTTTTTTTCTGACACTAATCTAAAAAATCGGGGTCACTTATGTGGATTTCAAAGAAATGATAATAGATGCATGTTAGAGTTTTATTTTGAATCACAAGTATGAATATGCACGGTTTATTTTTGAAAACTAAGCAAATGAACAACATTAGAAATAAGCGCTCAAAAGGTAAAAATGAGTATACGTTTAGTCATTTGATGTCTTCATATTTCCCAGTAGCTGGGCTCAGACACAAGTTGAAGTGTTTGATTCCCATGTCGAAAAGGATAACGAAGAAACTCACTTCTTTGTCTAAGTTAATATCTGTGGACTATTTGGTTCGAGCGAGTAGAGCCTAATGAGTTTTTACACCTGGTGCCCTAAAGCCATCTTAGTTGGCAGCCAGCGGTCCGAAAGCTCATTACATAGACTTTATAGAGAGCCTAATAGATATTAACATTACACATGATAAAAATTGAGTTATACGTAAAACTATGAAAATTGAAGGTCTAGTGACTCAAGCAATTAAGTTCGAGGGATACTTTGTATCTGGTGCCCTAAGGTCGTCAGGCCTAAGAGTCACTGACCTAAAGCTTTGTTATCATCGCAAAAATTTTCCTCCCTCTCTATGCGAGAGTGAGAAACTATTCTGCGAGTCAAACTCGACCAAAGCTTTAAAAATTGACTTTGAAAATTACTCGCCTCCGTTTTGAAAATTTTGCGGAAAAATTTTGTGGAATGGGATCCGTTTGTCGGTACGAGGTTCGACCGTTCCTAGTGCCTTTACCAGAGGTAATCGAACCAAGGATCACTTGTGTGCTTTAACTTACTCAAATATCTAAATTATGCTCTATTTTCCTAGAATGCACAAAGAATCAGGCATGTGCTATGAAGTTTTGAAAATATGCAAGTTTTGAAAGAATGATGTTTGCTTGAAAAATTGAAATGTGCTTGTAAAATGCTTGAGAAATACTTGGGAAAATCATTGAATTTCATTGGAAATCAGAAATTGGATTGGAAAATGAATTCTCAGGAAAACTTGAATCTTGGGAAAATCGATTTTTGAGATTTGGAATTGCTTTTCTGAGAAAATGGATTTAAGAATCTTGAGAAAGTCAGGAAGTTCATTGGAAATGGTTTTTGAAATGGAAAATGGATTCTCAGGAAAATGGAAAATCTGAGAAAATTGATTTTTGAGATTGGAATTAAGGATTATGAGAAAATCAATTTATGAAATAATTTAAGGAACTTTGGAAAAATCGATTTTGGGATTTGAAAATGAAATTGGAAATGTGAAAATCTTGGAAAATCATGGTTTGAACTTGGAAAATATTTTGAAATCTCATTTGAAAATTCAGAGTTCTGGGAAAATCAAATCCTGAGAAAGGATTAGAAATTTTTGGTAAAACTGTTTTTTTTTTCAATAGAATTGGAAAATGAATTTGAAAATAATGAAAATTGAATGAATGAATGAATTTTAAAGATATTTTATTGAGGAATTGAGAAATCCTTTTGAGTTTTGATAAATGCAGTGCATTTTTGAAATTAGCCTAAGAGTGTAGGTTGAATGTGGCTAATATGAAGATCATAAATCTTGGTTTTCTTCGTATTCTGACTATGGCCATAAATATGAATCCCACCGAGTTTATAAACTTCATAAGAGCTTGTGCACATGCCATTCGTGTTAACCATAGTGATTTTGAAATAAATGCACATGAATCATACATCAGATATTAGAATTTTGCAGAAATCAAACTATATGCAATGCAATCCTATTCTAAGCTGTAAAAGTAACTCTTATTTCAAATATTACATTGCTTTTTACATTGAATTGAATAAAACAAATAAATAAAATGGCTAAGTCTTTCTCTTGAATGTTCCTGCAAAACTAGAAAACCTGTTAGCACAAAAATGTAGTTTTTTCTGAATTTATCCAAAAATATGGGAAATTATCGGATATTATTCAGATATAAACCCAAAATCATACCCCCCTTGATATAAATATGAGAAATAATGAATAAATTTAGAAAATAAACTTAAAAATTCGAAATTGGGGTCAAAATGACCGTAATGCCCCTGATGACCTTGAAATCAAGGTTTTCTGAAAGAATTTTTGTAAAATTTGGAATTTTGAAAATCAAATAAAATAAATCAAACATAATATGATGAAATATGATGATATGGATGAAAATTTATGGAATTAGAAATTGGAATTTCGAAATTTAGGTCAAAATGACCAAAATACCTTTGATAACAAGACTATGGCCTTGAAACCAGGGTTCTCTGAAAGAATTTTTTGTAAAAATGGAAAATTAAAATGCAAATGAGATTAAAATTAACCCTAATATGATATGACATGCTTATTTACATGAATAAAACCCCAAAATGGCAAAAATATCATAAAATATCAAATTTAATTTGATTTTCGCCTGATTTTCGCTTCTGAATTTAAAGATAAACTAACATATAAAGCAAATGAACTTGGAATTGAGCCAAATTTGGCATGGACACCTAGACTAACCCTAGAAACAGAATAGAATGGAATATATATTTTTTTGTTATTTTCTTAATATGGAAAATAGCTAAAAATCCAAAAAAATCAGTTTTTTGCCTAAAATGTTGATTCTAAATGAGATTTCGGATATCAAACTTCCATAAAAATTTCCCAAATTGCATGGGGTGACATAGGACAGTAAAGCAATTTTTTTTTTTCATTTTACAGATTTTTGTTTTGACCTATGGTCGGAGCTGGACAGCTCCGACAAGTCGGATCAGAATCCGACGACTCTAGGATTTGGGGCAAACAGACAAGTTTCAGGAAAAAATATGGGAAAAATAGCATACGGATGAGAAAATGTCTGAAATTGTGAGAAAATGTCTCTGACAAATAGCTAAAAATTTTCTATTTTTACATCATTGGGATTCAGGTTACGGATTGGAAATGGGCACACTGTTATCAGAGACTTAGATCTCTGAAATTTCTGGATATTGGAATCTGTCAGACAGAAAAAATAAATCCGGGAAAAATACTTGGACAATCTTAAAAATTCTCAACATTTGGAAAATGATATAGGAATGAATTATGAACAACTTTTGTGTTGAAAGTTTTGACAAACAACTTATGGATTGAACGAACACAGCACATTAGGGTTGGTCTATAACTGACAAGGAAAAATTGAGATTTTCTCAGAGGTCTGGGAAAATCGATTTTTAACAAAGACCAATCTACTTATAAAGATCCCAAAATTTTCAAACAATTAGTAGATTCCACCGTAAATCTACTATAATTTTTAACAGAAGATTCAGATCATCCATCTAGGAGATTCCATAGGTTCTTGTCTGCTAAGACAGAAATTGAAATTTCTGGAGGGTTTAGAACCCGATTTAGGATTTGATTTATTTTATGGAGTTTAAGAATTTGACTCAATCAAGATTTTTTTTTCAGGAAATCAGAGTCACATAAATGCATTTACCTTAAAAATATCAATATTTATTGAAGCAAAGGTGTGCATAAAATGTCTGTTGAACAACATGCCTAAATGGAAACCATATAAAATACTATAAGACTTGAATGAAATTAAACTAAATGCATGAGTTAAAAAAAAAAATGCTATAACATTGAATGTGATACTTAAGATATGAAACCTATATCAAAACCATAACACAATAAAGAAAAAGAATCCAGGGAAATATGACCTACCTTTTGATGTTAGCTATTGGATCGGGTGATTTCATCCATGGAAAGGATGAAACACCATATCTGATAGCACCCTTGTGAAGAATACATTTTATTTATTTAACTTCATAACTTGGATTTACCCTTGTACCAATGAAAGTGATTGTAGTGGAGGCTGCTGGGCTATGGTGACAGCTTCAAAGCTTGCTGCAAAGGGAGGGAGCAACTGGATTTGACTGGAGCATGTAGCAGTTGCTGGTGGTGTTGGAGGTGGCTTGGAGCTGGATCCAAGTTGTGATTGGCGCAGGTGGTTGTAGCTGCTGCAACTGATGGCCGACATCTTGAGCTATCACCAAGAGGGTTGGAGAGGCTGCTGCTGTGGTAGTGGCTGCAAGGAGGTTGCTGAAGGTGTGGAGGATGCTGCAGCAATGGGGGCCAAGAGAGAGGGTTTTTTTAGAGGCAAAGGGAGAGAGAGATCTGAAAGAGAGAGAGAGGCATAGCCAATGTATGGTCTCTTTTGATTGTTGAACTTAGGGAAAATAGAAATAACTTAGGGTTTAATTAGAGAGGAATGAGAGGGAGGACCAAGGTTTTACGTGAATGGCTGGAGAAATAGGGAAAGGAAGGAAGGGAACGGAAGAAGGAAAGAAAGGGAAGAAAAGAAAGGAAAGAAAAGGAAGAAGGGAAAAGGAAAGAAGAGGAAGAAAAGAGGGAAGAAAGAAGAGGGAAAAAAGAAGAAGAAGAAAGAAGGGGGGCTTACGTGAATGTGCTGGAGAAGAAAGAAAGGAGGAAGGAAAGAAGAAAAAGAAAGAAAGAAAGAAATGAAAGAAGAAGAAGAAAGGAAGAAAAGAAAGAAAGAAGGAAAAGAAGAAAGAAGGAAAGAAAAGAAAGAAGAAAAAGGAAAGGAGAAGAAGAAAGAAAGGAAATTCTGAGGAAGAGAGGGGCTAGGGGGATCGACCCCCTTGTGGGTCCCACCTAAAAAAAACTAAATAATAAATAAAAATAAAATAAAAAATGTAAAATAAAATAAACTTTTCTTCCTCTTTTTTATATATAAATTAAAAGACAAATGCAAATGGATGAGCCATCTCAGAGCGGGTCCAAATTCCACTTTTGAAATTCATTTTGACGATTAGAGGGGTAAAATAGTCTTTTTAGAAAATTTCCAGACGAAACGAGTTATTTTTGGCAGTTTTTGAAACGAGCTTGGATTCTGAAGTTCAATACCTCGTTGCGAAGCAAATCCAGTGTAGAATTTGAAAATTTGATTTTGAAAGAAATCAAGATTATTTTTCTCAAGAAAATATTTCCAAATTTAGAATCTCGGGGGTAAAAATGTCAATTTTGGAAACCCGGGGTTTGAAATTAATTTCTGAAAACTTTTAAAACTAGATCTGGATTCGAATTTATAAAACTGGAGTTCTGGACTTCAAAAATGAAATGAAATGTGATAAAATGTTACGAAATGTTGAGAAATGATATGAAATGATGAGAAATGACATGAAATGCTATGCGAAATGCAGACCCTGAATGAAGAATTTTGGATGTCAGACCCCGATTGACACTTGTACCAGTTCAGAAAGTGTTAAAATTGATAAAATTTGCAAAATGATTCTAGAAATAGTTTTTGGATTCTATCGAGCTAAAGTGACACTGAAAATTAGGGTCTGAGCTGAATTGAACTGAAATGAGCTGGATTGAGCTGGGTTTTAGAGTTTCAGAACTCAAATGAACTGACCAGACACTGACTCAACTGATCTTTCTGACTAAATTTTCAAGAAAAACTGTCATTTTTAGAGAAATGGTGCAGAATGGTCACTGGAGTGAAGTGAATTACGAATCTGAGCTGGGTTTAAGCTAGGTTAAAGGTCAGTAATACTGACATGAACTAAAATAAAAGCTCGAACACTAGCTCAACTAACTAAACTCAGCTCAATTTCAGCTGAAAGAGCTAAAACAAGCTAAAATGGGCTCCTATACACTTGGAAATGGTTTTAAACTAAATCTGGAACACTTGAACTTTTGGTGAGCTCAGGCTAGACTCTGGGGAACATGACTGACTGTGAATGACCGACTCAGAGACAATTGTCTTGGATTTGAGTGAAAAATGAGCTCATTTATAAAGAAATGATCTCATTTTGGCAGAAATGGTCAGAAATGAAAATGGTTTGTTCATTGTGAGCTCAGATGAGCTTGAAATGACTGATATTCTAACTGTTCTGAGCTGACCAATAAGCTTGGTTGACTTCGACTGACTGGGGGTCCAGGATGACCTAGGGGTAAAATGCTAATTTTCCTAATGAAAGTTGGTAAAATGGTGATTTTCTAACACAAATTCGGCGTTTGACTCCTACACTGACCTAACAGGGTTGACACTGCACGAGGAAGATTGTTTGAGAATGGATGATGAAAATTTGGGGTGTTTACAGATGCCCCTCTTTGCTACTAAGCCGGCTTGAGGACGAGCTTAGTGGCAAAGAAAACATACCAAATTTGGGCTATAAAAATGCCCCAGTTAGAAGGATCTGACTGGGTATGAAGAAATTAGCCTTGATGAAAATGGTAGATATGAAATGGAGAATGAAGAAGAAGAGATTTGCTTCAAAAAAGTGATATTCATGTTTTTCCCTTAACCTGGATGGGACGAAAAATACCTCGTGTAAAAACGAGGCTCAGGTTTGACCCTTAACCTGACCGGGAGATGAAATACCTCATCAAAATGAGGCTCAGGTTTAACCCTTAACCTAACCGAGAAATGAAATACCTCATCCAAATGAGGCTCAGGTTTAACCCTTAACCTAACCGAGAATGAAATGATGAGATTCTCGAAAGAAGAACCCATGATGGAACCTTCGGACTTTCGCACAATGAATCCGATAGGGGTTTTGCAAAAGGATAAAATTGGGGTCCCTAAAGCTTGAAAAGGGGTTTGATTTTGGGTGCCTCATTGCTGAGACTAAATAACTTTTGAAATTGATGTCCTTTTGCGAGAAAATGATTTGTGGCTTAACCTCAAGCCGAAATTGGATTGTCTGTGGTGGGACAGTGGGGACACAGGGAAGTGTGCGAATCTGAGAGCCCAGGCGCTCAGATTATACCAAAAGAAGGGAAGGAATCTTGAAAACTCCCATTATCAAGTCCTAAAAGGGATAACAAATGGTGTCAGGATACGCCAAAGATGAACCTCAAGCTCTTGCTTCACGCCAGGATAGCTAGAAAATATTGTCAAAATGTTGAAAATTATTGTTGATTCAAAATAATTGAAAGTGATGCACATTGTTTTGAAAATATTTCCTCTTTTCTACCTAAAGTATTACCTTCGATTGGGCTTAACTCCATAGAATTAAGATTCGAATTCAAATTGCTTGTAATTGACTTTCTTTCAAGGAAGCTATCAATTTCCTTGATATGAACAGAAAAGAGAGTATTCTTGATATTGTGAAAGCAATTGATGAAAGAATATTGATAGTAGAATTTCACAAAATTTAAAGAGGATTCTTGGCAGACTTGACTGTTTGATATCCTGAAATTCTTTTCTCATGATGATCTTTCTGCCTTTTTTTTTTACAGAATTGGAGCTCTCTTGGGTTTTTGGGAAATTTATTACATCATCCTTCATTTTGGAGATGTCCTGACTTTTTTTTTTCTTTTTTTTGGAAGGGTACGTCACAAACTCCTTCATCTCAGAGATGTTTCAATCCTTCTTTGCTCTCAGGGATTATATTGACGGTTATTGGCTCTTTGGTTGGAAATCTCTTGATGATAGCAGAAATTAAATATCTTTTAGGGTTTGTCGGAAGGCTTATCGCAGTTGCCTTCATCTTGACGGTGCTCTGAAGTTTTCCTAGAAGGATCCGTCACAAACTCCTTCATCTTGGAGATGATCCAAATCTTCTTTGGCCCCGGGGGTCTAACTCGCATAATTCGTCTTCATCTTGACGACAATTGAGAGATCCCTTTTGCAGATATTTAGTTGCAGCTTAAGTGATTGAGGAGATATGAAAATTGAATGGATTTTTCTATATCACCCAGGATATTTTGACTGCCTTATTCTCCAAGAATGATCTTTAAAAATGTGCCATTGACTGCGATCAATACCGATCACTTATGGCTTTGCGACAACATTGGATTTCCTTTGCTGGCCATATCGAGGATTTATTCTTTATCCTTTTGGTTGGCCAATTGAAAGATCTTGAATTTTGAATCTTTTTTCGTGAAAGCTTTGTCCTTTCGGAAGTAATACTGAAGGTATTCTGAAGTAATGTTTATGTGCAATAAAATTTTTAAATTCAACAAATATTTAATGACAAATTGGCAAAATGTTCTTGAAATCCTTGGTGAAAGAAATTGCTTGAGGCCTAAATGACACATCCATGACCAAATTGAGTCCTGAAAAGTCTCAATAAAAGCAGGATTTGGGTTGACCGACCAGCTCGAAAGCAGGATTTGTTGACGGACCAGCTCGAAAGCAGGATTTATTGATCGACCAGCTCGAAAGCAGAATTTGATTGAAAGACTGAATTTGATGATTTGAAATTGATTGACATTGATGAAGTTGTAACCCGAAGGCTTAGAAAGTGATAGATATTGATAAAGTTGTAACCCGAAGGCAGGAAAATGACTGATGTTGGTAAGATTGTAACCCGAAGGCTTGAATTTGGAAATTGATTGAGCCGAAGGTCGAAATTAGAAATTAGTTTACTGGGAACAATATGGGTTCAATTGAGAACGACATTGGTTCTCTGGGAACAACATGGGTTCAATAGGGATTCAGCCTAAGAACGACATTGGTTCAATTAAGAACGACATTGGTTCACTGGGAACGACATGGGTTCGGTAGGGATTCAGCCTAAGAACGTGGATCAGGAGGACTTCAACCTACAAATCATATTTCTGAAAAATACCAATCCAAAAGGGGTTCGACCTAAGGACTGTAAAGAATATTGGATCAGGAGGACTTCAACCTACAGATCGAATTTTTGAAAAATACCAATCCAAAAGGGGTTCGACCTAAGGACTGTAAAGAATATTGGATCAGGAGGACTTCAACCTACAGATCAAATTTTTGAAAGTGAGATTAGTTTCAAAAGGGTTCAACCTAAGAATCGGGGATCAGTAGGAATTCCACCTACAGATCAAATTTTTGAGAATGAGATTGCTTTGAAAGGGGTTCAACCTAAGAATCACTGGGTTGAGAAGGACTTTTGGTTTATAAAGGAGTTCAACCTATGAGCCATATTGGTTTGACAGGCGTTCAACCTACAAATCATATTGGTTCCGCAGGGGTTCGACCGACAAACTATCAATTCCATAGGAATTTAACCTAAGAACCACATCGGTTCCGCAGGGGTTCGACCTACGAACTATCAATTCCATAGAGATTTAACCTAAGAATCACATCGGTTTCGCAGGCGTTCAACCTACGAACTATCAATTCCATAAGGATTTAACCTAAGGATCACATTGGTTTCGCAGAGGTTCGACCTACGAACTATCAATTCCATAGGGATTTAACCTAAGGATCACATCAGTTCCGCAGGAATTCGACCTACGAACTATCAATTCCATAGGGATTTAACCTAAGGATCACAGTTTAAGAAGAAAGGGTTCAACTTGTGGGCTTTGAATGAACCAGGTGCAAAACTGGGTTTTGAAGAAAGATTCGAATTAGAATTCAAATCTTCAAGGGAAAACTAAATGAATTGGGTTTTGAAAGAAAATTCGAGTCGAAATTTGGATCTTCTAGACCAATTACTAAATTGCAGAAAAGTTTGAGTAGGAGTTCAAACCTTTAAAGGAAAGCTAAGTAAATCGGATTTGAGAGAAAATTCAAGTCGAAACTCTAATTTTCTAGACCAATTCTAGACATTTGAAGGATTTGGAAGAAAATTCGAGTCGAAACTCTAATTTTCTAAACCAATTCAGAAGGAAAAGAAAACTCGGGTCAGAACTCGAATCTTCGAAGGAAAACTAGATCCATTGTGGAAGGAAAAGAAATTCGAGTCGAAACTCGAATCCTGAAGAAAAAGTAGATCAATTTGGAAGGAAAAGAAATTCGAGTCGGAACTCGAATCCTGGAGGAAAAATAGATCAATTTGGAAGGAAAAGAAACCTGAGTCGGAACTCGAATCCTGAAGGAAAAATAGATCAATTTGGAAGGAAAAGAAACCCGAGTCGGAGCTCGAATCCTAAAGGAAAAATAGATCAATTTGGAAAGAAAAGAAATTCGAGTCGGAACTCGAATCCTGAAGGAAAAGTAGATCAATTTGGAAGGAAAAGAAATTCGAGTCGGAACTCGAATTCTGAAGGAAAAGTAAATCAATTAGAAGGAAATGAAATTTGAGTCGGAACTCGAATCTCGAAAGAAAACTAGACCAATGTGGATATTGAATTTTAAAGTGTACTAGTGTGAACACCAGATTTTGAAAATGAACCAGTATAAGCATTATGTTTTAAAAAATTACTAGTACGAATACTGGGTTTTTGAAAAATTACCAGCACGAACATAAGGTTTTGAAGAATTACCAGCACGAACACCGTTTTTTTTTGAAAAATTACCAGCACGAACACTTGATTTTGAAAAATTACCAGCACGAACACTGTTTTTTTTTTGAAAAACTACCAGCACGAACACTGGGTTTTGAAGAATTACTAGCACGAACACTGGGTTTTTGAAAAATTATTAATTGATTCTAATAGAAGATTTTCAGTCTTTACCCTCATGACGACTTGGACAACTGTCGGGGTCTCAGGATTTATCCCTTATTCTGAATGGGCAACTCAGGTTTATCCCTTAACCTGAAGGAAAAGTTCAGGTTTATCCCTTAACCTGAAGGGGAAATGAAGATGATGCATATGTATGCATGAAAATGCAAATGAATGCAAATGCTGTAAATGGGTTCACATGCATGCAAAATGAGAGATTTGTGTGATCCTGCCTTGATTCTGAGTTAGAAGTGGGTCCATATCTTGTTTACTCTCCTTATTTGGTCATTTTCTTAGAGTTTCAGTCAAATTAGGACTCTGCCCTAGAGTTCTAATCGAATCAGAACTCTATCCTGATTTCATTTTCTTATTTTATTTTCACTTGTTTTCAAAAATCCTTTTTAAAATTTCATCATATGCTTCTCAGAGAATAAAAAATTCTCAGAGTTCTAGTCAAATTAAGACTCTTCCCCAGAGTCCTAGTCAGATCAGAATTCTGAACCTGACTTCAATTTTTATCTTATCTTTACCTATTTTCTAAAATTCTCTGATCTGTTTTCTAGAAAACCCTAAATTTTAAGAGTGTTAGTCGAATTAGGACTCTATCCCAGAATCCCAGTTGGATCAGGACTCTAATTCTGATTTAAGTTTTCACCTTGTTTCATTTGTTTTTGCGAAAAAGCTTCTAAAACCTCCTTGTTTGTTCAAAATTTTGAGAGTTTTAGTCAAATTAGGACTCTGTCCCAGAGTCTCAGTTTGATCACAACTCTGAACCTAACTTTGTTTTTCAGCTCATTTTATCAAATTCTGAGAAAACCTTTTAAAAACTCCTTTATTCATCTTTCAAAAATAGCAAAATTCTAGAGTTTCAGTCGAACTCGGACTCTGTCCTCAGAGTTCCGGTCGGGTTAGAACTCTATTCTGATTTCATTGCTTGTCGCTATTCTCACTTGTTTTTGAAAATCTTTCTATCTGTTTTAAAAAAGAAACAAAATTCTAGAGTTTCAGTTTAATCATGACTCTATCCCAATGTCCCAATCGGTTCATAACTCTACCATGATTTCATCTGTTACTTTTATTTTACTTGTTTTTCGAAAACAAACCCAAAATTTTAGAGTTTCAGTTGAACTAGGACTTTGTCTCAGAGTTTCTGTTGTATTAGGACTTTAATCTTGATTTCAAATTTCAGCCTATTATTACCTGTTTTCTAAAAACTCTCTCAATTATTGTCAGAAAAACAAAAAAAAACTAGAGTTTCAATCTGATCAAGACTCTGTCCCAAAGTCCAAATCCGGTTAAGACTCCATTCTGATTGTTGTTTCTACTTCCATTCTCACCTCCTTCACTTGTTTTTCAAAAATTAGTCTATTTTGTAGAGTTTCAGTTGATTCAGGACTCTATTTCAGAGTTTTGGTTGAGTTAGGACTCTAACCCTAACTGCTTTTTCTGACTTCTTTTCACTCATTTTGAGAAAATCTTTCAAAAACCTTTTCGTTTGGCTTTTAAAAACTCATATTTCAAAGTTTTAGTTGGTTTAGAACTCTAGCCTAGAATTTCAGTTCGCTTAGGACTCTATTCACAAAACTGCTGAATTTCATCTAGTGATTTTAACTCCATTTTAAAACCATTTTCAGTCTTTATTTTAACTTTTTCAAAACCTTGATGTGGGATGGTGCCGAGGGGCATCTGTAAACACCCCAAATTTTCCTTGTTCACTTTCAGACACCACCCTGCCATAGATGCCAAACCTGTAGGTCAGTGTAGGAATCTAACCCTAGGTCTGTCCACTTTTAGGTGTCATTTCACCCCCATTCTATCGATAAAATTCCCATTTTACTCCTAGGTCCCCTTGATGTGGGACCCACTCAGTTGGTGCCACATCTGGAAGAGTTCGGATCCAGTCAGAACTCTATTTGGTTCAAAAACTTTTCATTTCAATTCCAAAGTCTAAACCTCTTTCTGAAAACTTTCATTTTCAAGCTTTAAAAATCGCTTTTGAAAATCAAGTGGAGCCCACTCTGGGTGGTGCCACATTTAAAAGAGTCAAGGTTAGATTAGGGTTAGTCAGTGTCCTAATTGGGTTAGTGTAGTTTGAAAAGGTCCAAATTGATTTTTAAAACTTCATTTTACTTTAGTGTTTTTAAAACACATTTTTAACTTTTGAATTTAAGCCTTTAAAAAACCAAATGTGGGCCCACAGGGGTTGGCACCATATTTGGATTGATTTAGGGTTTAATTAGGACTTAGGTAAATTAGATAGAGTTAGGGTTAGGTTAGGAGTTTTCAAAAAAACCTCCCCCCTTAGTTGGTTTTAGATAAGTTTTTGAAAAAGTCAAAGAGGGCCCTAATTAAGTGGGATTTCAAGAGGCTATAAAAGGGGACCCAAAGGGGGTTGTTTTGATAAGTTTTCTCACCCTCTCTCTCCCAAAAATTCGTGCTCCCCTCTCTCCTTCAGCCTCCTCCATTGGAGACACTCCAAGGTAAGGTTTTTCTTCTTTTTATTTTATCTTTTTAGTGTTTTTCATGATTATTTCATGTATTTCACCATTATCGCACCATCTAAGCATGCTTTTCTTTATTTTTTTGGATTAAACCATGTGCTCCATAATCCAAGAATCTGATCTAATGCTGTATTAGAGTACTTTTCATGTTTTTAATCCATTTAAATAGATTAGAATCATATTTTTTATGTTTATGCCAAAGAAAAAAGCAGATTCGATCCCTCTATGGATCAAACCCCTCTTTCAAGGGATAAATCAAAAGTTATTTCATGCTTCCTATATTTTTTTATTTATTTCAAGCATGTGAATGCATATTTCCATGATTTCATACATTGAAGCATGCCTAATAGCTTTAGTTTCAATTTTTTAGTTATTTATCACGCTTAAATTAGATTTATTCCATGTAATGCAATGTTAGTTGTCTATCTTGATTTCTAGCTGTTTGTTTCTTTATTTATTTAGTTTGTTTATGTTCATCATAAAAATCTGATTTTTTTATGTAGAACTATCCATTTGTCCTCGGTTTTTAATAAAAAAAGTAGAGTTTTTAGGGTTCTGTAACCCTATTTTCAAAAATAAAAAACAGGTGTTTGATTCTGTAGGTCGTTAAATCGGTTACAGAATTAGGGTTAACTTGTTCAGGTTATACATCCCAAACGGGAACCGATTTGTAAAATATGTAAAAACCAAAGTTGTGTGTCTACATGTCTAGTATTTACCCTGAAGTTTTCATCATTTTTGGGTCTGTTTGATCTCCGTTTCGGATTTAATACCGAGACTGATACAGAACTTAGGTTTTGTAACAAACCTATTTTCAAAAATAAAACCCTGACTTCCCAAAGTCACACAACCATATTCTTGATGTTTTTTTCAGTGTTTTAAGTCTTGATGTGTTCATTAGGATGACTAGAATTATTTTCCAAAAATTGGAAAAATATTGAATACTTTTAGACTCTAAAAAATAAAAAATGCCAGAATCTGTTCAAAAAGCCTATTTCCTGTTTCAAAAATTTTCATCTTCAATGTTTCAATCATAAATCAAGTTTTATAATTCATTTTTCAACTCTGTAAATTCCATCTGATCCTTATGGATGTCAGGGATTTTTAGCCTCAATGCAAGCTCCATTTGAGCTCTTTTTGAACCCCTTTTGGCCAAAACATTGAAACCAATTTTTCCCCCTTTCTTTATTTTTATCAAAATTTAATTATTTTCATAAAATATCTTATTTTCTTAATTTTTCCAAAAACTCTTCATAATTTCTAGATTTTAGGATGTTCCTAAGGCTATTAGAAGTCTTAAAACCAGTTTTGAGTTGTTTCTAAAATTGTTTTGCATGTCATTCATGTGTTTTATTAAAACTATTTCTTTGAAAATCCTAAACAAGGGCAAAATCATCATTTTCATTTAATATTTCCAATTTTGGGCAATATTTTAATATTTAAATATTTCAAACATGTTCGCAAACATGTCAACTACCTTTACAATCAATTTTATTAATTTTTAATGCCCCAAATTAAAGATATTTCAAATATGTCTTAGAAAAACCCTGATTTCAAGGCCATAGTCTTGTTTTCAGAGGTATTTTGGTCATTTTTGCCCCAATTACGAAATTCAATCTTTCAAATAAAGTTGATTTTCATATCTTATTCAATCATACATGCACCCAATACTTTATTTCATAAATTTTCTTTTAAGAAAGCTTTGAAAAGGCTTATATCTGTATAAATCCATCAATTTCTGGATATTGTTGGATAAATCCAGAAAAGTCGACACTTTTGCCACTAACAAGTTTGCTAGTTTTGTAGGAATATCTGAGACTGTATTTTGTTTTTTTTTCTTTTCAGTTAATTGATGTAAATTATAAATAAATTTGAAATAAGAGTTTAAATTTCTGCTTAGATTAGGGTTTGCATGTGCAAATAGTTTAGTTTTTTAGTAAATGTTAATTGTGTGATGGATGATGATTCATACACATTCGAATTCACCATGGTCTACATGAATGGCACGTGCTCTAGCTTCTAAGGAGTTAATAAACTCGATTGAGTTGGTATTTATGGTTATAGTCAGAATACAGACAAAATCCAGATTTGTCATCTTCTTTTAAGCCACAATCGACTTACACTCTTAGGCTACTTTAAAAAACTATTGCATTTTTCAAAGTTTTCTATACAATTTTCTCCTTTTAGAATCAAATGGGTTATATTCAATCCATATTTGTGGCCATAGTCAGGGATATGAGGCAAATTTACCTCATTGAAGTTCTACAAGGCACTTAAATTCTCTTTTTCAAATAATTTTTCTCAAAATTTCTCCAAAAATAATATTTTTACAAGATATCATTCATGCATCATCTAGGTTAGAATGCATCATGAAAAGGATTTCACAAGGTTACACGCCCCTCTTTTGATCAAATCAAGGACCCAATTTCAAGAAAACCGATTTCTCAAAGTTACCCTGAAATTTCTTCAGAAATTGATTTTTCTCAAAACATTAAGGTTTTCTTTTCATTAAAAATGATTTTCAAAGGATTTTCAAATGCTTTTTCTAAGTCCCAAAATTGATTTTCTAAGTTCCAATAAATTCTCAAAGTTCAGAATTCAAAGAAGTCAATTTTTTTTTAAAGTTGTTAGGTTTTCCTCATAAACCAATTTTCTCAAGATCCCTTTGTTTTTCAAAGATTTTTCAAATATTTTCCTAAATTCAATTCACAAATTTCCAAGTTATAATTTCAAAATTCAAATTAGAGAAATCAATTTTCTCTAAGCTTTTTTCTCAAAATTGGTTTTCTTCAAAACATCAGGATTTCTCCAAAAATCAATTTTCCTTTTCTTAAGAAATGCTTTCCAAATGTGGTTCACGATTTTCACAGTGTCCCTTTTCCAAGTATTTTCCAATCTTAGAAGCAAACATCATATTTTCAAATCTGCATTTTCTGAAATTCATAGCACATGCCTGATTCTTTGTGCATTTAGGAATAGAACATCAATTTAGATAAGTTGAGTAAAGCAAAGTACATGATTGATCCTTGGTTCGATTACCCTTGGTTATGGTGCCAAGAACGGTTGAACCTCGTACCGACAGGCGAGTCCCATTCTTCAAAATTATTTTGTATTTTAAAACGGAGGCGAGTTATTTTCAAAATCTTTTTCAAAGGTCAGTTTGACTTGCAAAAGTAAAATTTTGCAATGATAACACACACCCTAAAAGATATTTGATTTATGTTATCGTCAAAAGATTTCCAATCAAAGAGACAATATCATCAATCTAATTCCTGGAGATAAAGACGACTTGGATCACCTCCAAGTTGAAAGAGTGTGTGACGTACCCTTCTAGAGAAAATCAGAACATCTCTGAGATAAAGGGTGATGTGATGAACTTCTCGCCAAACCCCAAGAGAGCTAAATTTCTACATCTCAAAAAAAGTGCAAAAGATCATCATGGGAAAACCCTAGATATCAAACTGCCAAAATTACCAAAAATTATCTTTACTTATGCAAAATTCTTTCATTAATGTCTTTTCATCATTTGCTTTTATGAAGCGAAGAATAATTCATTTCTTTCATATCAAGGAAATGAATAACTTCCTTGAAGAAGCCCAACAACAACAAAATTTGAATTTGACCCTTGAATCAATAGAGTTAACCTCATTGGAGGAAATACTCTAGGTAAAAGAGGGAATATCTTTTGCACATAAGTGCACATTTTCAACATTTTGAATCAACTACAGTTTTATCTTATTGGCAATATTTCCTAGCTATCCTGACATGAAATAAGAACTTGATTTTCTTTTGATATATCCTAGCACCCCATTTTATCCCTCTTTAGGACTTGATAACAGGAATTTTCAAGATCCCTCCCTTCTGTTTAGTCTGAGCGCTTGGGCTCTCAGATATGCACATTTTCCTACTTTCCCCATTGTCCCACCATAGATAGTTATTTTTAGGTTCTAGATAGAGCCTGGTTTCGCAAAAGGTCATTTCAAAAGCTCATTTTAGTCTCAGTCATGAGACACCCCATTCTGCATCCCTTTTCTAAAGCTTTAGGGACCCTCATTTTTCCTTGCTTTTTGCAACCCCTTTCAAGATTCTTTGTGCAAAATCTGAAAGTCCCATCATAGTTTCTTCATTCAAAGAATTCATATTTTTCGTCCCCATTCAGGTAAGGGTTAAACCTGAGCCTCATTCTGATGAGGTATATTTTTTGTCCCCGTTCAGGTAAGGGTTAAACTTGAGTCTCATTTTGATAAGGTATATTTTTCATCCCCGTTCAGGTAAGGGTTAAACCTGAGCCTCATTCTGACGATGTATATTTTTTGTCCCCGTTTAGGTAAGGATTATTCTGATGAGGTATATTTTTGTCCCATCCAGATTAAGGGCTAAACCTGAATTTTCTACAAAAAGATCATTTCAAAAGCTTATTTTGTCTCAATTGCGAGACCTATCTTCTATCAATCTCCCTTTTCCAAGCTTTGGGGAGTTTCATTTTCTCACCCTTTACAACCTCACTTCGTGAGGATCATTTTCACAATCAATTCCTTCATACCCGATCAGATTTTCTTAACTAGGGTATTTTATTTTTGAAATTTGGTATGCTTTTTCTTTGCCACTAAGCTCGGCTTTCAACCGGCTTAGCAGCAAAGAGGGGCATCTATATGTACCCTAAATTTTTCAGGTTCATTCTGAACTTCTTCTTTCGTAGATGCCAAACCCCTACAGGGCAATATCGAGTCTCACCCCTAGGTTTATCCCCGTCTAGAGGTCAGTTTACCCTATTTTGATAATAAAATTATCATTTTACCCCTAAGTCACCCTTAGCCTTTCGTCTGTCAGACTTAGCCATGCTCATTCTAAATTCAGAAGAGTTAGAATATCAGTCATTTCTAGCTCCCTGAGCTCACGAGGAGATGTGTCAGTTCATTTCAGGCGAAATAAGCTTATTTTAACTTGAATTTTAGCCAGACTATCTCTGAGTCAACCAAATCCCTTAGATCCCATCTCTGTGAGTCTAATCTAAGTTCACCAGAAGTTCAAATAGCTCACTTTCAGTTCAAAGTCACTCAGACCTTTGTTTTAGCTCATTTCAGCTCATTTTAGCTCAATATAGTCCAAACTAAGATAACCTTAGCTAGTTGAGCTAGTGTTTTAATTCCAAATTTAGTTCAGCTGGGTATAATTGGCTTCTAACTCAGTTAATTCTGATCCAGTCCAGTTTAAATTAGTTCTGACCAGTTTAGCATCGTGTTTCTACCCCTGCAAGGCGAAAATAAAAAAATACAAATTTCTTCAAAACATCGTTTCTAACAATTTTTGAACAGAGACAAGTCCCAAATTCGAACTCGGATCAATTATTTCATCTGATATTTCATCTGATATTTCATCAATATCCGAGATCCAATCCATTTCAAATCAAATAGTGGATCCAAAGCTGGATTTGATGTCCAATTTCCATCCCGGACCAAGATTTTTCATCTGATTCATTCTATAATCCATATCCAGAGTCCAATTTATTAATTAAACCTTGAATATCCCATCAGATATCCAGGATCCAATCAATCATTTTGAATCCCTTTCGGTCTGGATCCACCTTCTGATCTGTTCAAAAAGTTAATTAAATCAATTTATGAATTCAGATTAATCTAACATCTCAGATTCAATTTCACTTCTTGGATTCTGATTCAGATCTCAGATCTAATTTCATTCTCTGGGCTTGATCCAAGATCCAAATCCAAAAGTCCCATTTTTTATGAATTTTGGGGTTTTTTCCATTTTATTTTTTCAGAAATCCATATTGAGGGTTTGATTCCCTTTTTGAACCAATTTCCTTCAAATCAAGATCCAGATCTAATCTTTTTCAAAACCTCGGATCCAGATCCTTTTCAAAATTAAATTTTTATCCGAATTTCAGAATGAATTCTTCAATTTCAAATCCATCATTTTGCAAAAAAAATCCTTTGAAAAATACCCTAGATCCAGTTCATAATTCAATTTGGATTTCAAAATATCAAAATGGATCCAGATCCAGTTCCAAAATCCAATTTTTATTCAAAATTAATTTGGGGATTTCAAATTCAAATTCAAAATCAAAATCTAATTTTTATTCAAAATCAATTTGGGGATTTTAAATTCAAAATCAAAACTCAATTTTTATTTCCAATTTCAAAAATAATCTTTGAATGTCAAATCTAAATTTAATATTTTGCGAAAATTCTAAAAAATCAATCTGGATTTGGTTTTAACCCAAATTTGATTTCGAAAATTAAAATTGAATTCTTGAATCCAATTATTTTCAAATTCTCCTTTTTATTTCTCATATCTTATTTCACTTTTCATCTTAATTTTTAAAATCAAAAATATATTTTCAAAGAATGGGCACCACTTGGTATTTTAAAAAACAAATCAAAGTTTTTAAAATCCACTTTTAAAAACCCTTCTTGCTTTTAAAAACATGCATGGGTATCACTTGCCAAGTGATGCCTTGTGTCAAAATTTCCACTAAATCCCCCTTCTACCCATTTACAAAACTTCAAAAAGACCCACATGGGCACCCACTTGCAAAAGCGGTGCCACATGTGCATTTTTTAACAAAATGGCAACTTTGACCATTTTAAAAACATAAAAATACCCACATGGGGTTGGCACCAACATGGGGGGAGATATTTTCTATATTGTTTACCCAAAATGCCCCCATTTCAAGCTATAAATAGACCCCTTGGGGTCTCTTCTTTCATAAGTTAAAAATTTGAGAAATTGTGAGAATAAAAAAGAATTCTCTCTTTCTCTCCTGCTCTCCTTCCTTCAACCTTGGGATTGGTGCCAAATAGAGAGAAGGAGACCCCCTCTTAAGCCAAAGGTAAGTCCTTCTTCCCCCTTTTTATCTTTTATTTCTTTTTCTTTTTTTTTGCAATTTTTTATTTTTGTAAATAGATCTTTTCCTTTTTTTCTCAATTTCTTTCTAATTTAAATGTAGATCTACCTTAGTTTCATGTCAATTTTTATTTTATGCTTTTTATTCATTCAATTTTCTATTTACTTTGTGCATTTTCATTCTAGCCATTTGGAATTGGGATTTGATCTTCAACATATCAAATCCCATATTCAATGGGAAAAATCAACTTCAATTTACGCACCCAATGCTTTCAATTTTATTCTTAGATATTTTGATTATGTTTTTGCATCATTTTCTATGATTTGAAATGATAGATCTCATGTTTTATCCTTGGATCAATTTATTAATGAGGTTCTATTCTACTCAGTCATGTTTAGATGCTATTTTCCATTCTGGTTTATTTTTTATCTCATCAATTTGCATATAATTTGATGTTATTTTGATCTTATTTTTTTACTACATCTTTACTTATATGTTTTCGGGATCTCCACCAAAAATCAGATCATTCTGAGTTGGTTTGATCTCTCAAAAAATTCAAGATTCGGACCCTATCATTTTGGGTCGTCCGGATTTTTCCTGAAATTGGATCAACTTGTTGGAGTGATTCCTCCCAAACCAGAGATGATCTTTCAAATCTATAAAATGGGATGTCTATAGTATTGAATCTAGTTTCTTAATGCCAATTTTCATTAATTTCTATGGTGTTTTTATGCCCGATTTTGGTTAAAAACCGCAACCCTGTTATACTGTCTCACTTTTGTGGTCCGATTTTTAGCCTATTTTGTCACAGTCATATCTCCCTAATGGGAGATCATTTTTTAGATTTGTAAATAGTATTTTCTTTATCTAAATGTCTATTTTATCTTGATAAATTTTCATTAATTTATAAAAAGTATTTCTATTTATTTTATATTTTAAGTCGAGACCCTGTCTGTTTGCAATCCCAACCGTTGCTAAGACCCAAGACCAACTTGTTGCAATCATATCTCCCTAATGGGCGATCATTTTCCAATTCTTAAAAAAAAAAATATTTAGAATGTCTAGTTTATTCATGTCAATTTTCATAAACTTTCATCAACTTTTCATCTGTCATTTGGATAAAAAAACAGAACCATATCGATTTTCTTTCACAGGTTTTGACCCGAATTGTTTAGATTGAATCTCCCCAATGGGAGATCATGTTTTAGATTATTAGAATGTATAGTTTATCTCTGTAAATTTTTATCAATTTCTATGAAGTTTTCATATCTGATTCTGATAAAAAATCTAAACCCTATCATTTTGCCTTATTAAGCATTTCTTAAATTTTATCTCAACTTGTTTAGATGTGTCTTCTTTAATGAGAACTCATTTTCAAAATCTGTAAAAAGGGTTTTCTTCTATTTTAATTCTAGTTTATCCATATCAAATTTTATAAATTTCTATAGTCATTTGGCCCTTCATCCATTGCATTTTTCAAAACCAATTTTGTAAAAGGCATTATTATGTTAAAATAAAGTTAAATTGGGCATTTTAACAATTTTAAATTCAATTTTCAAACATAATTAATGTATTTCACGAATTAAAAATAATTTTTATCAAGTTAGAATGCCTTAACTCCATTTTTAACAAATTTTGGAGTTTATTTTCTTTTTATTTTAATCATTTTCAATGTATTTTCATTAAAACCTCAATTTCAAGGTTAAATTCAGTTTGAATTCAAGTTTTAAAATGGATTTATATGTTTTAAACCCCAATTTCAAAAATATAACACTCCAAAAATATATTTTAAAATACTTTTTCAAAGGCCATACATCATTTGCATTTCTTTTAAATTTTTTTTCTTTATTTTTGGGGCATAAATAGGCTAATCTTGGATTTTCATTCAATTTTTGGATAATTGAAGAAAATTCATAAATGCCTATAACTATTTATAACACGTTTTCTCATTTTGCAAGATTTTCTTTTTTTCTTCTTTCTTTTCAATTATTGCAATTAATTGAAGGGTTGTAATAATTTCATTAATGAAAATTTTATTTTATGCTTAGTTTAGAATGAATGAGCATATAGATTAATTTCATAATTGATTTGTTGCATTTTATTTTTCTTTAATTTTTAATACACTATGGAAAACATGAATGACATGTGCATCATTTAATAAAGAATGAATAAAATTAAGTAAAGTTTATATTTACGGCCCTCGTCAGAATACAAATAGTACTTAGAGTTATTATTCTTTATTAAATAAAAAAAATTGACCTACACTTTTAGGTAATTTTTAAAAATCATCATCTCTTTCAAAATTAATTCTTTTTTTCTTCCTTTATTTGAATTAAAATAAAGATTAATTTAAATTATATTTGTGGCCCTAGTCATGAATATATTAAAAATAAATTTTGTTTTAATTATAATAAGCCATAAATTTTTTTCTTTTTCTTTATTAGAATTCTAAATAAAGATTAATTTAAAGTATATGTGTGGCCCTAGTCATAGATATATAGAAATTAATCTTGTTTTAATTCTATAAAGTATAAAATTCTCCATAAAATTCAAATGATTTTTCAAAAAAATAACATAGTTATCATTTAAGATAGAATTACATCATTTTTTTTTCATTATTCAAGTTATTTTCAAATTTCTAAGTGATTTTTTTAAATGATTTTTCAAAAAAAAAATCATTTCAAAATTCAAAGTCATTTTCGATTTCTATTCTCAAATTCAAAGTTATTTTCCAAATCCATTTTTGAAATTCAAAATCATTTACAAATTCAAAGTATTTTCAAAATCATTCTCAAATTCCAAGTATTTTCAAAATCATTCTCAAATTCCAAGTATTTTCAAAATCATTCTCAAATTCCAAGTATTTTCAAATATTTTCCAATTTACTTTTCAAAAACATTTCCCAAAGAAAAGTAATTTCAATTCTCAAAATTCAATTTCAATTCTAAATATTAATTTCAATTTCCTATTCAAATTTCAAGTTTCGATTTTTATTTCAATTTTAAATATCAATTTTAAACTTTCATTTTTGAATTTCAAATTACAACTTTGAATTTCATTTCAATTTCAAATATCAATTTCAATTTTTTATTTCTTTCAAATTCCAAATTTTGAATTTTATTTTCACTTCAAATTCAAATATCAATTTCAAATTCTCCATCTTCAAATTCCAGTTCTTAAATTTTGAATTTTATTTCAATTCTCAATTTTGATTCCAAATTAAATTTCAAATTTCATTTGAATTCCTAATTCTAAATTCCAATTTTATTTCCAAATTTCAATTTTGATTTTTAGTTTTAAATTTAACTTTTAAATTCAATTTTATTTTCAAATTCAAATTTCAATTCTTCAATTTCAAATCAAAGTTCAATTTCAATTTCCAATTTTAAATCTAATTCTGATTTTCAATTTCAATTTTAAAATTCTAGATTTGATTTCTAAAATCAATTCTAAATTTAAAAATCAATTCAGATTTCAAATTTCATTTTAAACTCAATTTCATCCTTCAATTTAATTTTACAAATTTCAAACTCTGATTTCCATTTTAAAATTTAATTTCAAAATCGAATTCATTTTCCAAACTCAACATCAATTCAACTTCAAGTTTCCAACTCAAGTATAAATTCTTCCATTTTCCTAAAGGATATATTCAAATCCATTTTAAAATCATTTGGATTTCTGAAATCTTTTCAAAAGTATACATATTTTCAAGTTCAAAATCATAGCACAAGCATGATTCTACATGCATTTTAGGACTTAGAATAATTTTTTGGACAAATTCGATCAAGTTAAAGACATAAATTTGATCCTTGGTTCAATTATCCCTGGTAAAGGCACCAAGAACGGTTGAACCTCATACCGACGAGCGAGCCCCGTTTTTCCATTTCTTTGTATTTTCTAAAACAGAGGCGAGTAAATTTTCAAAATCTTTTTAAAAGGTCAAGTGAGACCTTGCGAGAGTTTTCTCTTTTCCTAAAAAGAAAAGGAATTTTTTTGCAACGATCATAGTTTGAAAAGATGATTTTTATCTTTGGACTATTGACATGTGATTCTATATCAAGTTTTGTGCTGCTTGTTGTCGTCATTCGTAACCTTTTTTGATGTGGCACTCAATGTGAGTATGCCCCTTCCCGCAACAAAATTGGCAGTCTAACTGCTCTGGTGGACATATGTGTTCAGGATGCATTATGTGGCATCAATAACATTCACCTAATTGCTTGGGGTTGGGTGTCTTGCAAAATAACTCTTGGATTTATAGTTTCATGTTGTGCATGTCTATTCATTGGTGTTCGACTACCTTAATTAGGGCATTGATAGCCTCAATCATGTCATTATAAGATATGTATTCAAAAAAACTTCTTAGTACTTCTAAGGTATATTAGTAAAGGTATAATACTTATAATGAGATGTCAGAGACAAGACAGATCCTAATCAAGAACTTTTCGAGATCCTTGACTCTGATACCATGTTTGTGATGCCCCAAAATCCCTGAGTCGAGATTTTTGTGTAAAAATTTGATTTTTTTTTTGTTTTAAACTTTTGAATAGCGAAAAATGAGCTTTGATGACTTGACGTTCGGATCAGACAATTTCGGCGGGTCACAGGTTGAGGAAAACACTTCTCAAAAATTAAAGTACAAAAAAAGTTTCATAACAAAATTTGCACATTCATATATATCAGAGTTTCAAAAATTGTTTGACAACTTCAAGAAGACCTAGGATTCAAAATAATATTACAAAAAGCATCCTAAGCTAGTCCCGAGATCCTGAAAGTTATTGGTTCAAAATGTTGTCCTTGCCTCTCGCCATCTCCTATTTATTGTGAACTTGAAATTTTACAATAACAAGGTTAGATTTGTGACAGTCTGGTAAGTATCTTATACATTCTAAGTAAAAAGCATAACATCTAATATGTATAATTCAGTGTTCATAAATCTAGAGAGCTTGACTTGTGTTATAATTGTCATGCAATAATGTGATTTTTATTAAACTTAAGTTTCAATATTTAACTCCCACTGTAGGTACTCACAAGGAAAACTTCAAGTCAGTTGAGACCATGCGAGGGTTTATTATGTTGTGTTTTAATATCACATATGATTAACTGACTTTGTGACACTGTAGGAGGCAGTTCAATAATCGAGAGAGAAGTCCACCTTAGGCCAGAAACAGAGATGCACCCTAACCTTTTGCAGAAGTATGAAAACTACCCACCTAGGTTCATTTATGGTTGATCTTGTTATGTATCTCTGATGGCCAAGGACATGGAGTCATTACCACTCGAGGGTCATATTAATAACAATATCCATCAGAGTTTATTCCTCCTACCCTCTTCAAGGTAGACCTAGATCTGAATGAAAAACAAAGAGTTTTTCTTTTTTCTTTCTTAGTAAGCATTTTATTACTATGTCCGCCTCTCTTAGAATTCTAGGGCATTGATGGCCCGTATACCTCAATTGGGTAGCTAGTGTTTTATGACACATTTATATGTTCCCTCTCATTCAATGAGAGCTCTGTATATATGAACCTATGCCCGTGATGGCGGATGTCACTTTAGATGTGTGTATGAATTATCTTATTTTTCAAGTGTTCCTCTGCCACTCTTGGCCTTTCTAAGCACTCTGCCAATCTTGGCAGATACATACGAGCCTATGCCTATGAAGCTAGATGTTACTTTAGGTGTGTAATTATTTGATCCTTCAGTGTTGCTCTAGCACTCTTGACCCTTCTGAGCACTCTGCTTATTTAGGTGGATCCTGACTATCATATTTTTCACACTCTTCAAGTATTTTAGGTTGAATCTCAGAGGTTCCTTGAACCTTGGCTCTTGTTCTTGGAGCCGACTGTATGACTCTTAAGCTTTTCACAAATTTTAACTTAGTATTATTGGCTATCTAGAAAGTCTTTTTGCAAATTAGGGTTAGTTTTAAGGGATATTTGCCAAATATATGCTTCTTTGAGGATTAAGCTTTGTAAGATATTTGTAAAATATTTTCTTCTGAAAAAAGTCATTTATTCTTCTTAGGTGAATACGTTGGAAAGTATTTATCTTTTTTAAAAATACTTTACTCTTCTCTGAGAATATTTATTTTCTTGAAAAGCATACTTCACGTGTAAAGTTGTTGTAAATTGCCCATATTTTCTTGGAAGAAATGTTAATAACCAATCAATATTTTTGAGAAGTCATAAGTGAGCAAATACTCAGAATTACATAAGTCTAATCTAATTTCATACATTAAACATTATACAATTTATGAGCATTTGACAAGAGAATATCCTACCTTTGAAAGCTCATTGATAGAAGCGGAAAATTCTTGGGGGAATTTTCCTCCAATAACTTTGGTGATTCCTCTAAAGGCATACTTTTTCAAAGCGGAATCGAACCTTGCTTGGCTAAGCTAACTTGGACAGAGCTTAAGGAGAGAGAGGTGGAGCGTAGTCAAGTTAGACCTTGTAGGGTTTTGGTCAAATTGGGTGTACTTACGGGGGAGAGACTAGGTAGATCAAGGCTTAGGCTCAAACCAAACTTGGTTTTAGGAGAGAAGTAGGCTAGGCTAGGTTCAGACCAAGGTCTAGGTCTAGACTTAAGGGTTGGACTAGCCTAGCTAGAAGGGAGAGGATAGGCTAGCCGAGCTAGAAGGGAGAAGATGGGCTAAGAGAGGAAAGGAGAGGAGGTGGCTAAGGGAGAACTACTAAAGAGGCTAACCAACAAGGGGTAGAGAAGAGAGAGAGGAAGAGAGTGTGAGAGAGGAGAGCTGAGTTGAGAATGAAGGAAAAAAGATGAGAGGGGGGTATTTATAGGGGGTAGAGGTGATGCCAAGTGACAAGAATCACTTGCCACTTGGAAAGATCAAGGGGAGGGGGCATCACTGCCTTTGGAAATCAAGGGGCTCAAAACCATGGATTGCCCCATGGTTTTGAGAGATAGTTTAGTTAGGTTTCAACTAAGTTAGTTAGTTTCTTATTCTAGTTATCTAGATTAGTTTAGTTACCTTTTTACTTAGTTTCTTTTTCTAAGTTAGTCCCTAGTAAAAAAATTATTTCACCTTTAGGCTTATTAAAAGGTATGGTTTTGAATAAAGAGGAGTTATATGGGGTTTGACTAAATTTGGTTAATAAGGATTATGACAACTGTGACCTTCACGTCATATTTGTCCCTAAAATTAAAAAAAAAATACCACTATGCCCCTAAAAGTTGCTAGGAGCGCTTCAGATGCATTTTAACTTTGATTTTGTGAAATCAAGACGCTTCTTAAAATTTTGATATGAATGCAATCCCATATTTAAAATTATAAAAATAGATAAAAAATTATGATTTTCCCCTTAATTGCCTTTTTTCTCTAGTATGGCATGTATATATATATATATATATATATATATATATATATATGTGTGTGTGTGTGTGTGTGTGTGTGTGTGTGTGTGTGTGTGTGTTAAAATAAGAAATTCTTCTCTTTTATTTATTCAAAAATTCATGGATATTATAGTTAGGGGACCAACACTACCAAAAGTAAATCTTAGGCATAGGTCCTAAACCTTCTACAAAAGTCTGATGCATCCTGTTATCTCTTCCTTTAGGGGTTATCTCTCAGTCATTATACTGTGCCTTTTGGAGTCCGATTTAGATAGTTAACTGGGGTATTAAACCACTCAAAGAATAACAAACCTCTAGTTGATCTCATCTGTCTCGACGTATTCAAATTGTGGGTACCCGCAGGGGGCTAATAAAGTGAAACATAATCATTACTGCACAGTTTTACTTTCTACACATAATAATATTTATATGTATAAATGATTTTTGTTATGTCTGTGTTAAATGTTGTTTATCTGAAATCAAATGTATTACTGGTTTTTATAAACTCCATTATGCTCTTATGTGCTGGCACTTTACTTATGTGTGTTGGAAAGAGATTTTTCTACTGGGCTTGTGAAATCCGACCCCTAATATTTACTATTTTTTAGGTCAGCATAAATGATTGGGAGTTGATGTGAGATGCTAGGATTGAGGTTGTGGTGTTCATCTCTTTCTTGCTGATCTGGGATCCACTTTTATTTAATTTAATATTCTTGTTAAATTTAGAACTATTTGATGTAATAACTTTTAAAACTCGATAAGATGATCTTTTTCAATAACTTCAACCAAGATGCACTTACTTGTAATTGCCCAAGATTTTATAGCTTCATCTCGTTTACTTTCGCTATGTATTTCAAAAAAACAATTACCTAAAAAAATTTGGATAATTTTGAAGCGTTACAGGTAATAAGTAAAACAAAGACCTCTTTACTCACATAGATTGTACTGAAGATATGCCTTGATAATTCAAAAATGATTATGAACATGATTTAAATGTTACCATTGAATATTCATAAGTTGCATGAATTGTATTGCATATATATTACTTTTGAATAACTACATTCTATCATAATGATTTTAATATTAAAATTTTCATAAATTGGTATATACCTACCAAGCTTTCATGAGTTTGACCCTTTAAAGAGATTATAGGTGAATGAAATGTTGAATAGTAGATGGCCTGATGCAGTGACAACCTTGAGAATCAGGATCTAGGGCCAGACTTAGAATTTTGTTATAATCTTTGTTTTGATCCTAAGTACTTTTTTAAACATCAACTCTATTCTCTTCATTTAAAATATTTTATAAAAAGATTTATGTATGCAATATGAATGGTTGTTTTTTGTAAATGAATAATTTGATCTTACGTTGTTGATTCACACCTATAGCCCACTCCAAAGTTGTTTAACCCAGCATGAAAAATATCATTTTCTGTTGTTTACAGTTAAAACAAAAAAAATTCAAATTCTTGATAAATTTTTGGGTTAAGATGTTAGGGTGTTACATGTAATTAAACATTATTAACAAATTCACATTAAATTAAATTTTGAATTTTTGAATAATGCTAGGAATTACAAAAAATGTGATGCTATACTGGATGCCAATAATGCTAGGCATTACAAAAAATGTGATGCTATACTGGATGCCCAACACCTGTCCAATTCTAATTTTAGGGTCCACAAGCATTAACAAGTTCCTGACATGTTTTATGTGATCCAACATCGTGACTCGTAGTGAGAAGTAGCATGACATGTTTTTTTGTCCATGTAAGTCAAAATACGTCACCTGGATTGAGTATAGTAGGGTGCAAATGGATTGGATATAATCAGGTTGATACGAATTTGGCTTACGGTTCTTGGATTTGGATGCTTAAAACAAGACATGAATGTGCGTTTAGATCAAATTCACATTTGCTTAGTCAGATTATTTTCATATTTATAACAATGTTTTATGTCGGATCCAATTGGGATTTGAATCAAAATGTAATTGCAGTTTTTACATGTAAAGAACTTGTTTTTATTTTTTAGTAGATTAAGTATTACGCCATATTTTGTACCCCACCTTATCAGACATGAACTGGATCTGAGCTTTATTTTGAATCTACTGTTTGAATTTCGGATTTAGATACGAACCCAGAATAATCTGGCCCACATCCACCTGTTTGCGTCCCGACGAAGCCCATCGCCGTTGGAGAAACGGAAAAGGAGGGTCGTTTTGATATTTTTAGGAGATTGAAGGTCGTTTTCTCAACAACAAAAGTGCAGCTAACTCCTCTCACATCAGTTATCCGCCCACGCGTGGATGACGACATCCGCGTTTCTTTCGAAAACAGAGTCCAAAAAAGGGAAAAAAAAATAGAAAAGGGGAAATAAGAAAACTGATAATGGGAAGGAGCCAGGTAAGGAAAACGACGCTAAAAAGGAGAAAAAGCTTAAAACGATTCATCAGAAAGAAGAGAGAGGAGCAAAAATAAGGGGTGGGGGGAAGATCGACTCTCCTTACCCTCTTGGGATAGAATACCGAATTTTCATTGCCGTAGACGTCTTTTCTAGATAGAGAAAGAAGAGGATCCCGTTCGTTTATCTGAAAACATTCTCTCTCTCTCTCTCTCTCTCTCTCTCTCTCTCTCTCTCTCTCTATATATATATATATATATATATATATATATATATATATATATATATATATATATATATATATATATATAAGTCCTGTCTGGACTCTCTCGCCTATAGCTTCTCGCCCTCTGCAAGAGAGAAAAGGCGAGGAGATACCATCAATCATGGCCGACCCCAGATACGCCTATCCCTATCCCGCACAAGGTTCGGTTTCCTCTCCTTTGCCTGCTTTTTTATCCTTGTTTGCTTTCTTTCGTTCATTAATTATCTGACGATCCATGGGGTGGGGGGGGGGGGGCTTTGTTTCTAGGTTATTACCAAGGGCCGCCTGTTATGGCACCTCCCCAGTACGCAGCTCCTCCACCGAGGAGCGATCGAGGCTTTATTGAAGGATGGTACATGACCCCTTTGCCCCTCCCTTGCTCATCACCATTCTCCACTGTTTTCTGTTTGTTTTTCTATTCCTTCTGAGATAATCGATTTTGACTGTTTGCCTAGCAGCCTCGCGGCTCTGTGTTGCTGTTGCTTGCTCGACGAGTGCTGCTGCGATCCTACAATCATATTCGTGAGCTGATTATATGCCTACTTGACATGGCGACGATCATGGTTTCAGCATCCTTGTCTTTTTTTGCTACATGTCTAATTTCTATACAACTTGTGTGTGTTTTCGAATGAATTCGTGTGATAGGCTTTACAGTTGGGAGGGTGTTGTGTGTTATCCCTCGAAGACAAATTCGCTTGTTCCAGTGCGTACCGAGGAATATCTTGGGACCCGTGATAATTCATATGTCAATGTTACCCCGATGACTTGATAATAAAATAACATATAAAAAATGTAGATATAAGTTTAACGAAAATGTCCTCTCGTAGCTATTTACGAAAATACATATTGAGACTCAACCAAACGAACCTGAAGCGCTCTCTCTTTCTTCTCCGTTTGAACTTTCCGTCATCATCTTCTTCTTCTTCTTCTTTCTCAGTGAAACACTATAAAACCCTCTCTCTCTAGAAAAGAAATTAAGAGAGACAAAGAGCCGACGATCCAATGACGATCGTCGTCCTCTTCCTGCTAGCAGTAGCCAGAATGATGCCCTCGTCCAGCGGGCAACCGACTGTGGCAGCCCCTCTGCTGTCTTCGAGGGACACCTATAATGGAATCTTCCTCCAGTACGACTTTCAGGTGAGCGAACTGACGCGTCTACCCCTACGTCGACAATACTTTCGATCAGGGTTATGCCTTTCAGGCCACCCTGATGCTGCTCAACACGAGCGTTCGCACCCTCAAGTCCTGGTGAGCATTCGTCGAGTTCTGACACCGCGAGGTCCTCATCTCGACGTCCGACGTTGTGCTCTTTGACAGGATCCACCTCCCCGCCAATTTCGAGAATGACGCGTTCCTCTCCGGCTTCCCTGTCACGGACCGCTAAATCGAGTAGCGATTTATGAAAATCGCGTAGCAAAAAAAATGGTGAATTGCTACACGATTTTAATAAATCGCTATATCGAATAGCGATTTACGATAATTGTGTAGCAAAAAAAATGGCAAATCGCTAAATCTAGTAGCGATTTACGAAAATCGCGTAGCAAAAAAAAAAGGAAAATTGCTAAATCGAGTAGTGATTTACGAAAATCGTGTAGCAAAAAAAAACCACAAATCGCTACACAATGTTCGTAAATCGAGTAGCGATTTTCGTAAATCACCAAATGAAAAAAAGGCAAATCGCATAGCGAAAAAAAAATTGTCCTTTTCTAAAATCGTCATTTAATGACACCAATAGCGGGAAAGGGTGTTACGAAAACCGCAATCAATAAATAATCGAAGGAAACAATAAACAAGAATGATCAAACAAAACACACCTATGACACATAGATTTACATGGAAAAACCTTCCCTCAAATTCGAGAGAGAGTAAAAAATCATGATCGCCCAGAGGAAAAACTTTATTGCTCTTTTTCGAGAGTTACCAGAGGGAAAGAAAAGAAAGAATTTATACAAGGCAAGGGTGACACAACCCTAAACCTAAACAAATTGGGTCTGATCCATAAGAAATCGGGTCTCAAACATAAGCCCAAGAAAAAATTTCTTCTGTAAGGGCAAAAACTCTGAATGAGGCTCCGCAACTCATCAAAGGGTACTTAAGTCTTTGCAACCGCTCCTTTTCTAGAATCATCATTTTATGGCACCAATGGCAGAAAGGGTACTTAAGTCTTTGCAACTGCATCGGACTCCGACGCTAACTGATGCTGACAAACATGGGGATACGAGTTACACGTGCTTACATACGTGGCACTCATTCGAACCCGCAAACACGCACCTGCTTGTTCGGGGGGTGCACATATAACCTGCTTCGTTTACAGTTTGATATGTGTCTTTCTCTCTCTTAACTGCCCCAACTATTTCAAACAAAAAATATTACAATTTTTTTTATAAGGTTAAATCTATTCTTTTTTTTTCTTTCTTTCTTTCTAAAACGTAATAATGCAACAATCTCATCAACAGAATTGTTTCAACCATACTAAGTACTAGACGGTCGGCCTAAGCGCAAGCACAAGCACAAGAATGTCTTAGCCTACTAGTATAAGATCTAATACGAAACCATCCAGTAATGAATCTGATTGAACCATTATATAAAAGAATTTATTAATATACCAAGTTTTTCATTATTAATTTTGTCTTAATTGAATCAAGCTATAGGGAGTTAGCTTGTGCATGCATCAATACTTAGTAGCTTCGTAAAAAAATTTTGAATTGATGTTTTATGATTGATCTGATTCAAATATGAATTGGATCTCAAATATAGCTAAAATTTCAGAAAAGAAATTGATCTGAGCCCAGATTGAAAATTGTATCAACTTGGAAAATGATAGAATTAATGTTTTGAATAAAATGACCTGAAAAATGATTTTGCCCTTGTAGGGCAAAGAGTGACACTAGAAAATGAGGTTTGAACTGGTTTAAACTGAATTGAACTGGATTCTAAGGGTTCTAAACTTAGATGAACTAAAAAGACACTGACTCAACTAAACTCCTAGACTGGATGATCGAGAAATGACATCATTCTCAGGAAAATGGTGAAAAATAAACACCAGAGTGAAGTGGATCACGAAAATATACGGGGTTTGAGCTTGAAATGAAGGTCAGTTATACTAAGATAAACTAAATTTGGAGCTTAGACACTAGCTGGGCTGACTGGACTTAGCTCAATTTCAGCTGAAATGGACAAAAGTGAACTCTAACAGTATGAAAAATAAATTTGAACTAGAATCAGACCACTTGAACTCCTGATGAGCTCATGTTCGACACATGGAAATAGAATCGACTGAAATTGACTGACTCGAGAACAATTGGCTAGAATTCAAGCTGGAATTGAGCTCATTTCTCAGGAAATGAATCAATTTTAGTTGAAATGGTAAGAAATAAACAAGATTCGCTCATTGTGAGCTCAGAGGAGCTAGAAATGACAAATATTCTAACTCTTGTAAACTTAAAATGAGCTTGGTTGGGTCTGACTGACAAGGATCTAAGGTGACCTAGGGGTAAAATGACACCTAAACTGGAGTGATCCTAGGGGTTAGATTTCTATACTTACCTACAGGGTTGGCATCTGTGAAGGAGGGGTGTCTAGAATAGACTTGGAAATTTTGGGGGTGTTTACAGTAATGTAAAGTAAAGTAAAGTAACATACAATAAAGTAATGTGAACAAGTATCTTATGTTTTCTCTTGATTACCTGATTTACCTGGGTATGACGTAGACCAACCCGAAAGAGGCTTACTAGCTTGGGTGTTTATTGTACTATGTATTTTATTATGCTTGAGAAGCCCTCAGAGTCATACCCCCAAGGATGAATCCCAGACTGTAAGATAAAACGGCTGCTTCAAGAGAATTTTACTCGGGGGAGTGACGCTTGCACCACAACGATAATCATGATCACTCACTCCTGAAAGCATAATTTATATGTATTCAAGACATATAAGTCATCACATAATATATATATATATATATGCCTCTAAGACATTTAGATCATTACATCATTTTTATATGCATTCATAATTCTTATGAATAATAAGTCAAATCATATTTGACCATCCTAGTGTAAAATACACACATATACTTTATAAGTAATTTAGTTAGATATTCATGATACACATCAATCATGATATATAGGTGTGATATATTCACTCAGACAATTATAATGTAATCATTTGCCATGAAACTATGTAGGCATGATGTATCATTCACCTAATAAGTCAAAACTAGTCATTTGTAGGCATGATGTGTCATTCACCTATACGCTAATATAAGCGTCACAATCATAACCTCATATCAAGATCTAAAATCAATAAGGATCTAATTCTTACATTTGAGTTCAGTATATAATCATGCTATAACAGAAAAGCCAAATCTATATATTCATAACTGGCTATCTCAATCAACTAAGAAGATTATCACAATTCATCATAACATTTCATTTAATCATATAAATATTCACAAGATCTACACTGGATCTCCTGGTCTAGGAAATGTACAACCTCATAAGAAGTTATAGCCCTAGACGGATGATATGCCTGGTCTTGGACAATATACTTCCTCACAAGAATATATTGTCTTTGCGGGCTATCTGCTCTTGGACAATTCACTTCTTTACATAGACTTACCGCTCTAACCGGATTACTTAATCTGGTTATGCACACCCTCACGGAGAATCCTTTGGGAACAATTCATCAATAGGTATAATATCCAGTGAAAACTATTGTCATATATGCATCAATATAATTGACCACTTTCATGATCGATAGCCACCAACACAAGCATGTATACAATCAATAAGCATCACATCATACATCACTTCATATGGTATTAAAATCATAAAATCACACATTTAACCAAATAAGGTTTCATAAACCATAGTTTCACTATTGAACTTAAACATTTATCACATGCATTCATAATTTCATATCACATAACATTTAAATCATATCATATAGAAACATATTATCCTACGCATCATATCATTGTCACAAGAAACATTATATTTCGTAAATTGAACCACGAAGCATGCATAAACAGAACATGAGTTCTATGCATGCATATGTGAATATGCATATTTCATAACACAAAGCAACTAAACCTCAACATATGTAACTCTTATGTAGTTCGAGCTACGCACACAAGATGGAAGTTTTATATATATATATATATATATATATATATAAATTGATATATCACCTTAGATATAATTGTTTAAGAAAGGTAGGTCAAAATCTCATTGACCAACATATGACACAATAATAGTAGTTATATGTGCACCATGTATTAAATTCATACCAACATACAAAACAACATAGTATGCACAAACCAAAGTACGATGACACGCATTGCGTACATATTATAGATTCATAAGTGAACAGGCATTCCAACCCACACACAGGTATACCTGCAGCAAACACACTTCATATTCTACTAACTACAATCATGACAAGTATGATCTCTAAACTACAATCACAAGAGTCCTAGATATCCATAACTAAATGAAGTGTGTAAGCATGAAGGTGTTGCATATAATAAAATAAATTCTTGTGTGACGCATTTGCATCACGTATACTTATCACGAGTGTTTACCCGATATTCATTTCTCATTGCATTGCATTCAATGCACACTGACTTATAGCCATAAACTCGAGTTTTCTGATAAGATCTCTCATAAACCATTATTGATCAAATCGATATGACCCAAAATAATATCTTGACCTTTCAGTTCTCAAATCATATCAGACCTAATTAAAATATCTATGGTAGCATACACATTAAAGAACTCATTCCAACTAGCCCTTAACTAAAAATATATAGGTTGTTTTTCTCGATTCAAGCCCCCATAAACCCAAATAAAAAAGACCCACATATTTCTAATTACGTTCAATTGTAATCATGCTTAAACAAGATGAGTACACATTACTTAAACTCAGTTCATGCTATTCAAACTATAAACAATTCATATCTCAATTGATTATGCCTTTGGAATCAATCAAAATAATATATATGCAAAACAATGTGAAAAGAGTCATGTATTATACAATTCGCATAAACATCTAGTTTAGATCTCCTCACATGCCTATCCCATTAATCTTGATACAATGACATATATTCACTAATAGTATGTAATATATATCAAAAATATATTAAAATCATAAGTCTCTAACACGTTGCTAAATAAAAACAAGTATAAGTTTCTGAGACAAATTTGGATCTCTGGTGACCTGATTTTATAAAATCTATCAAAAATAGTAGAGCACGTATAAAATCTCAATATTTTTACCGTGGTTACCTGTACATGCCATGAATACAATCCAATAAATCGTTCACAAAATTAATGAACATAAAAATATTTAAAAATCTTTTACAAAATCCCATTTTGACGAAGTTTCGATCCAGAATCAGTAATATGCAAGATTTTAATCAGATTAAGGTATTTCTTGAAATTTATCCAGAACATTTTTGACAAAACCCTTTTTACACAATGTGTTATCATGTATTAAGATTCATTTAATTTTTTTATAAAATATTTGAAGTCATTTTTCAAAGGCGTTTACAATTTTTATCAAAGATATATCGAAATCATCCTGTAAACAGGGCCAAAAATCGAGACTCTGTTATAACAAGTATAACTTCAACAATACGAATCCAAAACGAGTGAAACAAAATTCTAAATTCAAGATCAAGATGTGTAGATTTTATTTAGATTTTTTGGACTGGTATTCATAGAGTTATCGATTTATTTTTGAAACTAGTAAAAAAACATATATCAAACATCATAGCTTTAGGTTTCTGAGAAAACAATTTTGTAAAAAACCCTTTTTAAGATTATAAAACCTTAAGATTATAAAACCTTTAGAATCTGATTATTTTTGCTTTAATATGAATTAATACATGAATAACACCATAAAAAATCATATTATGATTAAATCTAATACGAAATAGCAACAAAGCCTTAATTTTGCATATTTCTCAAAATCATTTTTAGGGAAAACTCATTATTTATATCTTTCGATCCAAGAATTGATTTCTTTAACCAAGAAAACGTGTAGAACAGATCAAGAACATGTTCAATGCTGTCGAAAATCAAAATAATCTAATCATACATGTTCTATGTATGTAAGGAACATTGGCTACATAAATCTTACCTGTCAACGATAAATTTTTATGGTTTGAACGAAATAAACAAACGATCCGACTCCTATTCCACTACCACCAAATGACTAAGTGTGGTTTCAATTGGCTGCACAAGGGTTCTCCAAGCCTCCTATACATTTTGGAAGAGAAAAAAAACCAAAAACAAAAAAGAGAAAGAAGAGAGAGAACTAAACTTGTTAATCCTCTCATGAGAGCCTTTATTTATAAATGAACTGAGACAAGAGTCACATCTCTAATATAAGAAGTTAATATTTATTAATTTTTTTAATAAACAAAATAAATTAAGGGTCCTAATTAATTAAATTTTGAAATTAATTAAGCTAGAGAAGAAAAGTAAAAATTCTTACACTGGCTTGGGCTCTAATGACATAGTAACCTTCTGGGAGGCCTACATACCAAAAGACTCATCAGAATTGGATGTTTAAATAGTTGATTTGATAGCCCTTAAAACGTAGATCATTGTGGTGGTCTTAGATTTAATCGTAAGCACTCGAATTGGCAAGAAAATTTAGCCGATATAAAAAAATATTGATTTTTGACCTGCAATTAGACATGAATTTCGGTCGATGATAAAACACTCAAATCAACACCAATTTAGGTACGTAGATAGTCGATTTGGATGCCCTCAAAATGAGAAATGTCAAGATTAAATATGATTTAATAGGTGAGTCACTGATTGACTGAAATTTCTATCGAAACAATAATGATATTCGGAGCATCCGACACTATTGGTTCAATCTAATGAGATTAGATCCAAATCTAAAATTCATAATCTAAAAATATACAATTAATTTACTTTCTTGTTTAGTCTACATATTTTAGCTTTTTTAATTATTCTTGAAATATTCTTTATAACTTAAAGACAAAAAGTCATAATTAATTGAAATAAAAAAACAAGAATTCACGATTATAGTCATGAATGCATCGATAATTCATCATTTATTTATTTTAATTATTAAGAAAAAATCTTGGGTTTTATAATTAAATTCGATAATTGAATATTGTCTGGATCTACTAGAAACAACTTGTAGTTGACAAAATCTTCCATCAACTTTTATTGTTCTGCGAGGCTAGTAAGAGTATCGACAATTTTGTGACTAAGGGCATCGGCTACGACATTCGCCTTTCCAAAGTGATAAGAAAGCATAAATTTATAGTCCTTAAGAAATTTCAGCCACCATCATTACTATATATTCAACTCTTTTTGAGAGAAGAGGTAATTCAACCTTTTATGATCGGACATGACCTCAAACTTCTCTCCATATAGGTAGTGACACAATATCTTGAGTGTGAACACTACAACAACAAACTCTAAGTCATGTGTTCACCTTTTTATGTTGCATCAACACACTGTTATCATGCAAAATTTTACTTTCGCAAGTCAATTGACCTTTTGAAAAGAATTTTAGAAAACTCGCCTCCGTTTTGAAAAATATGGCAAAAGTTAAAAAATTGGGATCTACCTATCAGTACGAGGTTCAACTCTTTCTGGCGCCTTAACTAGGGGTAATCAAACCACAGATTGAACTGTATGTCTTGTTTTGTTTAAATGTCTAAGAAATTATTCTAGATCCTAGAATGCAGAAAGAAATCGAACACACATGTGATATGATTTTGAAAAGAAGTTTATTGAAAACATGATGCATGCCTAGAATTGTTGGAAACCACTTTGAAAAGGAAGATATTCTGAAATCGATTTTCTGAAAGTGTCAAATGACTGGGCATGTGGCCTTATGGGCCCTTGCATGATGCAACCTAAATCTAAATGATGCATGGATACAATTTTTAAAAATTCTTTTTTGAAAGACTTGAGAAAAATCATTGATAAATCCCCTCATTTTAGAAAATTCTTTTGATAGAAAGGGGTTTTTGTGCTTTATAAAATTCAGATGAAATAAATATGTCATATATCCATGATTATGGCTATAAATATATTTTGAATATATCTCATTTGATTCCTAAAAGGGTTTTCGAAAATACTTGAAAAGCTTTTGAAAATGTGCAATGATTTTGGAAAATAGCCTAAGAGTGTAGGCTTTTTGTAACTTAAAAGAAATTAATAAATCTGAATTTTATTCGTATTCTGACTATGGCCACAAATACGAATTCCACTAAGTTTATCAACTTCTTAGAAGAAGGTGAGCGACACGTGTCATTCGTGTTTCACCATTGTGGAATTTTGAAAATATGCATATGAATGACAATCCATACCAAGTATTAATAAGAAATAAACTATATGCTTATGTAATTCTAATTTATGTAAAAAAGTAAATTTCCACTATTTTTGATATTTGATTATTATTTACATTGAGAATTGAATAATGAAATAAAGAAAGAAAAGAGCAAAATAAAGGAAATAAAATATTAAGCTTTCTTGCAACATTAGCAAACATGTTAGTAAAAAATGTAGGCTTTTCGGGATTCATCCAATAATATCTAAAAATTGAGGGATAATATCCTGAAATAAGCTATTTTTCATGCATTCATAAAATAAAAAACTAAATAAAATAAAGGATGATGCATGATTTAATAAAATATAAAATTAAACTGATTATAAAATGAGAAATTTAGAATTGAAGGTAAAAAGATTAAAATACCCCTGAAAATTAATATTAATTGCGAAACAGTGTTAAAAAATAAGGTTTTCAGAAAACGGTTTTGAAATATGCTTAATCTGAAGACCAAACGAATTCGAATTGATGCCAAATCGAGTGGAGAGCACCCTGACATGATAAGAAAATAATCAAATGTTAAAAATATAAAAATTATTTGTGAAAAAAATGAAATAAATGAGAAAATATTGATTTTGCATGTATTTCGACAAAAAAGGGCTTTTGCGGGAACCGATTTTTGCAAAACAGTAAGATAAAATATCAAACAACCTTCAAAAATCATGAAAATTGACATGAACAATCCTAACAACCCTAAAAATAACATATAATCGAAAAATAAATTTAATGAATATGTTGGAAACAAATATTAAATTAAAAAGTGAAAATAGACCGCTGAATAGGCTATTTTGTACTTGTCACGGTGTCAGACAAGAATAAAATATCAAACAGAGATAAAAATTTATGAATTTTTCCAAAGATAAAATAGACATAAGAATGAAGAGATTCTTTTTTATGGATCAGAAAAATCATCTCCGGTTAGGGAGATATGATTTCAGTAAGATGATCTTGATTCTAGACAATGTCTGACGATTCAAGAAGAATAGGTTCTAGTTCTTGGCTAAAATAAAATAGCAAACGATCAACAAAAGTCACCAAAATCACACAAAAGAAACTAAATACGCAGAGGAAGAAGCTACTTTTTACGAATCAGAGAGATCATCTCCAGTTAGGGAGATATAACTCCGACAAGATGATCATGGATCTGAGCAATGCCTGACGATTCAAGAAGGATAGGTTCTGATTTTGAGATAAAATAAAATAGCAGACGACCATCAAAAATCACCAAAATTACATGATAGAAACTAGATACGCAAATGAAGAAGTCACTTTTTTACAAATCTAAGAAATGATCTTCGATTAAGAAGATATGACTCTAGCAAGTTGCTCCAGATTCTGCACAACGTTTTGATGGTGCAGAAAACAAGTTTCGGTTCTTGAATTTAAAAATGGGTCAAAAGATTCCCAAAAATCATAAAATTTTACCAGATTCACGGCGACATATGGATATAACCCTCATAAAAAATTTAGATCGAAATGACAAAAATATGCACATAAAATAATGATACTAATGCGAGGCCAAAATCAAGATTTTAGCAGGACTGTTAAAGAAGATGAAAGAACTTAATCTAAATATGCATAAAACAAAAAAGAAAATACATATGCAATATTTTTTTATTTTGTATGGATGAAATAATATAAATCTAAATCTAAGATGCATAAAATAAAGAAAAAGATGAAAGCAACGAATACATGGGATCGATTTGCTATAACCGATTGAAGAGGGACTCAATTTTATGAAAAAACGAGTTCCAACTCCATGGTGGTTGTAAGGAGAGAACAAAACGCAGCAACAATAAATAAAAATGAAAGAGAGAAAATAAAAGGAGAGGGAAAGAGTTTATACCGGCGTTGGGATAGCCTCCTTTACCCTTGCTGCAACAAAGAAGAAAGAAGGAGGGCTAGAGGGGGCGGCAACTAGGGAAGAAGAAGGGAGGAGAAAGAAGAACTAAGAATAGGGAGAGAGCCTTATGGTTGATGGATCGGATGGGCTGGGCATCCCCCCCTTGTACCCTATTTATAACAAATTTTAGAAAGAGATAAAGGATTCTAGAGGTTTAACTAATTAACCTAATTAACACATAATTAAAAAATTTAAAGAGGGGCGATTTTCCTAGAGGAGTCCTAATTGAAAATTTTATTTTGACTTTTCTTTTTCTAACCTAATTAAAACTCTAATGAAAGAATTCCAAATGTGGCACCACCTAAATGGGGTCCACATTGGTTTTTAAAACATTTAAAATAAAGGTTTTAAAAACAAAGTTAAAAATGAGAGGGTAAAATCAAAAGATAAAAAGTGAAAATCAAAGTCCTAAAGCAACTAATTTTCTGAAATAACAAGAATATGAAAACCAAATGCAAGAAATGATCAAGAAGTGATGCCACCTAGGTGGGTCCCATCTAATGTGAATGGATTGAATCTAAGATCCATTTTGAAATTCAAGCTTGATAAAAAATCTAAATCAAAATCCGACCCAGAACCAGATCTGACACATTGAAAAATATGTTTTTCTGAAAAAGGCATTTCAAAATGTCAAATGTAAAACACTGGGTTTAGATTAAAACGATTAATTTTGAACCCAGGTTTGAAATTAGAAGGTTTGAATTCAGATCTGAATCTGAAGTTTTAAAATGATAAATAGATCTGGATCTCAGACAATGATTATGATCCATACTTGAAAATTGATGAACGGATCCTGAATCAAGGATAAGATTGGAAAATGGATCTTAGATATTAAATGAGAGTTGAAGAACGGATCCGGAATGACAAATGATTGGATCCTGAATATCTGATGAGATAATCCAAATTCAGAAAATAAATTAGACTCTGGATATAGATAACAAAGTGAATCAAATAAAAGGATCCAGGTCCGGAATAAAGAATGGATATTGGATATCAGATCCGGTACTAGATTGGATCAAATGTCTAAATTGAAATATGAATTAGATCTCGAATATAGATATAATTTCAGAAAAAGAATTGATCCGAGTCCGGACTAGAAATTGATTGAATTGCCATTCTGAGTAGAAATGGCCAAGATTAGAAATGATTTTGCCCTATACGGCGAAGAGTGACACTTTGAAGACGGGTTTGAATAAGGTTGAACTGAATTGAACTGGGTTCTAAGGTTTCTAAACTCAGGTGAACTAAAAAGACAATGACTCAACTAGATTTATAGATCAGGTGATCGAAAACAAATACAATTCTCAGTGAAATGATGAGAATTTTACTGTAGAGTGAAGTGAGTGACGGTAATGTACTGAGTTTGAGCTAAAATGACACTCAATTGTACTAAGGTGAACTAAATCCGGAGCTAAATCCTAGCTGAGCTGACAAGGGTTAGCTCAATTTCAGTTGAAATAAGCTGAGTTGAGCTAAAATAAACTCCAAGAATGCAGGAAACAAATTTGAACTGCACCACTTGAACTCCTGCTGAGCTCAAGTTAAACACAGAGGAATAAGATCTACCGGAATTGAATGACTCTAAGATAATTGGCTTGAATTCGAGCTAGACATGAGCTCATTTCATGTGAAATGAACCAAATTTAGCTGAAATGAATAGAGTTTACTCATCGTGAGCTCATGGGAGCTAAAAAGGATTAATATTCTAATTCTTCTGAGCTTGAAATGAGCTTGGATGGGTCTAACTAACAGGGATCTAAGGTGACCTAGGGGTAAAAGGATAATTTTACTGGTAAAAAGGGAGTGAAATAACACCTAAACTGGAATGAACCTAGGGGTTAAACTCTTATATTGTACTACAGAAGTTGGCATCTGTGAAAGGGGTGTCCAGAAGTGAACCTAGAAAATTTGAGGTGTTTACACACACAACCTAGACCCTTTCCCGAGGCATCGGTGTAAGCCACGAAGCCTTCCTGACCAGAAGGTAAGGCAAGAACAGGGGTTGTAGTAAGCCTCTGCTTTAGAATTTTAAAACATTCCTTGCACTGGTCGTTCCATTAGAACTTGACTTCCTTCTTCAAAAGCTTTGTCATAGGTAAGGCGATCTGGAAGAAGTCCTTTATAAATTTTGGTAGTATCCGGCAAGGCCCAAGAAGCTGCTAACGTCGGTAATATTCTCTGGTTGTGGACTAAAGTGTCATCGGGAGCCTGTTAGTGGACAATAGTGAAAAATTTTCAAGCAGTTGTGTAATATTTGTTTGCAAGCAAATGATGATGCATTTGAAGCAAATAAGATCAAGTTTTTGTGACTTAAGAGCAATTATGACCCCAGTAAAGCAAGGAGGATGAAGGCAAAACTGCCGTGTTAGAGGGAAGGGTAGTAGTAGGACAAGACGATAAGAGCATTCTTACTATACTTCTTTGGCTTGTGCTTATTCATCGACACTAGTAGAAAGTCAGTCCATGCATCGTACATCAAACTGTTGGAAGGCATGAATCACATTGATCAATACACATAGAGAGTAGTCGCACTTGCATACATGTATGCAAGTTTGAGTAGCATGAGGAGCAGAAGAAAAAACTTTGTTGGGATGTTGGAGGTATTTATTCCTTCATTGTACCTAAACTTTTGTTTTATAGCTATTCATATACTTATATATTGTGTTTTGATACATACTATGTATTAATCCTTGTTAATCATTGTTATATAGGTTTAGATATGAGAGCACATATTCATTGAAAGGCCCCAAATGCGTGATGTTACCCATGAATTTTCATGTGCCACAATGTAGAGTCAATCATACAATGAAAAGAACCATGATCAAATATCAGTGGGTCCTCGCATGTCACGTGCTGACTGCAATGCATCGCTTTAGAGGCTGATTAGGGCAAACACAAGTATTGCTATTAATATTTCATATGTTTTTTAAATAAATCCATGTCTATAGGCCTAACCATAAAGGAAATATAGGTAAACTGATGACCCTATGAAGGCACACTGGAAGAGGAGGAGAATGTTGATATGGTTGTAGGGACGAAGGACATCACCATGAAGGACATTTGGATACACAACATGAATGAAATTGAGCACCAAATAGTCAGTCGAGTCGTTCGGTAGTTTGAGTTTTTTTAGCAACCAACTAGTCTTTCTTGCGTAATTAGCAAATTTTTATCGCATGCCACAAAGGATCAAATGAAAGATTACCCAACGATATTTTTCTCTAAACTTCAAGACTGGCGCGAGGGCAATGAAGACATCGACTTGTTGTCGATGAAACGTGCCAGTAATGACGATTTTGTAGTCACCCAACAGGTTGCATGTTCTTCAACAGCAAAAAGAGTCTTTCAGGGGAAGAAGAAAGTTAGAGAGAAGCAGAGAAAGACCGTAAGTGGATCAAAGAAAGTTGACTCTTGCACTTGAAGAAATCTGCATGATGAAGAATATGATACGCACTCAAGAGGATATGATACATACTCAAGTTGTCCTTATGAAGAACGCAAATAAGGTCATCGAGGAGCTACGATCGTGACAATCACAACATCTTTAACCGTAGAAATTCATTTGATTTTTTTTTGTATATATTCGAAGATCAACATTATAAATCATTGACTTACTCATTGATTTGTATATAATGTCATTTGAATATTTCTATGAATGGATTTTTATATAAAGTTGTTTGTTTGTCATTAATTTTAAACTGAAACCACTATTGAATGTTTAAATAATTTAAATGTTCAAACTAAAGGCATTGTTGAATGATTTGTATATAACGTCATTGTTTATATGTTTATATATTTTCAAATAATTTGAATGTTCAAATAATTTGAATATCTATTTGCTTACATTTACTATTGTTTAATTTATTATATATGAAAATCCACAGTGGGTTTATATATTATTCGAGAAATTCACAAAAAATAAAAAAAAATTGCATATTTGTCATAATTTTGCAAATATGTAATTACTATATTTGCGGTATCTGAATATTTGTAAATAACTTTATGAGAGAGAGTTCAATATACACAAAAAGTAAGCTATTTACAAAATTAGTAGTAAGAGTTTTGTAAATATATTTATGTGAAATATATGAGATAAGAGTAAGATCCTTGTGATTTTGATGGTTTTAGTTTCACCGAGATCTCGTAAATATCTTTTTTCAAGTTCGTGAGGTCTAAATTCACATAAAAAAAACTTGCAATTTTGGATTTAAGTGAGTGTTGAACATATTCGACGGGCAATATAATTATAAACTTTGTAAATTTTTAAAGGGTTTAAAAAAAATTGATCTAGGTTGGATTCGATCAGACCCAACCTGGATCCGGGTGGAATGTTGACACTCCACACACCCCGACTCCCTTCCGTCTCTCTCTCCTGGACTCTCTTCCCCCAGATTTATCCCCCTGTCACTCTCTCTCTCACATCGGGGCCCCCTCCCCTGACTCTCATCCCCTGTCACTCTCTCTCCCTAGCTAGAACCCCGACTCACTCTCTCTCTACGCTCACATCCGATCGTCAGGGCCACCTCGCCTTCGATCACCAGTAAACTCTCTCTCTCTCTCTCTCTCTCTCTCTCTCTCTGATTGACAGGAGGCTCGGCTACTGTGGCCCGGCAGTCCCGCCCCCCCTCACCCCTCTATCGTCGGTAGGAGGGTGCAACCCTCCTGCCCTTCTTCCTCTCTTGTGTAGGAACCGAGTCTAGCTTGGTTGTGGGCTGGCCATTACCTACGACAATGGCCAAGCCACTCAGGGTAGGCCCGACCAAGCTGAGCTAAGTCAAAATCGATCCCAACTTTGTTTTTCATTTTTCTTTGGGGATCGAATCAAACCGAGCCTGAATCAGTTGGACAAGGAATGGCCACTACCATTAGTAGTGGCCCAACCACCTTACAACACTAGGCTAGCCGCAGCAGTCACTGCCTCTGGCAGTGGCTTGGCCGTCAACCTCCCATTTTCCCCTTGCTTTGTCAGAAGGACCGCGACAACCACTACCTCTGGTAGTGGCCTAGTCGTCGGCCCTCTCACCCCTTTTCTCCCTGTTGTTGAATTGAGCTAAACTCGATCATATCTCGGGTCGGGTGCTGCTCAACCAGATCGTCGAGCCCTCACCCCCCACCCCCTCTTGCACCCAAGAGGTAGCAACTACTATTGTTGTTGCCTCGAGTCAAGCAAAACCAAGCTGAGCTCAATTAAAAGGCGAGCTTAGCCTGATTCGGTCCAGCTCCCCCAAGCCAACTTGGGTGCACCGAGTTTGACTCGGTTCCACCAAGCCAGCTCAGTCGGGTCCTGACCTGCTCCTTCAATTCTCCTTGGCTCAGCCCGGCTTGCTAGCGAAGCCAATTTGATTTCTTATACCAAGCCCGACTTGGTTCGGTCAGCTCGAACTAGGTTCAGGTTTGACCCCTACGATGCAATTGTCGCCTCGTCCGCTAAAATAAGTTTTAACATCATTCTTTATACAACATAATAGAATCCTTTTTAGTGCTCCACACATGCATAATGGACGAGACACACTTATTGAGGCACGAGCCTTTAAGAACCTACACTCGAAATCGTAAGAGATTCAAACCATCTTTGAGGTAGGGAAAAGTTGCATACGAGAACAATATCAGAGTACTTCTAACTTATACGTATTATATTTACGTTATACACACACACACACACACACACACACACACATATATATATATATATATATGCTTTTAACTCAAGGACGCAGTTTTGCGCATTCTTGTTCATTTTAAATTATGTTATTTACTTTGTCATCCTGTTGTAATGTGCACAGACTCCAACATATTGTAATTTATTTAGCTCGATATGTGGTTTCACACATCAAGCCATGCTTTATGTCATTTACTTTGCCGCCACATTATAATGTGCACAGGCTCCTGCTTACGCAATTTACTTAGCCCGATGTATAGTTTCATACATCGGGCATTGCTTATACAATTTATTTAGCTCGATGTGTGGTTTCATACATTGGGCCTTGCTTTATGTCATTTACTTTGCCACCACGATCTAGTGTACACAGGCTTATGCTTTACCATATATGTATTCTAAATACATATATAATATTATAAAGTATGCAGTTTTGAATACTTCTATCTACTTTAGATTACGCTAGTATGTATTTAAAGATGCATATTTGTGCATCATCATCGAATCTCGATTTTTAAAAGGTTTCACATACGAGATTTCAAGCTCACATTGTTGGATGTCTCCAAAAGCAAAACAAGTGTTTTGTGTTTGCATATTCGCAACTGAGTTTATCCTCAAACCAACATAATAAAAAGGGCTCGACTACGTAGCCTAGAAACAATATCTTTCTCATCATAGTGGTACTATCACACATGCACGGCATGTTAGTACTACAATTATTGGACTGAAGATTTATGGTAACCTCATAGTGCGACAATGCATCATGATTAAAAGAAAACCACATAAATAAAAATGATCGTCTTCACATGCAATATGCTCGATTTGGTTTAAAAGACCAAAGCATGTAGAATGGGTCGTCAGTTAAAATAAGACCTGACATACCTATTCATCACTTTGGTTTTGTCAAGAGAGAGAGGATGAGATGATACAAAAACTTTGATGGACAAGTTATTAACTACGCTCTTCGAGTAGTAATGACTCAGTGTCTTTGATCATCGAAGTTAGGGGTCTGGGCTACCAAATATTATCATAGGTGGTAGATTTTATTAGCTTCTGTAGAAGTTCAAATGCATTATTTTCCAATTATGCCTCTGAAAAATTCTATGTCGATCATAGGTCATCCCCTTAGAAGCGAACTCAACTAGTTGTCTAGGGTATCAAAATAAATAGAATAACAAACCCTCAACAGTCTTAATTGTTTCTACGTTTATCCGGTATGTACCCTAAAGTCAGTTAATTATCGAAACAAGATTACCATACTCATTTTACTTATTTTGAAACTGCATATCGCGAAAAGAACAACGCATATGTTAGTCTTGTTCTGATTTTTAATATTTATGCACCTATCAGGCTATCATAAGTCTAACCCGCTTTATGAAATACAAGTGATGATTAGGTTGATGCGGCAAGCAATGGAGCAATGACGTGATGATATCGAGATCTCATTCTTTCTCTGTTGTTTCACTTCTGAGCATGTTTTGTAATTTTATATAAAAGTTTCTTTTGAAATTCTTCTTTTTGTGTAAACTTTAATTATCAAAAACCTTGTTTTGAATCTATATTGTTTCAATGATTGTATAGAGATACAAATCCATTGTGTGAAGAAAAATTTGTCGGTAATACGCTCACAGTTTGTTGACTTGTTCTTTCAAACACTATTTTTCGTTGAACTACCATTTTAAACTCTGAAAAATGTGTTACAAATTTATCGCAAAAAATGCCTAAATTGGCAGTTGTGAAGGGTAAAAGTGTTCTAACAATATCAGATAGTTATGATTTTAAACATCGAGAGAATATAAAAGTTTATAGGGTTTTTAGGGAATCGCATCAAATTACCCATACAGTATGGTCATTTTTTTATTTTTAAATGAGAACATATAAAAGGAAAAGCGAATACAAAAATAAAAAAAGCTAAACATCAAATCATAAGAGTTTAGGGCTGATATAAACAGAATTTGAATTCCACTTTTTGTGGCCACAAATTCAAAAACTAGACAAGACTTTATAATACAGTTTGTGTAATTAGACAGGTGAACCAAAGAGATAACACCTAGTGGAATCTGTCTAGAAATTGGAACAATGGTTTCAATTATTCAAAAGTTAATTACTGACTACTCCTAAACATTTTGAACCACTTTTCTGCAAAAGTTTATTATGTAACCTCACCAAAATCTTACTGCCTTTTGCCTAAGTTGTTTCCGTCGAGGTCATTCTTGCGCTTCCTCAATCCCCAGGGATGAATATAATTCCAACAAGGTTATTAGACACACCATTCTTATCCTAGAAACTTATACATATCAATTCCGTCTGACAAAATGCATTAGTTCATCTGTCTTATTTTCCATATGATTCCCAGCAACCCCTCAACCAACTAAAGGACAGAAAAAATATTTGTGGGGAAATAACATTTTATGTTACTAGGTTGAGGGCTTAATGTAACGCCCCAAAATTTCAAACTTGCGAACCTTTCAGAAAACAGGCAAGAGACTAGAAAAAATCTCTTTCCTCCAGAGTTTGTTTATAAAATCAGCGGAAGACTATTCTTTTGTTAATTCAAAAGGCAAGCTGACAACTTTGGGCTCGTTAGTTAAAAGAACCAAAACTCACAAAATTCGTATATCCCAAAGAAAATCCGTTACAAACCCAAAACGTCCAGGACGCGAGCTAAGAGCAGGAAGAAGAAGTCTTGAAATCATATTGCAATCGCACCATCGCCCGTAGTGTACCTAATCATTACCTATACCCATAGAATGAGTTAGTTTCGCGAAAAACTAGTAGGTGCACAAGAGAGACTACAAGAAACTAAATTAAGTACATTTAATTCAGTATGCTAAGCAGTTTAAAGCACATAAGTAATGCAGACGGGTAAGTAGTGCAAGCGGGTAAGCGATGCAAGCAGGTAAGTAGTGCAAGCATCAAAATGTAGCAAGACGATTCATTTGATTGTAAGCTATGAACTACCACGCAACAAGCTTGTTTTCGTTTCTAAAATAAGGTCTCTGCATCTAATCATTATCAGGTCATCGTTTGTCACTCTCACTACTTCTAACAAACGCATTGTCATGAACAACCTTAATTTATTCTCATCTCTCCAGGCCTTACATGGTCAAACAACACTTGTTATGACTCACCTAAGGCGTCATACTTCTCAAAAAGACCCACCCTTCCATAGAAGGTCCAAAACATGATCTAAAATCGCTAAAGATCTGATTCTCACATCTGAGTCATGCTTGTAACCATGCTAAAACAAAAAGCCGAAACTATAAATTCATAAGTGGCTATCTCAAACAATCTCAGAAGATCATCACAGCTCACCATAACTTTTTCTGGTAATAAAAAATCACTAGATCCACGTCGGATCGCTAGGTTTGGGAAAAAGTATGACCTCATAAGGAAAATACCGCCCTAGAAGGTATACCTGGTCTTGGACAACACACTTCCTCACAGGAGTTCATCGTCTTTGCGGTGACCCGCTCTTGGACAGTGTACCCCCTCATAGAGATTCTACCGCTCTAGTCGGATTACCAGATCTTGAAAATGTATAACCTCACAAAGAATTTCGGCCTAGATGGTATACCTGTTCTTGGACCATACACTTCCTCACAAGAGTTCACCGTCTTTGCGGCTACCCGTTCGTGGACAGTGTACATCCTCACAGAGAATCTACCGCTCTAGCCGGATTACCAGATCTTGATCATACATACTCCACAGAGAAACCTTTGAGAACTCGATCCTCAACAAATGTCATATGCAATGAAAATCATTGTGATACACGCATCAACACAAATGACTGCTCTCAGGGTCGATAGCCACTATTACAATCAACAAGATCAACGCTGGATCACTTAGTCTGAGAAATGTATAACCTCACAAGAAATTTTGCCCTAGATGGTATACCTGGTCTTGGACCATACACTTCATCACAGAAGTTCACCATCTTTGTGGCTACCCGTTGATGGACAGTGTACATCCTCACAGAGAATCTACCACTCTAGCCGGGTCACCTGGTTTTGATCATACACACCCTCACAAATAATCCTTTGGAGATCAGGTCCTCAACAGACACCCTACTCAGTGATACATGCATCAATACAGTTGACTGCTCCGAACAATTGACCGCTCTTGGGTCAGTAGCTACCAATATGGGCACATGCATGTATATCAGCAATGTGCATCGTATCACTTCACATGGTAAAATAAAACACACGATCACTCATTCCTTCAATAAGGTTCCATGAACCATGAACATATTATCGCATACTCTCAACATTTCTTATCACGTGACACATCAATCACACAAAAGCATATAATACTACGCATTGAATTATTGCCACAAGGAACATTGCAATCCTCAAATAGGACCTCAAAGCATGCATAAACGACACATGAGAACACGCAGATATGGCAATCCAGCTGATTCTATAGGCGAAGAGTAACTAACTCTATCTGACAGCCAAACAAAACAACTGAACAAGCACTCATAACAATGCTCGCGAAAACATACAATTATCATTAAATGACTCAGTCTATCAACAAGTAATTAAATTAATCCTAAGGCATAAACCATTGCATCACAAGTCATTCATAAGCTATTCATGATAAGCAATCATATGACAGTAGTTATATCACAATATGTAAGTAGCTTATAAGACAAGCAGCCACATCAATCCTAGTTGCCACCAGTTCATAGATTACGAGTTGTATGCAATCACATCAATCATAAGAGACGCAAGTCAACAAGTGCTACGTTACAATAATCACCAAGTAGTTCGACCAAGGAGTAAAGCAAGTAATCAAGCAGTGTGAACAAACTTTATGTTTCGATATTACTGGCTTGCGGGTATGCACAGGCAAAATGTAGAAACAACTGAGACTAGTTCGGGCGTCTGTTATTCTATGTATTTTCAATAACCCGAATAGCTAGTTGAGTCCGCTCCTAAAGGGACGGCTTTAGCCGAGAGAGGATTCCCCAAAGGCAGGTAAGCAGTGTCACGAATGCATCCAACTTCTGCAGAAGTATTAAGCTAACTATTGTAGCCCCTTTCCCCTAACTCCAATGACTGGGGAGGCCGGAACATTGCCCGTGGGGTGGTTGTTAACAGCCTGTCCATTGGAGTTTTGTACCGCTTTGTCCTCTCCCTTGACAGACAACAAGAAGCGAATGGGTGCGTTAGGGGTTGCTTAACTAATGACCCATTTTATGCTGTGGTCTTTAAACCACTCGAGCATCTTGCCTGTGAAGGCGAATGTGAGGCCATTTTATGTGATTACAGCATGATGCATTTAGCACTATTCGAGGTCGCACGACCGTCTCATCCGATCATCGCAGTACTAGTGTGTAGTGCACGACTACAAGTACTCTAGGATGAAAGGGGTATACTTCCTCAATAGGAACCTCAACAGAAGTGTTTTACAAAGATGTAATGCTTCTCAAACTATACTTTGACATTCTTTGTCTTTTGAAACAGACAACAGCTTGTGCCAACATTTGGGCAGTCTTTGATGCTTTTGTGCAGATCCCTAAATCTCAAGTCGACTCTGCAGGATTGCGTACATGAAGAGTCAGGATCCTTACAAGGTATCCCTCTCCTTAGACGAGAATGTATCGCTAGCTCCTGACTCAACTCTTTTCACAAGAGGGAGAGTGGTAGATGCCTCTTGCATCCTCCACGAGGATGCCTCAAACGCATATGCAATGAGTGAAAACCTTAGCGTCGTCTGCAATAGCAAGGCAGTAACAACACATATGCAAAAGCAAGTGCCTGGGCGCAAAACACGACGGCAAAGTAAAGACTTTAAGCAGGGGTGCAACGCAAAACCTTTGCGCAATGCACGACGGTAAAGTAAAGACTGTACGCAAGAGTGCAACACAAAACCTTTATGCAATGTGCGACAGCAAAGTAAAGACTGACAGAAAGTAAATGACAAGGATCGCGAAACCGCGTCCTTGAGTTAAATGTGTACTCATATAAATATATATATATATATATATATATATAATGGTCCATTTTTAGTTAATTGAACTTAATTCAATTGTGCAAGTTTTTCATGCAATCTTTCCCTACCTTTGGGAGTTGCAAGCTTGTTGGCGTCTGCGGGTGTAAGCGATGGACAACTCTGGTCGTGAAGCGCGAGCGGGATCTGTCGCACGAGCTGCAAAAGTGACGATCTTAGCAAGCTAACACCAAAAATAGAAGGTCAGGAGCATTGTCGTCGTCCTGACGTAAGGGAAGCAGAGATATTGTGCCCTTGTGCACTTGTTATAAGTGCAAGAAGCAGGGGCAAGGGCTGCGAGCCCCTGCTGTCAGCGAGAAACAAGGAGGCAGGGGGCTGCACCCCTGCTTGAAGAAGACAACGAGGGAGGTTTCGCCCTGCCTGCCAAGAGAGCAAAGAGGCGAGGCCCTTCCCTACAAGCCACTAAGGGGGGGGGGGGGGGGGGGGGGCAGGGGCCTTCACCCCCTGTCTGTCGAACATGCACAAAGGCAGGGGCTTGGCCCCTGCCTGAAGAAATGCGAACAGGCAGGGGGCGAAGGCAACGCTTGATGCCAGAGAAAAGCGAGGCGAGGGGGCTTTCCCCTACCTGCCAAAAAACAGCAAAGGCAGGGGCGATGCCCCTGCCTAACGAGAGAAGAGGCACAGGGAGGGTTCGACCCCCTCCCCTGCCGTAACAGGGAGCAGGGAGGGGGCTCGACCCCTCCCCTGCTGTAACAGTGAGCAGGGAGGGGGCTCGACCCCTCCCCCTGTAGTAATCCACAGGAAGGGGGTTCAGCCCCTCCATTGCTGTAACAGGGAGCAGGGTGGGGGCTCGGCCCCTCTCCTGCAATACAAGGGTGCAGGGAGGGGCTCAACCCCCTCCCCTGCCGCAAGAGAGCAGGGAGGGGCTCGACCCCTCCCCTGCTAAAAGTGGGCACAGAGAGGGGGTTTGACCCCTCCCGTGACCCCACGAGGAGTAAAGAGCAGGGAGGGAGGCTCGACTCCTCCCCTCACCTCCCAATAGTGGCACAAGGAGGGAGGGCTCGGCCCCTCCCTTACCAAACACGTCACAGGGAGGGGCTCGGAGAGCCCCTCCCTCGCTGAAAAAGTAGCAGAGGGGGCTTTGCCCCTCCCCTGTGATTTAGGGCAGCAGTGAGGTGGCTCGACCCCCTCCCTGCGCAACGGAAAGGTGAGGGAGAAAGAGAGGGGATCGGGGAAGATACGAAAGAGCAAAGAGGGGAAAGGAGCGTACCTGAGGAGGCTGCCAGAGAGGAGCTCACCGGAGAAAGGAAGTCGTCGGAAGGAGGGGGGTCGCCGATGGGGGTGCTCGGCAACCCAAAGGTCGGCAAGGGATGGTCGATCGAGAGAGAGAGAGAATAGAGGGGGGGGAAGGAGGTTTTGAGAGACCTCCTTGCCTTTGTCGCTGCGTGCTTTTATTAGCATGCAGCCGACTAAGCCCATGAACGGATCCGGGTCGGGTCCGACCCAGGTCCAAATTTAAAAACTTTTTCTTAGGTTTTACACTTAATCCCTATAAGGATAACAATGCATTATACTACCATCAATGCTTAAGAGATGACAATACAAATAATTATAGTACAAAGCTGCTTTCACTAAAGAGATTAGATGCAAATATGCAGCACTCAATGAAACAGGACCTTTCCATACTAAAATGGAATTGTAACACTTTCAATTCAATCAACCCTTCCTAGTATGAAATTGAAGACACGGTAGTGCTCAGAAGTTTAAATCAGTGCATAGGACTTGCACTTTGTATAGCTTACACTGGCTAAAAGAGACAACTCAATCTTACAAAGAAGCTGTTCCAACTATTGGATTATTCCTGCACCGTTTATCTGCAAAGCACAAGGACACCGGTCATATCAGTTTCAGATATACCAACTTTCCAGCCTCGTTGAGAAAAAGTCTCTTTCATTCAACCATGCAACAACATACACCACAATGGAGCTCAGGAATCAGGAACAAGAAAATAATTTTCATGCTATCAGGAACAAAAAATACCTTGGAGATCATTTTGTTGGAGCAGGTTAACAAAAATGGCCTAAATATGCATCCTTCTTAGAACAGCATTGCTCAGAACGAAATACTCATCTTAAATACGGATGAACTCTGAGGATATGAATTTCCTGGCTACTTCCTTGTGGGGTTACAGAAATGCTTTTAAAGCATCAACAACTTTCTCAGGCCTATGAATGCCTCATGACAGCATACATTAGTTAGACAGGAAAAGCACAAACAGAAAGTGACGCAAAACACTAGGACAAAATAAAGTTCTGAACCAAAACAAACTATATCAAGTTTAAACCAGAAATATAGGAAAAGCAAAGGTGTTACCAGTCCTCCTGGGGCATATGTCCAGCTCCTTCTATTAGCTTAAGCTTTACAACGGAAGGGTTTCCTTTTTTAAATTCTTCAGCTTCTGATTGAGCTAAATATTTATCTGATATCCCCCATGCCAGCAGCACTGGCTTAGTCCATCTGCACATGGTGATTGTTTCATTCAGATGCATAAAGGTTCATGTCATTGTCTCCAATAAATGTGGCAGCAATATAACAGCAAGGAAAATCAACATCTTGGAAAGGTCATTTATATTTACATGAAAAATGGAACCACAGCTAAATGAATCTGAAAAATGAAAAGGAAGGGAAAGGGACCAAGGAAAACAAGAATATTCTTTGACATAATATCCTTAACACATCTGAAGCAATATACTAAAAGAATTCAGCAGTTAGCATATATGAACAGTTTTGGGGCATTAGCCTACGTGCTTGATGGACCTTCAGGTATCCTGCCTAGGATGAGCCTCCAGCCTGGGCCCAGATCTTTAAGCAATCAGGCTGGCTCAAGACAGTATACTCACTGGGTTCTCCATTTTGGGCAGTGAACTATGACCAGGGAGCCAGCGTACTGAATGTGGCTGAATAATCTTTAGTGTAAATGCCTATCCCAGCAACCTTGGGCCTTCACGACCCACAACCTAGTGAACCCAGTGGCTGCCAGAGTGCTGTTTTTTTTAGAATAATTTTTGTGCACCTGACCTATAAACATTTAACCAGATTTTGTTTCCAGTTTTATGTTTCCCTGCCTAATAACACTTTCGTCAAATTGATCATGGTAAAAAATCAAGCTGCAATTGTTAGCCAAATCAAATAACAAGAATTCCATCCCCTCTATGTCCACTTTGGTACTTTGTTCTTTTCAAACCAGTGAATACAATAGTTCTACCTTAGTACTTCTGTCCTGCACCTGCCCTTGAGGCTGTCAAAGGGTCAATATCCAACCATCAAAGTGCACCCAAACCCACCCAGATAGCATGTAGTGGACTTCGGGTTATGTTGGTTCATGATTCAAAGTGTTTCAAATATTTTTTTACTTAATACATATAAAATACTCAGGTTGGAATGTATATCCAACAAAAATCATAGCTCCAACCAAACCTCTACACTATTCGGGTTGGGTTCAGGATGACTTGAATGCTATTCAGGTCTGGACTTTTACACCCATACCCAGAAATCTGGGTTCAGTTTATGTCAGATGCCCAACAAAGATCTGACTCGTTCATAGTAATGCCTTCCCTAACATGTCTCTTAAAGCTAGATAGAAGGTTTAACATTTCAGAGGAGAGGAACAAAAAGGTACAGCCGGCCATAGGTGACAGTTTATATCCCTCTAATAGATGGATGTTGACTTACATGGGTAATTTGAACTGGGTTACTAGAGGTAAGAAGAAAGCATACATAAACTAGAAAAGAGAGGCTTTCAAATGTTATTAGGAGACGAGATAGAAGGTTAAGTTTGAAAAGACACAATCCCAATCAGGTAAATTTCAATGGAGCCAAATTCTGGGTTTTGGGCCCGAAAAAGGGCATTCTGCACTAGGATGAAAGCGTAAAGATATATAGCTCATAATTCTTGAAGCCTACAGCAAACACCTAGAAAGAAAAATGTCGAAATAAGGAAGTCTTTCTGAGATTTAATGTTTTTAAATTAAGAGATCATGGCATTAGCAGAAGAAGGTTGAATAAAGCTATAAAACTTCTGGCATTTATGAATCATGAGCCAAAAAGATGCCCCATGTGAGGCGGAAAAGAAATGCAGTAACTTGACAGATAATTTTTCTAAATTTCAGACTCACCTTTCGGATGAAAAACCATTAGCTATTCGGCTTGCCAGATCCTTAAAATCAGCTTTTCTTGCTGCCTCGAGCAAAGCTGAGATCACAAAAATAAGAAACATTGAACAACATCAGAAGTAAATCGATAAAGTGGGATCCAAATTAAATTACATTGTCTCTCATAATCATGCAAAACAAAAAAGGTAAAAATTTCAATTGATGTGGTAGCTTTAAATGTAAGTGTAATGACTTGTTCCAGCATTGGTATGATGCTAGTACTATACAACTCAATGGCATGAAGCAACCAGGTACTTGAGCCCAAACTCATGGCAAGAAGGTATGTAGTCAAAACCGCTGGTCGGTCCCTAGTCGGCAAACCCTTAAAGACTGGTCAAAGACTAGGCGTGACAAGTTAGACACGTTGGTACCTCAATTAAAAAAATAAAAAATACAAAAATTTATAAATAAATTAGTAAAATTAATCACAAACATGTATGCAGCATAAAATTAATCAACAAAGAATTCAAAATATATTAGCAGAATATATTAACAAAAAGATCAGAATATACTAACAGAGAATTTCAGAACATATTAATAGAATATATATATATATATATCACAAAAACATGATATATATACATATATATATATAAACATAAAAATCAGAATATATTAACAGAATATATATATATATTAACATAATATATATATATATATATATTAATATAATATATATATGTATAAATATATATACCATAGTCATAGATATCAGAAATATTTTCAAAATATCATGATATTATCATTGTATTTTCAGCGAACATTATTATAGGTAAAATATCGCGATATTTTGAAAATATCTCCAATTTGTTTATATAACGATATTCTCGTGATAATATCATGGTATAATCAATTATTTCTATTGCTTTTATTTATTTTCTACAACTTAAATATGTTTTTCTTCTTTCTTTTATTATATATGTATTTTATTGTCTACATGATATTTTCTTATTTTTGTTTCTTTTAGAATTTTTTAATTTTTTTAAGCCATGAGATTTATCACCAACCCTATAATATCGTGAGAAATAGCCTCACCAAGATATAGCCGATACCAATATTTGTGACCATCATCATCATTAAACCTTGTCCCAACTACGAGCCATGTTTCTTCATTCCTGTCTATTTAAAGCTAAAACTTCAATCACTATACAATATTTCATATCACCTTTAACTGCCTCCTTCCAAGTCGTCATTGGTCTTCAGCTTTTCCTAACTCCTACTTGTACCATGTCAATCTTTCTCACAAGCGCCGTGAGAGGCCTTCGTGCAACATGTCCAAACCATCTTAAACGACATTCACTTATTTTATCCTTTATTGGACTGACTCCTAGGCGCATTCTAATATATTTATTTTCAATTTTATCCTTTCTTGTAACCCCGAACATCCATCTTAACATATGCATCTCTGCAATATGCACGTTGTCTTCTTGTCGTTTTTTCGTCGCCCAACATTTAGCTCCATATAATAGTGTTGGTCTTATAGCAGTCTTGTAAAAACGTCCTTTCAGTCATAGAGATACTCTTTTATCACATAGCACACTACTAACTTATCTCCACTTAACCCAACTGGCATTGACCTGATTAGTGATATCTTCTTCAAATCTCCCATTTGGTTGTAATATCGAATGGGAGATTTGAAGAAGATATCACTAATCAGGTCAATGCATGGTTGAATGAAGGACACATTGATGGCACTTTGATTATCACATAAGAGAAGGGATCGAGAGACCGATTCTCCTAACTCTGTCAAAGGTGCCTAATCCATGTAGCCTCAGCAGTGTCGGCTGCCATTGATCTATATTTGGTCTCTATACTTGTTCTGGCAATTGTCTTTTGTTTTCTACTACTCCAGGATACCAGATTCATCCCAACAAAAATGCAATAGCCTGATACTGACCTGTGTTCATCTGGAACTCCCACCCAGTCGGCATCAGTGTAAACAATGAGCTCATGTGCATTCTGCCCATTCATCTTCTTTCTATACAGAAGACCATCCCTGATGGTTCCCTTCAAATACCGAAGTATTCGTTTAACGATCTGCCCCACATGTGGCTCATGCATGAACTGGGATACTTGATTAACTGAGTAAACAATATCAGGTCGAGTGAAAGTGAAATATTGCAACATCCTGACTATGTTGCGATACTTTGTAGGATCCTCATATAGATCTCCAACTTGGGAACTGAGTTTCTGGTGAAGAACACTGGGAGTTCCTAAAGGTTTGCACTCTTTCATACATGCCTTGCTGATAATGTCGATGGTGTACTTATGTTGGGTGAGAGTCATTCCTTCAGTGGTGCTGTCAACTTCAACTCTAAGGAAGTATCGCAGTTTCCCAAGATCCTTCATTTTGAATCTCTGATTCAAGAGCTGCTTGACCTCCTTAATATGATCCATGGAGTTACCTGTGATGATAATATCATCTACATATATCAATAACAGAGTAACTATATCTTGGCTCTTGAATATAAACAGAGAGTGGTCAAGAAGAGATCGACTAAAGTCATACTTTTGTATTTTAAGAGAGAAACTATCAAACCAAGAACGGGATGCCTACTTCAACCCATATATCTCTCTTCTTAATTTGCACAGGTATTTTGTAGGATCTCCTTCTGCATATCCAATGGGTTACTCTATGTACACTTTCTTTTTTAGATCTCCATGTAGAAAAGCATTTTTGACATCAAGTTGACTAAGAATCCATTGTTGTTCAATAGCTAAGAATAATATGACTCTGATTGTTCCTATTTTCACAACTGGAGTGAAGGTCTCATCATAATCAAGTCCTTGCTCTTATGTAAAACCCTTTGCAACAAGTCTCACCTTGTACCGTTCGATAGATCCATTTGGTTTGTACTTTAGTTTGTACACCCACTTCGACCCAACTACATTTCTATCAGGTGGTCTAGGAATAACATACCAAGTACCATATTTATAAAGGGCTTCCATTTCTTTATTCATCGCTTCAATCCATCTTCTAGAACTTGCTGCTTGATAAAATGTTGTGGGCTCATCTTCCTTGCCCAAAGAAGTTAGAAAGAGTTGAAAATCCAGCAAAAAATTTTCATAACTGACCCATCTTTCAGATGACGAGAGCGAGTGGATCTTCTAACATCGAAGGTTAGGGCAAAAGTAGGTGTATCCATCTCCTGATTAAAATAGAGGGCGCCTCTCTTCCTCATCGAGTATAAACGAGGCCTTTATACCTTTCTGGTTTCAAGGGTGGTTATATACTCTCCTGTGAAGTCAACCTGTCAACAAGCATAGTCCCCTATCCCTTTTAGCACAATTTGAAGAACAAATATCATTAGTACTAGAGAAAAACTCACAATTCAACCAGGGGTGATAGACCTCAACTCTGGAATTTAATTCAGAAGTGATAGGTTGATGATCGAAGTTTAGTTCATCAAAGACAACATTTCTTGATATCTTGATGTGTTTACTCGTAGGATCATAACACCTGTATCCCTTATAGTCATTCGCATATCCCACAAACCTGCACTTTAAGGCCTTGTCCTGAAACTTATGCCTCATTGAACTGTCAATATGAACATAACATATACAACCAAACATGCGCAAATCATGATAGTTGGGATGAACTCCAAACAGGGAAAAATAAGGAGATTTGTTCTCCAAAATAGTCATGGGCAATCGATTTATCACATGAACTGCTGAAAGAAAAACTTCTACCCACAGAGTAATGGGAAGATTACTATCATGCATCATACTCATTGCACTCTCAACAATATGGCGATGCTTCCTTTCAGCAATCACATTCTGTTGAAGTATATGAGGGCGAGACACCTTTCTACTTCTTCCATTACTTAGGAGAAAAGTAATAAAGTCACTTGAAGAGAACTCACCTACTTTATCACATTGGAAGCATAGAATTGATTCTTGACAAAGGAGTAAAAATTTTAGAACAACTTGAAAGTCTCAGACTTGTATTTCATAAAGAAAATTTAGGTGTAGCGAGAATAACTATCAACAAATATAAGATAATATATAATTTCAGATACAGAGGCAACTGGGGCAGGCCCCCAAACATCAGAACAGATAATCTCAAAAGGTCTTGAAGCTCTTTTATTATAGAATGAAAAGGTAGAACATGACTCTTATATAAAAGACAGCTAGAACATTTTTTGTCATCGACATTTAGCCCTAAACTAGACTTGGAAATGAAATTATCTGAGACAAGCTTCTCAATGAAATAACTACTGCAATGACCTAAACGATCATGCCAAAGATTTAACTTATTACATTCAAAGACACTAAAAATACATTTAGGAATCACCGAAGACGATGATAAGGAGAGCTTCAAGTTGGGATCAACAGGGTGAACACGAGTAGAAGGATCTTTTTAGAAAACATACATATTGCCCTGTCATTTTCCTTCAGTGAATGTCTCCCTCGTGCAAAGGTCCTTGACATGAACAAAATGAGTAAATTCAACTAAAGTATTGATATCATCAACAAGCTTAGAAACAGAAACAATATTTTTCTTGATGTTAGGAGCATAAAGAACTTTTGAAAGACTCTGAGAGGACTTTGGCATAGGAATAACAGAGTTTCTAATGTGAAAAATAGAATGATGAGATCCATCTCCACTAACTATGCTATTTCTACCAACGTAACGAACAAGATTTAGGAGCTTACCAGCATCACCAATAACATGAGTCGCTACTCCGGAGTCAACATACCAAGTATCCTAATCATTCTGTTTCAGATTTAATCCTGTCAAAGTTGACACCAACAACTCCTTTACTTCTCCACTGGCCTTTGAACTATCAGTTTGTCTCTTAACTTCTGTTTGTGTTGATTTTCCTTTATTTTGAGAATTGAGCGAGCAGTTAGCCTTGATGTGCCCCTTTTTATTACACAGGAAACAAGTAGGAATTGGCCTTTGTCGCTATGAGTTGAGAGGTATGTTGGGCGTAGGTTCCACGGCCTCCTTGCCCATTTCTTCCTTGTCCTCTCCTCCGAAAATCATAACTTTTTCGTCCTTATCCATAGGCTACCCCTGTGGCAAGAACATCTTCTGTGCACGTGTGATTCTTCAGAGAACCCTTTCAAGGTCATCTCATATTGTAATAGTTTTGCACGCAGATCTTCAAATCTGGATAGATCAGGTAAACATAATAAAGAAGTAACAATCATGTGGTAGTCACGCCCCAACCCACTCCGAGTTTGTTGTACCATGTCTTTATCACTCATGGCACAACCCATAACTGCTAGTTGATCTGTAACGATCTTCATTTTGTTCAAGTACTCCATGATAGTCATGAAGACCCTTCTCAACATCTGAAATTCTCTTTTAAGAAACATCACCTTGGCCTGAGAAACCTGTGAATATATATGAATTAATCTATCCCACAGCTGCATAGCTGAACAGTCATCTGGAATTGCCACAAGCACCTCTTGTGACAATATAGAAGTGACATAAGCAACCAATGCCTGGTCCCTTTTCATCCAGGTTACATACTCTGGGTTTCTGATATACACTGTGGTAGATGCTCCTTTACTATCCTTTTCTTCGCGTGATATAAACTCTGAAGGGACCAAAATAGATCCATCTAGATGTCTAGAAAGATACTGACTCCTTATGAAATGAACGATCTACCTCTTCCAAGTCAAGAAATTAGAATTATTCAACTTTTCAGACACAAATTGACTAAGAAAGCTTGAAGAAAGGCTAGACTGGGAAGGGAACGAGTCCATGTTTCAAAAGGAAGAATATGTCCAGCACACAACCCGACGATAACTTAAGAAATCAATATATCAAAAGGAAACCTTTAGTCTCAAAAAGAATTCTGCTACCGTTTTTTTTTTTGCAGGGATAGACTTTAATATTTTCCTTTTACAGAGTGCAAGCAGTCATGCAGACTACTGAATATAGACAGAAATTTAGTTTCCTTTGTAAAAAAAACTTATATTGGGCTGCGTGAAGGGCAGTGGACGATAGGGAAGGAAGCAGAGATCTGAGACAAGAAAGGAAGCAGAGATCTGAGACAAGAAAGGAAGCACAGATCTAGTAATGGTTCAAATCAGATATTGAGTTCTGATCAGATCTGATTATTGTCCATATCTAATTAGAATAACCGGTCCTTCCTTTTGTTTGTTTAAAGATTGAAATGGAAGGAAGATGAGACTTGGAATAAAATCATATCTGATTAACTCTTTTGATCAAATCTGGTTTGATTCAGATCTGATCAGGATGAGTAATATGAAAATAGAGAAAATAGAAAACGCAAACAGATTTGTCTCTGATCAGCTCGTTTGATTCAGATCTAATCACGGTGGGCAATATGAAGATAGAGAAATATAAAATGCAATCAGATTTGCCTCTGATCAGATCTGATCAAGAAAGAAACGATGAGATTAAGGAGAAATAGAAGACATGATCAAATCTGCCTCTGATCAGATCTGATCAAGAAAGAAACAATGAGATAGAGGAGCGATTGCGTGTATCAAAAAAATGACCAAAAAAGAAGAATCAATTCTTGACTTGCGAGACTAGAAGATCTCTCTAGTCATACCTTTTGGAAGCAATCCAAGATCCAGTTCTAGCATGGCTCTAATACCATGTTAGAATTTATGACATCTAGAGTTCTATCATACGAGAAGAATGGAAGACGCAGAGAGAGAGTGAGCTGCTGGAGAAACCCATGATTCCCAATGTAGGAATCAGCATACACTATTCTCATTATATGTTTTGTCTAACACAAAGTTTAGGGTACTAAAATACCCTTTTACAACATAAATAAATTACAAACATGCCATTAATAAAGTGTGTCAGCCCTGTATAAATTAAAACATAATAAGACACGAACACAGGTTTGGATCCAGACCCGATTTGGACTCAAATACATATAGACATCTTTTCAGACAGAACCTTTCTAATATATATGTATTATATTTACATCCAATATATATATGTATGCTTTTAACTCAAGGATGTAGTTTTGCATATTCTTGTCTCATTTAAATTACGTTATTTACTTTATTGTCACGTTGTAATGTGCATAGGATCTTTCGTTACACAATTTACTTAGTCAGATGTACAGTTTCGTACACCGAGCCTTACGCAATTTACTTAGCTCGATGTATGGTTTTGTACACCGGGCCTTGCTTGTGGAATTTACTTAACCTGATGTACACTTTCGTGCACTGAGACTTGCTTATACAATTTGTTTAGCCCGATGTGTGGTTTCACACACCGCGCCCTGTTTTACGCTATTTACTTTGTCATCTCACTATCGTGTGCATAGGCTTCTGCTTTAATATATATATATATATATATATATATATATATATATATATATATATATATATATATATATATATATATACATATATAAAATCATACAGGGTACACAGTTTTACGTACTCTTGTTCTATTTCAATTACGTGCACATCTATTTAGAGTACGCAGTTTTGCGTACTCCTGCTTGCTTTATATTACATTAGTACTGACTTATTTAAAGACGCAGATTTGTGCATCCTTGCTGAAACTTAATTTTAAAAAAATCTACATGTGAGATTTTAAGCTCACATGCTCTGATGTCTCGAAAAATAAAACAATTGTTTTACGTTCGCATATTCGCGATATTCGACATTCATATGCATCGCTTATCCTACATATAAAACAAGGCTCCTATGCTAGCATGCATCAATGTTGTCGCGTCTGGGCTTATCAAACAACTCCTTATCATTGGGGTGTTCTTCAAAATACCTTTTCAACCTGGTTCAAACCTTAAAATAAGTCGAGATTGGCATGACTCAGAAATTCGCAATTGAGTTTTCTCTTTGAACCAACATAACGAAAAAGCTTCGACTACGTGGCCTTTGATGCTATGTAAGTTAGGTCCTTTTCTGTATCTGGAATAAATCAAATATTTCCCAACCTAAGGCACGAGATATCGTGATTTTTAATGTTGTGTTTGGATTTCTTTCTGAGAAACCAATATCTTTTTCATCGTTGTAATACTATCAGATATGCATGACATGCTAGTATGATAATGAATAGACTGAAGGTTTATGATAACCTTGTAGTGCGACAATGCATCATATTATACGAAATCACATAAACATAGATGATCGCCTTCATAAGCAAGATGTTCGATTTGGTTTAAAAGACCAGAGCATATTGAATGGGTTGTCAGATAAAATAAGACCTGACATACCCATTTATCCTTTGGTTCTGTCAAAAAAGAAGATAAGAGGTACAAACTCTGATGGACAAGTTGTTGACAACTATGATCTTCGAGTGGTAATGATTCGGCGTCTCTGGTCATCGAAGGTAGGGGACTAGGCTACTAAATATTATCCTAGGTAGTAGATCCCACTGACTTCTGCAGAAGTTCGGATGCATCCCTTATTTACTAGTGGCCTTTGGGGAATTCTCTCTTGATCTTTATACCGTCCCCTTTGAATGTATGGAGATACAAACCTAAATCGTTGAAAGGGATGTTTGCATGTAATCTGCCCAAGGTTCATTGACTTGTTCTTTTCAAACATTGTTTCCGTTGAACTATCATTTTTAATTCTGAAAAATGATTGATTGTAAAGTTTTAAATTTTTCCTAAAATTTACAAGTTCGAGATTTTGCGGCGTTACAGTTTTTCCTACAACTAGGCCAGTTAGGTGCCTAGTCGCCACTTTTTACTACATAGACAAGAAGAGGTAGCAAATAATTGATAGAACATAAAGCTCGCTAAGGATCAGAAAATCTTTTATCTTTCCAATCTGACACTTTTTAATACTTTTCAAGTCACAAGTGAGCAGCCCCTCTTGTGATTTGAACCCATAACATTTGGTTAACATGAAACAGGCTTGCTGTTTGACCATCATGGTTTCTGTATGAAACATGTATTGACATTAAAATACTGATTTTGGTTGCAATATCTTCAGCAGCATGGCAATGTCTTAAGCGATGGTATTTGGTACAAGGATGTTTGAGAGAAACTTGGGGTTTTGAGGACTAACTTGGAGGGATTTGCTTTTTCTTTTGCAAATCCCTCCCAAATAGGAGATTTGGGAATTTCCTTTTTCAGAGCCTGTCTTTTTTCCAAGGCCCAACAGCCTCCAAAGGTCCCCAACTTCCTTAGGCATCAATGCATTACATGGCACAAAAACATCAGGCCATACTTATTTTGATTTTGATTTTTGTTAGATCCTTTTTCTGGTACCCCGGTGCAGTCAAAGAAGTGCAAATAATACTTCTAAAGTAGAAAAAGAAAACAGAAAACATACAGTCCCAGATGCACATATATAAGCAATGAAACAGCATGCTACCAAACAGCAATGAGTACTCCAAATCCAAATGTAATGTCATTTCTGTATAACAAATGGTACAAATACTAGAAAATATAAAGCTAAATTGAAGATAAAACAAAAAAAAAAGACGTCAAGAGCAGATATAAGTTTCACAGACAGAGAAAAGAGCAATTAATACAAAGAAGAATTGTTAAAGATGACAAAAGGCTTCCATACATGGAAATGCCAAACAACATAAGCATGGAAAAAGATAAACCCACAAACTAAACACCAGAATCTTCATTTCAAGAGGTTACTAGATAAGTGTAACCTACCACTGGCATGTGACCCTCATGCATGTAGTCTAGCTAAAAGCTTGAGCATTAGCAACAAAAATACATGGAGTTTCTTGATGATGATATGAGATTTTTTCCCTTTTCTTTTGTCTATATCCATGGACCATATTTTTTCACAGCTTCTAAAATCACTTTTTTGAAAAATGCCACTTTCATGTCAGCATCTAAGAGGATAAACCATGAAGAGTTATGTAAGAAAGGGCTAGTACAAACCAAATCCAGGCCCACCGCTTGATAAATAAGGTAAGCGATATACATCAGCTTTTTCCAACTTTAGCACATAGCTGTCAAAAGAGATGATGATCAATCAGCTGAAGGTATTCAACACCCAAACATTGGAATGTGTATTCCATGTCTAAGCATTTGTATGGCTGAAACACATAAAGAACACATGCTTATATTATATGGTAATCAATTACCATTTATCAAAACACCCCCAAGAAAAACATGTTGAAGTTATCAATCACCAGCAATGCCCAAAAATAGAAGAGCAAACACCAGAAACAGCAGGATCTTCAGAAGAGCAAAAGTATGGGAAAGTTTTAGGCAGTAGAAACAATATTCAAGTCAATATGTATTTATCTTTAAGTTAACTCTATGTAAACCAAATCCTCACACACACACACACATATATATATATAGGAAAATGGAAACCTACAAAATGGGCACGGTGCTAAATGAAACATGCTATTGGATTTCCGGTGTTTTTTTTGAAATTCTGACCGTACAGATGTGATCTATATGCTTGTTTTTATAGGAATCACTTCTTGGAGCATTTGATTCTGATGCATGGATAAGTTTTCATAAGGTTTCAAAAATCAACATCCCACAATTTTCATAAATTTTCGAGGTTCCAAATACCATTTTTTCCATCCAAAATGCATGATCCAAGTGTCTATTTTTAGTAAATCAATCATGCTGAACACAGCTATGGGGTCAGAATTTCGAAAAAAACACCAGAAATCCAATAGCATGTATCATTTAGCACCGTGCTCATTTTGTAGGTTTCCATTTCATAAATAAATATATATATATAGTAGCCCGTAACAGTGGATTAGAAAATCATCCACTGTCGGGTCGGATGCTCACCCACTGCTGATCACGGGCGCGATCAGTGGTGGGCGCCTGTTGAGCCAAAAAAGAGGCTTTAGCGGTGGTCAAGGACTACTGCTAAAAACCCAAAAATCGCACAGATTAACGTCAGGCACGCGTCCTACATTTTCCGGTCCACTGTTACATGTTTTCCTATATATATATATATATATATATATATATAGGATTGTGACAGTATCTGTACTCCAAAGGTGTCACTAAAATAATGAACCTAGAATTAAAATTTAGCATGATTCTTCTTTTTCAGGGATTTCCATAAGTATTAAATTTTCAGCAAAGACACACCTAACATGGTCATGCTCAATAAAAATGAAATATTAACTTTCACTTCGGGATGTGAGCCCCTTGTTAGGAGAGAAGAAAATGAAGAAAAGAGAGAGGAAAGTATTGCTGCAACCAAAAGGATAACATCACATATTCTCTATTATATTGAAGAACAATTAATGAAGTACAAAAATACCCTTGCACATTTAATACATATTAGACATGCCTTTTATAAAATATTAGACCAAAATGCCCCTGGGATGTCTAATTACTTCACGGCATTATCCCTAAGAGGCTAAGAGAGAAGGGGACACACATGTGTTGATCGTAAAACCTACAAAATTTATCTGTCAACATTCCTTATTCTTTTTCTTTTCTTAAAGCATCACTTGCGAAAAAGGGAAAAAAATGCAATTCCCAAGATTAACGAAAGAAAATATGGTTTTACCAGTTAATATATAATGAAATGTGAATGATGATTAGCTTAGTGAAGGGGCATGATATGTTCAACAGTGTAAACAGAAACTCGGCACATCTAGGAAATATTGAATTTAATGACTAAATAAGATCACCACCTGCACCAACTTGCCCCACACCCTAAATTTATACATCACAGCAAAAAGGCCTTTTTGTAGAAATTGTATAATCACCAAAACAGAAGATAAACAGAAAGTCGAAGAAATCCCGACCCAATACTTTACCAAGTAAAATATTGTGTGCTGTCCTTAAAAACCTATGTCACATAGGTGTGGATGCGGATGCGGGTGTGGCACCTTAAAAAAACTTGGGTGCGGGGGTGCGGGAGGGTATATATATATATATATATATATATATGGGGATGTGGTTATATAAGGGGAAGGGGTAGCCCATAACTCCATCCCCTTCTATTATGTAAACCCCCATCTCCCTTTTATTATAAAAAGGGATGGGGTTACCCTTTTATTATAAAGGGGAAGGGGGTACCTCGTGACCCCATCCCTCTTTTATTAGCCATCCCCACTACCTCTCTCTCTCTCTCTCTCTCCATGAAAGAGAACAAGGAGGAGAAGACAAAGACGAAGAAGATGGAGGAGCCAAGGAGGACCCAGCCCCACCATCTCTCTCTCTCTCTCTCTCTCTCTCTCTCTCTCTCTCTCTCTCTCTCTCTCTCTCTCTCTCCACATGAGGGAGAACAAGGAGGAGAAGACGAAGATGAAGGAGGACCCCAGCCCTCTTTTGTAATGCCCCCAAAATCCAGGACTTGTAACTTTTTACGAAAAGTTTGAAAGCTTTGAAATTGATCATTTTTCAGAGTTTAAAAATAGCAGTTCAACGAAAAAATGGTGTTTGAAATAGCAAGTCAATGGACCTTTGGCGCATTACTTGAGAAACCTTTCCTTTATACAACGGATTTGAAACTTTGTACATTCAAAACTAAATAGATTAAAAAGAAATGCAGTTTTAATAATTTAGAGTTTATACAAAAGAGATTTTCAAGAAAACCCTTATGCAAAATTACAGAAATATCCTCAGAAGCGAAATGTCAGGGAAAGAGTATCATCTTGATCTCATTACGTCATCGTGCCATCGGATGTTATACTGACCTAATCATCACCTGTACCTATAAGATGGGTCAGTTTCATGAAAAACTGGTAGGTGCACAAGTATGACGATATAAAACAAATTTGGTATATCATTTAATTCATACAAGATACGCAATTCAACAAGTAATGTGAACATATCTAGCTTATGCATTTAATTCAAACATAATACGCAATTCAACAAGTAATGTGAACATGATAACTTTATTTCGATATTAGTTATCATGCAGGTACGCACAGGCGCGAAACATAAAAACAACTGAAATTAATTTGGGGGTTTATTATGCCATGTATTTTCGATACCCCAAATAGCTAGCTGAGGCCACTCCTAAAGAAACGACCAGTGACCGAGAGAGAATTCCCCAAAAGCATACGTAGCAAGGGATGCATCCAACTTTTGTAGAAGTTTATGGAATCTACCACCTAGGATAATTTTTTATAGTCTCTCCTAACTCTGATAACTAGGGACACCGAGTCATTTGCTCGAGGGGTGGTTGTTAACAACCTGTCCGTTAGAGTTTTTATACCATCTTATCCTCTCTTTTGACGAAAAATAGTGGAGCGAATGGGTACGTCAGGTTTTATTTAACTGAAGACTCATTCTATATGCTCTGGTCTTTCAAACCAGTTCGAGCATCTTGCCTGTGAAGGCGATCATCACCATTATGTGATTTCCATAATGTGTCATTTGCACGCTTCAAGATTACTCGAACCTCTCATCCAATCATCATAGTACTAACATACAGTGTCTGTCTAAAAGTACAAATATGATGAGAGGAGTATTGGTTTCTCAAAAGAAACCCCAACTTCATTGTTTCATAAAAGAAACGATACAACTATATTATTTAGTTTGACATGATCTAGTCTTTGAAAACACTCGTATATCCTTGTGCAACTTGCACGATACGAGGTCGCCATGGATCTCTCATCCATTTATCGTAGTATCGGCATGTTGTGTATGTCTTGCGATACTGTCTGCGATAAACGGGGTATGGGTTTCTCAGCAGAACCCCGCACAAGCATATGCTCATGCCCCCAACCGAGGTTATCCGAGTCATATCAGAAACTCAAACCGAAGTTGTAAAACATTTCTCCCAAAATGCGCTGACTCGGGAAAGCTTAGTTGCAATTTCGCAACCTATAACGTGCAGACTTTGCTTTGCAAAACTACGTATTTGGAAAGTTGGATTCTAGCAAGGAATCCCTTTTCTTTAAAACTCTAGCGCCCATACATAACCCGCGTCTTTTGACAAAGAGCAAGTAGAAGAAAAATGATACAAATAGGATACGTTCTTGCGTGTCCCACTAGGTTGTAAAAATAAATACATATATTACAATGTAACCATTTTAGTTTAGTTTGACATGAATTGGTCTTTCAAAATATTTTTATATCATTGTGCACTTTACACGATACGAGATCGTCACAAATATCCCATCCATCCAATCATCGTAGTACTAACATGTCGTGCATGTTAGATAGTACCGCTATAACGAGAGGGGTATAAGTTTCTCAGAAAGAAACCCCAACTCTATTTAGAAAATCTCAACGTCCCATACCCTTGGCCGGAGATATCTGAGTCATTATCAAATATCAAAATGAATGACCGTACGTAACTCTTAGGGTTACGCGGGGTTAAGGGAAAGACTTGGTTGCGAATGTGCAACCGCCAAAAGCTTGATTTTTGCTTTTCAAAACAACGGATATGTCAAATATTTAAAACTTGCATGAAATTCCTTTTTTAAAAGACTAAGCAAGCATGCGCAAATCTGCGTCTTTAAGAGTAAGCATAAGCCAATGCACATTTTAGCGCGGCGGCAAAGTAATTGACATAAAGCGAGACTCGATATGTAAAACCACACAATGAGCTAAATAAACTGTGTAAGCAATGCACGATGTACGAAACCGTACATCGACCAAATAAACTGCGTAAGCAATGCACGATATATGAAACCGTACATCAGCCAAATAAACTGTGTAAGCAATGCACGATATACGAAATCGTACATCGGCCAAATAAACTGTATAAACAATAGCCTGTGCACGTAATAGCACGGCGGCAAAGTAAATGACAAAGTGATACTCAATGTGTGAAACCGCACATCGAGCTAAATAAATTGCGTAAGTAGTGCACGAGGTATAAAACCATACCTTGGCTAAATAAATGCGTAAGCAATAGCCTGTGCACGTAATAGCACGACAGCAAAATAAATGACAAAAAAGGAAAGGGGACAAGGATCACAAAACTGCATCCTTGAATTAAATGTGTAAGCAATAGCCTGTGCACTAAAACGCGACAGCAAAGTAAATGACATAAAAGAAAGGACAAGGATCGCAAAACTGTATCCTTGAGTTAAAAACGTACATATATACATGTATGTATATATATTGCAGATTAAATGTTATATGCTTAATTTAGTTTGTTTATTGTCCTTTGCGTAACTTTTTCTTACCTCGGAGATTGTCAAATTTGTTGTCGGTTCCGAGCGTAGGTCTTTAAAGGATTATGCCTTGTTGTATGTGCCACGTTCGTTGCACCGATGGGGTGCGCTAAAGGTATTTGTCGTACTGCGAAAAAAAGAACAAAGAAAATTCATTTTCAAATTCATGCGTTGGTGCCGTAAGCACATCGCAGGGCCCGAACCTGATCCTGGTTCGGGCCGCCTGGCTGAGCCAGGTCCAGAATCGGGGTGAGCTGAGTTGGGACCAAGTGTTAGCCGGGCTCAACTCAGATGAGCACGACTGGCCGCAGACGGGAACCGAGCTCAACTCGATCGAGTCTGCCCAGCATGGTTGGGGCAAGCCACAACAGAGCCGGGCTCAGTTCCAGTTGCCGGAGGAAACAAAAAGCAAGGGGGTGGGCTTGGCAGTCAGGCCGAGCCTGACCCCTTTTTCCTGGACAACGCAGAGAACCAGGCTAGGCTCGATATGCTCCCTCAATTGGGCGAACCGAGTTGGGCTCGGTTCAGACCGAGTCGAGCTCTGCTTGTCCCTTCAGCTACAGTTGAAGGGACACAAGGAAAGGAGAGGGGGGGGGAGGGAGGGGCAAGAGGACCGCCTCTCCTGCCAACCGAGAGGAGGAAGGGAAGGAGGGTGCGCCCTCCTGCCAAAACGGAGAGAAGAGTGAGAAGAGGGCAGGAGGAGCCGTCCCTCCTGCCTACGCAAGCAAAGGAGCAGGAGGGTTACCCCTCCTACCTGCGTAAATGGAACGTAAGGGGCAGGAGGGTCGCCACCCTCCTGTCGGCGTTGTCCTGAAGAGAAGGGGAGGCAGGAGGGTCGACACCCTCCTACGGATGCCAAGAAAAGAGGCCGAAGGGTCGGTGCCAAATAGAGAGAGAGAGCAGGGAGGGGCGGTGCCCCTCCCCTGCTAAAAGGGGTCAGAGAGAGATCAATGAGGGAGAGAGACAAACCTGGGGCGTCAGGGGGAGGAGGGTTTGCGCCGGCGTGTGAAAGAGGGAGACGAGGGCTCAAGTGAGCTGTTGTGCGAGAGAGGGAGACGAGGGTATGTAGGGGGCTTGGGTCGTGCCTCGGCAAGAGGGAGGAGAGAGATTGGGAGGGCTCCGACGAGGTGGGGGGAGGTTTTAGCAGAGTGAGGGAGAAAACAGGAGGGTGGCCAGCAAGGGTGCGAGAGAAAATCCCGGCGGAAGGAGGGGGTCGTGCCGGCAAGAGGGGGCTTTGGGTCGAGCAGGGGAAGAATCGGGTGAGAGGGGATAGGTGTTGACCCGGATTCGGGTTGGATCTGATTGGATCCAAACACAATTTTTTTTTCAGGTTTTTACACTCTCCCTCTCCCTGGGTACGAAGAAGGAAAATGAGGAGGAGAAGAAGACGAAGGAGGAGCCAAGGAGGACCCCATCTCTCTCTCTCTCTTCTTTTTATGCTGCTGCTAAGGGTCGGAAGGGGGAGAGTTTCGACCAAGATGGACCAAAATCCATTTTGGACAAATATAATCTTAGGCGCGGTCAACCCGCACCCAGGGTCGTTTTGCCACACCCGTATCGCATCGACGTGGGTGTGACGGCCCTTTTGCTGAGTCCATGTGACATAGTTAAGAACATATTTAATGTTAACATTTTTAAAATAGTGCACCACTTAGTTTAAATACCAAAAAGGCAGACCGTAACTTTAGCAACAAGACAGTATATGGAAAACCCCACGAAACATAGAAATTAAAGATATATTATATAGCTAATAAGGAATCTTTAATCAAAATGCATTGCTTCTCAAACACACAAGTCTGCCCAATCAAATTAAACCATACCTATAAAAGTTAAACTGAATGCAATAGTGAATATTCAAAACTTCATGAATGTTAAATCATAGGTTATAGATGCATACGCACTGCCAGCTTCAATAAATCGTTCAGCCATAACAGCATCTTGGCAAGTAAATTCACCAAGGAGAGGAAACCTGAAATTAATTCCAAAAGTTAAATTCCTGCTTAAAGAATAGACTGCTACTCATCATATAAGGCCAAAATTAATACAAAAAACAAATTCATACGAACCAAAATCAACATTTGGAAGATTTGGAACCAATAACAGGGTTTCTTTCAAGCAGTTCTAGAATGGCCAACCAAGGGAAAAAGGAGCCTCTCATGAATAGTATGATATTTAGTTTGTCATTTAAGGATAACAGTCATTAAGTCATTCTAAGAATAAAACTTTTTCTTTAAAAAAACTTAAGGTGTTAACAAACAAAAAATGAAAAGGCATTTGATACTAAAACACAAAATCCTTGGAAAGACTAAAAGGAATAAGAAATCTCCCACTAAAAAGGGATATCGATAGCATAAAATGACTTGATCAAGTCAACTTCATACTCAATAAAATAGAGAAGCAGCTTATATGGAACATGTTAAACATCCATCACTGATTAACAACCAAACAGGCAGTTTTTAGCTTTCCAAAGAACCTTTATATGCACACACACACAGGCACTCACACACACACACACACACACACACACACACACAGGCACACAAGCGTGCACACATACACATGCATAGTATATATGCATGAGTTCCAGCATTTTATCTTATTAAGTATTCAAATTGTTCAGTTAAAAATCAAACATCACTCCTATTAGATCAATTAAGTCAATATTCCATAGCACCTCTCAAACTGCCCAACTACTTAGTAACATATGACAGGCATGTCACGAGTAAAATCACCTTAAGCCAATTATGCAAACATTTTACCACATCTTACTTTCATAATAATGATGTTTTTTTTCTTACTTTGAGCTCCATGATCATTATTAAGTTCATGAGTTTTATAAATTATACCCAGCTTAAATTATGATTATCACACGATAAAACATTCACAGTTGAACTTGCTCTCTGCAATATGTTGTGAATGTTAACTATGCTAGTTGGCAATTGCACTTCCATGTGACAGAGATTACTTTGGAAACTTCAATGAGATACAATCCCCAGCTTTGTCAAAAATGTCTCCAATGTTCAAGTAATTTCATTGTATTTTTGCTGAGATTCTCGAAAATGATATCACAGTGATATCCCAAATTCCCAATCTTTCAAACTAAGTTTTGGTTTATGACAAGATTATCACAGCAGTATTAATAGATTATTTCATACTGTTCCAAAACTATAGAAGAAAATTGAATTCTTTTTTTTATTACTATGTTGAGACTCTTTCAAGATTTTCCATAAAAAACAAGCTTCCTAAGAAACGTTGAGATATTTGATTGTTGAGTTATTGTCAGAACTAATGTATGAAATAGGTATCCAATAAAAAAAAACAGACATAAGAAATACAGTACACCAAGAAACAGATTTCATAGTTCCCTATATGTGTGTGTGTGTGCATGCAAGTCAAGGCAATCTATAAGAATGTTAACTTTTCTTTTATAGCATATAACAAATATCAGGAGAAGGCAAATTCTAGATCCTAAAACATGCATATTTGATTCCAATAAATGACTTTACATGAAGTTTATGAACTGAGTACTATGCATTCAACCACATGAAATTTTTGTGTAAATAAAACAAATCATGCATGTTCAAGCTTCAGTATGGAAAAATCCCAATGCAAGATAATAGAAATAAAAGAAAGCTGAATTTCTGAATAGTGCCAAAATGAGAGAAAAACCATATACAAAATACCATAAGAGAGAAATCGCTATACATGTAAGAAAATAAAGTAAAACAGACCTCAACTTCTGAAATAATGATGGAATGGATGATGAGCTGGTCAATGGACTATTCAGAATTGCAAGACTTGAAATCCTACTTGAATTTTTTATAGCCCATGTCAGTCCAAACGAACCAACAAGAAAACCCTGCAAGAAAGAGGAGGAGATTTAATGAAATACCTGTGGAAGCTTTACCCAAAGGTATGTCACTTCATTTATAGATTGATAAAAAACATCACTAAGAGAGGCATTATAACAGTTATTATATGCATCACAAACAACTAGAGGACTTCAAAGAAAATTAGGACATTAAAATAATGCAATATGACTTCTTCAGCCATGGTTCATGCTTAGAAATTGAGCTTAGCATTTTCAGGAAAATTAAGATAGATAAATCTTGTATACAAAATCATTGTTTGGATAATTGATTTGGATAAGTTGCAAGTCACTGTTGTGGTTAGTCCTCTAGCCTTTTTTCCTTTTATGATGAGGAAACCTGACAGGGTGTCAGACCACTCTAGGTGCATTCGTACTCATTGTGGACCAGCACCTTCTTTGGCAGCAAAAATCCGAGTACTAGATCCCTTGCCCACTAGGAAGGTGCTCCCTTTCTCTTTATTGCGAAGGTGCATACATGGAGAATCAATCATGAGATGTCTGAGAGAACACCAACAAACATGCATCACTCTAACCATGTGAACGGGCCCATGGTGGGCATGGTTAGTTACTTAGATCCAACTAGTTGATCTAGAAAACTTTCCCTATCATAGAAATCTCTTCTTTCTTATTGTCATTCTTTTATCCTCATCTGTTTCTCTATTTTTTTTCTTAAACAATATACTGTTTTTGTTTTTGCTCTAATCTGTTACTACTGCACATATCTTGCACCATTTGAAAACATAATTTCCTTCAAAAGGAACACAATCACTGAAATCCAGAAAATAACCTTCACCTGAACTACGAGGATGAATGGAGATGTTACATTGAGTGCTTCTAGTATCTTGTTGAACTCTTCATGATAAGCATCTTCTGCATTTTATACACTAGCGTTTTAGAGTATCAGTGAAAACTTTTAGGATCATGCCAATGAACTTAGAGAATGGCATACATACCTGTGTATGAAAATCCATATCCAGGCTGGGGTTTATCACTGAAACCAAACCCAATCCAGTCAGGTGCAAAACAGTGGAAGCCAGCTTCTGCCATCTGTTCAGACAAATATTAAAAAATGTACTATAGTATTCAAAGCAAGCTCAAATATATGATGAACTTTAGAAAAAGATAAAAGATGAATCAATCTGAATTTCTACGAGCAAGATCCATACAATGTTGATATAAACACTTCATATATGCCTTCTATCTAAAGTGTATAAAATGTTAAAAATATGTCGTTCTAGAGAAGATTATTGTACTTCACATGATCTCATAAACAATATGCTTCTATTCTACAAAAAGTAGCTTGAAAATGACCATAAGGACTTTAAAATAAGCACATTGTTAGCCAAGTCACATATAAGGTAACAAATCTAAGAGCTCATCTAGATCACATTGTGACGGGCTTGTCCACAACTAGGTTAACTTACTAACTAGGTGATCATTTTTATGCAAAACCCCCCAAGAATAATGATGACCAATAAAAAAAGATGAAAGTGCAAACTTGTCAGACCAATTTCTATAGATTATATGTTTAATATGTGTACCCAATCAGGAAATAAGATATACAAACTGCAATGAAACATGTGTACATGCTGTTGTACCCTCAAAAAAGTTGATGTTCATGTGGGACAAACTGGCGTTGGGATCGAAAGAAGGCTCGGTCAGGAATCCAGGACTTGCAGCGGACGGGTACTCTAACCGCAGTCCGACAGACTCAAGTGGATCAAACCTGCAGGTTTTTTGCCTTGGGGCCTATGGTTTGGATGTCTTAGGGTCTACACCCTGATGAACACAGTGGAGGAAGAGGTCGAAGGTTCTTCGTTGTGGCAAACGAGGCAGTACGGGTGAAAATGAGAGAAATGAATAATCAGGTAGGTGCAGTTTGGGCTCAGCAAATGGTTCGGATATGGAACAGGTTTCAAAACATGTAGGACTTGGACTAGGGGTCCTAGGGAGGCCTAGAAACATGTATAAGGGTCTAGTATATGTGTTGGACAGTGGGCTAGGCTGCTAATGGTCCGGGGTTACCGGTTTAGGGAAATTGGGTAAATCAGGTACTCGGTAGGATGCGGTTTTGGGTTTCGAGTTCCGAAAAATAGGTAAATGCTTAGGGAAGGCTAAGGATAAGGTCTAGGGTCCTCTTACAGGCTTGTAATAGGTTGGAAAGATGTCTCCCATGATCTGGAACGTAGGAACACGATATGCAATGTAGCAACACCGGATTGCCCAGTGGGAAGCAAGTTCGCATGACCTGGACACTGGAGGAGTTGTGACTCTCTGGGAGGGGTGACCGACCAACCCTTGGGGGTCTAGTCTTCAAGTGGATCAGAGGAAGATCAGATAGGGAAGAGGGGAAGAGAGGAGAGAGAGAGAAGAGAGAAAGATGCCTAGGGAGAGAGAGATGCCCAAAGAGAGAGAGAGAGAGAGAGGAGAACGACTACAGAGAGATAGGAAACTCAATTCATAAATTGCATACTTCAAAAGGGGACTCTAGGACTCTATTTATAGTGTCCAGCCTGGGTCTGGGTGTAAAATCCACAAATTTCTTGGAATTTTCAAAATGAATAAAAGAAGAATTTTTGTGAATTATTTAGTTAAATATCATTTTTCTGGCAAATTATTGGTCGATTAATTAGCAAATTCGTTATCAGTAATATTTTGGCATTTATTCAAGTTATTAGATGTTTAATCAGGGAATTTACGAGGTTTTTACAAGGTATTTTATGTTTTGGATCAATCCAAATGGATTTGGGTAGGGTTAGACATCCGAGAGTACGTGGTAGGATATGTCGTGGCAAGGCTCTTCTTCGCTTGCTGCTCCGTCCGACGATTCATCATCCAGCAATTCGTCTTCATCGAATTCAGACTCTACCACTTGAAAAATGTTGTAGCACTTGCATGTATGGCCTTTGAACCATTTTCATTGTCGTTGAAGCATAGGCCCTTCTTGATACATTCTTCATATTGTGCATGCATGATCGACTCTACTTTAGGGGCTGATGACACCCCCTTAGATGCACCCGACTTAGGCGATCCACCCAAAGAGCGAACGCAGGAATCAGTTAGCTGATTCAGTCTCCACAATGCTTAGTCACTTTTGCTTCCCATCGTGAAGCTTAACCACTCTATAGGCCTCTTTCGGGCTCCTAATGGTTGTAATTAGGACCTCAATACGAAGGTCCTCTCACAACCCACCAACATAAGACCCGAGCAAGGTCTCCTCATCAACGAGGGGCAAAAGTGTACAAAGATTTTCAAATTTCCAAGTTGCCTCATCGCTTGAGGTTTTGAGCTCCACATGGTAGTTAACCAACATTGTGTGCCCAAACCTCTAAAGGTAAGGGTACAGACTCACTTAAAGGGGAGTCTACTGCTAAGAGAAAATAACAAGTTTGGGTATGAGCCGAAACTTCATTCAATTCATGCCTAGCTATGAGTGTGGTGGTTAACTTAGCCCTTGCTGCAACATGCTTAGTTGTAATAAGGGTGGTTTTGGGTGTGGATGATGTAAATGATGAAGATGATGATGGCGATGACGATGATAATGGTGGCAAATCCCTAGAGGGTAACAAATGACCTCTTACCCTCAAATGAAAATGAGTACGTGTTTGTCCTACCATTATAAACAACTGACCTATTGAACTGCCAAGGTCGCCCTAAAATAAGGTGACTAGCGTCCATAGGAAGGACATTGCACTAGACTTGGTCAAAGTAAGAGTTTCAAACATAAAACTTTACTAGACTGGCAATCTACACGAACATCGACATTCTTTTGCAACCATGACATCTGGTAGGGTCTGAGATGTGCCCTAGTGTTCAACTTTAGTTTGGACACGACCTCTATTAATATGACATTCTCACAATATCCCGAATCGATGATAAACCAGAACACTTTGCCATCTATGGTACATGCCGACTCAAAAATATGGTGCCTAAGTCACCTATCACTCGGGTCCTGCCTAGGAGCTAAGCAAATCTTCCTAGTGACGAGGGTTTCACCTCTATCAGGTAACAATTGGGCTTCTACCTCCTCGACATCCTCTATCTCCATATCATATTGGGGCTCTATCTCAGGGTCAAAACTCAGCTCTTCTTCCTTACACCTCATCCACGAAGAGGGCATTGCTCCTGCACTCAGTGGACTTGTGCCCTATCTTCCCACAAGTATAGCACTTGATGGGGTTGCCAAAACTAACTAGCCTAGCCTGGGATGACCCTTGCGTGCCTTGACTCGGATTCATAGGCTGTGAACTAACATTTGGGTGCCTGTAAGGAGGCACAAACTTGCTAGCCTGTGTAGTGGGTGCACAACTAGTAGTCTTCACAAGCTGACTCACTCTACATAAGGCCTTTCTCTAGAAAGACTTCTCCCAATGCTTAGCTCGTTGATGAGCTTCAGATAAGGTCCAACACTCTACGATGTTCAGCATGTCTTGTAGTTGATAGTTGAGAACCCCTATATACTTAGACACTAATTGCTCTTCACTCTCTCTAATGTCATTCTTAGCAACTAGGTCATAAAATTCCTTAGTGTATTGATCTACGGACTTTGTATCATTTAAGGTTTTGGTACCCCTCTCATACAACTCTCTATGATAGTTATGTGGAAGTAACTGAGCTCTAAGCTTTTGTTCTATGTGTTCCCACAAGACTATGGGACCCCTACCTTGATGGGCTCGAGTCTACTTAAGCTGCCTCCACCATGTCGTAGCTCTACCCTTAAGCCTAAGGGCAACCAAACCAACTTTCTTATTTTTGGATATCTCCTTATACTCTAAGACCTCTTTGACTTCACCTAGCCAATCAAGGAACTCCTCAAGAATGCTAGAGCCACTAAACTCGGGGATTTCGAACTTGATTCTGACCTCCCAATTCGCTCTTCTAGGAGAGTCATGTGTCCTACTCGAATGAGTGCGAGTATGGGTGTCATACTCATTGTTAGATAAACTGATTTGCATCTTGGGATTCGTGTGATCCCTAAAAATGATTCATACCATTTCGCTCTGCTTAGTGCTCTGATTGCCTAATGAGCTCTAGGTCGTGCTCTCTATCTTGGTTCAACTTTTGAACCATTCTGGTCAACTCCTCTACTTGACGCCGCAAGTCCCGTTCTTCATGTCTATGGTCCCTAACGTCATTCACGTTGATGTAGTCACCACAACCACGACCTCCTTATCGCCAAGCCATGACGAACTACGCAAAGGATCTCTCTAAGGTGGGTGACACCTAGCCTAAGCTCTGATACCAATAATGGTATATATTTATATATTTGTTGTTTTGTGGCTGATTATAGTTATTTTTCCAGAAACCATTAAATCCGATTTTTCTTGCGTATTGAATCAAAAAATTGTTTAAGTTCAGATTTAGTTTTAAGTTGTAATTGCTTCTGCATTTGAATTTGACATTAGAAGCGCATTTACGAACTGATCCCCATAATCGGTTGCACCATAAACTCTCCTAAATATACCATGTGTATTCTTTGGATATGGGAAAACTCAAAAAGAATTCAAATGTTTTGATTTATAAAAGAAAAAAGTATATATATCAAGAAATGTTTATTTTTTGGAAAATGAAAGTTTCTTTCAAAATGTGCCTAAAAAGAACTTTGAGTATTCATTCTTACTTGAGTTATTACCTCAAAGTAGTGATGCCTCTTTATTTGAAAATGTTAGTAACGAATAGCCTCAACTCGATATTCAGGAAGGTGAGAATATTGAATCAGAAAACCTAGTATAATTCAATATAAAGACGTGAAAACGATAGACAACCAAGTGCTCTAGAAAATTATTCAACCTTAAAAACGCAACAGCTAGGAGTTAGAAGATCAGAATGGACCTCTAGATCCCCTGATAGATTTGTTTCATATGAATTTTTTTCTCCACAATATAGAGCTTGTTTAGCTAAAATCCTGTCCTATTTTGAACCTTCCACATATAAACAAGCAAAGGAATATCCTGAATGGATAAAAGCTATGAATGAAGAATTAGGGACACTCGATAAATCTAAGACTTGGAAAATATCTGATTTTTCTAGGGATAAGAAAACCATAGGTTGCAGATGGGCCGGTACAAGGCCGGGTTAATTGCCAAGGGTTAAGCACAAGAATACAAAATAGACTATGATAAAACATTTGTTCTTGTAGCTAGAATGACTTCAATTAGGACTATCATAGTTGTTGTTGCTAAAGGTTAGGCTATCTACCAAATGAATGTAAAAAATGTTTTTTTAAATGGAAACTTAAAAGAAGTTTATATGGATACACATCCTAGATACGAAGCTCCTCTTGGTAAGGTGCTTCGAATGAGAAAACCTCTTTATGGTTTATGATCATGCATAATTTCTGCATTTTAGATACATATTTTTATGCATGATCTGTTGAAAAAATGAAGTAAGAACCCATTCTTGTCAACGTTTTTTGAGAAACTGCTTTAAAATCGAAAATGAGAAAAAAATGTCATTTTCAAACGCACCCTGTGTGTTTTATAGTGTTTCAGGTAGTTTAGGAATTTCTAATTCGTGATTTAAGTTGTTTAGGAGTGCACACTTCTGAAAACACGTTTTTAGAAGTAGGGTTTTTAGAATTTTCAAAAACTTAGTTGGATTTTTTGAAAAATCGTGTTTCACCCAGAGTTACGGAAAGCGCCTAGGTAAGTGAGGAAGCGCGCTTCAGAAGCACAAAACGTCGCACTTCCAAAATGTGCGGGGAAGCACCATTTTTTAATAGGAAGCACGCTTCCCATCACGCTTCCCCCTCGCTTCCCCCATTTTTTCAATTTTTTGTTTATATTTTTTTCGCTTCCTAGGTCGCTTCTGAAACGATTCCTTATTCGCTCGTAAGTGGTCCCATGCTTCCCGCTTCCTAAAATTTTGAAAGTGCCTCGCTTCCTGTATTGCTTCCTGCTCTCGCTTCCTCAACTAGCAACCATGGTTTCACCCTAGATTTTGAGTATAAAACCAATTTTTTAGCAAAAGATGGGCGTCTTTTCTCTAGGGATTCACGCCCAGACTCTTCCTTCCTCTCTCTCTTCTCTCTTCTTCCTCCTTTTCAATCCTTGTTAGGTTTTCTTCCTCCTTTCTTTTGTCCTCTTCTTTTCTTTCCTACTTCTTGCCCTTGTCATCGCAGACTTCTTCTTGTCCCCATCGTCGGAGGCACGTGCATCCTGGAGAAAGATCACTTCTTCTTCTCAACCCCCTCCATCAGAAACGAACCGTGAAGTTTGTTTCTTCTCCCCCATCTCTTTATTAGATTAAAAAATAGTTTAGATTTATTATATTTTCTTATTCGTTAAATGCATAATATAGTTTAGTTTTCTGCATATATCGGTTATTGTGTGATTGTGTTATTTAGCATAAATTAGAAATTCAATTTTCAGCAATAATTAGATCATAGATTATCTTTTTGTTGTTCACCATATTGTTTTTGCGTTTGTTTAGTCTAGATCATGCATAGTGTGATAGCGTCAACAACAAGCACACCGATCTACGTGTATTCGTGTGTTCACAAAGTCTTTACTTGAGCGGCAGAAAGAAAACTACTTGTGTGATTTTCTGATCAAGCAGTTTTTTTTTGCTGCATCATAACGTGAACATCTCATTAGACGTGTGTGTCTGATTTGAGCCACACAAGCCACTGTGCCATCAATTTGGTCGATTGATTCAGGTTCACGAGTACTTGTCATCGTCGATCTACACTGAATAGTGTTTTTCAAGATTTAACGTTGTGATTGACTGTTCAAAAAACCACAGATCTCCAATCAGATCGGCAGACGATGGTCTGCCAGATAACCTATTCACATCGTGTAAAGCGTTGGGTTGAACCTCCAGATGCTTGCTTGTTCTACGTATCATTCATATATGTTGAACTGTGTATACCAGAATTCAACGTCAATCACACAATATCTGGTCTTGTTTGATTGACGCTGAATAATCTCCAAATCTGCATATTGTCATAAGGCATTGTGTGTTTTGAAACAAGCTCCCAAAGCTTGGTATGATAGATTTAGCAATGTCATGCTTAATATTGGTTTTTGATCCTGTGTGACTGACACGACTTTGTTTGTTAAGAATTATGATGCAGGTATTGTCATTCTGCTTCTCTATGTTGATGATATGATAATCACTGGAGGAGACAAACATGCAGTTCAACATATTAAAAACATTCTTAAAACTAGTTTTGAAATGACTGATTTGGGTTTTCTATAATATTTTCTAGGCATAGAAGTTGCTTATTCTCCTAGAAGGTATTTATTATCTCAACCTAAGTTTGTTTTTTATATTGTTTTCAGATCTGGTATATTAGATAACAAATGTCAAAATGAAAATTAATGATGGAGTGCCTCTAGATGATCCAACTCCTTATAGACAACTTATCAGAGATCTTTCTTACTTGACAATTACTAGACCTGATATAGCACACGTTGTACACATTGCTAGTTAATTTCAGCATATGCTCCTATATTTATTCACAAGGGAGTTGTTTTGTGTATTATTAGATATCTCAAAACTTCGATTTCTAGAAACCTGTTTATGCCTTTCTCATCTGCATTAGACTTACTTGCATATACAGATGCAGATTAGGGAGGTGATCATAATAATCGGCACTCAACCACTGGTTTTTGTATTTTCTTAGGTGAATCGTTGATCTCGTAGAGGTGCAAAAAGCCACAACAAGTCTCTCTCTCCTCAACTGAAGTCGAGTATCGGGCCATAGCTACTACCACAATGGATATGGTGTGGCTGAGAATATTATTGGCTGATATGGGGATAAAAAGTGCTATCTATATTGCCAACAACAATATCTTTCATGAAAGAGCGAAACACATCGAGATGGACTACCATTATATTTGAGAGGAATATCTTCAAAGAACCATTGATCTGCCCTATGTCACCTCTAAGTTCCAGCTGACGGACTTTTTTACTAAACCTTTATTTGCTCCTAGATTTCACTTCCTTTTAGACAAACTTTCGGTCATCATACCTTAAGTTTGAGGAGGAGTGTTAAATTATATATATATAGTATAATATATATGTATATGTACATATATACATATATATGTACTTTTAATATACATACTATATGTATATATCTTTTTTATAATATATATATATATTGAATATATAAAGGGGACAAGTCAAACTGATTTGACTTTTACCCCCAACGGCTAGTATTCTAGCTGTTGGAACCAAGTCAAATCAGTTTAACTTGCTCCCGTCTAGCCATTGGGAGCTCTCTCTCTCTCTCTCTCTCTCTCTCTCTCTCTCTCTCTTTTCCCTATTATGTACAGGGGTGTTCCTCTTTTGTTTTTCTATGTGTATTTTTACACACTTGTTCATTGAATAAAATATATTCTTTATATTGTGTGCTTTCTTGTGTGTGTCCCCTTTGTGGGATTTGTGAGTGTGTTCCTTATAGAACACTTTTGTGATTATCCACTCAAGTTGGTGGACTTATGGTTCATGATTGAAGAAACTTTAGAATCTTTACACAAGGCACTCTACCAACTTCACACACGCAGATTACAGGTATTGCTTGGGCATCATCCAACCACAACCCACAGATCTGCTCAATGTTGTCGGTATCGGTATCAGCCTTGAATTCTTTGGCCACCGATTCAACTTTATCGGTCGATACCGATACTCAACTGAATCGGTTCAGTATCGGCCAAACAATAATAATAATTTATTGTGTCAATCATACCGTGACATGTTAAAACTATTAAAATAATACTAAAAATCAATTTTTAGTATTTTTTATATTTATTAAAAAATAGCCGATTCAAGGGTGAGGCGTATCGATTTTATACTCACTGATACTGATAACATTGGATCTGCTCGCCTAAAGTCCTATCTGCTCATGCACGTTCCAAGGATGCAACCAGCTCTAATACCACTTATAAGATTTCTCCAGCATATCAAAATCCTTGGGATCTGTGCGCAATAGGGAAGAAGGGCGGCAGAGAGATGTGGACGACCAAGAGGGAGAAAGTCGTCCCTCAAGGTGGCATCCTCCTAGGGTTAGAGAGAGATCCTCATCTCTCTTGCCCTAGGCCAAATCTCTAGAGATTCAGAATGAGGGAAATCCAAGCAAATCCTTCATTAACTTGAAAATGAAATAAGCCAACATATTTATAGACTTCCTACCTAACTCGCTTCTTAAAGACAACAAACTCCCTCATCCCAAACAATGACAACAACCAGAAAACAAAAGCAACAACTATTATAGTGATCTGATCTGAATCCATAAACTCTGACCCGTAACATAAATTGCCATGTAAAATAACAAGAAACTCGAGCCAGACCTGAACCATAACCACTCGATAACTATAGGATTGAGTCGGAGCTCCATGAACAAAAACAATGGTGCCACGTGACCTTTCAGATGATCCTGCATTTCCAACACTTACTCAAATTACAACCATCATATCAAAAAGATGCTATAAATCAACCACAATCAACAATCAACAATGCTACCACAATGTACATTCATCATAAACATGTTAGAAATATAATTTTTTTTTATCAAAGAAAAGGTTGACATCAAATCAGACAGAAACGAAGATGTACGACCCTCAGAGCCATTATCCTTTCACTCAATCAGGTAAGATACATGGAAGAAAAGACTTCCTTGTCCACGTCACTACTTCAACAGTTCAGTGCTACTTACTCAGCTTCAATACCAAATACAACACATATTGCATTAAAAAACTCAAAAGAAAAATACTTTTTCTACCTGTCTCCCTTACGAACCATCTGAATTTCCCGGCTTTAACATATGAACCATAGTCGGTCCCTTTATCCTCTATTCTCTAGATTCACCAAAAACGAAACACCGAATCAGAAATACTGAGATACATAATTCCATCTCCAACTACAAAACCGTAATAAAAGTTGTAAGAGATCCACATAAAAGTCTACAAGCTGCACTGTTTTCTCAAACAGAAGAGATGGAAAAAGATAAAAATAAAAATTTCATACAGAACCATATTCGTTCTGCATTTCTCGAATTCACCCCAAAGAGAACAAAATTGACCAAACAAACCACGGCGGCAACAAGCCAACCACAGGGCAGATCCAGGAATTCCCGCCCTCTACGCTCCACCTTCTCTTTACGAAAAAAAGGAGACATTGCTTTTGCTAATTCTAATGGAAGGAGAGAAAATCACTCGAGACAAACTAGGGCGCGAACGAATTCGCACACAATTCCATCATTTTTGTCCCCCGATACGCAAGCAGGAAACCAGGCGAAGAGACGGGAAAAGAAGTAAGAACTCGTCGGTTGTGATTGAAAATCTCACGTAGAGCATCTGGCCGACGTTGCCGTCCTCGGCCGGCGTTTGGGGAAGCTGGATCGCTCCTCGACTAGAAGGGTTGTCGGTGACGAAGCCGAAGGGGTTGAAGGACTTGTTGGCCTCGTTCTCCTCAGCCGCTGAAACTACGTGGATTCTCTTCCCCCTACGGACCGGAAAACGGCTCCGATTGCCTGAAATCCACCGGAGAGACGCCGGAAGGGAGATCGTAAGAGCCATCGTGGGATCTGTCAGACGGGCTCTGCTCTGCTTCGGCGTCCAAGTTTTCCTCTTCGCCCAAGTGGAATTATATCCACGATTTTCTGTGAATTCTAATTTTCGAGTATTTTTGTGGCATGAAATATTTGTGCTTTATGATATGCAAACAGTTTGGATGATTGAAACTTGTGAAGGGAGGGAACCGCAAAAATGTAAGCGGGTCGGATTCGGTTCTCCTTACTGAACCGACCTAATCAGATAAGGATCCGGATTTGGAGTCCGATTCAAATCGAACAAACTATTACGGAATCCAAGATCTGGTTATCGGAGATAGCTATTTGCATATACTTTTGCCATGTAATAAGATAGTAATATTAATTAGATTCAAATCGTTGCAATGCAGAATTGGATTGGAATGCAAAAGACATAAAACCCAAAATTCGGATACAATTATTTATTGGGTATTTATCTTACCAAATTTAGCTAAACAGATTCGGATTCTGTCATATAGCCGAGCCAATCTGAACCGTTAATGTCCCTAGCAAGTTAAAGGGATAGCATTTGCTGCCCTCGTGGGTATTTAGCTTTTGTGAATCTATGGCAGTGATGTCTCACAAAATCAGGTATTAGTTTTCCGTGTAACTATTTTGAAGACATAGAAAGTCAACAAAGATTGACAGTCATTCAAAATAATGATTGATGTCGATTTCATGTTATGGGGTGGTGATCTTTACTTAATTGCCTACTTTTTTTATCGGACATGCCGAGACAATAAATGTCACCTCAACCAACAAGAAATATGGATTTTGGAATCGTTTTTCAAGAAGCAAATATTGAACAACGAAGTGGCTAGTGCATCAGATGATTATGATATTCGTGCATAGAATGTGGACTTATAAACAATATAAATGTGAAGAACATGCATATAAGTTTTATGAAATATAAATGTGAAGAACATGCATATAAGTTTTATGAAATAGATTTTTAAAAGATATTTTTGATAAAAATAATTTATGCAAGCTAGACACCAAATAATAAAAACTGGGTCGCACGTGTGGTGGAGTTCGTGTCGATCTTAGGGAATGGAAGAAACATTTTGTATTCCACAAAAAACTAATATATTCTTTATTGCTTTGAAAAAAATAAAAGAATTGATTAAATAAATGAGAGTATGGCCCTCTACGGAGGACTTAAACAAATAATAATAATTAAGTGACCTTATTACAAATCTAATGAATTAAATAAATTAAATAAACATCCTAAACTAAAAATAAAATAAAAGGGTCTTCAGTGCTTTGAGCTTCTAGTCCCTTTTTAATTTCACTGCTTCCGTCTGACCTCAGTTGAACCTGTAGGCTACTAGTATTTTATTCTTATTGTTCTTTTTATAGTTCTTTTAAGGGGCTCGAAGGGCCTTTTGATGAGACCTTTTGGGGACCTCAGAGGGCTCTTCGAGGGTACTTTTGAGGGCCTATCGCACGTTCAACCGCTTTCTTGCAAAACAAAAACAATACAACAAAAACTAGAAAAAAAAATCAAAGTTAGTTTAAAGGAAAATCACAAACACAAGAATCTAACTACTAAAAACAAACTAACTACATGTAACAAATATGAACAAACATATAATAAATTAAAACACAAAATAACAAAATAGCAAAACTAACTAAAAATCAAGAAACTAATTTATGCAACTAACTACAACTTAACTAAGAAATCAAGAAAATCAGCTAGCCGAAAAATCAAGAAAGAAATTAAAACTAATATAAATGACTAACTAATTAATTAATCTAGCATTAACAAATAACAAAAAAAATGAATTTTTAATTTAACAAACAAACAAGAACATTAACTAACAAACAATATTAACCTAATTGAAAGAATCAATAAAAAACTAGTTATTAAACAAAATATAATATTAATAACTAACTAACAAACAAATGTCAAATAACAAAACACGTACGAAATTCAAGATTGAACTAATCTAATTAGCAAACTTAAAAATAATATAATAACTAACCTAAGCTATTTGATCTAATTAATAACAATGAACAAAAGAAGCAAAAACAAGATTTGGCTACTATTATTTAACAACTAAATCTAATTTAATTAAATAGTAACTTAACAACTAATTAGCATTAACGTGAATTAAATAAAGCTATAGCGAATTAATGAATTAAAAGCTAAAATTAACCTACATCTTAAGCATTAAGATTAACTACACTAATTAAAGGCAACTCGATAATTGAAAGAAAGCATAACACGGCTAAAAAATATATTTTAATCTAATCTAAGCAATGAATTACAAACTTTTGGAATTAAACAAAATAGTTATCTAACTGATAAAAAAAAAGAAATTAAATCTATGTTCTTCGACTGAATAAAAAAATAAAAAATGTTAATCTACATTCTATCATTTTTTCCTAATCTAACAAAAACTAATTTATCACTAATAAAGGATCAAGTGCATGCATGAAACATTCAATAACTAACTTAATACTGAATTTAGATAAATAAAAATCAGATCTACTTGACGCAAATAAGAAAAAGATTTCAAAAACCTGCGAAAACCCTAATCGGCTAATAAAAAAATTAATTGATTAATCTAGTTAATACTTAATATTAAAAACATGATCTGGACTAAATCTAACTTAAATCTAACATAAACTAAATTAAAACTCACAAAAATATTAGAAAACTCTATGCTAAATCTATCGATTTAAATAAAATAATATTGTTCTACACAGAAATCAAGAAAATTGGCTAAACTAAACTATTTTATATTTTTTCTTTTTATATTTTTAGATAATAAAACTAAAACTAATTTAATCTAGATGTGATGAATATGCAATGATCAAATGAAATTACATGCAATGATATGATGTATGCTATGTAGAAATTAAAACTACGAAACTATGGAGAAACGGGGGAGAAGAAACATATTTTTCAATCTGTTTCCCAAGGAGGGGTTGAGAAAAAAAAAGTGGTCTTACTTTTGAACAACAAGTACCTTTGACGATGGGGGCAATGAGAAGCCGGTGATAGCAGAGATTAGAAACAAGACAAAACAAGACGGAAAGGAAGAACCGAAGGAGAAACTGGCCAAGAGTGAAACGGTGGAAGAAGAGAAGAGGGGGAGGGAGACATAGGCTTGTGTTTTCTCTGAAGGCAAAAACATGGGCTGCAGCTAAGAAAATAATATTTATACTAAAAATTTTAGGTTACATGATTTTTATGGAAGTCTGGATAATTTTCAAAAATTCTAAAAAGGGTCTTCCTCTAAAAACGTGTTTTTCAAAAAGAAATACTTCTAAACAAACTAAAATTAATTAATACCCTCCTAATCTAGTTAGACTACACATTAAAAAAATTAAAGCAACTAAAACTCTGAAAAATATAGGGAAGAGCTTGAAATATGTGATTTCTTCTTTATTTTTAATTTAAAGTAGTTTCTCAAAAACACTGATAAGAATGAGTTTTTAATGTAATTTTTCACTGGATCATGCATAGAATAGTATGAATAAAATGCAAAATATATGTTTGATCAAATTCCCTCAGGCGTATCGTTTGCTACCCCTTGAGCAAACTGACCCTGAACAACAAGCAAAAGACAAACTTATAAAGCAAAAACTCAACTCACTTTTGTAGGAATCAAGGTTGTATTTAGCGTATGCAACAAGCCCTTTGAACCCATAGGTTACTCCAATGGACAAGTAAGGTCTTGTGAGAGTTTGCAGTGATGTTACCCACAAACATATCAGTCATGTATGTATAAAAAATTCAATTCAAGAGGCATTAGGCAACTAAGGAGTTTGTTTTCACAAATATTTCATACCATTACACTTTCAAAATATATTTAAAGTCTTTCATATGCCACCACAGAGTAAAACTATTTCTTTTACTTTTTTAAGAAAAATCATAATCATTTATACTTTATTCTCAGAAAATCAAATATATACATGTCATTATTTACTTATCCTCACTTATATGTTTTCTACACAGTTTTTTTCAATACTTATTTCTAAGCAGTGAACTTTCTTTCTTTCTTTTTTCTACACTTTTACTTTCTTTTTGTTGAGCACTATTTCAAATTTTCAGTTTTTGTGACCTGTGTAACGAGCTTTGGGTTAGTGACTCCCATGCCATACGACCTTAGGGCACCAGATAACGACCTTAGGGCACCAGATACAAAGTATCCCTCAAACTTAATCGCTCAAGTCACTAGACCTTTAATTTTCATAGTTTTACGTATATCTTGCTTCTTATCATGTATAATGTCGCATCTATTAGACTCTCTATAAAGTCCATGTAACGGGCTTTCGAGCCTATGGCTCCCAAGCCAGATGGCTTTAGGGCACCAGGTGTAAACACCCCTCAGGCTCTACTTGCTCGAACTGAATATGCCATAAATATCAACTTAGACAAAGAAGTAACTTCCTTCATTATTATTTTCGACATAGGAATCAAATACTTCAACTTGTATCTGAGCCTATCTACTGGGAAATACGAAGAGATCAACCAACTAAACGTATGCGCTTTTTCACTTTTTGAGCTCTTATTTTCAATGTTGTTCATTTTCCTAATTTTTAAAAATAAATTGTGCATATTCATACTTGTGATTCAAAAATAAACTCTAATATGCACCTATCCTCATTTCTTTAAAGTTCACATAAATAACCTTTTTTTTTCTAAATTAGTGTAAAAAAAAATTTGTGGGGCTTAAAAATTCTCTAAAAATATTAGATTATGTAAAGCATTTATATAAGGTCAAACTCATTCCTTAAAAGCCCAATTTTTATGAGTTTTCATTCATATGCAAGTACAAAGATAGAAAAACTTTGGGTGTGCAAACTATACCTTCTCCCATTCTTAAATGACACTGCCCTCAGTGGCACTCCCCCCTACTTGCATGAAACTATATGAATGCACATAAGAAACAAAAGAAATATGAGGAAAGTAGTAGGATTCACCTGATCTGCACTATGGAATCTTACCTGATATTGCCATATACTAGCTTTGTAGAGATTCCACCTATCATCATTGTTTACCACTCATAAAAATGCACCAAATACAATGTATACATGATCTAACATTCATGCTTATGAACAAAGAAAATGACAGAAAAACAATAAAACTACTAATATCACAATACTAATATGGGTTGCCTCCTATAGAACGCTAAATTTTACGTCTTTAACCAGACGGATCTTTGGTGACCCTTCATCGTCCACGAGATTAATGGACTTGAAGTCATGCTCAATTGGGAGGTTTGAGGAAAATGGTTTCATCTATAACCCTGCCCACAACATTTACTCCAACTCTATCCTTCTAGTTCCTTCAATGACTCTCTAGTCTACTAAGAACGAGCTTAGTCTCCTCGTGAAGATTATTCTCATATGATGGTGAGTCATAAAACAAATTTCTATCCATACAATCATCCAACAGCGGATCGGATTGCTCCCATTGAACATCTGTCACATAGAAGTATTCGTCATTTCTTGTAGCTCTCGTGGCAACATAAAAAATATTTATGCACAAACGCTTGTTGCTAAAAAAAAAACATCCATATCCCTAGTACGGCAATCAATAGGAGCATTGGCAGTGGCTAAGAATGGTTTGCCAAGAATGATGAGGGTCTGGTGAGTGACATCAGTGCTCTCTATGTCTAGAATGAGAAAATTAATGAGGAAATAAAAGTCATCGACCTTGACTAACACATCTTCCAAGATTCCCAGAGGAAGCTTGGTAGACCTGTCAGCCAACTGTAAGCTAGTCGTGGTGGGTTTTAAATCCCCAAACCCAAAATTTTTATAAAGGGAACCTCACAGTATTTTTACACTTGCCCCAAGATCGAGCAATGCACACCCGATGGTCATGTTCCCTTTGACACAAGAGATGATCGGTGCCTCAAAATCCTTCAGTTTAGGTGGGGCTTAGTGTCAAAACACAAATCTCACCTACTCTATCAAGAAGATCTTCTGGGCAACAATCTTGACTTTCTTTTCTAGGTGGAACTTTGCATAGGCGGTCACTTGTTGGATGACATCCAGCAGGGGGAGGTTTATGTGAACATGCTTGAATATGTCAAGCATTTTGTGCATTCTAGCCCCCTGCTTGCCAAAATCATTTGGGTTTTTTAAAGCCTGAGGAAAAGGGACTCTAGGAATATACAAAGAAGAAGGCATAGGCTGTGGGCCTTGCCCGCTTTCCTTGAGACTGGTAGGGGAGATCGACTAGTCAATAGGTCTATCACTAGGCTCTCCAATCTTCTCCTGAGTAGGGTGAAGTTCTTTCCCACTCTGAAGGGTCATAATAGAGTTGATCTGCTCTTGATGGGACTCTATGAGATGCAGACAATGGTGCATGGGTTCTTTATCCCTCGGGTTGACAACAAACCAACTTGGGAGGCTTCCTTCACTTCGCTTGCTCAAGGCCTCAACCAACTGTCTCATCTTGGTTTCTAGCTTTGCTATTGACTGCATATGGGAACTGAGGTTTGCCTTGATGTCAGAGAAGGCCTCGAGAATTTTCTTCTGAAAATATTGACTCAATATAGGCTCCTAAAGAGGGTCCTGTGGTTATGTAGACCACGGGTAATTATGTGGGGGGTTACCCGGTTTGTGCTGTGTCTAGAAAGGCAGTTGGGTGTGGCTTGTGGATTGCTCCACACAAAGTTGGGATGATTTCCCTATCCCAGGTTATAGGTGGGTGCATATGGATCATGTATTGATTTAACAAAACATTGGGCAACACTCACTTGCTTATGAACGAATTCAAAATAGAGTGACACTGCAAGACAGTCTGAAACATAGTGTGCAGGGTTAGCGCATAGCTCACACACTTTTCCTACTTGATTCAATGAAGCTGGGTTGGTCAGTAATTGATCAACTTTCCTAGTCAACTGGTCCACTTTGATTTAAAATTCATGTTCGGACCCAACTTTATAAATCCCTCCCTTTTAAAGACCACTAGAAATAGATGTGGTCCTCTCAAGTCTTGAGGACAGGGCATGGTGCATAGCATTTTTACTCAACGTTTCGAACAACACCCATGCCTCATCCTCGCTCTTGAGCATAAACGTGCCCCCACACAAAGAATCAACCATTTGCATGTCCTTCTCGGTCAGGCCATCGTAAAAGTACTGCACCAGTTGCCAATGAGGCACCTGGTGGTGGCTGCACTGTCGAAGAAAATCTTTCATCCTCTCCCAAGTCTCATGGAGTTGTTCTTCCTCAATTTGAGAAAAGTTGGTGATGACTTTTCGATACTGGTTCATCTTACCAATCAAGAAGTATTTCTTGAGAAACTCTTTTTTCATCCATTCCCAAGTGATAATTTGAATTGTATCTAAGGCCTTTAGCTAGTGCTTGGCTTTGTCCTTGAAGAAGAATGAGAACAACGCCAACCTCAATGCATCATCCCTAAAATTGTTGATCCTTACCATAGAACAGATATCGAGGAACACATTGAGATGATGGTAGGAGTCTTTGTTGATAAGGCCGTAAAAAGAGGGCAGCATTTGAATGACACTAGCCTTGATTTCAAATTGGTTTGTTCCTACATTGGGTCTCGTGATGCAAGAGGTGAGAGTGTAAGCATTGGGAATGAAGTACTCCTTGAGAGGATAGGTCAATAGTTGATCCTCAGCCATGGGGTCGGGTCTGCAGGCTTTCATAACGAGGGACTCAGGGTTCTCTAAAGTGTACACAAGCTCGAGGTCAAGCAAGCATCGTCCTTGCATACACCAGAGGGTAGAGCGGTGTAGCAACCATCCTAAAAAAAGGTTTTCTACCTACCTAATGCCCAAACATGATCAAACCACAACAAACCATGAAGTGAGCAAAATAAAATAAAGCAAAAAAATAGTAAACACACACCACACACTTGCACCCAAACAAATATTTTGCGAGAAGCAAACTATGAGCACGATACCAATCGTGCACAATCACTTCTTAGAGTTAGCCTAATAGGTGGGCCGTGCAGTAAAAGTAAATTGGTTTCTAAGGCACACAAGCAACGTGGTTCTAAAAATCTTAAATACAAAATCAAACTAGCAATCCTAGTTAATGAACAAAGAAAATAACTAGCAGTCCTAAATAATTAACAAAAAGGAAGCTAGTAATCTTAAGTAAAATGAAAACACACAATGGGCAATAAAGTGAATACTCGTATCTTTCGTTGTTCTCTGGCAACGATGCCAAAAATTTGCTGTAAGTTTTATGAAATAGATTTTTAAAAGATATTTTTGATGAAAACAATTTATGCAAGGCATACACCAAATAATAAAAACCAGATCGCACGAGTGGTGAAGTCTAGGTCTATCTCAAGGAATGGGAGAAACACTTTATATTCCACAGAAAACTAATATACTATTTATTGTCTTGAAAAAATAAAAGAATTAATTAAATAAATGAGAGTGAGACCCTCTGTGGAGGGCTTAAACAAATAATAATAATTAAGTAGCCTTATTACAAATCCAATGAATTAAATAAATTAAATAAACACCCTAAACTAAAAAAAAATGGTCTTTAGTACTCTGAGCTTCTAGTCCCTTTTTATCTTCACTGTTTCCCTCTAACCTCAGTTGAACCAGCAGGCTACTAGTATTTTATTCTTATTGCTCTTCTGAGGGCTCTTTTGAGGGACTCAAAGGGCCTTTTGAGGAGACCTTTTGGGGACCTTAGAGGGCTCTTCTAAGGTACTTTTAAGGGCCTACCACACGTCCAACCGCTTTTCTGCAAAACAAAAATACAAAACAAAAATAAAACAATGAAAAATTAGATAAAAATTTAAGGTTAGTTTAAAGAAAAATCACAAAAACAAGAATCTAACTACAAGAACAAACTAACTACATATAACAAATATGAACAAACACGTAACAAACTAAAGCACTAAATGACAAAATAGCAAAACTAACTAACTAACCATCAAGAAACTAATTTATGCAACTAACTACAACTTAACTAAGAAATTAAGAAAATCAGCTAGCCAAAAATCAAGACAGGAATTAAAACTAATATAAATGACTAACTAATTAACTAATCTAGCATTAACAAATAACAAAAAAATGGGTTTTTAATCTAACAAAAAAACAAGAACGTTAACTAACAAACAATGCTAATCGAATTGCAAGAATCAATAAAAACAACTAGCTATTAAATGAAATATAATATTAATAACTAACTAACAAACAAATGTCAAATAACAAAACATGTTTTACGAAATTCAAGATTGAACTAATCTAATTAACAAACTTGGAAATAACATAACTAACCTAAGCTATTTGATCTAATTAATAACAATGAACAAAAGAAGCAAAAACAAGAATCAGCTACTATTATTTAACAACTAAATCTAATTTAATTAAAAAATAACTTAACAACTAATTAACATTAACGTGAATTAAATAAAGCTACAACTGACTAAATGAATTAAAAGCTGAAATTAACCTATAACTTAAGCATTAATATTAACTACACTAATTAAAGGCAACTTGATAATTGAAAAAAAGCATAACTCGGTTAAAAAAATATTTTAATCTAATCTAAGCAATGAATTACAAACTTACAGAATTAAACAAAATAGTTATCTAAATGATAAAAAAAAAGGAATTCTATCTATGTTCTTTGACTGAATAAAAAAATAAAAAATGCTAATCTACCTTCTACCAAATTTTCCTAATCTTACAAATAATCTAACAAAAAACTAATTTATCACTAATAAAAGATCAAGTGCATGCATGGAACAGTCAATAACTAACTTAATACTGAATTTGGATAAATAAAAATCAGATCTACTTAATGCAAATAAGAAAAAGATTATAAAAAACTGTGAAAACCCTAATCGGCTAATAAAAAAACTAATTGATTAATCCAATTAATATTGAATATTAAAAACATGATCTAGACTAAATTTAACCTAAATCTAACATAAACTAAATTAAAACTCACAAAAATATCAAAAAACTCTATGCTAAATCTATCGATTTGAATAAAATAATATTATTCTACATGCAAATCAAGAAAATCAGCTAAACTAAACTAAACTATTATATATATTTTATATTTTTAAATCATGAAATTAAAACTAATCTAATCTAGATGTGATGAATATGCAATGATCAAATGAAACTACATGTAATGATATGATGTATGCTATACAGAAACTAAAACTACGAAACTACAGAAAAATGGGAGAGAAAAAACGTATCTTCCAATCCATTTCTAACGGAGGGGTTGAGATAAAGAAAGTAGTCTTACCTTCAAGCTGCAAGTACCTCCGATGATGTGAACAATGAGAAGCCGGTGATAGCAGGGATTAGAAGCAAGATGAAACAAGTGGGAAGGGAAGAACCGAGGGAGGAACCAACCAAGAGTGAAACGGGGGAAGAAGAGAAGAGGGAGACAGAAGCCTGCGTTTTCTCTGAAGGAAAAAATGTGGGCTGCATATAAGAAAATAATATTTATACTAAAAATTCTAGGTTACACGATTTCTATGGAAGTCCAAATAATTTTTAAAAATTCCAAAAGGTCTTCCTCTAAAAATGTGTTTTTCAAAAAGGAATACTTATAAATAAACTAAAATTAATTAATAACCTCCTAATCTAGTTAGACTACACATTAGAAAATTTTAAACTAACTAAAACTCTGAAAAATGTAGGGAAGAGCTTGAAATATGTGATTTCTTCTTTATTTTTAGTTTAAAGCAGTTTCTCAAAAATACCGATAAGAATGAGTTTTTAATGTAATATTTCACTAGATCATTTATTGAATAGTATGAATAAAATGCAAAATATATGCATGATCACATATTTCCCAAAATTTTAGCACTATAGAGCTAAGAAATGCCAACAATGTATATATTTCTTAGTGAATCATTGTTATAGATAATCATCTCCAACAGGCAGTGTCTCAACACTTTAATGGCATAGATGTTGAGTGCAATCTCTTGAAGAACAAACCGCATGTGGAGAGCATCCACACTATAAACTTGGATGTAGAAAGCATGAGGTATACTAGTTTGGAGCATATGATGAGTTCTTGATATTTAAATGTTCTTTATGTAGTTATTCATTATGATAAAAATGCAAGTATAGTGAGAACATTGATGATATGATTTGGCCATCTGAACAACTACTTAATGGTAGGTGTGGTTCAACATTTACAGATCTATACACAACAATAAATATAATCTTGTTTTAACACAATTCACGAATCAATTGGCACCTTGCCATTATCTATGAGATGTGACTCTTGAGAATGTTGCAGAGCAAACAAGCATGCACAGAGCTGATGGATCATTTGCTCATGTTGTTAGATCGTTTGCTCTTGCACATCTATGAGCTATTTCTTGGTCGACATTAGCTCTTGGTCCTTTAGTTATAGTTGTTCTTTCACCTTTAAAGTTGTTTGCATCTCTCAAATCTATACTTTAGCAACTGCCAACTAAATATACAAGTCATATGATGCAACTCACAAGTTAGCCCTTTGTTGTCTTTTCTCCTATAATATAACATGTTGATTACAAATTTTACACAACATTTTCAATGGCAAGTCAAAGTGAATAACATGCATTACCCTTTCACTCTCCATTAACACGTTCAAAGTGATAGTCAATTGTTGTTTGATTGCTCATATGTATCCTGGCATGAACCAGATTTTTTTCAATAATCAATGTCATCTTCACCATCACACCAATTTTGTGGTTCATTCGCAAAATAAATGGGAAAATCCTTCATTTTATCTTTTATATTGTAACTACTTGTCCAACTCATGCAAGTTGGGGCTTTGGGTGCTAACTTACCCTTCCACAACTTCCACACAACATGGTTCACCAATTGTCACTAAACTTCATTTATGTTGTGTATCCATATGTCTTTGAAAAGTTCTTTTGTGGGACCAATCACATCCTCTTCCTTATCTTTCTCATCTTTATAGGGCCTCCAAATGACCTACAAAATGCAATTTCAATAATTAGGACATGTGTAAAACCTACAAAATTTTGGTAATTATCGAAATAAATAAATGTTAAAATTCTTTAAAATAAATATGATAGTATGATATGGATTTGATCCAAATGGATCTTGAATCCGAATAAGATCAAATGAATTCAGTAATTGGATTAAGTTAGGGTGAGTGGATTCGGATCCTTGATGGATCCGAAATCCAATTTGAATTCAATTGGATCTCAATGGATCCAAATACGATCAAATCTCAATCAAGATCTAAAAAATCTAGTTAGAGAGTTTAGAAGATCTAAAGTATATTTTAGATTCAACTCAAATTTGAGATCCGAATCCCAACCTGATTGCAATTGGATCCTGATGGATCCAAATATCTTGTGGTCCCTATTCGAAAAACCCATTCGTATATAAATGAATTAACGTAGACCAATAATACAACAAGATGTGAAGTGGTGTTGTGGTGAGGTGTATTGCCTAGTTATGAGTCAACCTAAGTTCAAATCCCATTAACCACACTCACACAGTTTTAATAAAGAAGACACTGCTATCTTTTTGACAAAAAGACCAAACGTCTACAAGTAATTAAGTAAATTAATTATGATATAATCTACAACGAAATGAAAAATAGTGCATTGGAGAGGTTTGTTGCCTCTTTAGGGGAAAAGACTCGAGTTAAAATCCCTTCGTGCACAAGGGTTTTGCAGAAATGCACTACAACAATAACATTTTTGTATCTTTTTTAGTTATCGTAAATCCCATATTTAATAGTAGGATCACACATTTTAAGGCAATGGGTTGGACAAAAATCCCAAATGGGAAACCCAACTAAAGCATTGATATGCAAATCCAATTTTTTTTTAAAAAACATGCATAACATTCCTTAGTTAGCACACATTTTAATTAAGATAGATATAGGCTAGCTAAATATTTAACTTTTAAGGAGACTTAATAGTGATTTAGAATTTGAAATCTCAAAGTTTTAAAAGCATGAAAGACTTCCTTATATAATGCTTGTATTCCCTAAAGAGGATTAAGATGACATTTTTAGAAAGAATGGAAGGGGGAAATAAATAAAAAATAAAAAATGCCATTGAGGAAAAGTTATTAAATTCCTCTTTCATTCCCATGAATTTGCATGGGTGAATTCAAATGGTGGACAAATTAGGAATCAATTTATGAAGGAGATTCCATTTAGAAAACTTCCAAATGTTCTCTTGATTTTCACCTTAAGTGAAAATCGTTCCAACACTTTCCTCTTCTCTCCCATCTCTTCTTTCCTCTCTGCCATTCCCTCCTTCATTCGAGGGATAGACTCCGGTGGAAGCCGTGCAGCTGGGAGGAGCACGACAGTCCATGGATCCAACCAAAATTTTGGACGTGTGTGAAGACTCATTCATTAATAGAAGTAAGGGGCTTATATCCTTATGCATGTTTGGTGAAAGTACTGTAAGATCGATGCAACCAACACTAGAGGGGTGTGAATAGTGATTTTAAACTTTGTCTTTGGAATTTGAAAGATTTTGAATTCTGTAAAGCAATCACACACAAATAACACAAAGATTTTATCCTAGTTCGATCCTCCAGACCTACATTCAGTCCCCAAGCAAAACCCGCATGAGATTTCTACTATCAAACTTGTGTTATGACAAGATCAAACAAACCAAAACCAGTCTCACTTTCAGCAACAACCCTGTTGAAAGCAAACTTCTCCTTTAAACTAAGGTGACTATGTCCTTTTACAGAAAAAATGAAACAAACAACTTACAATCAGCCTATGAGCCTTTCTTATGAATGCAAAGGAAGTGGAATAGGTTTGCAGAGGCTTCTAAGGCTTTAAAAATACTCAACTTACGATTTCACTGACTCACAAAAGAAATTGGAGTGAAGAACTTAAGTGAAAAAACTTAGTGAGTGAGAAAATGAATGCTTAAAAGAATAGGAGTGAAAAACACAGAAATTGATGTTTCAATTCATTGATTTTGAGTGTAGATCTCAATCTTATCTATAGCTGAAGAATTTTAGATGTTGGTGGTACGAAGTGATGTCAAACTGACAATTTTGAACAGTCAAAATGTTTAAAAAATGAAAGAACGTAACTTCTGAAAAGTTTAGAAAAACAACTATATTAGTCGACTAAAAAAGTTATCAGTCGACTGAAATCAAATATTAGCAGACTGATTGTTAAATCAATCGACTATTGTGTCTAGTCGAAAAGATTTGAATTTGGGATTTTGAAAATTAGTCGACTAAAGAAAAATTAGTTGACTGATGACAATCATCAGTAGACTGAAAAAAGCTTTTAATCGACTTTTGTTAATTTTTTCAAAAATCAAACATTCGGGTCGGTCAACTGATCAGAAAATAGACATTTGGCTTTGAAAAAGGCGCGAGAAAATTTGTCAACTGATAAAACTAAAAATATAGGTAAAGGGCTTTCTAAAATGATTTTTGCAAAGGGTTCTTTTTAAGAAAGTTTTTCTAAGTATTTTTAGGTGTAATGCAAGTGAGATATGCAGTCAAAGTAAGGCTCTTACAAGAATCTAAGAATTTAAAGAGATTTACACTTGCACAAAATCTTCGATCAATTCTTCAATGTAGAACTTGTAAACTTCTTCAATTATTTTCTTCTTTCTTTATTGCCATAACTGAAATCCAGTTGTTCGTCATCAAAATATCATACTTGAATTATCATGTACAACTTCTCTGTCTTAACAATCTCTCCTTTTTTTATGATGACAAACTAGTCACAAATAGAGCATTGATAAACAGATAGAATACTCCCCCTATCAATATGCTGTCAAAACATAAGAAGTTAGCATATCAAATAACATATATCACACATGCATATTATTCTCCATATATCACACATTGTTCGCATGCATATTGTTCTCACCCTTTGTCAGGATCAAAAGGAGTAGGTGGAGTCATAGTATCAAAAAGATACATGCAGATACAAGTTAAAAAATATTACAAACTAAAATGTTATCATAGCAATCAAAGTACAAGAAAAATGTTACTTTAACATCTCCTTGAATTCAGCTATATCAAATTGAATAGATGAAAGTTGTTGACTAACATCCTCCCAAAATGTGTGTTGGTGAAGTTCCAAAGCTTCAAGTCATTTCAGGATTTCATCATCATCTTTTTCAGTAGAAAATTTCTTCCTTTTGCCTTGAGATGGAGGAGATATAGGAGGCTTAGATGATGAAGGTTCTAGATGGAAAATTCTCATTCGTTTAAGAACAGTTTCATCAAAGATTTTCTTTTGAGAAACAGACTTTTCAGTATTCAGAGGCACTTTGAAATATTTAAAGATTCGAGTAAGGATACAACCATATGGAAGAAAAGGTTTTTGCTTCCATAAAGTAGTAAAGAAGATGTTTACCCAGTTTGCAGATATATTTCCAAATGAGACATATAGATCAGTAGAAAGATCAGTGGAAAATTATTCAAAAGAACCTTTTTTTGGAAGAACATTGTGAGCAAGAATTCTTCCTGCAATTCATGAGCGAGGTTGAATATTAGTATTTTGAAAAGGAGGACAATGAGGAGCACCTGGAAGTAGTATTTGGTGAAAAATCTTTTCATCCTTGTTATCATTGTAAAATTTTACTTTTGCAAGTCAAACTGATCTTTGAAAAAGATTTTGAAAATAACTCGCCTCCATTTTAAAATGCAAGAAAATTCCATAGAATGGGACTCGTCTGTCGGTATGAGGTTCAACCGTTCCTGACACCTTTACCAGGGGTAATTGAACCAAGGATCAATCATGTGCTTTGTTTTGCCCAACTTGTCTAAATCGATGTTCTATTCCTAAATGCACAAAGAATCAGGTATGTGCTATGAATATCAGAAAATGTAGATTTGAAAACATGATGTATGCTTCAGATATTTGAAATACTTGGAAAATTCTTAGAAAAGATAACCCTTTGAAAATCATGAGCCTTGTTGAGAGAATATTTCTAAGGAAAAGAAGAATCGATTTCTCAAGAAATCTAGGGGTTTTGTGAAAGTTGATTTTTGACAAAATTCAAATAACTTTGAAAAAACTTGATTTTTTTGAATTAGAACCTGAAAATTGAAAATGTTAGGACTTGGAAAATCATAATTTTGAGTTTGGAAAATACTTTAGAAATCCTTGAAAGAACCAAGGGTTTTGAAAAAATTTGATTTTGAGGAAAATTAGGGCAAATTTGAAGAAAATTGATTTTCTAAAATAAAGCTGAGAAATAAATCTAAAGAAAGGGTGTGTGGACCTATGGAATATGTTCATGATGCTTTCTAAACCTAAATGATGTATGAATGCAATTTATCAAAGATATTTTTTGAAGAAATTTTGAGAAATCATTGATAAAAGAATTTTTGTGTCTTATAGAACTTAGATGAAATAAATTCGCCTCATATCCCTGACTATGGCCACAGATATGGATCGAATGTATCTCATTTGATTCTAAAATGAGAAAATATTTAGAAAAGATTGAAATATGTAATGTTTTTTGAAAATAGCATAAGAGTATAGGTTGATTGTGGCTTAAAAGAAGATAGTAAATCTGGATTTTGTTCGTATTCTGACTATGGCCATAAATACAAACTCGATCGAGTTTACCAACTCCCTAGAAGCTAGTGCACATGCCATTCGTGTAGACCATGGTGAGTTTGAATATGCATGAATCATCATTCATCACACATTGATATTATTATAAAATTAAACTATAAGCACATGCAAACCCTAATCTAAGCAAGAATTTAAATTCTTATTCCAAATTTATTAATAATTTACATCACTAATTGAATTTAAATAGAGAAGAATAAAATAAATATAGCTTTGAATGTCCATGAAAAACTAAAAAACTTGTTAGTGAAGATACATCGGCTTTTCTAGATTTATCTAGTAATATTTAGAAATTACTGGATTTTGCTAGATATAAGCCTTTTTCATGTTTTTCTTGATATAAACATAATAAAATATGATGTAAAAATAAAAATAATAAAAATAATAAAAATAATAAAAATAAACAACTTTTGAAATTCAAAATTTGGGGAAAATTGACAAAAACACCCCTAAAAACAAGACTATGGCCTTGAAATCAGAGTTTTCAGAAAATATTTTGGTAAAATCTTGGATTTAGGGCTTAAAAAGACTCAAATCAAAGTTAAATCGAATATGAGGTGTCCTAGCAGGATTCTAAACATGAAAAAACCATATAAATATGAACTTTTATGAAAAAAATTAGAAATATCACAAAAATCATGATTTTGTCAGTGTTTCGGGATCCTGCGGGTACCTTGTTTTGCAATATAATCAATTCGAGTGTCAAATGAGTTCCAAAATTAATAAAAATCGACATATGAACTTATGATAACCCTAAAATTAAATTGGAATTATAAAAAATCAATTTTGACATTATTTCAATCCGAAATGTGCACAAAAACCCTAAAATATGTTATTTTTACCCGTGGGCACATACCTGTCATACTGTTAGACCCGAATCAGGGATCAAACCACCATGGAAATTCATAAACTTTTATAGAGAACTACGAGACATAAAAACAGATACTTTCCTTTTTACAGATTGGAAAAATCATCTCAGGTTAGGGAGATATTGTTCCGACAATCTGTGCTTTAATTTAACGGATATAAAATATATCAAAACAGACACTTCTGATTTTAAATATAGAAAAAAAATAGCAAATCTAATAAAAAAAATTGAAATTTTAGCAGTGAATAGAAGACATAGAGATAAAGAGTTTCTTTTTTTATAGATCATCGATCGGATCTCCGGTTATGGAGATACAATCAACAAAAGTTGACTTAAGGTTTGAATAAAGCATAATGAGTTCTGAGAAATAGATCTTACTTTCTGACAGAGGAAAAATAACAGAAAGATACAAAAAAATATAAAAATTTTACAGCAAATAATAGACATCAGTACAAAACTAATGCTATTTACGTATTTTAAATCGGATCTCAGATGACAAAAAGATCGCAAATGGATGCAATAAATGCAAATAGATGTAAATGAATGATGAGAGATTTTGTTTGATCCTATATGCATATAGGACATTTTGAAGTAAAGACAAAATTTTCAAAAAAACCTGTCCTAGTGTAACTGGGAAGTAAGAAGAAGGATAATTGTTATTGACAAACGCTCCTTGAACGCAACAGACATCTTGATTGATTTGGGAGGTACTCTAAAAGGAATTACTCCTTGCAAAAAGATATTTTGTCAAGAAGGAAAAATAAAGAAGATGACGCCAAGCTATGAGGAAGATTGATAATTTTATTGATGAAAGACATGGAACCATGTCGTCCCTATAAAATGACAAAAGCAAAATGCAAGAATGAGAAAGTATTGGCCTTGTTGCTCTTAGGGTGCTGATGAGCTAACCACTTTGTCTTCTTCTTTGCCTTCCACAAGGAGATTTTTATCAATGTAGTCATGAATAATATTCCTGAGAACGAAGCAGTACTTGGTATCATGCCCCATTGCCCGATGAAACTTACAGAATTAATCTTTAAACCTTCCCCTAATGATAGGAGGATCATCGACTCTTGGGAGCTTAATCATCTCCTTGGCCAACATATACTCAAGGAATTCTTCACGCGGTTGATGTAGGGGAGTAAAGTCACATTTAAAACTCTAGTTGTCGTGCTTCGGCTTTTCTTGAGGCCTCAACCCTTGATCAAAAGTTTGTTGAGGTTGCTTATTATATTGAGGAATGGACTTACCTTTTTGTTGATTTTTGCCGGTGTTTGAACCCTCTGAACCATAACTATGATCTTTCATATTTTCCTTATGATGGTTCTTACTGTTGTTGGTGGAGTAGATGAAATGGGTTTTCTTATTAGATTCTTGTTGACTGTTGTTTTTGGTAAAGGCGAAACCCTCGTAAACTCCATTTTCCATGCTCAACTTGAACCATTTGGCTTGTTCTGTCAGTTCAATAAAAGTCTTTGACGGAGATGTAGAAATCAATCCCCTTAGGGGTTGTGAAAAGTTGCTCAAGATTAAAGACAATACATGTCCTTTTGATATTAGATCACTCATCTTGTTGTAGGCAGACCTCCATCGTGAATAAAATCCTTGGATTTCTCGTTTTCTTTCTGCTTGAGACTGCAGAGATGGCTGAGAGTTGGAAGTGCTTCTGCATTGAATAGGAAGCGTTCGATAAACAAGTTGACCACCTTGTCAAATTCTTTCAATTCAATGGGATTAATATGTTCTGAATACCATTTTGCTGCGATACCCTCAAGACTACGGAAAAAACAAAGGAATAAGGCTCAATTGTTCCTTCTGAACTTGAAACATTCTACGAAGAATAAGGCGAGATGTGCTTTTAGATCACCCGAACCATCAAACTTGATAAATTGTTTGGGGAGGTTATCGAGACTATCATCCCTATCTAGTCTGTCATAGAAATCTTCACTTGTAAAGACCTTTTTACCCTTATCACGGGCTTGCAAATCTTTGACCATCTTAACCACGTCTTTGAGTTGTGGCTGAGTAGGGTCATCAACAGACCAATTCTTGGATTTATAAGTCGACCCCTGCCCTTGAGTCGTCTTTTTAAATGCCTGCTGAGTCTCGTATTCCTCATCGATATCACCCACTGATTCTGCTTCATCAGAAGTTTCCTCGTGATGACTCTGCCTTTTGGAGATCTTCACATTCTTTTTTACTGTTTGATCCTTGACATTTTTTCTTATTATGAGTTTTTCGGAATTGACCTATGTTTCTTCAGATAACATTTTGCTCATTATCCTCTAAAATAGTGAATACATCTGAGAGTCAATGTCATTATTGACCTGTTGGTTTCCATTCCTGGCAGATCATGGAGAGACCATTTCTTGTTCTAAGGCTAAAGAGTAACTCATGTGCTGGACTGGTGCGGTTTTCCTGCCGGACCTTGTCTGAACCATGTAAGATTGCAAGTGCTCTCTGCAGAACAAAATGGACAATTAGCTTTAAAGAATAGCTTTGGGATAAAACAAATAGAGGGAAAAACATTTGATGAGGGTTAGGTTGACAATTTGAAGGATATCTCATTACCAGAGATTGGGTCTTCGCTGGAATCATGACAATTGTGTTAATATTCTTTGTAAAAAAAGATAAAAACTAAAATATGCCTTGTTACCTAGGCGAGGTCGTCAATCCATAATAGAATGAGATTTATTGAAGGAAAATAATTTTATTAATAATAAGCTTGAGAAAGAGGGGGCGGACAAACAATTTGCCACCACTCATGATAATCAGAAGACACTCAGAGACCAGGAAAAATAGTAAGAGTTACAAAAGAATCCCAGCTATTCTTGGCAGAATGGTCTGTTCTAGACCACTGAGCAGACTTTAGATCGAATTCTGGTATGATGCCTGATAATAACCGAGCTTTGATGCACTTCTGTCTCTGCGAGAACTGTCTGACACATTGCTTTGGCTGATAATAAACTGAAAAGAAAGATTTGAGTAACTTAAATCGCTTGCTATATGCATAAGTGTACCGAGGGAGTGACTCCTGACTGTCAAAGTAATCTCACACAACTTCTTCTTCATGGAGGTTCTCGATCACGAATCTGTACGGAGCAATGGGTAATGGCTTCTTGTTGTTATATCTGGATGGGCTGACTTGAGTTGGTACATGTCGGAGAAACCAAGACTGTAGTGCGTAGATACACCCTTCTACTAAGATAGAATCTTTAAGCACAAAATGGGCCAATCCACGATATAAGAAGGAAAGCGCGGCCATGGCAAAAAAGAGATGGTTGGTCTGCTGACTTCCCCATCTTCGCAAAAGTTGTACTATTCTAATATCAACGTAGTCTTGTCCGTCCTAAAAGAAGGCTAGCCTCAAGGTGTAAAAGATCATTGCATGTTGAATCATTTCTTACGTTGCTTGGGACAAGGAGTCGATTTCTTCAAAACTTTCATATTGTTGATATAACTCAAACATATCGATATATTGGCTTTCATATGCCTTAATCAGTGGCTAGGATCTGCGTCCAGTCATACGAGCTAAAGCATCTCGGGGGTCAAGTCCCTTGACATTGATCTGAAATTGCTGCTCTATAGGATCATCTGGTTAACCAACTGGCTCAGGTAGACTCATAATCTCTGAAAAGTTGTCCAACAATAGGGTCATCTCTCTCCATAGGAACCAAAAGGTACATTTACGTAGATTCCACCGCTTTGCTAAGGCTTGAATCAAACTGTCGTTGATGATCTGTTCTCCTACTGCTGATGTCAGTTCCAATTCACAATCACTCAGATGGTCTGAGAACATACGAGAGAAGTTCTTGATCCAAGAATAGTACCATCGGGGAATGAAAGGTCTGGTGTTCAGAGTTTGATAATCAGAGAGACATTGCCGCACCTCATAGGAGATGTAGCCCTCAAGAAAGACTGAATCAAGCTTACTGGATGCCATTAGAACAAGCTAGAAAATACAAAATAAGTAAGGATACGACTTTGAGGAAAAAACCACACGTTTTTTGAAGAAATTGCAGACAGGATAAAAACCAAGTTAGAAATTCGAGATCCAGAGGGAAGGAAGGATGAAAATCACCTAAAGTTTTGAGGAAAATAGATGAGTTTTCTGAAAATCATCAAGGGTTTGGAAAATAAGAAGGGGATGCTAGGCAGTGCATGAAAATAGATGGAAAATATGGGATTTTGAAAATCGTCCAGTATTTTTGAAAAAATTATAAAAAATATGAGAAAAATAAAAAAAATAAAGGAAAATAACCAAGGTACATGTAAACAACCCAATTTTTTCAAAATTTTGTAAAAATGACCCTTTTGCCCCTAACCCCATTTTCTGAGAAAATCAAAGCAATTTCAAAGCTAAACTTCAGATTTTCTGAATTAAATTCCATATTGGTATATTCAAAATTTATTCCGGATCCGAATCCAGTACTTTAAATCCATATATCCTCAAAATCCGGATCCAAACCCATTTTCTGAAGAAATTTTCTCAAAATAGCTTTTAATTCTCAGAAAATTTCTCTTTTGTAAATATTTTTGCAAAAACACAAAAAAATTGGTTTTAATCTTTGTTTTCTCACAAATCTTAGGATTTTTACTTAAAAATACAAAAAAAATTGAGAAATAACATAAAATTCAAAAAATTGGAAAATTTATGAGAAAAACAAATGAGTTTAAGCTTTCTAAATCAATTTTGCTAAAAAAAACCAATTTAAAACTATTTTTATGAAAAAACTTTTTACACGGAGCCTCTTTTTGGAAAAACCAAATTTTTTTACAAAAGAACCCTTCTTAGGGTTTTCTCTTGAAGAGATCTTGGAAAAAGGATGGCCGCATCCTTCAGCCTCGCCTTTCTCTTTCTCTCTCCTCCATCGCCCATCACACCTCCTTCATCCTTCCATCACCGAGCTCCCCTTTCGTTTCCACCCTCCATCACCAACAAACCTCCATTCTCGACCCTTCTTCTCATCCCTACATAAACAACCGCAAATCCCCTCTCCATTTCACCCGTTTTCACCCTACCACAGCATCTTCTCCTTCAATACCGCTTCTTCATACATCGATCGCCTTCTTCCGCTACTTCCTTCTTCTCCCCCTTTCTTTTTCTTGACATTTCGTCTTCCATCTTCCTACAGTAAGCCCTCATCGCCCAGCTCCCGCTTCTACGTTCGATTGCAGATCTCCTTCCTTGCTTCTACTAACAGAGGGATCGACTCCCTCTTTCAAGATCACTACAACCCATTCAGGTGAGTATCTCTTCTTCTTTGCTCATTTCTTCTGATTCTTCTTTTAATTTCTAACCCCCCCCCCCCATTAACGCATTGTTGAGTTGTGTTGGGTTGCTTATAGCAACACCAATCCTCCTCTAGTGCAATATTAAGTGGAATTCTCAGAATTCTGACATCTTAACTTCTCTAGTTGCAAATTTTCTTTTGGATTCCTTGTCATTTCACAAGTGCTGTGCTCTGCATCTTATATTTACCCTGTTAATTTGAGTGTCATTCTCTTGGCTTGATCTGGTTGATTTAGTTATACTAGTTATATTTCTTTTGTCCTTATCGTTAATGTTTCTAAAAACAAAACAATTTTTTTTTATTGTTTTATGAAAAATTTTCAATTCATGTCACCCACGCCATACAGGCATTTGCATCTGTTTTCTGCACTCGTATGTTTCTGATCTATTGCAGCATTGTTGCCTCCAATATGAGTCATGCTTTCGTGAGTAATTATTTTGTTCAATTCTTGCATCGAGTGTTTAGGGTTGATTGCTCCATTACTGCCATATCGTGTGAACATTTTCGGTTTCCATACCCTTTGTTTAGCGTCTCATGATGCACAGTCATTTCTGCACTGCATTATGCATAGCCTCTCCACTTCCTTCACGGCTCATTTTCACCTCACATCAAACAAGCACATGCATTCTAGATAATTGTCCAATATCATCAATATGGTCGGAATCATCAATCATGGATTGTGATTAAAATAGGTTGTAATTAATCATTAATCATGGGTCGTGGCTTCCATTAGCATCCTTGAATGACAACTCTAAGATCTGCATACCCTCTACGTTGGTTTGTTTATGTGCATTCTTCTCTGGCATCATAAGTCTGACCCAAATCAGGTTACAAAAGATGAGCCCTATTCTAAGAGTTCACTGTAAGGGTTCATTGCAAGTGTTGCAAGCGCTAATCCCCATCACAGAGTTTAGTAGAAGTAAGAGTTAATGAATTAATCATGGTCTAAATTGGTTGCTGGATTCAAGAGATCGTGATTTGTTATTGTAAACAACCGTAGGTCATTAAAATAATCTCTTGAACTCTTATTGCCAAGACTTCTACCTTGTTCAGCGAAATGAGAGAAGAGGAGACCAATGCCTGATAATGTACCTTACTCGGTTCTAGTCACTGGTGAGTGTAGTCAAAGGGGTTTTTGATGAAGCCACAGAACCCCTGCAAATAAGCATTGCAGCATATAAATAATGGAGTGTTAAGAATCCGGTAGCCGTGAAACCAGTTTTTCCAGCTAGATTTGAATTGAAATACAGTGAGTATAGTTTTTGTCGTTTCAGCATAACTCAGTCTTAGATCAACAGATCCACTTTCTTTTAGCATGACTCAATTTTTTACATTCATCGGATTTCAGCACCTTTCAGAACATCAGCCGATCATCTGGATCGATCTTCATTTTTTTTCTTTCTCCGATGAATGCTTGTTGTTTAAGCCTCATCGATCACTGGAAATTCTGACTGTGATCTGTTGTTATGCTTTGGTGAATATTGACACATTGTCTTTGTTTTCTGTTGTTAATTAAAACTCCGAAGAGTATCTGCAAATTAAGAATATGGAATTCAGGGCAATTTGGCAACAACGTCAGATGTGGACGTTTGAAACTTATCATAATTTAGCAATGATTTGCTACAGAAGATCTATCAGAATTATGCAGTGATCAATGTTAAGTAATTTTTTGATCAAAACCGCTTGTCATTGGAATCCTGTTGGGCCCCGAGTGCTGATAAAGTGGATGATTAGACAATAGCTCTGGAGAAGGGCATGGTCTAGCTGGTTGGATTTGTTATGCACCCAACAGGGATGGGTTTTGTTTTGTACTTAATTGGCCAATCGATTCGTCGCTTTTCTTGAAGGTGGAGATTGCTAAGATTCTTGGATGTCATATGGGTGCTCTTTCAGTCAGCCATCTAGACATGGTGCCATTTCTAAGTTGGTCATTGGGAGATAATGGAACGTAATAGGCCCAAAATTTTATGTCATTTTTTTTATATAAGCAATATTGATTTCCTTTTGTTCTACATAAATTTTCGCTAATGGTGCATTATGCAAGACTACTCCAAATTCTAGCCAGTCAGTTGGCTTCAGTGGTTCAGGTTATTGAAGAGTGGGGAGGTCGTTGCACGCTTTGAGGAGTTTTGAGACAAAGATTGCTCTACGACAAGACAAATTAAAAGCTGTCAACCTGAGCAAACTTGTTAGTGAGGCTGTCACAGCTATTTGCGATGCCAAACTCAAAACTTCGGATATGCAAGCAGCATTTCAGATGTGGCTGTTAAAGTTCTGATGGAGCAAGACTTTCATGAAGAGCGTTTGAAGGAGTTTTGAGGGAGGTATTCTTCTTTTAACTTTCTTTTCATTATTAAAAAAAGATGTATAGATATACACTGTATCTAAGATTAGCCCATCTTCTAAAAAAGCTAAAATGTTTCCATATATATTCTCATGTGATAAAATGGTTTCTAGTTGTGGAGTTAAGTTTGTGTTCTAACAGAAGTTTCCTTTTTGACTATTTTTCAAACTGAGTGAATAAATGGTAGGCTATTATATACATAATCTTGGTACTCTCTATTAAGTGCAGTTACTTCCTTTGGTTCTGCCGAGAGATTAGACAACCACATTTGATCTCTTAATCTCACTTCGATGTGTCACCTGATGATTGCACAAATGATCTCCAGAACGTGAATCATGATCAGTCAAGACAACCAATTATGGACACATTCAATTTTTTTTTTCTTTTCTTTCTCTTTCTTCTCTGTCTTAGCTGAGTATTCATACCTATTGCCATTCAAGTTTGTATAGCAGATGGTTTGGTGATTGATGTCTCTGTTACTCCATGATTGTGTTAGGAATAGAACTGGCCAATGTTATCTTGTGTGGCAACATAGCATTTTTTTTATCTCCTAGCCTGAAGACCTCATGGCCTATGGATATAACATATACACAAATGTATCAAGTTGTTGTTCTAATGCTTCCAGTGCTATCTGATGCAAGCTGGGTCAAAAAAAACTGTGGGGGCTATACAGTGTCTAGGAATGTCAGCCGTTTTGATTTAGGTAGGATGTCTGACTGAATCTGAATTGACCTCTTGATATAAATGCAACTTCCGTCTGATACAATTTGTCCCAATGGACTCCTTTAAACCATGAGTGTACCTTTATTTCATGAACTCCAGCCTTTTATCCAACATTACATACCAATGAGACTCTCAGCTTCAGCAGATAGCTTGGTTTTCTCCGAGAATTTCAAGTGAATCCTCCAAATCACAATCCTTCTGCAAGTTGACATTAGTTGATCAAGACAATACATGTATATACATATATATACATATATATATATGTATGTATATACATTTGGCTACCCTTCTGTATCTCAGATCATCCATGTTGTTTCATGAGGTATTAAGCATAAGGTAGGCATATGAATGTCTCATAATTTGCATCTTTGAAATTAATATATGTAAATTCCCCTCTGTTTTTATACTAACTGAATGTTTTGCAGGGAATATGTGGAAAATCTCATTACTTGGAGTCCTAAATTCAACTTTATGTGTTGTAATAGTTAGACCTTAATGAAAATTTATATTTCCAGTTTTAGATAGAATGAATGAGCATTGTAGATATCATGAATCACTTGTTCTTCATGCATTTTTCCTTTATTTCTCAAAATCTCACAATGGTGAAACACGAATGGCATGTGCACCATTTCGTAAGAGGTAATTGATCCTAAGTCGATGATCCACATCAATGGCCATAGTCAGGGTGTGGACAAAACTTAGGATTTTTATCTTTTACGAAATAACACCAGATCCACACTAGATCTGTTTTCAAAATTCATCATATTTTCCTTAAATATTTTTCTTCTTTTATCAGAATTTAACTTAAAATTAACTCAGAATATATACCAATGGCCATAGTCAGGGTATATTGAGAGTTAATTTCATTTTAAACTCTACAAAAGCACCAAAATATGTTTTATTCTTCTCTTGAATTTAAATATAGATTATTATATAATACATTCTATGACCATAGTCAAGGATGTATTATATCTTCAATCTTATTTTAATTCATTTAAAGAATAGAATAGCTTTTCAAAAATCCAATTTCAAGAATTTAAATTCATTCATCATTTAGGATAAAATTGCATCATATTTTTAAATTCTTTTTCATAAATCCAAGTAATTCTTTCCTTCATTTCTCAGATCAAATCCTATTCATAAATTCGACTCTATTTTTCAAAAGGATTCAAGAATCCAATTTCAAGGTCCCATTTGACTTTGAAACTTCAGAATCATCTTGTATTTCAAATTTCAAATTCTATCTTAAATTCAAAATCCAATTTAACTTTGAAATTCATTTGTATGTTCAAAATTCAATTTCTAAAATTCGTTTTCCAAGTTCAGTTTAAACTTGGAAGTTCTTGATTCATCTTCTGAATTTAACTCCAAATCCATTTTAGGATCCAGGGTTCAACACTCATATTGGATCTCAGACCTCAGATCCAATTTCTTTATAGGATCCAGAATCCAATTTCACCTTGGATCTCATACTTCAGATCCAAACTCCATGTTAGGATCCAGAGTCCAACTCTACATTGGATCTTAGACTTCAGACCCAACTCCATGTCAGGATCCAGAATTCAACTTCACCTGGGATCTTGGACTTCAGATCCAAATCCATTCTAGGATCGAGAACCCAATTCTACTTTGGATCTTAGATTTCAGATCTAAATTCATTTTAGGATCTAGAAACCAATTCTATATTTGGATCTTAGACTTCAGATCCAAATTCATTCTAGAATCCGGAATCCAATTCTACTTTGGATCTCAGATTTCAGATCCAATTCTATTCTAGGATCCAGAACTCAATTCCCCTTTGGATCTCAGATTTCAGATCCAAAATCCATTCTTTAGGATCCAAAATCCAATTCACCTCAGATCTTAGACTTTAGATCCAAATCCATTCTAGGATCCAGAATCCAATTCTACTTTGGATCTCAGACTTGAGATCCAATTCCATCTTAGGATCCAGAGTCCAACCCCATCTTGGATCTCAGATTTCAGATCCAAATACCATCTTGGATTCCAAATCTTGAATCCAATTTCATTCAAAATTCCAAATCCAAATTCCACTTTAATTCCAATCCTTAAAACCAATTCCATTTCATTCCAGATTTCAAATCAAGTTCCCATTTCAGATCCTAAATTCAAAATTCAACTTTGAACTCTATTCAGAATCCAGATCTTGGATTCGGATTTCATCTTGAAATTCCAACTTTTAAATCAATTCCATTTCTCAATTTTATTCAGATTTCCCAATTCTATCTTTCCTTCTGATTTCGAACTTCAAAGTTAGAATTCAATTCCATTTTCATTTCTATTCTGATTCAAAGTCCATTTATGACTGAAAATTCATTTCTTCTTCTTTTATCTCAAAACTTCAAAATCATTTTCCAAATCCAGATTTATTTTCCCAAGCTCTTGATTATTTCCAAAAACTTAGAACTTTTTGATCTTAAGTTCTAAGTTAGAAACCATTTCTTCATTCTATCAGCAGATTCATCTCAGAAACACTTGGGAATTCTTCAAAACATTTTCAAAAAGAGCATACATCTTTGCATTCGCACAAGCATGATTCTTTGTGCATTTAGACTTAGAATACATTCTTAGATAAATTCTTAGCAAAGCAAAAGGCATAAATTCGACCCTTGGTTCAATTACCCCTGGTAAAGGCGCCAGGAACGGTCGAATCTCATACCGACGAGCGGATCCCGTCTCCCAGTTTTCCCGCAAATATTTCAAAAATGGAGGCGAGTTATTTCAAATATTTTCAAAATTAAGGTCAAGTGAGACTCGCAAAAGAATTCCTCTTCTCTTCTCTCCTTTCTTTTTCACTTCTCTCTTCTTTTTTCTCTTTTATTTTTCTCCCTTCAAAAAAGAAGAAAATAGAGGTTAGAAAGGAAAAGAGAAGGAAGAGAGAGAAACCACAAGAGAAGAAATTTTTTTGCGATGATCACAGTACATTCAATCATATCCTGCACAGACAAGTATGCACATACAACATTCCCTAAAAGCTCACTCTAGATGCACAAGTTTTGAAATAGTTGTAGGACCTTAATCCTAACTCTAAGGTTCAAATCATCTGTGTTCAATCATGCTATGCCTATATACTCAAGCTGAGGTCCGATGTACGTGGAATAAAATCAATTTATCCGGTTGTAGGCTCATGTTTTCTAACATCCTTGAGCACCTGTCGATATACTTTAGACTATGGCCCTTGGTACGTGGCAGAGGGTTTTTAACCCAAATAGGTGGCCCAGTTGTGAGGCTTTGTCTCAAACTATGGTTCTGGAAGAAAGCCCAGCAACGTGGTGGCCAGGTAAAAGTAGGTGGGGTTGTTTTTGAAAAATGATCAACATGCACAAAAACAGAAGTTTCTAAGACCTAAAGAAGTATAATTTTGAAAAAAATTAAGAAGCAAACATTGTTTTCAATCAGATCCTAGATTAAGGAGGATTGTATTAGACCTAGATCTAAGTGAGCATGAATAATGCCTCCTCAAACAGTCCTACCAAATCATGCCTAAGTCTATATGAAATTCATGTCAGCTGGGTTTGATTCTAGGCTCCTAGGTTTACATGATATCATGAAATAAAAGCTCACATTAGTAGAACACAATTTTGATAATTTGAACAAAGTAGAGCATTAGATTGATCAGGCAAAGACAGGTCCCATCATGGTCGCCAAACCTATTATCATTGCAAAATTTTACTTTTGCAAGTCAAACTGACATTTGAAAAAGATTTTGAAATTAACTCGCCTCTGTTTTAAAATGCGAGAAAATTCCGTAGAATGGGACTCGCCTGTCGGTATGAGGTTCAACAATTCCTGGCACCTTTACCAGGGGTAATTGAACCAAGGATCAATCATGTGCTTTGCTTTGCCCAACTTGTCTGAATTGATGTTCTATTCCTAAATGCATAAAAAATCAGGCATGTGCTATGAATTTCAGAAAATGCAGATTTGGAAACATGATGTATGCTTCAAAAAATTGAAATACTTGGAAAATTCTTGGAAAAGATAACCCTTTGAAAATCATGAGCCTTGTTGAGAGAATATTTCTTATATATATATATATATATATATATATATATATATATATATATATATATATATATATATATATATATATATATATATGACACAGATGTTGGATAGATGAATGAAAAGAGTATAATATAGAAAAAAAAGTAGGGAGGTGTTGATATACAGGTGGTCAACTTATGGTAAAAGGTGTAATGAGTGAATGTAGTATAGTAATGAGAATTTTTACATTTCTAGCTTAGATTAGAATGTATGAGCATGCATATCTTCTAGAATTGCTTGTTTCATGTCATTTTCCTCTTTTATTTCAAAAATTCACTAATGGGAACACGAATGGCATGTGCACCATTCTAATAAAAGGTGATTAAATCCTAAGTTGATGATTCACATTTATGGCCATAGTCAAAATGCGAACAAAACTTAGGATTTTCATCTTTTATGGAATAACATTGGATCCACACCGGATCTCCTTAAAAAATCATCATATATTTCTAAATATTTTCTTCCTTTATCAGAGTTAAACTTGAAATTAACTTAAAATATATATCAATGGCCATAGTCAGGATATATTGAGAGTTAATTTCATTTCAAACTCTATAAGGGCACCAAAATATGTTTTATTCTTCATCTGAATTTAAATATAGATTATCTTATAATACATTTTATGACCATAGTCAGAAATGTATTATATCTTCAATCTTATTTCAATTCATTTTAAGAATAAAATATGCTTTTCAATATCCAATTTTCTAATTTTTTTAATTCATTCATCATTTAGGATAGAATTACATCATTATTTTCAAATCATTTCAAATTTTCTTCAAAAACCCAAGTGATTTTGAGATAATTCTTCAAATATCTTCTTCATTTCTCAAATCAATTTTCAATTCTTATTCAAATTCATCTTCCTATTCTCAATTCTATCTTATTTTTCAAAATTTCATATTCCAATTTCAAAGTTCAATTTAACTTTGAAATTTCAAATTCATCTCTAAATTCAAAATTCAATTTCCAATTCAAATCAAATTTCAAAGTTCAATTCAACTTTGAAATTCTAAATTCATTTTCAGGATTCAATTTCAGATTCAATTCAATATTTCAGATTGAATTTCAAAGTTTAATTCAACTTTAAAATCCAAATTCCATACAAGATCCCAGATTTCAAACCCAATTCCATCTTGGATTCAGACTCTCAAATCCAATTCCATCTTGGATTCTAGATTTAAAATCTCATTTCATCTCGGATTCCAGATTTTGGATTCAATTCCATCTTGGATTCCATATTTTCAAATCCAATTTCATATTGGATTCCATATTTAAAATTCAATTTCATCTTGGATTCCAAATTTCGAATTCAATTCCATCTTGGATTCCAGATTTCAGATCCAATTCCATCTAGGATTCCAGATTTCAAGTCCAAATTCCATTTAGGATTCCATATTTCAAATCCAATTCCACCTTGGATTCAGATTTTTCAAATCCAGTTCCATTTTCCAAATTGATTTCCAATTCCAAACTCAATTCCATTTTTCATAATTCATCTGGATTCCAAGATTCCAATTTCAATTCCTATTTCCAAAACCATTTTTTCAAACTTATTTTCCAAGTCTGAAATCAATTCAATTTCTATTTCAGGTTCTGAAATTAAGAATTCCTTTTTCAGAATCGATCCATTCAAATTCAAGGCCCATTTTGACTTTGAGACTTTATTTTTTTTTTCAAAAATTCTATCTCAAGTTCCAAAATCCTCTTTTTCTCTTCATTTCTTCAAATACAAGAACTATTTTCAAATCTTTGACTATTCCAAGACTTAGAATTTCAAATCTTTCAGATCTATTTCAAGTCTTAAGTTAGATTCAAAATCAAACTTTTCCAAGTCAATCTTCAACTTTCAAAAATCATTTCTTCACCATATTCTCAAATTTATTTCAAAATCACTTGGATAAAAACCCAAAAATTTCTAAAAATATTTCTCAAAGCATACATCTTTGCATTTACATTGCACAAGCATGATTCAATATGCATTTTAGACTTAGAATAAATTCTTAGACAATATTTAGGCAAAGCAAAAGACATAAATTCAATCTTTGGTTCGATTACCCCTGGTAAAGGTGCCTAGAATGGTCGAACCTCGTACCGATGAGCGAATCCCATCTCTCCATTTTTCCTGCAAATATTTCAAAAACGGAGGCGAGTAATTTTAAAACATTTTCAAAATTAAGGTCAAGTGAGACCTTTGCAAAAGAGTTCCTCTCTCTTCTTTCTTTTTCTTTTCTCTCTTCTTTTCTATCCTTTTATTCCCCTTCAAAAAGGGAATAGAGGTTAGAAAGGTAAAGAGAAGAAAAAAGAGAGAACCAAGAGGAATTTTTTTGCAATAATCACATGTACCCTTCTAAAAAAAAAGAAAAGTCAGGATATCTCCAAAATGAAGGGTGATGTAATAAACTTCTTCCGAAACCCGAGAAAGCTCAATATCTCAAAAAGAGTACCTAGAAGATCATCATGGGTAAAACTCAGATATCAAAATGCCAAACTGCCAAGAATCTTCTTTATTTATGTGAAATTCTTCTATCAATATCTTTTCACTCAATTGCTTTTATGAAACTAAAAATATTTCCTCTCTTTTCATATCAAGGAAATGGATAGCTTCTTGTAAGAAACTCAACAACAACAAATTTGAATCTGATTCTTGATTCTATGGAGTTAGCCCAATTGGAGGTAATACTTTAGGTAGAAAGAGGTGATATTTTTTTGCACTAAATGTACATATTTCAATCATTTTGAATCAACTACAATTTTGCATCTTATTAGCAATATTTTCTGGTTATCCCAACATGAAGCAAGAACTTGATGTCCATTTTGACATATCCTGGCGTTATCCCTCATTAGGACTGGAAAGTCCTTCCCTTCTGTTTGATTCGAGTGCCTAGGCTCTCAGATTCACACACTTCTTTGTATTCCCCACTGTCCCGCCATAGACAGTTCTCGCTCAGGATATGGGTTAAACCTAAAATTTTCTGTGAAAGGTCATCTATTTTAAAAGTTGATTTAGTCTCAGCAATGAGACTACTCAGAATAATCCATTTTCAAGCTTTAGGGACCCCCATTTTTTCCCTTTTGCAAATCCCTCTCGGATTTGTTGTGCAAAATCCGAAGGCTCCATCCTGGTTTCTTCTTTCAGAGATTCCGTACCCGTTCAGGCCAAGGGTTAAGCCTGCACCTCGCTCCTTGAGGTACTACCCGCTCATGTTAAGGGTCAAACCCGAACTTTCTGTGAAAGATCATCTGTTTTAAAAGCTGATTTAGTCTCAGCAATGAGGTGCCCAAGATCATCCCTTTTCAAAGCTTTAGGAAATCCCCTTTCTTCCTTTCGCAAACCCCTCTCGAATTTGTTCATCCAAATTCTGAAGGTCCCATCATGGTTTCTTCATTCGAGGATTTCGTATGGTCGACCCTTTCAGGTTAAGGGTTAAACCTAAACCTCATTTTTCTATCAGGTATTGTCCCTTTCAGGTTAAGGGTTAAGCCTGAATCTCGTTTTTCTATGAGGTATCGTTCCTTTCAGGTTAAGGGTTAAGCCTGAACCTCATTTTTCCACGAGGTATCGTCCCCTTCAGGTTAAGGGTTAATCCTGAATCTTGTTTTTCCATGAGGTATCTTTCATTCAGGTTTGGGTTAAACCTGAGCCTTGTTCCAACGAGGTTCCTCATTTCAACGAGGTAGTTCTCTCAGTCCCATCATGGATTTTCCCGTCGTGGAATCCATGCCCATCGTATCCTGAAAAGGACCATACTTGAGCTTCATCTCACGAGGCATTTTTCTCAAAAATGTCCCATAAAGATCCTCATGTATTCCTTTCTCATTCAGGTAAGGGTAGAACCTGAAATTCATCTTGATATATCTTCATCCCATCCAAGTTAAGGGCTAAACCTGAATCATTCCAAAAAGTTGATCTTATCTCACCCATAAGACATGATAAAAATTCTTATTTTAACCATTTCAAAATCTTCACCCAAAGTCCCACCACGATTTCCTCATTTTTTGTTACGTAGTTATATCATTTCTTGAGGATTTTGTCTCCCCAAAACCATTCAGGATAAGGTGTTAATCCTGAGAATAAGGTTTTCAAAAATAATTCTTCCACATCCAGTTCAGATCTTCTGACTGGGGCATTTTTCAAAATTTATAGTGTTTTCTTTGCCACTAAGCTCGGCTTTCAACCGACTTAGTAACAAAGAGGGGCATCTGTGAACACCCCAAATTTTTCAAAAAATTATAAGATTTTCATTTTTGCTCCTAACCCCCATTTGCTAAATAATTGAGCTAGTTTTTTCAGTTTTTTTCTCGGATTCTACTGAAATCAAATCTATTTTTTATATCTAACTCAAATTCGGATCCGGATCCAGTGTCAAAATCAATTCTGAGCCCGATTATCCGATTTTCAAAATCAAAATTATAAAAATACCAAAATAATTTTTGAATGGCTCAGACAGTCCATCCGGTATCCATTTGGATCCACTGCTCTGTATTTCTTGATTTGAGGTCCAAAACTTGAATATTGCCTGAAAACTTGGATCCAAACCCATTTTCTGAAGAAGTTTTCAAAGAATAATCCCGAATTCTCAGAAAACCCTTTTTTTGTAAATATTTTTAAAATTTTGCAAAAATAGTTTAAAATCCTTTATTTTCCCATAGTTTTAAAGTTTTTATTTCAAAAACACATAAAATACAGAAAATACAAAGAAAAAGAACAAAAAAAAATGAAAATAGAAAAGAAACTACAAAAAATATAGCTTTTTAAAAGCACCTTTTGAAAGTCGACTTTTGAGAAAACCACTCTCTAGAGAAAAACTTTTGAGAGGACCGCTATTTTAAAAATTTTCAAAAGGCTCTATGACCCAATTTGAAAATTTTCTAACGGTCTCTTCTTATAAAGAGAGACCGCGGGGAAGGGGTCGATCATCCATTGTTCTCCTATCCACGACTCATCCCTTGACATCGCCCACTTATCCTTCCATTCTTCCCATGACATTCTCCCTGGAGCCTCTCCTTGGGTGGACTGAAGGATCTCCAGCTCCCAGCAGAAGCAGTAGGAGGTAAGTGACTCTCCTCCCTCTTCCCGTTTTCTTTCATTCTCTTTTATATTGCCTATTCCTCTTTTCATTTCTACAACATTCCTTTCTTGAAATTTTCCTTTCCGAGTTTCTTTCCTTTCTATATTAATTTCTGTAGAGCTTTTATCATTTTAATTATGGTTTTTTTTCATTTTTTTATTTCACTAAGAAACACCAAGTGTAGGATCGACCTGCATATAGCAGGATCGATCCACCCTGTGCAACATCAATTGAAATGGCACCATTCCAACATATTTCCCTTCGTTTGTATTTCATTTCTTTACTGTATAGTTGATTCCATTTCCGATTTTCTTTTATTTCAATTCCCTATTCGCATCAGATTTTGCTTTTGCTTTCAGTAATTGGTTGATATTTGTTGATTTCTAGTTCCCTTTCTCGTTTCAACTTTGATTTCTTGTTTTATTTCTTTTCTTAATTTTCCTGTTTACGTCTGATTCCCTGTCTTAGTAACATTTGACTATGCAAATTCCTTATTCATAATGGTCGCAGTGTTACCTTAAGAGCTAATGTTTGTTCATGAAGTTTCGATATGTGCCTGATGCTAAAAGGAAAAGAGGTGGGGTTCATATTTGGTTCGCTGGAAATAGCCAATATTTGATCCATTCCTCTAAAGCAAGGTCCTAAATCATTTGTGTGTGATTCTACTGTAAAATCTGGGTTTATATTTGCTGCAAAAGAAGGTCATTATAACCCATTAGAGATGCTTCATTTTCTTTAGGAATAAGTCGGTATTGGTCATGAGATCTATTCATGATCGATCCATTCAAGGAAGATTGAATTCTCATCATGATATCCCCCATGACCTTTTTTTACAGCACCACATTTTACATTTATCTCATCATCAACATTACCCCCTTTCAATTTTTGTCTTTCTATAAATCGTTTTTATCATCGAGTGGCTTACAGGATCATTATTAGCGTTGCCTCTATTTGTGGCTTACATAACCAGCATCTTCATTTTTGTATGACCTCTATTTCCCTTATATGATTTTACCTGTTTTCTCAGCATCGTAATATTGCATAGGGTTTCCATTTACACTAGTATGCTTCATCATGATGTGGTATACTGATTTGGTATCCCTTGACCAACATTTCTGGTTTTATTATTACAACCCATGGTATTTTTTTTTTTTTAGAATTCATGATGTCATATCCTGCTCCATGTTTATATCTGAGTTCCAACTTTATTTTATATATCACCATGCGTATGTTTCCAACTTCATGTTCAGCCTCCATGTTTCAGTATATGTATATTTGTTTATCTTTCCCTACATTAGCATGCAATCAGACCCGATCAGGTGTCAGATTTGTCCTCTTATTTTGCTCACCTCTACAGTAACAATATTGCTTAGAACACGTATCTATCCGAAATGGAAAATGTTGCGTCAGTTGTGATCCTAAAACATGCCCCTGGGTGGTTGTGAGGCAGTCATTTCACAATGAGGAAAAGAGGCGAGCCTGGTATCCCTGTAATCCCTGTAGTTCTTGTTGTTGTTAGGCTATTAGGAGAGGTAGTTGATGTCCCATTATAATAAGTCCTCAGTGGAGGTTGGTTAAGATTGATGAAATGAAGAATTGCGATGAAGTTCAGGATCACTCCCAACTGATGTCTCTCCATCATTTTTTTTATTTATTTCAAAACTCGCTTTGGAAGACCAGCATAGTGATAAATCCCCTTTTGAGTTCGCCATTTGAAGAATTTGATGATTCATTTTTTTTTTCATTTTGCAATGAATCGATATAACTTTTGAAATGAAACAAAAAGTTGAGCCCATAGCATGCACTTTTAATGCTGAGTGCATTAAGGATGGTGTCGTTGTCTTGACACCAGAAGAGCATTACATTGTAATGTGTAAGTTTGATATAATTGGTACTGGACAAGTTGCTGGCAGTACTAGTATGGTGGACTTAGTGGCCAACTCCATTTGTGACTGTGTTCAGACTTCAAATGTTCTTTCTGATGAAATATGAAGAAGAGTCAAATCTCAAGGTTAATAATGATCCGGAAGATGATCTGCCTCCTAAAAACTTTGGAGTCACTAAATAACCTATGAAGAGAGGTTGTTACTAGTGACATTATAGTTTCATTATTTATTATTACAGGTCCAGGGAATAGAGAGATCTCTAAAATGTTTGGTCATGTTTTGGTGCCTTTGAAAGAAGAGATTGCCCCATCTCAAATCCTGGCAATGACTTTTGCAACAGTGGTTGCTTCTGAAATGGGGAATGGAACAGGAATATTGGTAGAAAATGCTATCATTAGAGGACTCATTGAAACACCCCAAAATTTCAAACTTGCGAACCTTTCAGAAAACAAGCAAGAGACTAGAAAAAATCTCTTTCCTTCAGAGTTTGTTTATGAAATCAGCGGAAGACTATTCTTTTGTTAAATTCAGAAAGGCAAGCTGACAACTTTGGGCACGTTAGCTAAAAGAACCAAAATTTACAAAATTCGGATATCCCAAGAAAAATCTGTTACAAAACCCAAAACGTCCAGGATGCGAGCTAAGAGCAGGAACAAGAAGTCTTGAAGTCATCTTGCCATCGCGCCAACGCTCGTGGTGTACCTAATCATCACTTGTACCCATAGAATGAGTTAGTTTCCCGAAAAACTAGTAGGTGCAAAAGAGAGACTACATGAAACTGAATTAAGTACATTTAATTCAGTATGCGAAGCAGTTTAAAGCAGATATGCAGTTAAACAGGTAAGCTGTGCAACAGGGTAAGCAATACAACAAGGTAAGCAGTGCAAACGGGTAAGTGGTGCAAGCGAGTAAGCGGTTCAAAGCAAGTAAGCAGCGCAACTGTCAAAACGTAGCAAGATGATTCATTTGATTGTAAGCTATGAACTACCATGCAACAATCTTGTTCTCGTTCCTAGAGCGGGGTTTTTGCATCTAATCATTATCAGGTCATCGTTTGTCGCTCTCACTACTTCTAACAAACGCTTTGTCCAGAACCACCTTAAACTATTCCCATCTCTCAAGGCCTTACGTGGCCAACTGTTACCGGTTATGACTCACTAAGGTGTCATACTTTCTTAGAAAAAACCCACCTTCTATAGAAGGTCCAAAACATAATCTAAAATCAAATAAAGATCTGATTCTCACATCTGAGTCCTGCATGAAATCATGCTCAAACAGAAAGTCAAAACTATAGATTCATAATTGGCTATCTCAAACAATCTCAGAAGATCATCACAGCTCACCATAACTTTTTATGGTAAGCAAAAACACAAGTTCCACGTCGGATCGCTCAGTCCGGCAAATATACGATCTCACAAGGAAATACCGCCCTAGAGGGTATATCTGGTCTTGGACGATGTACTTTCTCACAGAAATTCACCATCTTTGAGGCTACCCGCTCTTAGACAGTGCACCTCATCACAGACATTCTACCGCTCTAGCCGAATTACCAGGTCTTGAAAATGTAAAATCTCACAAGGAATTCCGCCCTAGATGGTATATCTGGTCTTGGACCATATACTTCCTCACAGGAATTCATCGTCTTTGCGGCTACCCGTTCATGGATAGTGTACATCCTCACAAAGAATCTACCACTATAGCCGGTTACCTGGTCTTGATCATACATACTCCACAGAGAAACCTTTGAGAACTCGATCCTCAACAAATGCCATATACAATGAAAATCATTGCGATACACGCATCAACACAAATGACCGCTCTTAGGGTCGATAGCCACTATTACAATCAACAAGATCAACGCCGGATCACCTGGTCTGGAAAATGTATAACCTCACAAGGAATTCTGCCCTAGATGGTATACCTGGTCTTGGACCATACACATCCTCACAGGAGTTCACCGTCTTTGCGGCTACCTGTTCATGAATAGTGTACATCCTCATAGAGAATCTACTACTCTAGATGGTTACCTAGTCTTGATCATGCATGCCCTCGCAAATAATTCTTTGGAGATCAGGTCCTCAACAGACACCCTACTCAGCGATACATGCATCAATACAATCGACTGCTCTGAACCATTGACCGCTCTTGGGGTCAGTAGCCACCAATATGGGCACAAGCATGTATATCAGCAATATGTATCATATCACTTCACATGGTAAAACAAAACACACGATCACCCATTCCTTCAATAAGGTTCCATGAACCATGAACATATTATCGCATACTCTCAACATTTCTTATCACGTGGCACATCAATCACATCACATAGAAGCATATAATATTACACATCAAATTATTGCCACAAGGAACATTGCAATCCTCAAATAGGACCTCAAAGCATGTATAAATGATACCTGAGAACAAGCAGATATGAAAATCTAGTTGATTCTATAGGTGAAGAGTAACTAACTCTATCCGACAGCCAAACAAAACAAATGAATAAGACAAGCACTCATAATAATGCTGGCAATATATACAATTACCATCAAATGGCTCAGTCCATCAGCAAGCAATTAAATTAATCGTAAGGCATAAACCATTGCATCGCAAGCCATTCATAAGCTATATATGACAAGCAATCATACGACAGCAGTTATATCATAATATGTAAGCAGCTTATAAAACAAGCGACCACATAAATCCTAGTTGTCACCAATTCATAGATTATGAGTTGTATGTAATGACATTAATCATAAGAGACGCAAGCCAACAAGTGCTACATTACAATAAGCACCAAGCAGTTCGACCAAAGGGTAAAACATGTAATTAACCAGTGTGAACAAACTTTATGTTTCGATATTACTAGCCTGCGGGTACGTGCAGGAAAAATGTAGAAACAACTGAGACTAGTTCGGGCGTCTGTTATTCTATGTATTTTCAATAACCTAAATAGCTAGTTGAGTCCGCTCCTAAAGGGACTGTTTTAGCCGAGAGAGGATTCCCCAAAGGCAGGTAAGCAGTGCCACAGATGCATACAACTTATGCAGAAGTGTTGAGATAACTATTGTAGCCCCTTTCCTCTAACTTCAATGACTGGGGAGGCTGGATCATTGCCCGTGGGGTGGTTGTTAACAACCTGTCCATTGGAGTTTTGTACCGCTCTGTCCTCTCCCTTGACAGACAACAAGAAGCGAATGGGTGCGTTAGGGGTTGCTTTACTAACGACCCATTCTATGTTATGGCCTTTAAACCACTCGAGCATCTTGCCTGTGAAGGCGAATAGTCACCATTTTATGTGATTAAAGCATTGTGCATTTAGCACTATTCAAGGTCGCACGACCGTCTCATCCGATCATCGCAGTAGTAGCGTGTAGTGCACGACTTCAAGTACTCTAGGATGAAAGGGGTATAGCTCCTCAATAAGAGCCTCATCAGAAGTGTTTCACAAAGATGTAATGCTTCTCAAATTATACTTTGACATTCTTTATCTTTTGAAAAAGCCAGTAGCTTGTGCCAACATTTGGCATGCGATTTTCTAGAATCTCATCCGCTATTGAGGTATCTACATGTCTCGCATGACTTGATACCGGCCTCGATAGACGGGATACGAGTTTCTTAACAGAACCCCTGCTAAGAAGTTCACTCGAACCCCAATTCGAGATCACCCGAGATATGCCAAATAGACGAATAGAACCAGCCAACCGCATCCTTCCAAATGCTTTGATTTGGGCAGTCTTTGATACTTTTGCGCAGCTCCCTAAATCTCAAGTCTATTATGCAGGAACTGCGTATTCGAAGAGTTAGGATCCTTGTGAGGTATCCCTCTCCTTAGACGAGGATGTATCGCTAGCTCCCGACTCAACTTTTGTCACAAGAGAGAGAGTGGTAGATGCCTCTTGCATCCTCCACGAGGATGTATCAAAAGCGTATGCAATGAGAGAAAACATGAGCGTCATCTGCAATAACAAGGCAGTAACAACACATATGCAAAAGCAAGAGCCTGGGCGTAAAGCGCAATGGCAAAGTAAAGACTGTAAGCAGAAGTGCAACGCAAAACCTTTGCGCAATGCGCGATGACAAAGTAAAGACTGTAAGCAGGAGTGAAACGCAAAACCTTTTCACAATGTGTGATGGCAAAGTAAAGACTGCAAGCAAGAGTGCAATACAAAACCCTTGCGTAATGCGCGACAACAAAGTAATGACTGACAGAAAGTAAAGGACAAGGATCGTGAATCCGCATCTTTGAGTTAAATGCGTACTCGTATAAATATATATATTTATTTAATGGTCCTTTTTAGTTAATTAAACTTAATTCAATTGTCCGAGTCTTCTGTGCAATCTTCCCCTACTTTGGAGAGTTGCAAGCTTGCTGGCGTCTGCAGGTGTAAACGATGGATGGCTCGGGTCACAAAGCGCAAGCGAGATCTGTCGTACGAGATGCAAAAGTGACGATCCTAGAAAGCTAACACCAAAAATAGAAGGTCATGGGCACTGACGTAAGAGAAGCAGAGGCACGGTCATTGTGCCCTTGCGCACCTGCTATAAGCGCAAGAAGCAGGGGCAGGGGCTGCGAGCCCCTACTGTCAGTAAGAAACAGGGAGGCAACAAGGCAACAAGATGCGGGTGAAAAACGGTGGCAGAGGCAGGGAGCCTTGCTCCCCTCATGCCGAACACCAAGGAGGGCTAGGGGCTCGGTCCTCTGCCATCTTTATAAAAGGGCAACGGCGACGACTATGTCTTATCTTACAAAAAGAAACAAAGACAGGGGACGAGCCCATGTTTGCCAAGCGGAAACAGAACACAGGGAGGGCTCAGCCCTCCCCTACCCTGCAAGCATAGGGCGACAGCAAGGGACCCAGTCCTCCCATCGTGCCCACCGGCCGAAGAAAAGACACAGGCAAGGGGCTATGCCCCGCCCTGCCTGATGCAAAAGAACAATGACAGGAGGCCATGCTCCCCTGTCAGTCCAACCCAAGAGGGAGACAAGGGGGAAGTCCCCCTGCTGACGAGAGGCGACGACAAGGGGCTCTGTCCCCCTGTCGGTCGATCCAAAGAGAGAGGCAGGGGAGGAAGTCCCCCTGCCGACGAGAGGCGACGACAGAGGGCTCTGCCCCCCTGTCGGTTGATCCAAAGAGAGAGGCAGGGGGAAAGTTCCCTTGCCGACGAGAGGCGACGACAGGGGGCTCCGCCCCCTGTCGGACGATCCAAAGAGAGAGGCAGGGGAAGTCCCCTTGTCGATAAGAGGCAACGACAAGAGGGCCCGCCCCCTGTCGGTCGGCTGAACACGAAGAAGAAGAAGAAGACGAGGGTGCGAGAGGGGAAAGGAGAAAAAAAGAGGGAAGAAGAGGCGACGCATGTGGCAGCCCTGCCACCTGCCGAAAAAGAGAGTGGGGGAGGCAGGGGCTTGGTCCCTGCCGACCTGCTGGAGTAGGCTGACGACAGGGCCTTGTCCCTGTCGTCCTTCCGAAGAGAAGACAGACCAAGAGGCGTGCTCGGCACCACCCTCCTGGTAGACCCAAAGTGTGAGAGAGAGGTAGGGCAAGGCACGACAGGGGCCACTGGCATCCTGTCAGCCTTCCAGCGAACACAAAGAAAAAGAAAGAGAGGGGCAGGGGTTGGAAACCCCTGCTGACCAAGCAAAAATAGGCGACAGAGGGGCGTCGCCCTCTGCTGGCTCTCCGAAAGGCAAGAGGCAAGGGCAAAAGCCCCTGCCAACCAGTCGGACAAAGGCGACAGGGGGCGTCGTCCTTGCTGGCCTGCCGATTGAAAAGAAGGAGAAGAAAAAGTGGGGATGAGAGAAGGAGCATACCTGGAAGTCAGCGGCGGCGATGACGTCGAAGGGAACGAAGGCAGTCGACGACGATGGTGGAGGGAGTCTCCGGCGACGGTCGTGGATGTCGAAGGTGGTTGATTCCGGTGGTGAGGTCCAACGAGAGAGGAGGAGCGACGATGGTCGACGCATGGGGGAGGGGCTCGTCGATTGTTCCTCCCGTTGCATGTTTTATTTATAAAATACGCAAGCGGTGGGCAGTGAGGTGGTGCCCGACTGCCTCTCCTTTTGGATTCGGGTTGGGTCCAAATATGGATCCGACCTGGGTCCAACAAATTTTTTTTTTGGGTTAATACACTCATGATCTGCATTTACCCATTTCCCATGCCACTGCATGCATCCTCTGCAGTTATCATTTATATCCCTATATATCTTATGCTACATTCACCTCTTACATTTTAATTCACTTCTCACACTCGCACTCGCCTTCACCCCACTTCAGTCATGCAACCACTACTTAATCCATGCTTACACAACCTTCACCCTGCCACCAACCATGGATTCATCTATAGTCCCCTTTCTCGTATCACCACAATGCTAGTTACAATAGCTACTTAACTCAGCACTCCAACACCCCTTCACTATACTCTATCCATATGTATTTATTTTCAACACCATTGTCACCTTCCCCTGTACCTCCACACCATCACATAAGCATCATCATATATCATTTCTGGTTTGCAATGATACAGAGGCTCGTCCCAATAAGGCAACTGCTGGAGAGCCATATCAAGAGTAAATCCATTGAAAAAAATCATCTGGTTCATACAATGACCTGTGGTGATGAAGCAAAACCCATCTTTGCGTGATTCCTGTAGATCCATACCAATTGCTTGTGAAGTTAAGGTTGGAGCTTACAGAGAAGCTCCAATGTGAAACTATCAATCCCGCACCAGACCTCCAGTAGATGGAGAGTGTCTAAGTGGTAAGCTTGATCTCATGAAGATTTCCATGAAAACCATGGTTTGAGTGAGCAAAGATACAACCTCAGGACTTAAGTTGTAGACTCTTTGTCAATGTTATCTTTTAGAGAAATAGGGGCCTCGATTGTCCCAATTCTGCAATAGTAGCCACTTTCGCCCTCCTCATTGTATAAGCATTATTGTTCACCATTTGTTGTTAGTCTGCCCCCCCCCCCCCACACACACACATCTTGCTGTTGTCGCAGCGTTGCCTATAGTTGCTCCCCTTCCCGCAGTGGCTATGCCCAAGCACTTATCACTGTTGTTACTTACAGCACCTTGAGGCCTTTTTCATCTGCACTTTCAACACCAACAACCATCTGTAAATGGCCTTGTTATAGCCTCTAGCCACCCTCTGCATTTTCATTTATTCTTATGTATTTGCTTTATACCTATATACATTTCCTACACTGGATTCATGCTATACTGTAATCTATCATTGCATACATCCACCTTACTGCATTCACTACACTCCACCTTTTGTGTACACCCTACTACTTTACTTACTTACACTATCTCACACAGTGCACAACTGCTGCAAAACGCCAGCACCTTCACTATGCACATCACCCATTTACTGCATTCCTTATGACCACCCGCCGCCTCCATTATGCCCACTCGATCTGCTGCCCCATTTCCTGCAAACACCATTGTAGCAGCACTTATATTCTGTTATCCTACACCTCTTTAGGATAATTTGTCAAGTCCCTTTCCACTCTATACAACAATTTCACCTGCACAGTCCCTGCAATACTCACCTGTCATCATTGCACTTTCACATTACTTGCTGTTGTAGCCCACTCCTTCATCCCAACACCTATATCACTTCACTGTTGCACTCAAAGGCTTGCTCATTCCATCATTACAGCCATCACATAGTTCCCAGCACATTAAGACTTCAACTCCACTCTGCTGCAACTCTACATATACTAGCAGCTATACTCCAACACCCATTTACATTAGGCATTCCCCTTTACACTTGATATTACCCATCACATGCAATCTCTCATTTAGTCTAGATGAAGCATTTAAATGCTGTATAGACACCTTTCATCTAGCTTAGCTATCACCTTCTTAGCTAAAGGCTCTTGCATTCTCACGTAAGACTTTTGATTGGCATTCAGACACTTCATGTACATCTCTAATTTGCCATAAGAGTGAAGGTTTGTAGGTGCATCCTCCAAATAGAGTAGGTATATAGACATGTGTATTTGGTATAATAGCTTTCATTTACCTTATACTAACACTGTTTTGCAAGAAACACATGGAAATTGCTATTTTCCTTCCTAGAATTAGAGACTCTTGTAATTTCAATTTCAATCTCAGAATTGTAATAGCTAGATTATAATGAGAATTTTACTTTTCATATATTAGAATGAAATGTATGAGCATGCATTTTTCACAATGACTTGTTTCATATCATTTTTTTCTTTTATTCTGAAAATGCACAAATGGTGAAACACGAATGACACGTGCACCATTCTAATAAAAGGTAATTAATCCTAAGCAAATGATCCACATTGATGGCCATAGTCAAAATGTGGACAATGTTTAAGATTTTTATCTTTTATGGAATAACATTGGATCTACACTAGATCTCTTGCAAAAATCATCATATTTTCTGAATTTTTCTTCCTTAAAAAGAGTTTAACTTGAAATCAACTTAAAATATATATCAATGGCCATAGTCAAAATATATTGAAAGTTAGTTTCATTTCAAACTCTATAAAGGCACCAAAATGTATTTTATTCTTTATCTGAATTTAAATACAGATTATTTTATAATACATCTATGACCATAGTCAGGATTGTATTATAATATTAATCTTATTTTAATTCTCCTAAAGAATGAAATATACTTTTTAAATCCAAATTTCCAATATTCTTTTAATTCATTTCATCATTTAGGGTAGAATTACATCATTTTTCAAAAGTATTTCAAGTTTTCTTAAAAAAATCCAAGTGATTTTGAAATAAAATTTCAGATATTTTTTCATTTCGCAAATCAATCTTCAATTCTTATTTATAAATTCAAATTCATCTTTCTATTCTTGATTCTATCTTATTTCAAAATTCAAACTTCAATTTCAAAGTTCAATTCGACTTTGAAATTTCAAATTCATTTCTAGATTCAAAATTCAAAATTCAAAATTCAAAATTCAATTTCCTATTCAAATCAAATTTCAAAGTTCGATTCAACTTTGAAATTCTAAATTCATTTTCAGGATTCAATTTCAAAATGCAATTCAATATTCCAGATCAAATTTCAAAGTTCAATCCCAACTTTGAAATTCCAGATTCATCTCCTAATTTTAAAACTCAAGTTCATTTCATATTTTTCACTTCAAATTTTCAAAATCTCCAAGTTCTTTCTGAAATCTTCTGAGTTTTAACCTTCAAAATTCAATTTCACTCTGAAATCAAGGGTCAAAGTTTTGAGGTTAGCTCTAAAATCGATTTTTCTTTGAATTCAAGATCAAATTCAAAAATCAAAATCATGATTTTCTAAATCCAAATCAATCTTCAAATCCCATATGGATTTCTGAAATCCAACTCTATTTTCAAGTTCTATTTGGATTTTCAAATCCAATTCCATCTTGAATATCAGATTTCAAATCCAATTTCATTTTAGATTCCAGATTTTTGAATCCAATTCCATCTTGGATTCCAGATTTCAAATCCAATTCCATCTTGGATTCCAGGTTTTCAAATCCAATTCCATCTTGGATTCTAGATTTCAAATCCAATTCCATCTTGGATTCCAGATTTCAAATCCAATTCCATCTTGGATTACAGATTTTAAATCCAATTCCATCTTGAAATTCTAGATTTCAAACTCTGAATCCAATTCCAAAACTCAATTCCATTTTTCAAATCTCATATGGATTTCTTAAAAATCCAAATTTCGTTCTGATTTTAAACTTTAAATCTGAAATTCAGTTCTTTTTCAAATTCCATCTCAATTTTGAAATTCTAGATTCAAACTCAAAATCAAAGCTCATTTTGACTTTGAAAATTTCATTCTTACTTCAAAAATTCTATCTCAAGTTTCAAATTCTCTTTCTCTTCATTCCTTCAAATTCAAGATTTATTTTCAAATCTCTGATTATTCCAAAGACTTGGAATTTCAAGTCTCTTCTTCCAGATCTATTTCAAGTTCTAAGTTAGATTCAAAATCTAACTTTTCCAAGTCGATCTTCAACTTTCAAAAACCATTTCTTCACAATATTTTCAAATTTATTCCAAAAATCACTTGGATAAAACAAAAAATTCTAAAATTATTCTTCTTGAAAGTATACGTCTTTGCATTTTCATTGCACAAGCATGATTCATAGTGCATTTTTTGACATAGAATAATTTTTAGACAATATTAAGGCAAAGCAAAAGGCATAAGTTTGATCCTTGGTTTAATTACCCCTGGTAAAGGCCCCAAGAACGGTTGAACCTCGTACCGATGAGCGAATCCTGTCTCTCTAACTTTTCCCACAAATTTTTTAAAACGGAGGCGAGCAATTTCAAAATATTTTCAAAATTAAGGTCAAGTGAGACCTTTGCAAAAGAATTCCTCTCTCTTCTTTCTTTTTCTTTTCTCATTCTCTCTTCTTTTCTATCTTTTATTCCCCTTCAAAAAAGGAATAGAGGCTAGAAAGGAAAATAGGAATCGAGAGGAAAATTTTTGCAATAATCACACTAGGGTTTATATTTTATAATCATTTTATATTATTTTGTGTCATTTCATATCATTTCATCGCATTGCATGTCATTCTCGAGATCCAACACTCTTGTTTTTCAAAATCTCAAATCCATATTCGAGTTTTAAAACCTTATTTCTAAATCAATTTCAAAAACCTGGGCTTTAAATCGACATTTGCCATTTGGCCAACCCCTAGGGCTTTACATTCCATATTTCAAAAACATTTTCTTCAGGAAAACAATCTGGATTTATTTTAAACCTGATTTTCAATTCAAATTCTAATTTTTATAACGCACTTCAAAGTGGGGCTCACTCTGCAGGTTGCAAACCCTAATTTTTCCATTTTTATTCAAATTCATATCATTTTCATGTCTTACATATTTTAAAAACAGAAAATATTAGTAGGTCTAGGTGTCTTTTTGAAATTTTCCAAAAAAAAATTTGTTTTTAACCCCTTTATTTTCAAAGTTTTTAAATCATTTTCTGAAAAATCAAATAGAGGCCACACTAGGTGGTTCCACATTTGAAGGTGTTTAGGTTTAGTTAGTGTTCTAGTTAAATTAGAAGTTTTAAAAATCAAAGTTTGGTGGATTTTAAAATTCCATTTTTACTTTAGTATTTAACTTTGGTTTTTAACTTTTAATTAAAGTTTTAAAAATCAAATGAGATCCCACTGTGGGTGGCGCCACATTTGAGATTGTTTTTAAGTTTAATTAGAACCCAATTAGGTTAATTAGTTAGTATTTTAGTTTGGTTAGTACTCCTAAGGGAAATCCCCCCCCCCCCCCCCCCTTGTTTTTTTTTTTTGAACTCTTTTAAGTAAATCCAATTCCTAATTAAGAGTTCTAAAAAATCTATAAAAAGGACCCATAGGGGGGTCGACCAAGGCATATCCCTCTCTCATTGGATTGCTCTTTCTCTCCCTCAAGATCCTCCAGCAGCTCCTTCCTCCATTGTTGCAACCAAGGTGAGCTTCCCTTCTTCCTTCTTTTTTTTTCTTTTTTTTATGTATTTCCACCATTGTCGCCACCTATGTGTTGGATTTTTCTTTTTTTTTTCATTCAAGGCCCACGCTCCACGATTCAAGATGATGATCTACTGATCATCCACATTTATTTTTACATTTTTGATATGTTAGAAATTCTATTATTATGCTAAATGCCCAAAAAAGATCGAGATTCAACCTTTTATAGGTTCAATCCCTCTTTTAATGGCTAAATCAAAATTTTGACCATGTTTCCCTGATTTTTTTATTTATTTCATCATGTTCATGTTTATTTTAGTTATTCAAGCATCAAATCATGATTTATTGCATTATTTATATAATGTTTTTATATTTTTAGCATGAATAATCAATTTTATTTTATTCTAGGTTTTTAGATTCGTTATTTGCAAATCTGGTTGTCTGTTATTGAAATTATTTCAGTAGCTTCTATTTATTAATAAAATCTAAATTTTTATGGTGAAATCATGCATATGCCTACGATTTTCAATAGAAAAATCAAGTTTTGTAAAGGTATTTAACCATTTTTTCAAAAATCAAAGTCCAAACCTATTTTCTGAGTCGAAAAAATGCTATGAAAATCTAGGAGCATATTTTTGAGGTCATATCTCCATCGTCCAAGATCAAATCGACAATCCATAAAAAGCAGTGTACTCCTAATGATGTTTACTTCAATTTGTGTAATTTTATAAATTTCAACTGTGTATTTATATATTTCTTTGACCCAACAACAACACTTGTACTTCTTGAACCGACAGACCCGATTCAGGGTCTGGGTCAACTTGCCAGAATGATTTCTCCCTAACTAGAGATCATATCGATGATACGTAAAAAGCCATTGATTTGTCACAATGTCTGTATTTTGTGGTATAATTTTTTTAAATTTTCACTATGGATTTTTATTTTCTTGAAGCTCTCAATCAAAATATGTATTTCTTGAGTGAAAATCTTGATTCGAATAATGGTTCAACTTGCCGGAATGATTTCTCTCTCACCAGAGATTATTTTTTCGATCCGTAAAAAGGGTTCTTCTTGTTATGATTTCTAGTTTGCCTCTGTAAAATTTTATAAATTTTGATGTTAGTTTGCTATATTTTCCTGAGCTCAAAACTGGATCTGCCTGTTTTACATCGTTACGTATAGACCATAATCAGGTACGTATGGTCGGAGACGTATCTCCCTAACCAGAGATCATATTCCAGATCTGTAAAAAGGGTTATCTTTATTAATCTATCTGGTTTATTTTTAATAATATTATTCATGTGATGGATGATGATTCATGTATATTTAAATCATAATGGTCTACATAAATGGCATGTGCACTCGCTTTTAAGGAGTTAATAAACTCAATTGAGTTCATATTTGTAGTCATAGTCAGAATACGAACAATATTCAGATTTATCATCTTCTTTTAAACCACAAACGACCTATACTCTTAGGCTAACTTAAAAAATTATTGCACATTCTCAAAAGTTTTCTAAGTATTTTCCCCTTTTATAACCAAATAAACTATATTCAATATATATTTGTGGCCATAGTCATGGATATATGGTGAATTTATTTCATCTAAATTCTATAAAGCACAAAAAATCCTTTTTTCAATGATTTTCTTCAAATTTCTTAGAAAATATTTTCTTAAAACTGCATTCATGCATCATCGAGCTTAGATTGCATCATGAAAAGAGTTCCACATGGCCGCATGCCCATCTCTGTTGGGTTATTTCATAAATCCATTTTAGAGAAATCAAATTTCTCAAAGTTATTCCAGTTTTCCTCAAAATCAATTTTCTCAATATTATTCTAGTTTTTTTCATAAATTGATTTTCTTAGAATAGCTTCCCTTTTCAAAAGTATTTTTTAAGTTCAAATCATGATTTTCCAAGCTTCAATTTCAGAGTTCAAATTCAGAGAAATAGACTTTCTTAGTCATTTGGATTTTCTTCAAAATCGATTTTCTCAAAACACTAAGATTTTCCTTCTTCAAAAATCGATTTTTTTTAGAATAGCTTTTCTTTTCCAAGTACTTTCCAAATGTGATTCATGATTTTTCAAGTGTCCCATTTTTCAAGAAATTTCAAGTATTCGAAGCATACATCATGTTTTCAAACTACATTTTTCTAAGTCATAGCACATGCCTGATTCTTTATGCATTTAGGAAATAGAACATCGATTTAGATAGTTGAGTAAAGCAAAGCACATGATTGATCCTTGGTTTAATTACCCCCGGTTATGGCATCAGGAATGGTTGAACCTCGTACTGACAGGCAAGTCCCATTCCTCAGAATTTTCTCATAAATTTTTCAAAACGAAGGCAAGTTATTTTCAAAACTTTTTCAAAAGTTAGTTTGACTTGCAAAAGTAAAATGTTATAATGATAACACTCAACTAGCTCCCTAGACCAGGTGATCCGAAAATGACACAATTTTCAATGAAATGACAAGAACTTCACTGTAGTGTGAAGTGAGTATCGAGAATTTGCTAGGGTTTGAGCTGAAATAAAGGTCAGTTATACTGAGATGAACAAAATCTGGAGCTTAAACACTAGCTAGTCTGGCTAGGGTTAGCTCAATTTTAGCTGAAATGGACTTCAACAGTGTAGAAAATAGATTTAAACTGGAATTGGATTACTTGAACTCCTAGTGAGCTCAAGTTAGATATAGAAGAATAGGATTGACTGAAATTTACTGACTTTAGAACAATTGACTGGAATTCGAGCTAGAAATGAGCTCATTTCACGGGAAATGAATCAATTTTAGCTGAAATGATAAAAATTGAATATGGTATACTCATCGTGAGCTCAGGTGGGCTAGAAATGACTGACATTCTAACTCTTCTAAACTTAAAATGAGCTTGGTTGGGTCTGACTGACAAGGGTCTAAGGTGACCTAGGGGTAAAATGGTAATTTTGTTTGACAAAATGGAGTAAAATGACCTCTAGACTGGAATGAACTCAGGGATTAGACTCCTACACTATACTACAAGGTCGACATCTGTGAAAAGCGGGTGTCCAGAATGGACCTAGAAAATTTGAGGTGTTTACAGGTGTGTACTGGGGAGAATTTAGTGATGAACGCCAGACCACCTCAGGGTCTACGTCAGGGACATCAATTGGCATAGGACTGGCTTGGGAAGCTATGCCTTCCACAGTAGTAGCGTTTTCTTTCCAAATCTCTTCACCCATCTTTAGCTGACACTCAACTTCAATATATTCTCCAAGGCCACAATAGGTGTAGTTGCTTAGTTCACAGGGACAGATTTGTCCCACGTGATCCATCTTGCATCTAGCACAGGGAGGTGCTCGATTCGCAAGCACAAGAACGCTTCTCGTTATAGTCTGAACTGCTTGGTTCAGATCCTTTATGCCTTGATCCAGATCATGCAAGGCTTCAAACAACATGCCTCGTCTCACATTCGATGACATCTAATGAACATATATATCTAATTATGCATGAAGAAACAATAATAGCAAACAATAAAATCTACTGTCAAATTCTCAAGCCTTTCCCAAGAAAAATATCATCTCTCACAAAATTTACTCGCATTATGACTCGTATACTATTGTTATGCATTTTCTAGTAATTCACATGCACAGACGAGATTTTTTCATAGTTTGGGTCTCAAATTTGGGGACAAACTAGATATATACATTATGAATTTACCCTTAAAATTTCAGAGGTTAATTCATCATGAATTTTTTTCAATTGCTATTTATATTTTACTTTCATGATTTTGGACCTCGCATATTTATACAAGCATAATAATGAGAAATTCTAAAAATCGCACAAGAAATTCCATACACTAAAACACTTCGCATAATATTACCTTAAAAATATTATAGACCTTATCAACAAAAATGATGAAGTGGGAGGAAGAGCATGGCAGGGGCTGCCAGCCTTCCGACAACTCAAAGACAAAGAGGGGGGGGGGGGGGGGGAGGTGCTTGCCTGGCATAAACTCAAGAAGGAGGCTGGGTGATCCCTTTGTCTGACATAGACTCAGAAACAAGGCAGAGGTGAGCCCCCTGCCTGCCATAGATTGAGAGGCGGCAGAGGCATCACCCCTGCCTACCAAAACAGAAGGGTGGCAGGGGCAAGCCTATGTCTACCAAAAACTGAGAGGCGGCAGGGGCAAGTCCCTGCCTGTCGAAATCAGAAAGGGAGAGAGAGGGGAGGCATGGCAAGAGGTCATTGACCTCCTGCCGACCTTCCAACATACACAGAGAAAGAGGGGAGAAGGCACGATCGGGGCTGCCAGCCTCGTGTCGGCCTTCCAGCAACTCGAAAAAGGAGGAAGACGAAGAAGTAAAAGAAAGGAAGGAGAAAAAGAAAAAGAAGACAAGAAGGCGAGAAGAAAAAATACCTGGAAGAGTGGGGGCTGGCATCGTCGGTTGGCGTTGTCGGCCGACGTCGTTGGTGCTGCCACACATAGAGAGGGCAGAGCCAAGAGGGAGGCAAGAGAGGAGGAGCGGAGGGGTGAGAAAACCCTCCCTTCTCTCTATGATTTTTAAAGAGGGTCGGGGGAGGCATGAAAAGGGAAACCCCAAAGGGGTTTCCTTACTTGCAAAGGGGAAAGGGATAAAGAATGGGCACAATTGTGGGGAAGAGAGTTTAAAAGACCCTTGCCCCCTTGTATCACGTTATAACCCTAATGGATTAACGGGTCCGGGTCGAATCCGACCCGAATTCATTTTTTTTCTAAAAAATCTGGCTTTTACAGTTTGAACCCTCTTTGCTGCCCTCCATCGTCGCTCGTCTGGCCGCCCAAACCCCTACCTCTCTACCCACCACCCTTCCCCTCCTACCTTCCCTCCTGTTTGGCCATCACTTGTCCCACCCCCCAAACCCCACCACCCTTTTCCCATCCTCCCACCCGCCCCCTCTGCCACTCCTCCCACCCTCCCCACCCCCTCTATCGTCGCTTGTCCCACTAACTCCCTACCCACCACCCCACCCCTCCCCTGCCACTCCCGCCATCCCCGCCTTCTCTGCCACTTCCGCTTAAGGGAGAACAAAGATGGGCTAGAGAGAGAGAGACCCGCTATCATCTTCAAATTAGGGGCCCAACATGATATTCCCATCTCTCTCTCTCTCTCTCTCTCTCTCTCTCTCTATATATATATATATATATATATATATATATATATATATATATATATAGAGAGAGAGAGAGAGAGAGAGAGAGAGAGAGATAGATAGATGTATGCAACTTTTTGGCATATTGCCAGCTTATTGGGCTTTTGAAAGGGTTTTCCATAGTTTTTTTGAATTTGGTTGTACAAATGTATTTCACATGCTAGATTTTATTGAAATTGACTCTTGGATTATCTGATTCCGATACGCAAGTAGGATTTTATAAGGTTTAAAAATTGATGGTCTAGGATTTTCATAAATATTCAAGACTTTAAAAATCATGAGTTTTATAAAAAAACATGATCCAAATGATGTTCCATAATAAATCAACCATGTCAAATTCATGAGTAGGGTCAAATTTGTGAAAAACAACATGAAAACATTTGTTCACTCATAGTAGGGTAGAAATGTGGTAAGCAACTTATGTTTTTCCTATATATATTATTGTTTAATGTGTAAATGACGGCATAACTTTAGCACTTTACTTTTTTATTTTTTAGGTAAATCTAACCCCATAGATGTGATCCACGAACGATTTTGTGAGGAATCAACATTTGAATTGTTGGACTCTTAACGTGATAGAGATCTCAGTATCAGGCAGGGGACCTCATTACAAGTCATCCTCAACCACTATGCTGGATCAATTAGATTCCTTAGAGTTGTTCGCTCGTTACAGGGCTTGCAGTTCACGAAGAACTGGTTCTAGACAAACTCACTCCATGGAGGAGAGAAGAACCCCATAATCTTGATGCACTCATCCAAGGTGATGGTCATCCTACCCATCAGAAGCCATAAGGTATTTGTGCAAGGATTCCACCTCTGTTAGAGTGGTGATTAGCTTTTTGTTTACTGCAAAATCACACAAGCGAACTGCTCGATGAAGATGGTACTTAGTTAGGTACCCCTTATGATTAAAGACAAACTATAGAGTACGAAAACATACCTTTTTTGTTGTTGCCGAAGCAGAAAAACAGCGGATCGATGATGCTCGCTTTTGCTCAACGGATGCGTGCTCTCACTTGGAGAGAACGTTGATTCCACGAGTCCAAATGCTAATCACGTTGATTCACCACAAAACGCATTATCTTCTTCTTCTTACTATTTCTTTTCTCTATACACAGATCTCCTTATTGAGATCTCTCTTTTAAAGACACAATATAATGTCATCCACTGTGTACCAACGTACACAATATTTCCTCTTTTCTTAAACACACAAAGGTCCAATCTTTTGTATCTTCCTGTGTCTCACACAGGCTCTCTTCTCTCTCAAACACCCAATGCTCTGTATGTTTCTGTTTCTCGTTCTTCTACAGTGTTTTATTCCCTCCACTGTACACCCAACAGAAAACATTGCCCTAGAAGTGGGAGAAATGGGTGGTTTTCAAACCGCCCCCTTTCTTTAACGTGGGCGGGTTCGGATCTCGCCCATCATGGGTGGACCCGGTACTCAAACTAACATTCTCCCACTCACACATGATGGGAAGAGATCTTAGAAGAAGAAACACCAAACATGCTCATATGGTGAATAACATCGTGTATTCATACTGACAAATGGACCGTGTGACCCGTGAGCTTAGGGAGTGGAGACATATTATGTACCGGTTAGTGTTACATAATAGCCTAAACCTGCAAACAATAAGATAACACAAGGTATATCTGCACAAACCAAGTAAGAAGCTCATTGTGTCCTAGATCAAATACATTTTTCATATTCTAGCATACTGAATCCCTCTGCGCATATTATAGTGCTAAGCTATGCTAGACAAGGCCTTTCATTATGCCACATGTTTCATCATAAACCCATACATCCTTAGGATGCAGTAAAATAAACTAGCTTTTAACATGTGCATAATTTGAAAATGTCAAATGATCTTCCTTTCCAACTCTTATTCTTTGAATCAAGATAAGTTGCTTTCCCAGACATGTTCTTTTAGACCGAATCATACATGGTCTTAAGCAACATGCTAAAGTAGCAACACTCATCTTTCTCCTTCAAATAAGGTTAAAAGTCAATAAGGACATCAAAAAATATATATATTTACATATTAAGAACTCACACAATGAAGAAGCAGGTATCATTCTTCATTTCCTTTTGTGGTCGACTTATAGTCATGGTGCGACATACGTGGTATGACTCACGTATTACGGCAAGACTTTCTCACTCCAGTGAGTGTATGCATACACCATAAATTCTTTGTCGTACAGATCTTTATTGAAATTCCACTAGAGGGGGGGTGAATAGTAAAATAGTATATAGATCGATAAATTAAAAATATAATGCAATAAAGGCACAACACATAAACACAGAATTTATACTGGTTCGTTCAAAACCCTGACCTACATCCAGTCCCCAAGCAAACCACTTGAACTTTCCACTATAACATCTGAGTCACCGGATAAATAGTACAACACCCTCTTCCTCAGAGGTCTTCTTCTCTCAACAGAGAAGGGGCACACCCTCTTTCACAGAGGTCTTCTTCTCTCAACAGAGAAGGACAACACCCTCTTTCACAGAGGTCTTCTTCTCTCAACAGAGAAGAGCAACACCCTCTTTCTCAGAGGTCTACTTCTTTCAACAAAGAAGGAATACAGTGAATAACAGAAAGTTACAATACTTTCTATAGAACCTTCAGAATGATATGAATGCACGAATGAAGGATTCTCAGAATGTTCTGTTCTTTTCACTCAGAAGATACTCTTTGTCAAAGAGCTATTCTTGACTTTTTCTCTTTCTTTTCTCTTTCTTTTTCTAGGCTCTCTTTCAGATATCGAATAAGAATTTTTCTCGTTGTAAGCTCATATGTCCATTCCTTGCTATATGAATAGTTTATTTGAGTGCGTTTATATAGCTTTAAAAAAGTAGTCGTTACCTTTTTGAAATCGTAGTCTTTTTGAGATGTGAAATGTCATGTCATTTCAAAAACCAAATTTATGGGTTTTCTTTATGATGTGTTTTTCAATGTCTACAGAGAGAATGAAGACTTTAAACAAGTCGACATTCTTGAGAAGGATATTAACAAGGATTTCTTACAGGAGGTATTTAATGCTATACAAAGAGAATGATGACTTCAAGTAAGTCGACATTCTATGGGTTTGTAAAAAGGTAACTAGAGTCTTTTCACCAAATATTATATTTGTTTTTCTTCGTGTAGCCGATTTCCATGTTTTGTCTTTTTCCTACACATTTGAAATCATTTCTTTAAAAAGGTAACTAAAGTCTTTTCAACAAGTATTATATTTGTTTTTCTTTGTGTAGCCGATTTTCATGTTTTGTCTTTTTCTTACACATTTGAAATCATTTCTTTAAAAAGGTAACTAAAGTCTTTTCAACAAGTATTATATTTGTTTTTCTTTGTGTAGCCGATTTCCATGTTTTGTCTTTTTCCTACTTTTGAAATCATTACTTTTCAAGTTGTCTTGTATATGATAGAAGGTACAATTATTGCTTTTTGAAATCCTGAATTATATCATGTCAAAATACCTTTTCCATAAAGGTTTGTAAGAAGATACAATTATTGGTTTTCAAAAAAGAAGAGCTTTTTGAAACTATCGTATACTTTTATGAAATAGCTTTTAAGAATGAGTATGTAATATGCAATATGCATGCTTCTGAAGGTTCTGTTACATATGACTCTAAAGAAGAAGAAAATCTTCAACTTGAGGTAGCTGATCTATTTAGATGGTCTTTAGAAATGCATGGCTCATCAAGCTTTTTCTTCAAGGAGTATGATTGCACCATAGTTGTACTTGAACAGGAGGTCTCCATCCTTTTTGAGTGAGATATCCTTGCATCAAATACTCGTTAGATATATGGCAAAACATATTCAGTCATAATATAACATTTTTCAAGAAGACATATTATCATATCATATGAAATCAAATAAGACAGTGTATCATATTATGTGACATCAAAACAGAGTTTCTCAACATTTATTAGTTCACTTCCTCCCCGAGAAACTAACTTGAGCCCTTCAGGATGCACATTTTCATGCAATGTCTATCCAAGTCCTCAGATCTGGTCAACCAAGTTACCCTTGACATTTAGATATCAAGGTCGGTCTCTCCATATAGTTAAATATACATAAGACCTCATCCTAACCTGGTTAGGGCGATGTATCCCATATACATATATATGGCGGATATCATAACTCATTGTACTCCCACTCTTTTGAGTTATTATCACATGATATCCCCAAAATCCGACATGCTTCTTAATTCAGCAATCCTGGATTTTGTTACATCTCATCTCAGCCCGCCCACAAGCAGCGTCTGAGGCGATAAATCCGTGTGAGAAGATTTATCTCAAACCTGGTAGCATACTCATATAGATGTGCAACATGCTATACAATGATCATAGAAAGAAAATATGAATAACATTAGCATATCAAATCTTACAAATACCCATAGATTTTACATGTTTAACATAAGAATCCCTATTGATTGGCTTAGTAAAGGGATCTGCCACCATATCTTGGGTATTAACATATGCCAAAGCAACCTTGCCTTTAGATACAATATCGCGCATATACTTGTATCTCGTATCAATATGTTTGGTTCTATTGTGAAACTTGGGATCCTTAGCAAACACAATTGCCGCTTGATTATCACAGAATAAAGTCACTGACAGTTTTGCTTCAGAAGAGAGTCTCAAATGTTTGATGAATCTCCTTAACCAAACACATTCCTGTACTGCGAACGAGCCTGCAACAAATTCAGCTTCCATTGTGGACAAGGCTACACACGTCTGCTTCTTGCTACACCAAGATATAGCACCATTGTTCATCAAGAACACATAGTCAGATGTAGACTTACGCTCATCAGGGTCCCTGCCCCAATCTGCGTCAGTATAGCCTACCACACGCATGTTACCACCATGGTAACAAAGAACTGAATCTGATGTGCCTTTAAGATATCTCATAATCCTCTTGACAGCCTTCCAATGGGCTTGTCCTGGATTAACTTGATATCTACTCACCAACCCTACTGCATAACATATGTCAGGTTTGGTGCACATCATAAGGTACATAAGGCTGCCTACTACACTGGAGTAAGGAACTTTGGACATAACTTCTATTTCTTTAGATTCCTTTGGACACATCTTAAGACTTAAATCATTCCCTTTTGCAACAGGAGTATCTATGAGTTTACTATCTTGCATATGAAATTGTTCTAAGACCTTCTTTATATATGACTCTTGTGAAAGAGAAAGAAGTCTTTTTGAAATATTTATTTTTATCTCTATGCCCAGCATAAAGCATGCTTCACCCATGTCTTTCATTTCAAAATGAATAGATAACCATTCTTTAATGGTTTTTAGAAACTCCAAATGATTACTAGCCAATAAAATATCATCCACATATAGAGTTAGAATTACAAATTTTTGACCTTGACGCTTAAGATAAACACAGTGGTCTTCATCAATCATAGCAAAATTATTGCTCATGATGGTCTCATGAAATCTTAAATACCACTCTCTAGATGACTGCTTTAATCCATAAATGGATTGTTTGAGCTTGCACACTTTGCGCTCAAAACCAGCAGTAACAAACACCTCGGGTTGTTCCATATATATTTATTCATCCAGTTTTCCATTAAGGAATGCAGTTTTAATGTCCATCTGATGTAATTCTAAATCCATATGTGACACTATGGCTAACAAAAGGCGAATAGAGGTCAATTTTAACACAGGTGAGAATGTTTCATCATAGTCTATCCCTGCCATATGTGTGTATCCTTTAGCAACCAAATGAGCTTTATATCGCTTGATAGATCCATCAGCATTCCTTTTAATATTGAGAACCCATTTGCTCCTAATAGGTTTTCTTCCTTTTGGAAGATTAACAAGATCCCAGACCTCGTTGGATGCCATGGATTTCATTTCATCTTCCATCGCCTTGTGCCATTCATTCCTTTTAGGACAAGATAGAGCATCTCTAACACTCTTAGGTATATTATCATCTTGGGGAAAAACCACAAAGGCTTCCCCTTCGATTTGGAATCTCCGACGAGGAATTCTCTTCCTTAGACTCTTTCGAGTTGTCAGATCTTCATCAAAATCAATATCCACTTGAGTGTTACTCCCACTATCCAATAGTGGTATAGACATATCCTCTTGTGTCTCTAAAACATGATGATCAATCTCTTTAGATTGATCTTTATCATCCAATTCATAGAACTGGAAGTGACGCTCTATCTCTCCCCTTTTAGGAAAGTCACTTTCTATAAATATGGCATCTCTAGAATCTATTTCAGAAACACTTCCATCAGTATTCTCTCCTAAGAATACATATTCTTTTGAATGTTCACAGTATCTTATAAAGATACAGTTTTTTCCCCTAAGACCCAATTTTCCATATTGATGGAAAAGATTATGGACATATACAGCAGACCCCCAGGGTCTGAGATAAGCCAAATCTGGCTTTCTGCCTTTCCACAATTCATAGGAAGTTGAAGAAATAGATTTAGATGGTACACGATTTAATACATGAGTGGCAGTCAATAAGCAATCACCCCAAAAGGAAATAGGTAAATTTGTCTGCGCCATCATGGACCTGACCATCTCTAAGAGGGTCCTATTCCTCCTTTCTGCAACACCAATTTGTTGCGGAGTTCGAGGAGTAGTTAATTGTATATCTATCCCTTTATCATCACACAATTCCTTGAATTGTGCGGATAGATATTCACGTCCACGATTTGTTCTCAAAGCCTTGATCCTACGATTAAGTTGATTCTCCACCATGTTCATAAAAGATCTAAAGCAATCCAATGCTTCAGATTTATGCGTAATTAAATACACATGGCTAAATCGTGTATAATCATCAATAAAAGTGATGAAATATGAAGCTTCATGCCTCGTTGTCACATTCATTGGCCCACATATATCTGAATGAATTGATTGAAGAGGATAGGTTGCTCTAATTGCCTTTCCAAAAGGTAATCGAGTTGCCTTTTCAGCAAGGCAATGCTCACATATAGGCATTTCAATCTTCGCATGGGATCCCAAAAGACCCTCTCGTGCGAGCCTATCCATTCTCTTTTGCCCTATATGTCCAAGTCGAGCATGCAATACAGATACATCCACATCCATATTATTAGCAGTTGAAACAAGTGAAAAGCATTCATCATTAACATTCAAATTAATAAGTTATGTGTCCAATACATAGAAATCATTCATCAAGAAACCAGAAGCAACTAAAGTTTGTCCACAAATGATGTCAACATTAACATCCCCAAACATAAGTTTATAGTTTAACATAGACAAAGCAGAGACTGAAATCAAATTTCGTCGAATCTGTGGAACATGCAGAACATCATATAATAATAGAGTTCGTCTTCCTCGCAAATCCAATTTGCAAGTCCTGATTCCTTTGACTTTTGCTCTAGTGTTATTCCCCAGAAAACCACTTCGAACCAGATGGCATCTTCCTATATTCGATGAAGTTAGTGCGATCTTTGGTCACATGGTCAGTGGCTCCTAAGTCTACAATCCACATAGGATTAGATTCAATAATTAGTGCACAACTACAAACATTTGTATAAAAAACAGGAGTCATAAGAGAATGTACCTTCTCCTACTCATGACATTCACGAGCATAGTGACCCAAATTGCCACACTTAAAACATTTTGCATTTGCCTTATTTTTCTTGCTTCCACGCTTTTCAGAGCGCTGATAAGGCTTCTTTTCTTTCTCTTTGTCTTGCCCCTTCTTGTTACCCTTCTTGAACCTCCTTGGTCCATAAAATTTCTTCTTAAAAGAATTTGGCCTTTTAGAGCTTTCTGCTACATATGCCCTCATGCTAGATGATTGAGTCGCCTCAAGGCGATCATTTTCCAGCTCTACATGACGGGCGATATCATCGAAAGTCTTAATACTTTCGTTATGAGTCATTAATTTTCATATGTTCCCAACTATGTGGCAGAGAATGAATCATAGTTTGGACCTATTGTTTATTTGTAAGGGTATGCCCTGCACTATTAAGCTCTCTAATCATGTTTGCCATCTCCCTGAGATGCTAGCTCATGGTGTGCTGATGGGACTTTCTGTATGAATCGAACCTGATGGTCAACCTTCTTAGTTTTGTGGTTGATGTTCCCCCAAACTTATCTTTAAGGGTCATCCACATCTGTTGAGCAGTCTTATAATGCTCAAATTGGCACATGATGTCATCCTGCATAGAACATAGCATGGTGACACATGCAACAGTATTCATGCGCTTCCATTTCTCATAGGTTTCTATGTCCTTACGAGATTGTGCCCCAGTACCAATTTCAAGTCGTTCCACAGTATGGTTGAGAACCTCCAAGGCCTCAGCCTCCTCTAGTGTAAACTAAATCTTTCTATGCCATATATCATAGTTATCACCATTCAATTTTTTAATTTGTGCCAAGTCCATTATTGATTTACTTGGTGTAGCCATGTCCTTTTTAGATAAGAGTAAAGCAATGCGCAAAAAAAAATAATGTTATTCAAGCATGTTATGATCTAATCATTAGCACATCTATATGCAATCATAATCACACGATTAGATAACATATAATTTTTCATAGAGTGTGGAATCGAAAGATCACTACGTTCACAATCATCTCCCACTTTCCCTAAGATAATTATATTCACCTAAACTGTATTATGACTGTTTAAACAAGATATCAATGCATAGAGTAAGTACTTCCAAAGTACTTTAAATTCTTCATCAAAACAACATGATTATGTCATTTTCATTTGCATTCATGAATAATATATATATATATATATAATAAATTAGATTTAGGAATCCTCAGTCCATCTGTGGCTTAAACAAAATTATGGCTCCAACCACTAGCCAATATGCCTCGACCCACATGGACCTTGGCCTTGCCAGGGTTCAGCCAAAAAAATTCTCAGCCTGTGTCGCAGTTCCATGAACTCGGTCCACGACATGTGCTGCAGAGCCAAGAGCTAGGCCTGCAATCTATGCCGCAGGGCTGGGTCAGGTTGGGCTAAGCCTGCGGCCTATGCCGCAGGAACGGGTTCAGGTCGGGCTACGCCTGCGGCCTATGTCGTAGGGTTGGGTCTCGGCCTGCGGCCTATACCGCAAAGCCTCACCCAAAATCAGGCCCGCGCCACAGGAGCCCATCGGGCCAAAAACTAGGTACGGCCTAGACATAGAGCCTGCGGCTGCAGCAACCCGCATGATCTGTAGGGTCTCGAATCTGACCTGGGCACAAAAGCCGACCGATCCCATGCCTTGATCGTGTGTGGCATTAGCTACACGATAAAATACAATCATGCCTTGATTGACGCCTCGTCGCAAGCGACCACCAAGAACGGGGATACATCCACAAGTAAAAACGGCATCCTTAAAACCCGTTGCTTTGATACCAATATAGAGTACGAAAACATACCTTTTTCGTTGTTGAGGAAGCGGAAAAACAGCGGATCGATGATGCTCGCTTTTGCTCAACGAATGCGTGCTCTCACTTGAAGAGAACATTGATTCCACGAGTCCAAATGCTAATCACGTTGATTCACCACAAAACGCACTATCTTCTTCTTCTTACTGTTTCTTTTCTCTGTGCACAGATCTCCTTATTGAGATCTCTCTTTTAAAGACACAATATAATGTCATCCATTGTGTACCAACGTACACAATATTTCCTCTTTTCTTAAACACACAAAGGTCCAACCTTTTGTATCTTCTTGTGTCTCACACAGGCTCTCTTCTCTCTCAAACACCCAATGCTCTGTATTTTTCTGTTTCTCGTACTTCTATAGTGTTTTATTCCCTCCACTATACACCCAACATAAAACATTGCCCTAGAAGTAGGGGAAATGGGCGGTTTTCAAACCGCCCCTTTTCTTTAACGTGGGCCGGGTCCGGATCTCGCCCATCATGGGTGGACCCGGTATCCAAACTAACACAAACTCTGTGACCCAGAAGCAAAACTAATCCAGAGGAAGTTCAAAAGGTACAATGTTCTTCATATTCTACCAAAATAAGAGTCGGTCTGAATATGAGGGACACGAGAAAAAAATAAAAAGAAAGTGCAATAAGCAAGAAAGACTGAGAACAACATCATACTAGCTCACCTTCTTTAATTCAATGGTACTCATGCACCAACCCGAGGACATAAAAGCCTGGGAAGACGTTGTCCTTCTCGATCTTCATTATGGCTGAAGATAGAAAATAAGCATAAAAAAAAGAAATCGAGCAAAAATAGGACCTTTTGATAGTTTAGAAAAAAACAAAAAAGCCTCAACATTTTAAAAACCTGTAGAAAGTGCTAACGATTATCATCAACAATTGCCCTAGTGTCTTCAACAAATTGTAGGAATGTCATCAACAGAGGAAGCATAGTCCGTCCTGTTAGAACTTTGAGACTGGAATGTGTTGCCAACAATTTTCTAATGACACATTGATTGTCGTCAGCAATTTTCTAATTATACATTGATTGCCATCAACATTTGATTCTTTAGGATGATTTTCTTCCCCCAAGATTTTCCCTTCACTGGACGTTTCATGGATTCATGTGTATTTCATGCATTGCTTTTTGTATTTTTCTAACATATTTTCTTGTAGGAACCTAATCAACCCTTACAAAAGCCTACCGAATCATAATTTTTAGGATCATCTTGTAGATAGATGATCATTAGGTTCATAAGATGTCTCACAGAATGATGGAGCAATCCAAAGCTCATTTGATGAGCACAAAAACCATCCATAGCCCTTTCTCTCTAGAGTACATTTTTGAATCAAGTACCATTTCAAAATGTCTTCGTCTCTTTTTGTTGCTTTTGCTGCAAAAAACTTGTCTATATCTTTGCCTTTTTAAGAAGTCTTTATCTTTTGCAAACATATCAGTCATCTTTCGTGCGATTTTAAGCGACAAGGCACTTTGTTTCATCTTTTATCTTATCTTGCTCAGCAAAAACTTTCTGCTTCAGTTATCAAGTTCAAGGAAAGCCCTAGTGTGAAACAAGTTACTTAGTCTTCGGTGTAACCTCATTTGGCAAGACCTCTATGCCTATATGAATAGACACCACAGTGAGACCCTTGTGTTGAGCTATATACGTACCTATAACTATTATCCTGCACTGTCTGCCTCTATGAATTTATCTTTTACAAAAAATTTAAAAAATACTTTCTCAAAACCAATCTTTTGCTCTTTTTAAAGTCATGGTTTCTACTTTGTTATTGATCGAGCTTCACACACTCGGCAAAAAAAAGGGGCATTTGTAGACACCCCATTTTTTACTAAGACATTTCATATATTAAAGATCTTATGTTGTTGGCTTACTCTAAAAAATGTTAACTTTGATCATAATTTATGGCATTCAAAATGGTATTTTCAAGGTTTTTCACCAAAAGGAGAAATAAACTAGAGGATTTTAATTTTTCAAAAAGCTAAAAATCAAGTCAATCTGATATCAAAATCCAAAGTTCTAGCCAAAATAGTCTATCAACTCCTAACAACACATCATGTGTCATTAGCAATTTTTTGAATTATCGTCAACAATTAGCCTTTTCTCGAATGTGTTGTTAGAACTTTCCTAAAGACACATACTATATGTCACCAACACTATTTGTTGTCAGTATTTTCTTTGATTAAAAAATGTGCACCATTTGGAGAAACCCGCATAGAATCCTATCACTATCCCCCTAAAACTAAAAATCAAGCCTATCCTAATCCCAAACTACCTAGGACCTATCTAACCTGTAAAATCTGGCTAGAATGACCCTCAACCAATCAAAAATGACTATTTGAATGCTAGCCAATAGGGTCCTACCATGCGAACTTTGGATGGATCCAAATCTACGAATCTTGGATTTGTGAGAATCATGTCCAAATCCACCAAAAAACTATAGATAGGGGTTTAGCCACCCTATTTCAGCATCTGGACTTCGAAACTTAGTAACGCCTACACTATGCTGAAATCTCTACACTACTTGACACAACAAAACCTAACCTAGATGTGCACACTTAGTCTAGTGTAAGACCTAGGTCCCCTATCTCACCTAGCCTGCGGAGCTTGCACCTAGACGAAGTGTTGTTCAAGTTCCACTATACTTATCATCAACATAGGAAAGGGCTATCTAAGTGTGAGGTGAGATTTGATTTATTTTACTTATTTACTTTATTTATTTTTTAAGTATTGAACTCTCTAACCCTTGCATATTGTGTTTGTTTCTACCTTTTTCTCGAGTTTTGGTGGCCCATGCCACCAAACTCTCATTTTTATGATTTGCGTATGAGGTACGTGCACTCACAAAGCTAAAGCCCTTGTTGAAGATTTTGAGCTTCTAGTGTGACTGATCTCTACTCAATGGAGGAGGAAAGGTACACAACTTGAAGAGCGAACCCCATAGACTTTTAATTTCAGATACATTTTTTGGTGCATTTCAAAAACTTTTTCTTTTGAAAAACCCATATTTTGTTTCTTTTCAAAATTTTGGGATCCACAATTATAAGTAATTGGTTTTTGTGCCCACAAAAATCATTCTACATAGGAATGATATGATCCAAAACATGTTTTTTATTAATTAACTAAACCATGTGGTTATCATGATAGGGTTGTTTTATCTCGGTCATTTAATTGGATAATTTATGGTCAGGCACACCAAAATTTGGGCCACACCATCCAACTTCTCTCTCTCTCTCTCTCTCTCTCTCTCTCTCTCTCTCTCTCTATATATATATATATATATATATATATATATATATATATATATATGAGGGGGTAATATTTGATAATAATGAAGGTACATAATTATTGAGCTGAAAATCATAGGTGCAAGATTTATCAATCAATTTGACTACATAAATGTGTTTAACATAGTTTGTTTGCTATGATTGTATATTTGTGTGAAAACATGTTTTTTTGAGTCATGAAATTTTAGTATATTGTATATCATTGAATTTTTAAGTCCTTGATGAATATGCTTACATGCCACAATCACGTGAGTCAAAACTGGTTCCCTACTAAACAATCCATGTAAATCACCTTTATAGCGTATGATTTTATAAAAAATAAAAAATATGAAAATAAAGGTGATTTTTACTCAATAGTTTACCACACAAATACAAAGACAAGTATGCGTGTGATAATAACTAAACTAGACAATAAATGGTGTGAACTGGGTATCTTCACTTCCTTTTTCACAAATCTGACCTTGCAAATGTGTTTGCCATAGTCAATTTGCTAGGAATCAACTGCCAGATAATGCTTCTTTGACAAAAAAAATATGATTTTTGAATGCTTGAGAAAATTCTGAGCTGTTGATTTTCAAGCACTAAAAATTTCTGCTCACATGTCATAAACAGAAGACTTAGAATCAATTTATATAAAACCAAACATGTTGATCACATCTATATGGTCAAGTAAAAAAAAAAGAAACTCACAAAAATCTTTTTTAAATCTAGTTTGCACGGTTGAATTACACACCACTGGATGTATGTGGGTAATGCTATGGTACTCAAGGAGCACCTACACTAAGGGTGGACATCGGACCAGCTGGGCTGGCCCGTTTAGGGCCCCAACAGGCCCGACCCATATTGAGGCTCGAGACCGGCCCAACCCAGTTACAATCGGGCTCGGGTGAGGCTGGGTCTTTAAGCCTGACCCCAGTTAATGGGTCAGGCTTGTTGGGCCCTGTGCATTTTGCACATGGGCCCAGCCCGATTAGGGCTCAATTATCTAATTGGGCCGGGACCGGCGCTAATTTATTCAGGCCTGGGACTGAGCTCAACCTGATTCGGGCCAAGTACCTGAAGCCCATTGGGCAGCCTGGCCCGGCGGCTGCCCTTAACTTACACCCACCTAGTAGAAACCATGGGTATATGCCGCATCTTCTCAATCAAACCTCATAGTTTATTTGACAGGAATCGTGACTTGGATCATGTCTTTCATTTGTGAAAATAAGATTTCTCTATGTCATGAAATTTTGGCACAATGTAGACTGATGGCTTTTTAAGATCTTAAAAGGCATCCATGTACATCACAATCACATGATTCAAAACTTGTTTTTTAATAAGAAATGTGTGTTTGATCATGTTGACCTGACTGTAAAAATGGGGTAAAAATCATAGGTGCAGGTCGTGTCAACCCAATCCACCTCACAGATAGATTCATCATGGTGTAAATGCGATGAGCTAGCACTTGGATTGTGTTTGTTCAACTAAAAGAAATGATTTTGCGAGTTAAGAAAATAGCGCACATCATAGGCTGTTGTTTTTTCAAGTCTCCTAAAATCTTTCCATGTCCAAGAACTGATTCCCACTAACCAAACCATGTAGATCATGTGTAAAGATAGTTTCTTCAAGAAAATACAAAAAAAATAAAACAAATGAAAATTCATTTGTCCATAATGGAGACTTGACCAAATGTTAACACATCTATATAAATATCGGGCCTCTAGAATATGTTAGCTGAAAATATGTCAACCAGAGTGTGAATTGAGGTTATGGGTTTTTTTTGTTTTCCTGTTTTTTGTTTTGTTTTTACATAAATTTTAAATTGTGGATGTGATCTACATGATTGGTTTTATAGGGACCAGCTCTTGGATCATCTGATTGCAATAAGTTAGTAGGATTTTTTAAGGTTTGAAAATCAATGACTCATAAGTTTCGTAAATATAAGCATCAAACATTTTTTCGACAAAAAATACACGATCCAACAGTCGATCCCTAGAAAATAGACCAATGCAACACATCTGCATAGTCAGATTTGTAAAGAACGTGTCAGAAATGCCTAATTCACACTTTAGGCATAATAAGACATGTAGGATGAGTGTGAGGCAGCAGCATATTATGCTCGTTCAAAAAAGGTTTTTGTCATCAAAACCTTGACGATAAGAACAAGACTATGTCCGCTTGTTGCTGACATGGTACTAGCATATCGAGATCATGGTTACAAAGTTTAACATGAGATTGGGTAACATAAGGCCACGACTATGATGAATCCGTTCACACTGTAAATTCACTTGGTATAACTGATAAATTATTAAACATCAATTGGTCAGGAGATTGCCAATCCTTCATTATCCACAACGCTGACTCCTATATTTTTGATGTAGCGATCAGTTGTCACGTAAATTAATATCTTGTACCATTTATATGCTAAGTTGATATCTTCCCTATAGAAGACCACTCATATAGAGTACCATAATGTATGTCCCATCGGTTTCAAACGTATAAATCATCCAAGCAATTCTATAACTATCAACGACAAACATGAAATGTCCCATGTACAGGAGGATTTTTTCCAGTACCTATCAATAACAAATGCATCCATCATTCATAAAAAGGTCAATTATGGACTGTTTTCCATTTTAGCTAAACACATATAGCGTATAGAGTCTTAACATTCTCTCTCTCTCTCTCTCTCTCTCTCTCTCTCTCTCTCTCTCTCTCTCTCTAAAATAAAAAAGAAAAGAAAAAGATACAACCTTGACCTGTGCCATACAATTTTTATGATAACGAGGTTAACTTGCTGGAGGTTTAAATGGCCGATCACAAACAGATGTCTATTTACTGAAGCTTCTCATTTCATATGCATTGTGGAGCACTTTTATAAACTTACACATCGCAAAATGTTGAGGAAAACCAGCTCAAGAAGAGAGCAAGCATTGAACTGAACACATTTTTAACAAAAAAGGAAAAAGATTAAGGAAAATAAAAAAGAGAAAAAGGAAACCCCCACAAAAGACACTGACCAACCATGGGATACCTAAACCGTAGTGTACTGCAAGAAGGGTAATGGCCACTCATGTTCTGACCATTCCTTGGTTTTATTACCCCTTCTAGACAAATCACCAATTATTTGTCCCGTCGTCACATGAAAAATTCAAGAGAGGGAGAGAGCGGGGAGGGTAGTGTGTGTGATTGGTTGATGGAGGTATGTGTGTGCGTGCCGATAGTTTTTTGGTTGATGCACAACAGCACAAGTGTGTTTGCTGTTAACATGGGTATTGGTGAGGGGAGTAATAGGTCGGTGCTAGACCCATTTTGTGCTAAACCGCGTGCTAAATGGATTTTTCGAGCTTTTTGCATTTTATTTTTAAAATCTGACCATACAGATGTGATCTATGTACTTGCATTTTATAGGAATCAGCTCTTGAAGAGTTTGATTCCAACACATGGGTGGGTTTATAAAGTTCGAAAAATCAACGGTCCAAAAATTTTGTAAATTTTTGAAGCTTCAAACATCATTTTTTTTCATCAAAAACACATGATCCAGGTATGGATTCTTAGTAAATCAACTATGCCCAATATATTTATAGGGCCGGAACGGCGTAAAAAACACCAAACAAGCTCAAAAACCCATTTAGCAAGCGGTTTAGAACCAAATGAGTTTAGCATGGACTCATTGTAGTTGGTGAGGGTGTCAAATTTTAATAAAACTAGTGGCCAAGAGTGGAGAACAATGTGGGGCTCCAAAGGGCCGACCCATCACATCAAACCTTGCAAAAGCCATTCACGGATACACAAAGATACAAGGAGCCAGCCTGCAGACAGGCCCCACCCTGATCAGAGATTCTTCACGGACTAACAGTACACGGCTAAACCCTAACCCTAACTTCTGTGACCCTACTTGCTGGTAATGGTCTTCGTTGTAAGCTAGTCTTTTTTATTTTTTTTAAGTGTTTGGTTTTCTATATCTTTCTCCAAATTTTGGATTCCTTTATTGATTCCAATCAGCTTTGACAGGATTCGCATAGCATTGGACTCGCTTATGTCAATTCTTTCATCGCGTGCCCAGTTGTTCTGTCCATCACAAAGCCACCAAAATTGCAAATCTTATCCTATGTACGGGTAAGGCTGACATTTTTTGGTCTTAGTGTCCATAAACTTCTTACCGGCAGTTTTTCTCGGGTCAGCAATGGTACTCTCTCTCTCTCTCTCTCTCACACACACACACACACACACACGCGAACAAGGAAAACGAAACCTTGCTCTCATATTCCAAATATATGTAAATGTGGATTTTAAGATAGTTGGATCTAGATATGGTTTTAATTGATTCTCATTGGACTTCTAATCTAAATCTAGATCCGATTAGTTTAGACTCAGTAATGCCTAGATCTGAATTGAGCCTAACCTGTTTACATCGGTATTGTTCTCCAGATTGCCCTATTAAAAACACAAAAAAACAGGGCTGAACGTACTCTAGCAACCGATCATATTTCACCAGGAAAATAAGCCTACATCAAGCTGGACCAAGTTGGAGCTGCCTTGCCCAGTTCGCCCCTTGGTAGGGGAAGCCTATTTTTCAGACAATCGCAATTGTCATTACATACTATGTCACAGGGAAACGCCATTTTGGGCCAGTGTCCCTAGTGACACGTTCGGACAAGCTATGACATGTTAACACGAACACCAACATGTATGAATATTATTTATTTTTTAAATTTAATAATATTTTAATAAAATACATTTTAAATATTAGAATATCAAAAAATATTTTTTATTGACCAAAAAATAAAAGTCCTTTTGTTCCTATGAAAAACTTTCGAACTTGCACGTTTGACCTGCATAGTGTGCCAGGCCATGCCCATATCTTTGTGACATAGATTACATAATGCAAGTTGAAAGCCTTTGTTGAAACTTCACAATTCATATTCTCTTTCTTTGAGCTGGGAACCAGATTTCAAGTTAAAGTTGCCAACGTCAGATACAATCACAAAATCAAACCCCCCAATGCACTGATATCACTTGTACCAGATCATCCATGTATATTTTGTAAACTAATATAACATATGAAGTTTGTTTGGAAAAAGTACCACCATACGTATAATTCCAATGTGGCAGCAATCAATATATGGACTTTCCTGCAACCATAAACATTATAAAGTTAGGCATTCATCTACTCCCACCTGCTACTATGGAAATTTCTTAAGTGATTATATGCAAATAGGGAGATTGAGGGGCCTACTAGAAGGGGAAAGAATAGAAATTAAAAGTGTGGGTATTTTGGTCATTAAGAATGAGGTACCAAATGAAAGGGATTGGTGCCTGTGAGATCAAATAGTAGTGGGAGAAAATCTAGTACAATTTAAAGAGACATATATGTATTAACAAATAATAGTCATGGTAAAAAAATTTTGAAGGAAATGGTAAATTTTGTTTTCACATTAATATTGTGTTATATGCCAACTAGCATGAACGGCAGCTCCACCATGCTTAGCTTTGTTCACGTGCACCTGTTAGGGTTTTCCCTCTCCTTTTTCTCTCTCTATAAAGGCCAGCCTCACTCCTCTCCCACCACACCACACTTCACCCCCTCTCATATCCCCCCCTCCCCCCTTGAGTACTTGTTGTTTGGTAGCTCTTAAAAGAGTGAGAAGAGCCATGGCTTCTTCTCCATCCAAACTCTATACTCTCTTCCTCATTCTCATGATCACAACCCCTCCAATCTTGGCCTGTGGGTCTTGCTCCAAACACCATCCAAAGAAAAGCCACAAGAACCCACCCAAGGGAGGAGTCACTGTCCCCCCAGTGATCGTTAAACCACCCATTACAATCCCCCCTATCATCGTCAAACCGCCGATTACGATCCCTCCAGTTATTGTAAAACCGCCTATCATCTATCCTCCTGTGATCACACCTCCAGTGACTACCCCACCAGTGTACACGCCTCCTGTGATCACACCTCCAGTGACTACCCCACCAGTGTACGCGCCTCCTGTGGTGACACCACCGTCGGTTCCCTGCCCACCACCACCACAGCCGCCGGCTACCTGCCCTATTGACACACTCAAACTGGGTGCCTGTGTTGATCTTTTGGGTGGTTTGGTGCACATTGGCGTGGGTGACCCAGTTACCAACCATTGCTGCCCTATTCTTGGTGGGCTTGTGGAGCTAGAGGCTGCTGTGTGCCTTTGCACCACCATCAAACTTAAGCTGCTTAACATCAATATTATCCTTCCCCTTGCACTCAAACTCCTTGTCACCTGTGGCAAGACCCCTCCCCCTGGTTTCACTTGCCCTAACTAACTCACTCGAGTAAGTATATATGCAACAAGTAACTCATATATTTTCTGATGCTACTGTTACTGCTGTGACAGTTATCTTCGTTACTGCTATCCGCCTTTTCTTTCTTTCTTTCTTTATCTGTTTTTTTTTTAATGAACAAATAGATTGATTTGAGAAAGGATGTGTTGCATTATGGGTGCAGGTACACGAGTGCTAGAACTTTGTACGTGAAGATGGATAACATAGACATGAAAGGATGTCTAATGGGTGGTCTTGCTGAGTTTTGATTTTGTGTTTACATTGGTTTTTGTATGAGATTGGTGCAAGTGTAGTACTGTCGCATCAACCTTTGAGTTGTGTTCTCTCTCTCTCTCTTAAAATATTAGTGTTTAAAATAAACATGCTTTCGTTTTTAGCCCCTCCCCCGCAGTGCACTCTTCACCTACTCGTGTTTTATCTCATGTTACGTTGGCTAAAAACTACCAAGCTACGGTTAAAAAAAAAACAACTATAAGTCATAAGATTCCCTCTCTTTTCCCCTAAATCGAATCTATAATAACCCTTTCAAGCGTAGTGTTATATATATATCTATATTGATGACGAGGAACCCGCAAGAAGTGAGGAAAACCCTGTTGGGTTCCCACGACCACCCTGCCTTACGTGGCCCACCTATGAAAGTTACGGACATACCGGTGCCTCAGTGGGTTTGATCTGGTGCCTTCATCACAGCACCCACACAACCACCCTGCTGGCCAAGCCGGGGACCCCCCGTCTTATATCAACCTTTAAGTTGTGTTCTATCTTGTACATTAGAACGGAAATCTTCGTGTTTAAAAATTAAAATTAAAAATGCTTGCTTTTCACCTCTCTTTCTCTCTTCTCGTATTCTTTTCACCTATGTGTTTGTCTCAAGGTTAGTTAATAAAAAACAGCCAGTCACGGATATTTTTGGAAAAAAGAAAGGGCCTACGAAGTAGCTTACAAAGTTCCTTTTTTATTCCCTCGAATCTATAGTAAATTTGATCTCTATTATTTCCGCCATCATGATTTACGACAACTGTGCACGTATGTACGATGAGCAGTTGCCATCATATTCTATATGATATTTTATATGATGTTATATTCCATCACTACCGTCCATCTCACTTGATGGAGATGTGCATGTGCCCCACTCTCACATGTATCACAGTTTTCTAAGTGAGATGTGCGGTGGGGTTTGAATATTACCGGCCACACGTTGTAAGACTCTTTCTTGTGGGCACATATGATCTTTTTTGTAAGGCTTTTTTATCATTTTTTTTGAAAGGCAAATTGGGGTTAGGCATACCCCTACCAGTTATACAATACAACCACACGGTTAGGATTCTAACTTGCAGCGTTAACACAAGGTGGCGTGCACTAACTGCTCCTAAAAAAAGAAAGAAAAGAAAATTGGTCCATTTTTAAGCTCTTATCATTTTTTTTATCATTTGCTCAAACAAAAAAATGGTTCTTTCAAAAAAGAAAAAAAAACCAAAGTTGGTCCATTTTTTAAGCTTAAGTACTGAACTAACCAGTTTCATTTTAGAGCCCCAGATTGGCCCAGCAATGTTGGGGCCTGTAAATGAGCCAGCTCTGGTTTTTGTCCCCAATAGGATCTCTTCCTCATTTATGATAGATGGATCCAACAAATAGAGCACAAACAAAAAAATGGGTTGCTCTAGAATCAAATGACAAAAGGTTTCTACACCCATACCAACATCTTTTTCTGATAAAACATGAAAATTTATACAATCATTAATTCCCCTTACAATGTAAAGCATAGAGACAACAACATAAAGTTGGATGCGGATTTCTCTTCATAAATTAAACTCAAGCATCTGAAAAAATAGTGCATGAGCTTCCAGCTGCCTTCCCCTACCTCTCCGAGCAGCTCAGCTGGTAGCCCTTCTTCAATCTATACATTTCACTCCAATAACTATTAGACTCTCTATTATGATTCCTGATTATCTTTTATCTCACTTTGACACTTATGCTACAGTTCATTAAAAAAAAACATCAATGTCACAGGGATACTTTAATTCACTCTCGTATATTTCCCTATGACAGTTTGAGACCGTACCATGCATGATCCCATTCTGCTATCAGAATGCCTCTTCTCCATATTTGACACTCAAATCAATATTGGTTGCTAATAAACAACAAGCCTAAAACGCAAACTCACCAACCCATGCCACCTACACACACTTACCTGCAATGTCATTTGCTAGGACCAGAATGATTTTTGTTGTCCTTTTTCACTCGTGAGCCCGTGACACATTTGGGTTGTCAAAAACTAATACAAGGGTAGGGGAATCTCCCATGTTAGCCTGTTTCAGTTGCTGTTGAATGTTGATCACGAGGGTGGACGGTGATTATGCCAAAACATTTAAGAAAACACGTTTTCCGGTATCACTTGATCTGTTCACCACCAACCTGGCTGGCATGCATTCTAGTCACTTGCATCTAAGAATCAACGAAAAATGATTTTTTTCTTGAATAAATCAACAAAAAAATGATCACATCATATGTTATCCTAGCCGTCAAACCAAATGGCATCTGCACGGTTAGGATATGAACGAGTAAGAATGTGGATGGCTGGGATGAAATCGGTTGTATGGTCATGATCGACATATGATGCCGAAAAGCATACATTATATTCAGGAATCAACGTTGTTCTATGCAATGCAATAAAATGACCGAGCTGCAATTGGAAACAAAAAAAACTGATCCCTAACCCGGTGATCCATTTTAAAAAGTAAGTTTCGCACTTACCCGCGGCCGCGCGTAGGGTTAGCATTGATTTTGTACTACTGGCAGCATGAGATGGCAGGCTTGACTTTTAAGTTCTATTTTTGGCCGCCATATTAGCTACTCTACGGATAATGCAAGACAAAGACAGCCATTACCAGCTCTTAAGTAGTTTTATGTCTTGAACATCTTAAACCTTCTAAAAAACATAGTTGCTGCAACTGCAAGTGTTTTTTTGCTTAGTTCAATCCCATAGATGAGAAACCATTCTTTGGAATGAATCAATCTAATAAAAAAATTGCCTGAAAGCAGGAGAAAACAGCAGCAATCTTTAAGCTGCTGTGCCACTGTCATGCAGGGAAGGAAACTGCTGCAAAAACAGGAAGACAAAGTCTTGTTCCATAAGCAGGGAAAAGAAGCACTTGTTAAAAAGAGGAAGATAGCACTATTTGAAAACAGATTCTATGCTGCAAACTGCTGAGTTGCTGTCAAATGGGGTTGGATTTTTAAGTAAGCACAGGATGGCAGCATCCTATGCGTGGTGTTTTCAATGTAATGGGAAACGTTTTGTAACAGTGAATAATGTAATGAATAATTTACATAAGTACTAAATGAATTCAAATTGCCTTCCCTGAAAAAACAATCAAATAATTTTTTTTATTTTTATTTCCTCAAGTTTTAGTGTAATATGTGTCTCTGATTTTTTATCACTTTGACAAAAAACCTAAACATGAAAAATGCTAAATTTAATGAATGTTTTTTTTCTATAAAGTAAGCTATAGAAGAGACATGTGTAAATTCAGATTAAGCAAACACTTAAAAATTTGCCCCTTACGCCATTAAGGATGGTTTAAGACATAAGACAGTAGCCTCTCTCTCGATATATACATATATATAGTAGGGTGAAACATCGAACTCAAAGAGTTCGAAGTTCGATGTTATGTCGGACACCTGCACATACGCGTTCAACATAAATAACAGCTTTATTGGCGATATATAAAAGGTAGTCACGGGTGGAGAAAGCAATTTTCTGCTTTCCATGGCTTTCCACGTCCAAAAATCTTTGATGAATATGAATCCATATATTATGAAAACAATTAAAATGAGATGGGATTAAAAGACAAATATTAGAGGAAGCTTTCAATCTCGCATAAGGAAGAATAAAACTCTTAAAAACATCAATCTATTGAATAATAAGCTTTACTCGTACTCAAAATATATAGCCCATATGTATATATAAAATTAAGAGCCCTTTCTACACAGCTCTCATGCATAAATGACAACCTTTTGGCTTTTCTTTTAATGACTACTAATAACATACACCACTATAATCACTATTTGCATACCTTTACTCATTTAACGTCTTTTTATGCTCTTCACATGTCATCTTAATGGCTCTACATTTGACACATTTTCCTCCCTGACCCACTATATCTATTAGATAACTTGAGAGTTACCCACAGTGTACATGTATAACGTAGTAAACTCACACTAACAATTTCTTCATGTTCAATCTTGTCCGTGTTACATTATTTAAATATCAATTTTTTCCATAACATCTTTACACATTACACATTGACAAAACTACTCACAACTCCTTGACTTTTAATACTTTCATCAAGGATCAGGTAAGAGGTTGCGTTGATGGAAAACCTGTAAGAACGGGATACCTATCACTTGGATGGTCCCCACTCTTTTTTTCCAATGTGTTTTTTATTTGAGATGGATGGCATTAGAATGGTTTCAAATGAACGGTTCACAATTCATTGTTTTGATGGGCATCCAAGGCACCTCCGTCTGTGACGTGATCCTCTCTCAATTAAATTGTTTTGCTTATAAGGTACACATTGTCTGAGATGAGATGATAACCAATCAATGTTTCAGCAGCAGAGGCTCTCCATTCATACGACCAAGTAGGAACAAGACAATGGAATATCGAGAGTCGGGAATTGCTACTTGTTGATGACAAATAATTGAACCCCTCCCCCCGTCCGTCCTTTTATTTTCAGTCATTCCACACACACACCTCCATCGTATGCACATGCAAATATTCCCCTCTGATGGCATGCCCACTCCATACTCACATGTGCCTCGATTTTATAAATGGAGATAATAATTCTTTGTTACGTGTAATAAAAAACAACGCAGGAAATGTACCATTGCTTGCCCACTGCTGCTATGGTTAAAGCATGAATAAGAAGTCAGTGTTCACTGACCATGGAGCATATTTTTCTCTAATGTTCATAAATATGTATTCTTGTATAAGGCTTGGAATATAAACTGCCTATGCTGCATAGATCCCTAGAGAAGAGCCTTAGAGAGTGCTTGTTATTGACATGGCCTGATGATGATCTTAGATGGGTGGGGAAGTGTAGAGTTAGCATCAGCAGTGTGGGTGACCCTATGGGGTCCCAAAATGTATTGGGTGTATGTGTGTGTGTAGGGGTGGCAATTTCTGACACGACCTGCCAACCCGACCCGCCAACCCGCCTCTTAGGCGGGTTCGGGTTGGGCTTAAGCCAACCCGTTTAATAAACGGGTCGACCCGCGTAACCCATTTATTAAACAGGTCGGGTTCGGGTTGGGGGTATGCCAACCCGGCTGACCCGTTTAATAAACGGGTTAGGCGGGTGGGTCAACCCGCCAACCCGTCTGCCAACCCGCCAACCCGACCCGTCAACCCGCCAACCCGTCGGCCCGTCAACCCATCAACCCGACCCGTCAACCTGACCCGCGAACCTGAGAACCTGTTTACCCGACCCAACCCATTTATTAAATGGGTTGGCGGGTCGTGTTTGCCACAGTCGACCCATTTAATAAACGGGTCGGGTTCGGGTTGTGGTATGCTGACCCGCCAACCCGACACGATTGCCACCCCTATGTGTGTGTATCTGTGTTATGGGTGCATGAGTCTTTTGAGTGTGTATGGGGTGGGGTGGGGTGGGGTGGGGGACACACTTTTCAAAGTGAGAAGCATCACACTTCCCCCAAAAGGAGAGAATGACGAGACTCCTTTTCACTCGCTTCTCAAATCACTTCCTCTTGTCACTTCTCTTTCTAATTCCCCACAGTACAAGGATGAGGGTCAATAACAGTTACTCATTTTCGGTGAGAAAAAATCTTGCCACTATTGATAAAGCAATAACGGCGAGCGTTTTGTTCTTGCTAATTGATAGGTAATAGCACCGATGTAAATATTTTGCCATTATTACTCTATTACGGTCATGAATCTTGCCGTTATTGCTTCATCAATAACACTGAGGTGGATTGAGCCTTGAATGCCTTGCCCCTACACACATCTTGCAGTTAAAGACATCTTTAATGGCGACATTTGGATATGGTCGTTAAAGATATGTTTATAATGACAAGATTATATGGTTGTTAAATATTGTTGTTAAAACACTTTAGCGATTATATTTAATCGACAAAAGATCTCACTGTTATAGATCAATAACAGCGAGTTTTGAATCTCGTTGTTATAGGGCTTCACTCTATAATGACGAGAGGTATATCATCGTTAAAGACATATGTATAAAAGTGAGATTATCTACTGTTAAATATTATCATTAAAACACTTTAATGACAATATTTAATGGTCACAAAATCTCATTGTTATAGATCAATAACAGCGAGATCTATATGACACTGGCGATAGTTATATCACCGTTATAGTCATATTTTAAAAAGGCTCGACAAGCCTTCTCTCTCTCTCTCTCTCTCTCTCTCTCTCTCTCTCTCTCTCTCTCTCTCTCTCTCTCTCTCTCTCTCTCTCTCTCTCTCTCTCTCTCTCAACCATCGCCAGCTACCACCTCCAATCCTCCTCCTTACTCGGGTGACACCACTGACGATCCTGCCCAATCTCTTCGGACCAGGTTGTTTGGGTTTTACTTTATTGTTTAGTGCCTAAAGATATTTAGGGGTTTTATTTTCTCCTATTTATTTGGCCACTCATGTACTCATATACTCTTCATATTTTCAAGGGATTTATTGTTTTGAGACTACATAAAACGTAGGGATAGGTTTTCTTAATTTTTTTGTTCAGGTGGTGTGCTTTTTTGTGAGATACTTGATAATCATGTATCCTAATAAGAGAAGGTGTGTTGATTCTTTTGATAGGATAGTCGTTGTTATGTGAAAACCAGGAAGCACTTATAATGGCTTAATTAATGTATCTGTCATCAATAACTTATGTTGAAAAAATATGTTTTCTATTTGTAAAATATGAAAATAGGTAAGAACTTGTAATGTCTTAATGTATCACCAATAACTTGTGTATAGCAAATGCAAACATGCTTGTTGTCAATATTTTTGGGAAGAATCTTCTGAGTCATTTTCTTCAGGAATAGTAAAAGTTTATTGCAATGCTAATGTGACTAGGATTCTAAATCAAATTTAATCCTTGGTTTTGACCTTTCAACATTTCTTATGGACTCATGTTGTTCCTTATAGTTTGGTTGATTGCTTAGGCTTACACTTTGATTTATTTTCAGAGATTGATGGACTCTGCTTCTCTTTTACATTTTATGCTAGATTGACTCTCTATATAATTTGTTTTTAATCAGGCATTTTATTTTTTGAAGTGTAGCACTTTCTGTAATGCTCCAAAATTTTAACCAAAAAATATTTAAAAAAAAAATTTATTTTTAATATGTAATGATGCAACGACTTTACTAACAGTAAATTTCAACCGTACCAAGCCCTAGATGACTCACCTGAGCGCAATCGTGAGCATATTTTAGCCGTATCGTACCAGATCCAGTATGAAACAATCGTTATCAAAGTGATTGAACATATTACATAAAAGAATCATTAAATTAAGTCTCTCGTCAATGGTACTGCCTTAATTGAATCATGCTCTAAGGAGTCAGCCTGTATAAGCAGTAGTGCTTACTAGATTTCTAGAACAACATTTGAGATAAGCTGACCAATTGATAAAACCCGTTTATATGAAATCACAACGAAAATATTATTTTAAAATTGGTTAAACATTTTGGGTGAGTTACATGTATTTAAAAATGTCACCACTGGTTGTACTTTTGCAATAATGTTTTTAAAAGATATTTTTAGTAAAAATTTTAGAAAATCGTCAACCAAATGATATAAAAACTGACTTTCCACTTTCATAGTGAGTACGGGTTGAATCCACAAAGAACATGATGATATTCAGAATTAAATCTAAGTATTTTAATTTATTAATATAATAATTATCTACAATGAACTAAAACAACTACAATTAAGTCGCAAAATAAAAAAAATTAACTAGAGCAAATTCTAAATGCAGTTGCTCAAGCTTTCTCCAAGCCACAGGTGCATTTTTGTTATTTTACCAACTATAGCTTTCTTGTGCTTGACGTAATTAACCTTTAACCTGTAGGTTGCTTGTCAACCTCAAGGGATGTCCACCGATGGAGGGGGAGGAAGAATGGTTAGTGGGGTTGGAAAGCACACCCAACATGTTCCTTAGAGGTCTGCCACATCTCTCTATGTTGCTGCACTTGTTCGAGAGCCAATCGGGAGAAGGCTGAAGAAGAGAGGAAGAAAGCCACAATGAGGAAGAGCATGGCTACTCCTCGTTGATACAGATGGCACACATCGAGGAGAAACTCACCTTAGATATGCAACACATGTAAAAGAACAGCACAGCAAACAAAGAATAACAAAAACAAAAGGCGAGAAAGGAAGAAAGAAAGAGAAGAAAAGAGAAACACGCAAGGAAGGCCGTGTGAAAGAGAGAGAGGAAGAGAGATAGAGGAGAGGAGAGAGAGGAAGAGAGATAGAGGAGATTGGGCAAGTTTTCTAAGACCTAGAAATGTGGTCTCCTCTTTTTCTGAATTATTTATACTACCTAAGTGTCTACTAATTCTATAAACTACCTAAAGATTAAACTAAATCTAACTAAGTGCTAAAACTCTATGTTATTTACAACTAACTACTTAAATGCATCAGAAAGAGGGGGGTTTTGGAAAGTATTCAAAGGCTCAACACTAGGGCATGTGGGTTTGTGGATCTTTAGGTTTTGGATCCAATCCATGATCCAAATTTGAGCTCTTGGGTCAGATCGAGATTCTCTGCCTCAAAAACTGATCCAAAACCCTAAAAATGCTTTATTTTCTTTATTTTAACTCTGATTTGAGTGAAATTTGAATCATGGCCTCTTTGTATTTAAATACATCAATACATGGATTCTAAACCTTCAAAACACATAAAAATATATGAATATTCTATAAAAATGATATGCATTTCATGCATCATCAACCACCAAATCATAGTAAATCCAATCTATTTATTTCATAAAGCAATTGTTTACAAGTCAAAATTAAATGAATTAAACAAATATAAAAATTTAAAAAGTCTCCCAAAGATCAATAGTTGGTTTGCATGGCACGAGATGCGAGTAAGAAAGCCTTTACAAGTATGTATCTATGTTATAAATGTTTCTATAACGCACTGGATTTTTCAAAACAATACTAAGTTAAAAATTTATGGATTTCTTTTTTTTTCTTTGCAATGAAACTTATAAAAGGTTTTAGCAGTGGAAATAGACGATAATAAGTCATGAGTTTTTAGAAAACTTTGGGCAAGTAACAGGTATGTGGCCAAGTACTCATTGACCACCAAGGTGTTCTATTTATCAAAATGAGTTGTTTATTACAAACACCACTATTTGAAAAAGCAATATTTTATGAAACTAGTTTTATAAAGAAAGCAGTGCAATACTGTCTAGAGAAACCCTAAAACTCAATGTTGCCTTGCTCCGCATATCACATCACAAGTTCAACTCCTGTAATCCCCATTAAACTAGGTCAGAACCATTGTTGGTTTGTTAAGAAAGCATTCAATCATGCATTTAATCAAGTATCAACTCATGAAAATGCGCAAACCACTTAGGGTCACAGTGTGCAACAATGATGCTCAAGTCTCCACGACATAGCGTATATCGTGAAAGCCTCCTCAAGGCTATGATTGAAACATTGCACTCAAATCTTGAAGACTTGGCATATATCATATGAGCCTCTTCTAGGCCTCAATTAGAACATCGAGCTCAAGTTTCCAAGACTTGTTACATCCATATCTTACGAATCCAAGCGCGAGTTGATCGAGTTTAGCTTAGCCGTGCGGATAAAACATGGGTCTTTGCCTTATCGGTCTAGTAGTATATCGATCTTGACACATTTCTCAAAGTTATGCAAGACTTATCAAAATAACACACATTCATTCATACATTCATACATAGGTGAACCTAAAACTAATGCATTGTTTTGATATTAACTGTTCACCCCTTAGTACATGGGAGAAGCTTAAACTTCGGCATCAATGCGATATTCTAGGGGTTTATTATTCTATATATTTTAAATACCTCAGAGGCATATTGACCCTATCTATGGTAGGGTGATAGAACTCATACCGGGATAACCCTATCAGGCCAGTTTCGATGCATCATCTACTGCAGTAGTTAGGTTCAATCATCAGATCTTAAGGATAACCTCGACCTCCTGAGTGACAGGAGGTCCCCTGAACTCTTTGGTTCATAATAAAATACATGTTACTCGTGTTTGTACCATCACCGTCTGCCACAATGAGCAATAGTCCTAAAGGGGTCCGACGGTCTAACTGTTACTTGTCGGATATTCGAATGCCACTCAGACAAACTAGTGTATCCTGCACTAAGGAAATATTGACCCCGACCCCATTCAGTATTCTGAAGCACGGTCCAACTATGTCGTCTTGAAGACCTTTAAGCTTTATTCATATGCATGCTTGACTCTGCTTTTGGCATCTACGACCATCAAGAGCACCTCACCTCTTTTGGGTGGACATAGAACTCTGGCTCTCTGGTCCTTACGAGTTTAGTTGTGCAATGATATTTTCTATAAGCATGTATATAACACGATCTCAATGGTTCGACTACTCAGCGTATATAATCGCAACAAGTACTTGGCCTAGTCAAGGCGCAACCACTGCTCTGACGTACTGGCCCTTACGAGTAAGGTGCCCTTACAGGCGATGGTGGAATGAGCAATTCCAACAGAGTTCCAACAATAGGGCATATCTGTGCCATTTAGACAAGTCTTCTGCCAAACATTTTAGTAGCACTTCTTCTCTTTAACGGAGGAAGCGAGATAACACTTTTTACTTTATAAAAAGGTACTTGATAGAATTTCAACAGCACCTCCTCTGTATGATGAAGTAACATGCTACACTCTTTTTGAGCTTTGTTGAGCTTCTTCAAAAAATTTGGTAGCACTTCCTCTCTTTGAATTAAAAAGTATGTATTTCTTTTAAGCTCAGTGAGCATCTTTTCAAAAATTTCAAACGCACTTTCTCTCTTTGATCAAGGAACGCTACGCTGAACTCAAGAATGGATGTGCACTATTGTGCATACTTTGCATCAATCGATGTTCATTGAAATCTTGGGTCATAGCTAGGTCATGCGAAAGTTACTAAGGTTTTTACAAAAAAAATGATTTTGTACAAGAGCAAAGCATTTTCAATAGAGGCTTCTTTCGTCAAGAAGAATCTTGATCGAAGAGTGGCATATGAAATCACATCAGCGATTTAGAGTTAATCTTCATTTGAACACTCATTTATTCACAGCTATATGTAATATAAGCAAGAGCTTGTGCTTTATAGTGCAGCAGCATAAATGAAAGCATATTTAATATTTGGCAGGAGAAACCGAACTAAATAACTTGCAGAAAGCAAATATATATATATATATATATATATATATATATATATATATATATGTGCAGAAAGTAGAAGTGTTGGCATCGTTCGACATGACAGCAATCTTAAATGCATAAAGTAAATTGCAGAAAGCAGAAGCCTTTGCATCATTCGACACGATGATAATCTTAAAAATATAATTTAAATTACAGAAAGCAGGAGCCTTGGTATCGTTTGACGCAGCGACAATCTCAAATACATATATATGTAATATGCATAAAGCAGGAGCATTAGCATCGTTCGACACGATGGCAAATCTTAAAAGCATAATATAAGTTGCAGAAAGCAGAAGCCTTGGCATCGTTCGATGTAGTGGCAATTTCAAATACATATATACTACATAAAGCAAAAATTTTTATCGTAATATATCTAACGATAGTCGCAAGGAGACGTGCATGAACACTGAAGTATCCCAGAGGGTGTAAACCAAGGACTAGGGTTAGATACTACTTTTAAAACGTATATGATATATATCATAACTCAAAAATCAACAAATACTTGTGACAGAGTGATCAGCGAATCAAACTTACCCTCTGACTAGTGAAGAATGACTTCAGCTACTTCGAATCTAGTTTCAACTGAAATGGGTTTGATTCTTATTTCGAAAGGCTAAACTAGGTCCAATGAGTTTGGACTAGTTGAGAAAAAGGAAGAGCAGGTCAAGCTGCTAAACCTAAGTGGTTTGGACCAAATTAGGTTAGGTCCAAGTCAACTAGGTTAGGTGAGTTCTGACTTAGCTCAACTAGGCTAAGTCTAGATTAGGTAAATCAAACCTAGGTTAGAACCAAAATGGGGTTTGACTTTGATTAGACCCATCTGGGCTAAAGCCAAGTTAAGTGGGTTTAGACTAGGTCAAGCAGTCTCAGACCTATACTAATGACACACCTAAAGAAGTGAACATGTGCACTAATGATGTACATAATAAGAAGGGTGCAGGCATTGGATTCACTCATGACTTGAATGTTCCAGTAGAAGAAATGCAATTCGATAATGAGGTAGGTGGTCATGACAGTACACTTGACTTTGTTCCTGTAGAAGGAATGTAGTTTAATAATGAAGAAGTTGCATAGAAATTTTACAATGATTATGCCTTCAAACTTGGCTTCAGTGTTAGAAGGTATTCTTAGTCAAAAAATGCACAGGATGTCATGGTGAGAAAGACATATGTTTGTTCTAAGGAAGGTTGAAAGAAGTCAAGTGGAAATCCAACAAGGAGCAATTCAAGATGTGGTTGTCCAGTGCAAATGGTGTTAAGAAGACTTCTAAATGAGAAATATGTAGTTTGTACTTTAATCAGTGATCATAACTATGAATTAGCAGCTTCATTTATGACTCCTATGTTAAGATCACATCGTAAAGTAATTGAAGCGCATACTACAATTGCTGAAATAGTTGATAACGTCAACATTACACCAAAAAATACATACAATTTATGCACGCACATAGATGATGATCGCAAGAATATGTCATTCACACCTATGGATCTAAGAAACCACTTGAGAAGGAAGAGGACAGATAACATGAAGAATGAAGAAATATGTTCTTTGGTTGATTACTTACAGAAGAAATCAAATAATGACCCTGGTTTCTTTAGTGCAATGCAACTAGATAAAGATGGATATGCTGTGAATATGTTTTGGGCAGATTCAAAGTCAATAGTAGATTATGAATGTTTCAATGATGTATTTGTTTTTTATATGATAGTGAAGATTAATACTGAACAGTGGCTATTTATGTAGTTTATCGGAGTGAACCATCACTCATAAAGTTGCATTATAGGCGATGCTTTTTTGTATGACTAGACCAAGGAAACCTTTGAGTGGTTGTTCAGATTATTTACACAGGCAATGAATGTGAAGTACCCTAAAGTTGTACTTACAGATGGTGATCATGCAATTGCGGCTGTAGTATCTCATATATGGTCAGATGCACATCATCGCCTATGTTTGTGGCATATCTTTCAAAATACAGCAAAAAACATAGGACACATATTTTATCAGAAGATAGAGTTTGATAAAAAGTTTACAATGTGTGTACTTGAGAGCATAGACGAGATCACCTTTATGTCTAATTGGGAGGAAATGATTCAGATGTACGAGCTTGAAGACTGTGTGTGGTTATAAAATCTATATGCAGACAAAGAGAAGTAGGCATTGATATATGGAAGACAATATTTTTATGCAGGTATGATAAGCACACAAAGAACTGAATCTATGCATGCCACACTGAAGAAAACCTTGTATTCATGTTTAACAATGTTTTGCATCATTGAATAATATGAATTATTTTTTGACAGTATTAGACAAAATGAGCTTGAACAAGATGTGAAATGCTTCAATACACGCCCTGTAACTTTGAGCATGAAAATATTGATGTGACCTGCAAAGCTATATACACTAAATATATTTGAATATATTAAGAAGAAGGTTATACATGTCATGAATTGCAACATAAAATGACGTATGCAAACTGAGAATATACATAAATATCATATTGTATGGGAGGACGAAGAACATCCAAAAAGGCAAGAAACACATGTTACGTACAATGTTGACAATGAAACAGTCATAGGCGAAGCTGGGGGGGCAGAACTGGGTTGTAGCCAAGTCCTGCCTCCCATCCAAGTTAAAAAAAAATTAAAAGCCCAGTCCTAGCCCAACTCTGATTCCATATGAAATAGATTTTTATCCATTTTTCTATCCCAGTCCTAGCCTAGTCCTGACTGCAGCAAATAGTTTGATTTGTCATTATGAAATATATTTGTATTAATAATTGTAGCCATTTTTTATTTTATCTCAAAAAAAATTGGGGTCGTTGCCCCCGAACCCCAGACTATCACACCATTTTTTTTTTGCTACACCCCTGTTTGCCCCCCCCCCCTCACATGAATCCTAGAATCCTAGTTACGCCCCTGAAAACAGTTGAATGTACGTGCAAAATATACGAATTTAAAGGTATTTTATATCGCTATGCATTAAAGGCACTTAATCAAGAAATACTTGAGTCATCTTTAATGTGAAGATGGATGAGACAAGCAAAGATTGAACTGCTGAATACAGATAATGTCAGTGCATCTAGTGTTGATGAGAAGTGCCACATAGCCTCCCGTTACCAACAACTTTGTAAGTCACTTGTGCATGTTGCAAATTTGGCATCGAAAAGTGAAAAAGCCTATGTATGCATGAGAAAAGTATCAAGAGAGTTACTTGAAAATATGCAATTAATTCACCATAAGGTTGTTATAGCTCATGAAGACCAGTCTAAGAAAATGCACTACAACAAAGCAGTAGATTAGCGACGACCACATTCCGTCGCTAATCCGTCGCTAACATGATTAGCGACGGATTAGCGACAACGAGGCGACAGTATGCTTACGTCGCGAATATTTCGACGCTAACTGGCGACAGAATTATTCCGTCGCCAAGTCCGTCGCTAATTGCGATGGAATAACGAGCGCTATATTCCGTCGCCAATCCGCCGGTACTAAACGGCGACCACGGCTTGGCGACGGATTTACTTCCGTCGCTATGCCGTCGCTAGATTAATATGAATAGCGACGGATGGTTCCATCGCTAATCCGTCGCAAACACGAAAAAAAATTTAAAAAAAAATTATTTGAAAATTAAATACCGAGAACTGTACAATTTCTATTTCCTGTACAATTTATATTTCCTGTAAATAAAAAACAAACCACACAAAAAAATTCATATAACAAGAATCTACAACAATTAATCGTTCCACCTTAAAATTAAGAAGTTTAATTATTTACAATTCAACAATTATAATTAGGAAAAATAAAAAAAATAGAACTTCTTCAACACAGTCCTCTAATCATCGCCAAAATTTTGTGCGTCTTCTTGTTCATTGTCTTTATATGTCCCTTCAGCTCCACTACCCTGATTATCGCTAGCAGCCTACACAAGAAAAGAACAGTCAGTATTGATAAACAAAATATAATGAAATAAATTACACACTATATGTGATTCTATCATGTGCTCATGTGTGATCTAAGGCAATAAAAAAACTCTATATGTGATTCTATCATGCTCATATGTGCTCTAAGGCAGACAAAAAGTTATATATATATATATATATATATATATATATATATATATATATATATATATATATATATGATTCTATCATGCTCATATGTGTGCTAAGGCAGTCAAAAAATTGAATATGTGATTATAGCATGTTCATATGTGTTCTAAGGCATCTAAAAAAACTCTATATGTGATTCTACCATGCTCAGATGTGCTTTAAGGTAGGCAAAAAACTATATATGTGATTTGATCATGCTCGTATGTGTGCTAAGGCAGTCAAAAAAATGAATATGTGAATATAGCATGCTCATATGTGCTCTAAGGCAGGCAAAGCCAAATTTTTTATATGTGATTCTATCATAAATGATATATAACATGTTCATATGTGTTCTAAGGCAGTAAAAAGCTCTATATGTTATTATAGCATGCTCATATATGTGCTAAGGCAGTCAAAAAACTGAATATGTGATTATACTATGCTCATATGTGTTCTTAGGCAGTCAAAAAACTGAATATGTGATTATAGCATGCTCATATGTGTTCTAATGCAGTCAAAAAAACTTTATATGTGATTCTATCATGCTCATATGTGCTCTAAGGCAGACAAAAAGTTATATATATATATGATTCTATCATGCTCATATGTGTGCTAAAGCAGTCAAAAAATTGAATATGTGATTATAGCATGTTCATATGTGTTCTAAGGCATCTAGAAAAACTCTATATGTGATTCTACCATGCTCAGATGTGCTTTAAGGCAGGCAAAAAACTATATATGTGATACGATCATGCTCGTATGTGTGCTAAGGCAGTCAAAAAATTGAATATGTGAATATAGCATGCTCATATGTGCTCTAAGGCAGGCAAAGCAAAAAAAATTATATGTGATTCTATCATAAATGATATATAGCATGTTCATATGTGTTCTAAGGCAGTAAAAAAACTCTATATGTTATTATAGCATGCTCATATGTGTGCTAAGGCAGTCAAAAAACTGAATATGTGATTATAATATGCTCATATGTGTTCTTAGGCAGTCAAAAAACTGAATATGTGATTATAGCATGCTCATATGTGTTCTAATGCAGTAAAAAAAACTTTATATGTGATTCCATCATGCTCATATGTGCTCTAATGCAGTCAAAAAAACTTTATATGTGATTCTATCATGCTCATATGTGCTCTAAGGCAGACAAAAAAACTTTATATGTGATTATAGCATGCTCATATGTGCTCTAATGCAATAAAAAAACTCTATATGTTATTATAGCATGCTCATATGTGCTCTAAGGCAGTCAAAAAACTGAATATGTGATTATACCTGAGAGGGACCTGGAATCGAAGATCCCCTATCCTGAACAGCGGCCTTGATCTCATTTCGGAGAAAGGGGGCGACGATGTATTGAAAGTAGTTATTCAGTGATTCATTAATGATCTGGCGTACATCATCACCGGAAAGAATAGTCGGCTGCTTGGAGCTTATGTCGGCGCAAGAAGTCGGTGAGCCGTAACTGGAAGAACCAATAACTGGTGAAGTGTTCATATTACTCCCAAACCTGAACACGCGACCTTTTTTGGGTTCACCTGCTGCAGTCACCCATGCTGTAGGATCAAATGATGGATGCTGAGTAGCGTCATCGCCATATCGCTCTACCATCTGTTGCTCATATGCCTCCTACAAAATAATGTTTAAAGTATTCATTAATAATTAATGATAACATTATGATAACTTGCATATATATTGCAATGATTATTAATAGAATTAATACATACCGTTGTCGTTCTCGCCTTCTCTGATACGAAGACTCCCGTGGTCTTCCGTTTATGTGTTTCTACAAACACATCCTTATATGGTACACTGCCTCCTTTTTCTGCTTCCTGCGAAGTTAAATGACAAAAGATTTAGTACACAAGTTTGCAACAATACTTATAAAATTAATATTATATATTGATGAGTTACCATTTTCTTTAGGTGACTCCCAAATGTATTAGATCCACTTGTGTGTAGATGGGCTTCGGGCATCTTCGATCGATTTTGTGAAGCCTTCGCAGAGCGATTTTTAAATGCATCTCTCGCCCACTTATCACACATTTCATCCCAGTAATCTCTCCTGATAGTAATAGGACCATGGCCCTTCCACAGTAATGGATCATCTACTACGCCAGATGCTTTTTTTGCTGCAGTCTTCATAGTGTGCAGCATGTCTGCAAATCGATTGGCAGCCACCTTCTGCCACACCTTCCTTGCATCATTTTCTTCCACCGTAGTTGCGAAGCGATTCGAAGCCTATAAATATTTTCAGAAAGTTAGTAGACATTGCTTAAATAAATTAAATATGAAACACATTAACTATGAGGAACAACTGTATACCATGAATGAGGACCACAATCTGTATAACACCTCCTTTGGGTACTCTTTCCATTGAGCAACTGGTCCTGGTAGATGTTGAAGAAGTGAATTCCTAATCTCTCGTACTACTTCTTGTGGCTCAAACCTCGTGCTGCACATGAATTGTTACACAGTAAATATCAATATAAAATATTTAAAAGATATGCAATAATTGAAAACAAAATACTTACGGTTGATTATCGATATACACTATTCGAATGAGTCTTCTTGTGCCAGCCTGAGAAGACCTTGTTTCCTGTGTTGGCTATTGACTTGTGTGATCAACTGGTGTAGGTGGGTCGTGTACAGGCGCAACATCATCTGTAAAAAAATACATTAGAAATTCTCAGAATGTGCATTTGAACTAATCAAGCATCTAATTAGTTATATGATATACCTATCACAGGAGCCCGTGAAGATGAAGGTTGAGCCTGGCTACTACTGGATGAGCGACCACTATAACCTCCATGAACCATATTCTAACAAATAACATATGTCATACAATACATTCAAATAATTCACATCAAGTATTACAATGCATTCAAGTCATTCACATCAAGCATTGCAATGCATTCAAATAATTCAAATCATTGACATCAAGTATTGCACTAATTCAAATCATTCGTTAATTGCATAAATTATAATACATTCAGATAATTGAAATCATTCACATCAAGTATTACAATGCATTTGAATCATTCGTATCAAGTATTAATATGCATTCAAATAAAATTTTTAATCATTCACACCAAGTATTGCAATACAACTCACATCAAGTATTACAATGCATTTAAATAGAGGTTTGTAGTATAAGATTTTGCTCACTAGCTTGAGAATTCTTCCTCGTCACTAGTTTGACTTTCTTCTTCTTCTTCTTCTTCTTCTTCTTCTTCTTTTTCTTCTTCTTCTTCTTCTTCTTCTTCTTCTTCTTCTTCTTCTTCTTCATTGTTTGCCCATCCACTTGGTACATCATTTGGATCACATTCCTCTATGAATGTTTTATCGGTCAATGGAGATATGACATGCATATCATGCGCAACATCGTGACCATAAGCGAAGTCATAGACATCATCTGATTGATAGTAATCACTGTCTTCAGCTAACTCATCTTCCTGTAACTGATCATACTTGGGGTATAGTTTGGATTTCACCTTGCAAACTGCCCACCATTCATTTCTATCTGACTTTTTTATACTCGGATATGAAGTATAATAAACTTGTTGAGCTTGCGAGGCTAATATGAATGGTTCATATGTTCCAAACCTGGATTTATGATTCACCTCCACAATGCCTGAAGCTTTGTCGAGTCTTGTTGCAGTTGGATCAAACCAATGACACTTGAATATCGTAACCCTGTTATTCATGCCTAAGTAAGTCAACTCCATTATTTCCTCTATAACACCGTAGTAATCATGTTCATTTTCACCGTAGCTGCTACCCTTGACACACACGCCACTATTTATCGTTGATTTGTTTATACCGTAGTCTTTTGTATGAAATCAATAACCATTTACGATATACCCGTTGTAGCATTGCACAACTTTGGTCGGACCATTTTCTAAATCACATATTCCTTGATCTTTAACATCACCATGGCGAACCTACGCACAGACATAAACAATTATTGTGATCACGATCAATTAAGTAACTTAGTGTTGTTTATAAGTACAAAATTTATGTTAGTTTCTTTACCAACTGTTTCAACCACTCCACAAACTTAGTTTCACGTTCTTTTTGTACTTCTGCATCAGTGAGATGTGAAACTTCGCTTTGCAACTCCAGATCAAATCGTCTACAAACCACAAATACTTATATTACCGAGCCATTTATCCACATATAGAACATAAAAGGATTTATAATTGAGTTGCATATACATATACTTACTCGATGTATGGGTCGATCGCTGAGCAATTAAAAAGAATATAGATGTGTGCTGCATCTTGCTCTCGATCTGTCAATAGCCTTGATCGGCAACTACCAAATGCATGCCCAAGTGGTTGAAATATCGACAGCTTGTCAGCTACAGTTACTTGTTCTCTATCATCGTTACGGGGCGGGCATGTGTAACGTGTTGGAATATGAGGTTCAAAGTACATAGATGAGAAATTTGAAATCTCTTCTAAAGTGTATGCCTCACAAATAGAGCCATCTACTCTTGCTTTATTACGAACCTTTTTTTTAGGTCGAACATGCATCTGACAAGAATATACATTTCAAATTTTAAATATCTGTCATTAAAGAGACAAATATAAAAAAAACATATACCTTTCAAATGGGTACATCCATCGATATTGCACAGGGCCACCAACCCTTAGTTCATATGGCAGATGTATGATCAAATGTTCCATAACATCGAAAAATGCTGACGGAAATATCTTTTCTAACAGACAAATAGTGGTGATGACAGAGTCCTCGAGATTCTTTACATCTGATACAACGACCTCCGATGCGCACAATGTTCTGAAAAATCCGCTCAACTCAGACAATACCCCCCATATAGGTTTGTCTAACATATCATGAAATGCTAGGGGTATCAATCGTTGCATAAAGATATGACAATCATGGCTCTTCAACCCATATAACTGTCCATCATCAATCTTCACAGCCCGAGCAATGTTAGAGACATATCCATCTGGAAATCTCAGTTGTCTCAACCATTGACATACATGTTTTATTTGATCAGGTCCGAGCACGTACTTCGCCTTTGGTTTCAGTACTTTGCCATTATACTCTTTGAGTTCCAATTCTGGTCTTTTACATATTAATTTTAAATCCATACGGGCCTTCGGATTATCTTTCGTTTTTCCTTTAATATTCATTACTGTATTGAACACATTATCAAACACATTTTTCTCTACATGCATCACATCCAAATTATGTCGTATCAATAGGGTCGGCCAATACGGTAGTTCCCAAAAAATAGATTTTTTCGTCCAATTGTGATCCTTCTCAAATCCACGGAAGGGTGTAGTACTACGGGCATCTGTTAATACATCTGGAAAGTATCGCAATCTTCTTAGAATCTCTATGCCGGACAATCTTGAGGATGGACCTTCCGTTTCAGTTGTGCCTGCTTTAAATGCATTCTTTTGACGTCGGAACGGATGATCGCTGGGTAGAAATCGACGATGGCAATCAAACCAGCAAGGCTTCCTTCCATGCCTCAATCTAAAAGCTTTGGAATCCTCCATGCAGTACGGACAAGCCAACCTCCCATGTGTGCTCCAACCAGATAACATACCATATGCAGGGAAGTCACTGATTGTCCATAGAACAGTGGCCTTCATGTTGAAATTTTGTTTTTTGTAGGCATCATACGTGGTAACACCATCATCCCACAGTACTTTTAATTCATCAATCAATGGCCTTAGATATACATTAAGATTTTGGCCAGGTGAGGTCGGACCAGGGATCAACAGAGACAAGAAAAGATTTGGACGTTTCATACACAAGCTTGGTGGAAGGTTGTATGGAGTTACAAATACTGGCCAGCATGAGTATGGAGTTGATCTATCCCCAAATGGATTAAATCCATCTGTACATAGACCGAGTCTAACATTTCGCACTTCCATTGCGAAGTTCTGATGAGTACGATCAAAGTGCTTCCAAGCTTTAGCGTCAACAGGATGCGTGATCTTGTTTTCATCGTGTCGAACTTTATTTGCATGCCATCTCATGTGTTTAGCTGTCCTTGAAGACATATACAATCGCTGCAATCTAGGAGTGATAGGAAAGTAGCAGAGCGACTTGTATGAAACTTCCTTTGATCTCGTGCTACCATTGCCTCTTGTCTTTGGCTTGAACCGAGGATGCCCACATGACGGGCATGATATGTCGTTTTCCTGCTCCTTGAAATACAACATGCAGTGATTTGGACAAACATCAATCTTTTTGTAACCCATACCTAGAGCGTTGACCATAACTTTCGCACGATAGAAATTTTGTGGCAATTTCTCATCTTTAGGCAACATACTCTTCACAATCATGCACAAACGGTCAAAACATGATTGACTCAAATTATACTCGGACTTCAAATTCATTAGTTGAAGAACTGCAGACAAGATAGTGTGACTCTCACAACCGTTCCAAAGTGGCTCATCAGCATCTCTAAGTAAATCATAAAATCTACTAGCTGCATCGTTTGGTGATTCTTCATCTACGGCAGTTCTTACATCATTAGAACTCATAGTAGAACCCAGTTCTGTTCCTGCGGCATCAAATATCAAATTCGTATATGGATTATCGTGCACCACATTCACCCGTGCATCAAAATCGTTTCTAAATTCTTCTCCATGAAACGTCCAGTTCTGATAATCACTCACAAAACCCTTCCTATATAGGTGATGTCTAACGCCATGAGGTTCTACAAATTGATTATTCTTACAAATCTTGCAGGGACACCTAATCTGACCTGTGGGATCTACCGTACTGACACTTGCCGTTGCAAATTCAATAAAACTGTCAACACCATCCATATATTCATGCGATAACTCATTGTCTACTATCCTACGGTACATCCATTCACGGTTTGCAGTCATTCTGTCGTATGATGTTACGAATAGTATCCTAACCAGTTAAAAGAGAACCATCAGAATGCTATGATGAAGAAAATATCAAATTTATCATGCAATATATGATGTCATACAATCACAAGAATTATGATGCATGCATTGATAACTTAATATTTTCATGTGCAAACTATTCATGACACGATACATTCATTTGAAGCATGCTTTCAGTATACAATTTCACATGGAAGACATAATCAAATTGAAAGTAACTACATGTAAGCATGGATACAATCACATCAAACATGGCAATACATCGAAATAATTCATATCAAACAAATGTCAAACATGTACCTGCAGCAAACACACTTCAATATCCCACTAACTACTACCATGCATAGCATGGACTCCGTACTCCAAAAATAAGAACACTTCCATATTCATACATTAAAATCATGCTCAGCATGATCTTCGAACTCCAACAAAGCAGTCCTAGATATCAACAACTAAGTGAGTGTGTGAACAATAAAGTGTTACATTCAATAAATTAAATAACATGTGATGCGCTTGCATCACTTACTCACCACGGGTATTTACCCGATTTGCATTTTTTTTGTCACTTACTTACCACGGGTGGCGGGGCACAAGCGAGTTCTGTTGAGAAATCTGCAAAAAACACTGTGTTAAAATGAATATTAAAGCTAATTAGGGAAACACAAACACTTATGCAATGCAAAAAACAACTAAACTGATGATGATATATCTAATGATGAAATGCGATGAAATAAAGTGTGCAAGTAATGTACTGCAATGAATATTGAAGCTAATTAGGGAAACACAAACACTTATGCAAAGGAAGCAAAAAGACTAAACAGAACTTTTACAAGAATGAAAAACTAAAAGATTAACAAAAATTAGCAGAATAATCAATCACCCATACAGGAGAAAATAAGCAAAACCATAGATGAAAATAAGCAAAACCATCGATGCTTGCAGCCAAGTCTTCCTCTCTCAATGACCATGGTGAACAGCCCATGACTATATATGAGCTTTAATTACTTGTAATTATGGAAACAATAAATGACATATTTATTAGTCATACTGCAAAAATATTTATTTAAAAAAAAAAATTGCTAAGATATTTGTAGGTTTATATTTAAAAAATAAATTGCTAAGTTATTTGTAGGTTTATTAGACACATAAATTTGAGATTAACATGTTAATAATAAGTGCATATATGTTTTGTGAAAATGCATGAGCAGTCAATCATTATTAAGCAGCATCAAGTCATATGAGAAATTTTAGTGTATTTTAGAATATTGACTTTTGCAGTTGTTGGAAAACATAATTACAGTTTGCAATCACATGATTAAAAAAATTTTGCTTACTATCCATATAAAAGACGATCCATAAAGCTTAATCCCTACACTACAAAATGGTTCTTCTCTAACTACATTTTGAACAGAAGACTTAAAATGCTTAATCCCTACACTACAAAATGGAAGAAAAAAAAGGACAAGCAAAGCAAAACTAGATGTAGCTTACAGTTAATCCAGAGCGTGCAGTATCCAACTAACAGTATTATTGCATATTATACATCGACAGCAAAATAATGGCTTAAAATTACCAAATAACAACAGGACTCTAGACCAATAAATACATGCAAGACAAATCCAAAAGAAAGCTAGATTGTTAAAATAAATTAAATGCTCAGAGCACACTTCCTTTCCCTGTAAACCATGTCCTGCACAAAAAGATAAAATGATTGAACAAACAAAACCTATTGTATGTGCTGCATCATAGATTAATAAATCATACATCTAACGCATAACAATAGGATCCATAACTTATTTAAGAATGTTTCAAATGAAAAGTATGCAATGAATCAAATAAACAAGTGCTTCAGAAAATCTAATTCATCTGCTAGAAATGAGCTACTGCAATTTCTCTTCAGCAAAAATGAATCAGAAAGTTTAAGCAAAAAAGAAAAAAATAATAAAAGTAGCTCCTGGATTATTCAAATGTAGCGCGAAGTCTTGAAGAAACGATCCAAAGAAAAAAGGATAAATCTCCTTGAAATACTTTAAAAACCCCAAAATGCAATAACTAAACAAATATTCTACTATAATCTAAGATAAAATTCACAGAATTAACAATGCGTTTATGCTACTGTATCAGGCTTTTGCCAGTTTTCCCGTGAAATGTTTCCATGTTCATCGTTTTAGCAAAAACATTTCAAGACGAGAAAGAAGCCCCTACTTCACTTACTACTTTCCTCCACAAATCCTACGACAGTCAAGCACAAAGAAAGGAAAAAAGGAGAAAGAAAAGATTTATTCAAACTCGGTGCAATAGGGTTCCAAATCAAATTTGAAGAATGCATTCACAGAAGAAGAAGAAGAAGAAGAAGAATGAAGATTACCTGCGCGTCGTCGGGCGGTGGCGGGAGGCTGACGGGGAGCGGCAGCTGGCGAGCGGTGGACGGCTGGCGAGCGGCGGCTGGCGAGCGGTGGACGGGGAGCGGCGGCGGCCGGGCGGTGGCGAGAGCCGACGGGCGGCGGGAGGGAGAGGGCGGCGAGCGGGAGAAAGACAACGAAACATGAAAAAGAGAAAGAGGGATGGGATTAGGGATTTACTCGACATTTAGCGACGGCTTAGCGACGGAAGTATTTCGTCGCTAAGCCGTCGTAAATCAAAATACCAAAAAAGCGACGGAATATATTCTGTCGCTACACTGTCGCGAATTAGCGACGGATTAGCGACGACAGAGTTCCCTCTCTAAACCCATCGCTAAAATGGTGTTCTTGTAATAAGAATTAGCGACAAAAAATTCCAGTCGCTAATCCGTCGCTAAGTAGCGATAGATTATCGATAAAAGTTGTTTCCTCGCTAATCCGTCGCGAATTAGCGACAGATTGTATCTCTAGCTAATCTGTCGCTAATTAGCGATGGAAAATTTCCGTCGCTAATTAACAATTTTCTTGTAGTGATAGGAGCGAATAGCGAAGGTAAAAATCATGCTTTCCCTAACCCGCATGAAAAGTTGTGCTGAAGCGTAAACATCATCTTCAATAAGTCAGGAGTCAACATTGTAGATTATGATAGAAAAATTCGCCTAGCGAAGGGTATCAAAAGGAAACCTACCTCTGATCGTAGTCGTTGGAGGACAAAGGGTGCACTAGAATTGGTTGGCAAGAAAAGGTCTAAGAAACAACCAACCCCTAAGCAAAAGCAACCAAGCCCTTCGCATGAACAGGTATGTAATACATTATATTTCTTCCCACATAAATTGCATTACATGCAGCTTATCAATATCTAACTTGTGTAATTTTCAATATACAGCAATACCCTACAGACGTGCACTACAATGTTGGAACCTTTAATCCTCCCGATCAATTTGAGTGGAACAATGACATCAATTTTATAAGTCTTTCGGTATGTAATTAATGTTGGGAGGATGTTTGCATTTCTTGTTAAACGTAATGTAGTGTCTTATATTGTTATGTTTCATGATAGGCTCAGTTTAATTCAAAAGTGAGCAATGGAATACAGGAATAACGTGTGAATTCTTTAACTACATGATTCTGTAAATATTATATTAATAGTAAAAATTAGTGTCCCATCTAGCCTTCACATATACAAATCGTTGTATATATACTGTATTTGAATTGTTGCTCAAAAAGTTCTATAAATAAATTGTATTAAAAGTAAAAATCATTGTCCCATCTAGCCTTCACATGTACAAATCATTGTACATATATTGTATTTGAATTGTTGCTCAAAAAGTTATTTTGTGAATAAATTGTATTAAAAGTAAAAATTATTGTCTCATCTAGCCTTCACATATACACATCGTTATACAAATACTGTAGTTGAATCATTGCGCAAAAACTTATTCTGTGAATAAACTGTATTAAAAGTAAAAATCATTGTCTCATCTAGCCTTCACATATACAAATCATTGTACATATATTGTATTTGAATCAGTATACCATAGTGTCTTATAGCCATTTATGCAATGACGTCTATGTCGAAGATGTATTGCTATAAATTATTTCATGGTCAAATTGTTGGTCAAGATGTATTGTAACTAAATACTTATACTGTTTGTAAATGAATGTAGTTGTAAATCACATTGATTTGTATTTATGAAATTACTGCGACAATGATATATCTTTGTTTGTATTTATGAACGATATCGATATATAATATCGCGATTTACTCATATCGGTTTACAATTGTTACTAAACTATTGTGAACAAAACAGTGATACCGATTTGCAACTGTTACTTAAATCAGTATTAAGTTGTAAATCAATTTGTATTTATGAAGTTACCTTGACTTGTACTTTACTAAGTCTAAACATCATGTCGATTTGTGTATATATGCGTAAAACCCTAATCTATGTAAAACCCTAATATAGATCTGGGTAAAAACCTTATTCTATGTAAAACCTGACCCGACCCGTTGTTCAGATCTAAAACCCTAAACCATTTAACCTCTCTTCCTCTTTTCTGCGGCAGCGCGACTTCTTTTTCTTCTTCTTTTTTCTCCTCTGCCTTCGTCTTCATCTTCTTTTTTTTCTCCTTCTTCTTCTTCATTGTATTTTTCTTTCTTTTTTGTTCTTCTGTGTTCCTTCTACTTGTGCTTGATAGATGGGGTTTGATGTTGATAACCTAGTTGTTTCACACAGTGAGGAAAAATCTGAATAATCTTTGATGATGATTACGGTAGTTATCTTCTGTGTATACATCGATATATCCATGATATATACGGCACAGTCGTCGTCCCTAAATTGATGCCTACAGGCATGAACGAAGGGCTTGGTTGCCTATTGGTCATGTAAAGCCTTATATATGCTCGATCTAAAACAAACGAGGAGACCATGACTCTGGAGTATTTGTCATGAAGTATATCAAAGTTTATGCAGAATATAACAATGACAAATATGCTACAGTTGTGTGATTCCAGCTTCTCTTCCTGTGTACGTGGGGGTGATGCTGATGATGATGTTTGTTTTCTTTGATGATGATGGTCATGTATTATATCCAAGCCAAACCATTGGTCATGATGTATTGTAACCAAGTACTCATATCATTTGTAAGTGAATGTGGTTGTAAATCATGTCGATTTGTAGTTATAAAGTTACCACAACAATGATATGTCTTTGTTTGTCTTTGTGAATGATGTCAATTTGTATTTGTGAAGTTATATTGATTTGTATTGTTGAAGTTACCTTGATTTGTAGTTTACTAAGTCTAAACATTGTGTCAATTTGTTTATTGTTTTTCTTTTGCATCTTTTATGAATCAGTCATTGTGTAAATTGTGATAGGACATATTGTTCACATTGACATATCTAAGCCAAACCATTGGTCAAGTTACCTAGATTTGTACTTTACCAATAAACATTGTGTCGATTTGTTTTTTCTTTCTCTTTTTCACCTTTTATCAGTCATTGTTTAAATTGCAATAAAACAAATCATTATACATATACTGTATTTAAATTGTTATATCAGATAGTGTCCTATAGTGATTTACACAATAACGTCTATGTCGGAGACAACAATTTGCTTTTGTTACAAATAACAGTTTAATTTATTAATGTGTTTAGTAAAATCAGTGTAATTATTGAATTTTTATTTCAACCCAGAGAGATTTACATAATTTATATACACTAGCCTACAAAATTTGTATACATAGTCTACAAAATTTGTTATAAAACTCTGTACATCATATTACTCTTGGGGGGGTTGCGTCGTTTATTGCCTTCTTGGTATTCTTGTCGGTTGAGTTTTTTTCTCTTCCACAATTAGAAACTCCATCAATTTTTTGCATAGTTCTGTGTGAAATCCAGGTATATCCTGCAACAAAAAGGTAATGTGACACCAATATATAAATTAAGTCCCCAATAATATAGGATAATAAAACATGTTTAAGTATTGAGCATACAACACTGAAATCAGGTTCTTCTTCATTGTATATTGCTTCAATATACTTTATTACAAATATGCCATAATCCATGCCATTATTTTGTAAAGGAGCATCGTGTGCGCAGCGAAACTTCCACTCACCAATGTCGACACCCAAGATGTCTTTGAAGAATCCCTCCTATGGTTAATACAGAAGCAAGTAAATTTTGGGCCACCGTACAAGATATGATACACTTATAGATAGAAACTTATCAAATACATAATGTAACATTATATACCAGTGTGAAAGTCCAATGAGTTGTAGCACCATAGTTATATTTTTTGTAAATCCATCATGTATAAGACCCAATGTTTAGAAGATTGCCATAATGTAGGAATCAATATCAGCAAAACGATAATTAAATATCTTATAGATCGATATGAAAATTCATATTGATAGCTTAGAATTAGCATACAAATCGATATTAAGAATCAAAACAATGTCTTAAATTGATATAATATCTTACAAATCGATAGTATAAATCGTGTTAGGACTGTTATGCCTCATAAACCTTGGACAACAGGTTTCTTCACTTACCTTTTCAATTGACCAAAAGTCTTCGCAGTGATCATCGTTACCTCAGTATTGTAGTCCATCTTGAAATCCAATGACGTATGGCAGTCGGCGAATGAAACTCTGTTGAACGAAACAGTGATAATAATAAGGTTAAAGCATGAAGCAACAATAGTAAATCAAAAAAGAAAATAAACATATAAGAGAACTGATATACCATGAAATAAGGGGTGACAACGCGTCTAGTATTGGTTGTTGTGTTGCTTTGAATATACATAACGAAATCATATATAGTCTATTTACAATAAATATGCATGTGTTAACATATATACCTATGGCATACGTAAATATATAACTAATAGTGGTTTTATACGTACAAAATTACGGATAGTGTTTCCTTCTGCAAATTCATCTTGTAGCTGGTTGATGTTATCTTGGAGCTCCTTGCTGAGTTTTGGGGCACCTTTTTTTGTAGATATTCCACTGACATTAGCAGAATATTCAATAAACAATATTGCAATTCCTTTCTACAATATACAAAACAAATCGAATATACGACATAAAAGAGACAAATTTTGAAGAAACTCGTTACGAGGTTTAGAAAATATATTCCTGATTCATCATTGTTGGCCATGTAGTTGTCGTTGTCTCCTTCCTTGCCATCGATACCCCCTTTGTGATAAGACAGGTTGTATGTTTGACCCACAAACATGTCGTTTATAAAGGAAACGTCAGTTTGTTTGTTCCTTACTCATGAAGTAAAGCAAAACAACACCCTCCTGAACTTGTGCGATGTGTCATTCATTTATAAAGAAAATGTCGTTTCACATACCGCTCATTTTCAAAAATTATGCACAAATAAATTACATTGCGCATAAATTAAAAAACGTCAATTCATTTGCAAATCGCTATAGAAAATAAATTTAAAAATGTCGTGTCGATTTGTTTATTGTCTTTCTTTTCTGCCTTTTATAAAAGAGAAATATAACTGGTTACAAAACCCTGATTTGTGTCTAAACTCTTTCCATATCCATGATGGTCATGTATTTTATCTAGGCCAAACCATTGGTCATGATGTATTTTAATTAAATACGCATATTTTTTGTAAATGAATGTGGTTGTAGAACACATCGATCAGTAGTTATAAAGTTACCACGACAATGATATGTCTTTGTTTGTCTTTCTGAACGAAATCGATTTGTATTTATGAAGTTATCATGATTTGTATCATTGAAGTTACCTTGATTTGTATTTTACTAAGTCTAAACATCGTATTTATTTGTTTATTGTTTTTTCTTTCCGCCTTTTATAAATCAGTTATTGTGTAAATCGTGATAGGATATATCATTCACATAGACAAAGTTTGTAAAAGAAAATCATAATAGTATATTCAAACGGATTTGGTGGGATGGGATATATTCGATTGAAAGGATGGGTTTAGGTGGGGGTGTGATTGGATTGGGTTGGTTGTGAGACCCATTTAGCTCTCATCAAATCCAAACCCAATCTAAATTATTGTATATATAGGGATATACATTTACATATATATATATATATATATATATATATATATATATATATTTTAATTAAATTTATTTGGGTCTCAAATTCTATTTATTTAAGTAGGATCCATTATATTCTAGTGAAATTCACAGTACACTAAAAAGTTTCATTTAGATCATAAGTGAATCCAAATCTTTTTTTCATAAGTAGGATTTATTTGGGTCACAAATTGAATTTAGATCCAAACAAATTCATTTTACCTTCATAAGATCCATTTAGCTCTCAAATAGATCCAAATGCCTTATTTACTTATTGGAATCCAATTGGATCTCCAAATGGGTCTAAATGCTAATTTACATAACAGTGTCTAATTGAGTCTTCAAGTAGATCTGATATCTTATTTTCTTAGTAGGATCCAATTTGGTCTCTAAATTGATCTAAAATACTTTTTACATTAGATTAGATTTATTTGGGGTCTTAAATGGATCCAAATCTCTTATAGGTCCAGTCCAAACCTTGATTTGTGTCTAAACTCTTTCTATATCCATGATGGTCATGTATTATATCTAAGCCAAACCATTGGTCATGATGTATTTTAACTAAATACACATATTTTTTGTAAATGGATGTAGTTGTAAATCACATCAATTAGTAGTTATGAAGTTACTGCGGCAACGATATGTCTTTGTCTGTCTTTCTGAATGAAATCGATTTGTATTTATGAAGTTACCTCGATTTGTATCATTGAAGTTACCTCAATTTATACTTTACTAAGTCTAAACATCGTGTCGATTTGTTTATTATTTTTCTTTTCTGCCTTTTATGAATCAGTCATTGTGAAAATCACAATAGGACATATCGTTCACTTAGACAAAGCTCATAAAAGCAAATCGCAATAGGATATCCAAACGGATTTGGTAGGATGGGTTGTATTTGATTGCCGGATGGTTTTAGGTGGGGGAGTAATTGGATTGGGTTGGTTATTAGACCCATTTAGGTGAATCCAAATCTTTTTTTCTTAAGTAGGATCCATTTGGATCTTGAATTGTCTTTGTTTGTGTTTATGAATGATATCGACATGTAATATCGCGATTTACTCAGAGTGATTTGCAACTGTTACTTTGATTTGTATTTTACTAATTCTAAACATCGTGTCAATTTGTTTATTGTTTTCTTTTCTGCCTTTTATGGATCAGTCATTATGTAAATCACTATAAGACATATCATTCAAGTAGATAAAGCTTGTAAAGGATAATCGCGATATCGATTTGCAACTGTTACTTAAATTGGTTTCTTGTTGTAAATCGATTTGTATTTATAAAATTTCCTCGATTTATAAAGGTAAATCGCAATAGGATATTCAAACGGATTTGGTAGGATGGGATGTATTCGATTGTGAGGAATGGTTTAGGTGGGGGAGTGATTGGATTGGGTTGGTTGTGAGACCCATTTAGCTCTCAACAAATCCAATCCCAATCTAAACTATTATATATAGATACATATTTACATATATATATTTTAATTAAATTTATTTGGGTCTCAAATGAACCCAAAAGTTTTATATATATATATATATATAAGTATGTTAATTTACATAATGGGATCTAATTGAGTCTTCAAGTAGATTCAATATCTTATTTTCTTAGTAGGATCCAATTTGGTCTCTTAATGGATTTCAAATATTTTTTACATTAGACTAGATTTATTTGGGTCTTAAATGGATCTAAATCTCTTATAGGTCCAGTCCAAACCTTGATTTGAGTTGAAACTCTTTCCATATTAATTTTGGTCAAACCAAATACTCTGCAAAGATCTTATAATTTTTTCAATTAAACATTAAATAACTTGAACAAATATTAAAATATTATGATAATAAATTTGATAATTAGTCAACCGAGAAAAAAAAACTTGTAATGAATTATAATTGGTTGCAAGTCAATTGGTATCACACAACTCGCGATAGCACATAGCCTTTATACGTACAAATCATTTTAGCCTTTTATGAATCATTGTGTAAATCGCAATAGAAAGACAACTCATAAAAGCAAATCATAGTTTTCATAGTATACAACGCTAAACGCTTTTTTTATTTTTATTTACGAAGGCCAAACATTATAACAATTTGTTTAGTGCAATTATGTGTTACACTTATTAAAAAATGATTTATATATAGAATATAACAATAACAAATATGCTACAGTCGTGTAGTTTCATCTGCTCTGTCTATAGAAACATATCGATGATGATGGAATCTCATACATTCTGCAGCTTCGTCAGAGCTGCCTTGAAGCTTTTTGTACTAGCAAGCTAGATTTCTTGTGCACCTAGATTGCATTCGAAGCACATCACTATTTGGACGTGGGGGTGATGTTGATGATGATGTCTATTTTTTATGATGATGATGGTCATGTGTTGTATCTAAGTCAAACCATTGGTCATGATGTATTGTAACTAAATACTCATATTTTTTGTAAATGAATGTGGTTGTAAATCATGTCAATTTGTAGTTATGAAGTTACCACGACAACGATATATCTTTGTTTGTCTTTATGAATGATGTCAATTTGTATTTATGAAGTTATCTTAATTTGTTGTTTACTAAGTCTAAACATTGTGTCGATTTATTTATTGTTTTTTTTTTCTGCCTTTTATGAATCAGTCCTTGTGTAAATCGCGATAGAACATATTGTTCACATTAACAAAGCTCGTAAAAGCAAATTGTGATAGAACAAATATTGTTATAGTATGAAACTTAAAGAATTGTGGTTGTAAGTCGGTTTGTATTTATCAAGTTACCTAGATTTGTACTTTACCAATAAACATCATGTCGATTTATTTTTTCTTTCTCTTTTTTGCCTTTTATCAGTCATTGTGTAAATCGTGGTAAGACAAATCATTGTACATATACTATATTTGAATCATTATATCAGATAGTGTTCTATAGTGATTTACACAATGATGTCTATGTTAGAGACAACCAATATATAAATTGGGTCCCCAATAATATTGGATAATAAAACATGTTTAAGTGTAGCGCATACAATGTCGAAATGAGGTTCTTATCCATTGTATATTACTTCATTATACTTCATTACAAATATACCACAATCGATGCTATTATTTTATAAAAGAGCATCTTGTGAGCAGTGAAACCTCCACTCACCAATGTCGACACCCAAGACGTCTTTGAGGAATCCTTCCTATGGTTAATACAGAAGCAAGTAAATTTTGGGCCACCATAAAAGATACAATACAATTATAGATAGAAACTTACCAAATGCATAATGTCACGTTGTATACCACTGTGAAAGTCCAATGAGTTGTAGCAGCATAGTTAGTTTTTTCATAAATCCATCAGGTATAAGACACAATGCTCAGAAGATTGCCACAATGTAAGAATCAATATCTGCAAATTGATAATAAAATATCTTACAAATCGATATGAAAATTCATATTGATAGCTTAGAATCAGCATACAAATCAATATTAAGAATCAAAATAATATTTTAAATCAATATAATATCTTATAAATCGATAGTACAAATTGTGTTAGGACTGTTATGCCTCATAAACCTTGGACAACAGGTTTCTTCACTTCCCTTTTTACTTGACCAAAAGTCTCTGCAATGATCATCGTTACCCCAGCATTGTAGTCCATCTTGAAATCCAATGCCGTATAGCAGTCAGCGGACGAAACTCTGTTAAAGGAAACAGTGATAATAGTAAGGTTAAAACACAAAGCAACAAGAGTAAATCAAAAAAGAAAATAAACATATAAGATAACCGATATACCATGAAATAAGGGGTGATGACGCGTCTAGTATTAGTTGTTGCATTGATTTGAATATACATGATAAAATCGTATATAGTCTATTTACAATAAATATGCACGTGTTAACATACATACCCATGACATACAAAAATATATAACTAATATCGGTTTCATACGTACAAAATTACTGATAGTGTTTCCTTATGCAAATTCATCTTGCAACTGATTGATGTTATCTTGGAGCTCTTTGCTGAGTTTTTGGGCACCCTGTTTTATGGATGTTGCACTGACATTAGCAGAATATTCAATATATGATATGCCGCATTATATTGTAATTTCTTTCTACAGTACACTAAACAAATCGAATATATGACATAAAAGAGACAAATTTTGAATAAACTCATTGTGGTTTAGAAAATATATGCCTGATTTACCTTCATCGGTCGTGTAGTTGTTGTTGTCTCCTTCCTCGCTATCGATACCCCCTTTATGATGAAGAAGGTTATATGTTTGACCCACAAACACGTCGTTTATAAAAGAAATATTTGTTCATATGTTCCTTACTCATGAAGTAAAGCGAAGCGACACCCTTTTGAACTTGTGCAACGTGTCATTCATTTATAAAGAAAACATCGTTTCACATACCGCTCATTTTCAAAAATCGTGCCCAAATATATTACATTGCGCATGACTTAAAAAATGTTGTTTCATTTGCAAATCACTATAGAAAATAATTTTAAAAATGTCATGTCGATTTGTTTGTTATTTTTCTTTTCTGTCTTTTATAAAAGAGAATTATAACTGGTTGCAAGCAAATCGGTATCAAGCAAATCGTGATAGCATGTCGATTTGTATTTATAAAGTTATAAGAACAACGATATGTCTTTGTTTGGCTTTGTGAACATCAATCGCAATAGGATATATATAGAGATACACATTTACATATATATATATATATATATATTAAATTTATTTGGGTCTCAAATTCTATTTATTTAAGTAGGATCTATTTGGAATTTAGATCCAAAACTTATTATATTCTAGTGAAATTTACAGTATAGTAAAAGATTCATTTAGATCATAAGTGAATCCAAATCTTTTTTTCTTAAGTAAGATCTATTTGGGTCTCCAATTGATTTCATATCCAAACAAATTCATTTTACCTTCATGAGATCCATTTAGGTCTCAAGTAAATCCAAAAGCCTTATTTACTTATTGGAATCTAATTGGATCTCCAGATGGGTCCAAATGTTAATTTACATAATGGGATCTAATTGAGTCTTCAATTAGATTTGATATCTTATTTTCTTAGTAGGATCCAATTTGGTCTCTAAATAGATCTAAAATACTTTTTACATTAGATTAGATTTATTGGAGTCTTAAATATATGCAATTCTCTTATAGGTTCGGTCCAAACCTTGATTTGTGTTTAAACTCTTTCCATATCCATGGTGGCCATGTATTGTATCTAAGCCAAACCATTGGTCATGATGTAATTTAACTAAATACACATATTTTTTTTATAAATGAATGTGGTTGTAATTCACATCGATTAGTAGTTATGAAGTTATTGCGACAACGATATATTTTTGTTTATCTTTGTGAACAAAATCAATTTTTATTTATGAAGTTACCTCGATTTGTGTTGTTGAAGTTACCTCGATTTGTACTTTACTAAGGCAAAACATTGTGTTGATTTGTTTATTTTTTTTCACCTTTTATGAATCAGTCATTGTGTAAATCGTGATAGGACATATCGTTTACATAGACAGGTTATAAAGGCAAATCGCAATATGAATCGATATCAAGTTGTAAATCGATTTGTATTTATGAAGTTACTTTGACTTATACTTTACTAAGTTTAAACATCGTGTCGATTTGTGTACATGTGCATAAAACCATAGTATATGTAAAACCTTAATATAGATCTATGTCAAACCCTATTCTATGTAAAACCCTACCCGACCCGACCCATTGTACAGGTCTAAAACCCTAATATATTTAACATCTCTTCCTCTTTTTTACGGTTGCACAACTTCTTCTTCTTCTTCTTTTTTCTCCTCTGCCTTCTTCTTCTTCTTCTTCCTTGTATTTTGCTTTCTTTTTTGTTCTTTTGTGTTCCTTCTATCTGTGCTTGATAGATGGGGTTTGATGATGATAACCTAGTTGTTTCACGTCGTGAGGAAATATATAGATAATCTTCGTTGATGATTATGGTGGTTATCTTATGTATATATATCAATATATTCATGACACATACGACTGTGGCATATTTGTTGTGAAGTATATCGAAGTTTATGCAGAATATAATGACCATAATCATCCTCAATCATTATCGTTATACCAAAGCAAGCACAGATATTCTGCATGATAGATAGAGGGTAATGATGATGACCATCTATTTGATTTATTCCTACTGTCGTACCCTCTATCATTCGCAAACCATCCTTCGCATTTGGAAAAATATATGCCTAATCTTTGATATACTTTATGACAAATATGATACAACCGTGTGGGCTCCATCTTATCTGCCTGTTGGGATTCATACCTTCTGCAGCTTCATCAGCTCTGCCTTGAAACTTTCTGCACTAGCAAGCTGGATTTCATGCGCACTTGGATTGCATTCAAAGCACATCACTATTTGGACGTAGGGGTGATGCTGATGATGATGTATATTTTCTTTGATGATGATGGTCATATATTGTATCTAAGCCAAACCATTGGTCATGATGTATTGTTGAAGATCATTGATTTCTTCTTTACTAAGTCAAAACATCGTGTTGATTTGTTTATTTATTTTTTTACCTTTTATGAATCAGTCATTGTGTAAATCACGATAGGACATATTATTCACATAGACAAAGCTCGTAAACGCAAATCGTGATAGGACAAATCATTTCTGCTTTCTGTTCATAGTTGTACAGATCGTGATAGAACACTTCTTTTATAAAAAACAAACTATGATCTCTTATAGAAATAACTATATAATTATAGAATGTTACGTTACAACAAAGAATTATAACTGGTTGCAAGCCAATCGGTATCAAGCAAATCGCGATAGCACGTAGCCTTCATACGTACAGATTATTTCATCCTTTTATCAATCATTGTATAAATCATGATAGGAAGACAGCTCGTAAAAGCAAATCATAATTTGCACAGTACACAATGCTAAACGCTTCTTCGATTTTTTTTATGAAGGTCGAACATTACAACGATTTGTTCAGTAGCACTTGTGTGTTACACTTATTAAAAAAAGAATTATACATTTATGGAATGTCACGTTACAAAAAAGAATTATAGAATTATAACAAAGAATTATAGAATTACAATAAATAATTATTAGGATACAAAAATCACATAATGTTTATTCAGTGGCACTTGACGACTCAGATGGACTATGACATACAAATCATCTCTTTCTTTTCCTTGGTGGACTCGATTTTCTCGATGGCCTCTTGGTTCCCTCAAACTTATTAAAATCATTGGTAATCATCTCTACCAATGTACCATATTGTGACCGCATTTGTCTTCCCAAATTCTATACATGTTTCTGTAACTCCTTATTCTCTCTCTTCAACGTATCTAACATTGTGACAGAGACTACCTTCTTTTTTGTGAGTTGTGTTCGCTCATCATCGTGTACTGCAACTGGGAGAATCATTATTGTAGCTGGAGGGAAACGATGGACATTTTTTCTATGTTGGGAGACTACATGCTGGGGGATAGGAGGGACGCATGGGTTCCCAATATTTTCACGTTGTTTCTTGTCAATCTCTAGATTTTGATGCATGGGTTCCCAATATTTTTTGAAATAGTTGGGGTCATATTGTCGTTCTTTATAATCATATGCTATGGCACGAACACCTCCTTTGTTCCAGCTATCCAATTGTTTCTTGAAGCGTTCATGCTAATTCATGTTCCTGACCCCACCACTATTTATCTTCATTCTCACTTTCACAGGCTGATTTGGGGTAGACTGTCCCAAGCTAGCTTGTAGGAGAACTCGCTATCATGTTGCAACTCGGCTTCAGATTCGCTTAACAGCCAAATATCGTAGTAAGGCAGTCTAGTTGCCTCAACAACAACCTCTTGGTCCTCGTTCTCTCCATCTCTATACGGTCTCTACACAACTTGTACATTAGATATTATGGTTTAGGTATAGATATAATTATTTATGATAATGAATGCTAAATATTAAAATGATTTATAATAACGAGTGTTAAATATATTACAACGATTGTTACTAATGAGTGATTTGTATTGAAATAATTTATACTAATGAATGCTACATATTATAACGATTTACAATAATGAATGATAAATGCTAAAACGATAACGCTTTGTACTAACGAAGATAAACTCCTGCAATGATCATTACTTAAGAATGCTAAAGATTATAATGATTTACACTAATGAAAGTTAAATACTACAACGATAATGATTTGTACTAAGGAATACAAAATCCTACAATGATCATTACTTAAGAATGTTAAATATTAGAACAATTTATACTAATGAATGGTAAATGTTAATGCGATAATGATTTGTACTAATAAAGACAAAATCCTGCAGCAATGATTACTTAATAATGCTAAACATTTCAAAGATTTACACTAATGAAAGTTAAATGCTAAAGCGATAACGATTTGTACTAAGGAATACAAAATCCTGCAACAATCATTACTTTTGAATGTTAAACATTAGAACAATTTATACTAATAAATGCTAATGCGATAACGATTTATACTAACGAAGACAAAATTTTGCAGTGATGATTACTTAAGAATGCTAAACATTTCAACGATTTATACTAATGAATGATAAATATTGAAATGATTGCAAACGATTTTAAACCATTTACCTTATTTAATTGCAAACCATCAAAAATGAACTTTGCATTATCCTCCTTGACATTTATTGTAGTCCATCGATCGATCTCGAGAAAACCATAAATCGCAGGGCAACACTGAAGATGCAAGGCGACAATATGCTCCCATGCCCAGGCCTACAAAAACAATATATTAGTAAGACTATAACCTTCAACGATCTTAGTCTACAACTTTCAAATATATAATAAACAATTACCTGGACAAATGGCGAAAACCCTCTAACAATTTTTGTACCCTTACTCGCACGGTAAAGTTGATTGTACAAGTGTGCGAGCATAGCAGCACCCCATGCATAGTTATCGACTTCATCTAAGTCTTCCAAGAACTGCAGCCACAGGTAACTTAACCTCGAGCCAGACAAATCCAAAAATAAAGTAAGTAAAAAAAAATAAAGGAAGACGTGTAACTCTTGGTCAGCTCTTTCAGATGCATTGTAGCGGACCAGCCTTCTCATTTTTTACGGAAAGAAAAAACTTTTATCGACGTGGAATTGCTTCCACCAAAAATACATTGACCCTAGTCCTCCATCGACATTCCTAGAAGGGCCATGCACTCATTTATTAAACGGGTAACCCTGCACGACACGGTTAACCCATTTAAAAAATGGGTCGGGTCAGGTAAACGGGTTGGCGGGTCGGGTTCGGGTAAACGGGTTGGCGGGTCGGGTTCGGGTAAACGGGTTGGCAGGTCGGGTACATGTAAACAGGTAAACGGGTTGGCGGGCGGGTCGAGGTCAGGTAAACGAGTTGGTGGGTGGGTTGGCAGGTCGGGTTCGGGTAAACGGGTTGACCCGCCCGCCTAACCTATTTATTAAACGGTTCAGCCAGGTTGGCGGGTTGGCATACCCCTAACATGAACCTGACCCATTTAATAAATGGGTTAGGCGGGTCAACCTGTTTACGACACGAACCCGTTTAAGCCAAACCCGAACCCAGCTAAGAAGCGGGTTGGCGGGTCATGTCAGATTTTGCTACCCCTACTAATCGCTATACATAGGTCATAGTAATTGCTATACATAGTAATCGCCATCACAGTAATCGCTATACATAATAAAACCTATCAGAGTAAATTATGACAGACATGAGCGATTTATGTACCTTGGTCATACTTTTCTCCTCTTCATCTCCTTCCTCCATCCTCTGCCTTTCTTTTTGCTCCATCATTCACTTCTCCTTCTCCCTCCTATATCTTTCTTATTTCTCACTCATTCTCTCCTCCTCCTCTCCTCCTCTGCCTTTCTTGTTGCTCCTTTGCTCCGTCGCCTCTCTCCTCCGCTTTTCTACTTCTTCCTTCCTTCTCTGCTTTTCTACTTCTTCATTTTTTTTCATTTCCTTCTCTTCCTCCTGTTTTTTTTTTTTTCTTTCTTTTTCCTTTTCTTCCTCCTCCTGCTTCTTCCTTTCTTTTTCCTTATTTTTCTCGTCCTCCTTCTCCTTCCTTTGCCTTTTCTTTTCTTTCTCGTCATCTTTCTCCTTCATTTGCCCTTCATTCTCTTCCTCATCCTCCTTCTCCTTCATTTGTCTTTCCTTCTCTTCCTCATCCTCCTCCTTCATTTCCTTTTCTTTCTCATCTTGATGCTTCTTCCTTTGCCTTTCCTCTTTCATCTTTATCATGTGTCTTTTCTTTTCTTCCTCCTTATTCAATTGTCTTTCCTTTTCTTCCTCCTTCTCCTTATTCTTCCTTTGCCTTTTCTTCTCCTCCTCCTCCTTCATTTGCCTTTTCTTTTGTTGCTTTTCATTCTCCTCCTCCTTCTTCCTTTGCTTTTATTTTCGTCATCCTTCTTCTTCATCAACTTTAGTTCTTCCTCATCCTTCTCCCTTTTCTCTTCAGCCTCAATATCTGATGAATAATGCTCTGCATTATACAATTCCAATGCTTTGTCCTTGTCTTTATCATTCTCAATCTTTATTATATTTTGGTACCTTTCATAACACTCATATATATGGGAGTGGCGGATAGTTTCTCTAATAGTCATTCCATCGAACGACGGGGGCTTTCTTGTCTTATGAACTTTAGTCATTGCTAACCTGCACAACACATAAAATTAACCGCATCATTGTACATTACAATTGCCTCCCCAAGTATATATTATTACAAATTATCACATTCGTTAAACAATCACCAACATTACAAATCGTCATAATATTTGGCTTCATAAGTAAACATCGTTGTAAGATTTAGCAAACTTAAGTACAAATCGAGGTAACTTCATAAATACATATTGTTACTTCTTTAAATATATAAATTGTTGTTGCTTTAAACTTACAAACCATTGTAGAAATCACACCTTTCATAAGTACATATTGTTGTAATGTTTGGGCTTCATAAATCAACATTATTGTACGATTTAGCAAACTTAAATACAAAACATGGTAACTTCATAAATCATAAATATACATCATTATTGCTTCAAACGTATAAATCATTATTGCATCGAACGTACAAATCGCTACTGTATTAAATGTATAAATCATTGCTACATTTCAACGTATAAATCATTTTAGAAATTTAGCCTTCATAAGTACATATCGTTATAATGTTTGGCCTTCATAAGAACAAATCATGTTAATTGTTTTTTGACGCCCAGAAGGTGGATAAGTATAAATTGATTTATTTTAGTATGAAAATATATGTTATTTAGCATAAATAGTACAACCAATTGTAAGATTTAGCATTCTGATTTACAAATCGATTTGTTTACATAACCAAACCTTACACAAAACTTGCTGAAACGACATGATTTTTGGTAATCTGATAGTGGAGGAGAAACACCCAGAAGGTAGATGCAGCCGATGGTGACAACGATGCTCCCACTGCGCAGACGACGGCAAAGGATGCTTTGATGGTAGCAGACAACGGTAAAGAGTGCTCTGGCGACAACAGGCGACGACAAAGGTTGCTCCGACAACAACATAGGATGGCAAATGATGCTCTGACGACAGCAGACGATGACAAAGGGTGCTCCAGTGGCAGCAGACGACGACAAAGGGTGTGTCGTCAGAGAGAGCTCCTATTACACCAGATAGTACAAATGTTTACTTCTTAGACCAAAAATGAAATGTTTGGACTTTAAAGAGTTAACATCATCCTCCCTTTTTTGGATTGAGGACATTTTGTCCTTTTCTCGAACCGTCATTTCATGGCAGGAATAGTGAGAAAGAGTACTTAAGTCTTTGCAATGGCATCGGACTCCGACGCTAAGTGATGCCGACACACACTGGGATACGAGCCCCACGTGCTTATATACGTGGCATTCATTCAGACCCCCGAACATGCACCTGCGTCTTCAGGGGGGAACATATAACCTGCTTCGTGTAAATGGGGGTTGGCAGCTAGGGTTTTCATGAAAGAGATGGGGTGCCCTAATTGGTGGGTCCCACTCTCCACTCACTCCCATGGGTTTTCTATGTGTGTAAAACTCATGTGAACATTTTTCTTGTGGGTCAAAACCCAACCCCCATCCCCATGTTTGGCACATTGAGTCAAAAACCCAAAAAGATTCAAATAGTGCAGATCTATTTAGCCCCTAATCCAAAAAGAGGTCTTAATAGGACTCTCTTGCCAAAGTGAATCCAAATCCAGAGATCCAATGCATGTGGATTGACCATTTGGATCCCCATTAGGATTCAAACTGTATCCTCATAGATCCAAATGGATCTTTGCTTACCTTTGGATATTTATTTATTATTAATTATTGTGGAGCAAAGTTAAGTGTTAACAAATCAAAATTTGTTGATTATTTGTGAAATAATTAAAATTAATCAATTAATTGCTAAATAATTGGGAATGACCAAAAATAGATAAAGTCCATTGTATTTCATTTTAATATATCTCTAAAATTTGTAGGTGTTACGTACGGACTCCTGAATGAACTGGCCTCTAATTAGGATCATCCTACGAGGAAGGATCTCTAGTTCCTCAGACCCCTCAGGTCTCTCTGAGTCCCAAGACTGTCCCCTCTCCTTTGGCACATCCCTCGGTGAAGAAGAAAACTCTTTGACCGATACATTGGCGAGGACCGGCACCCGAAGATCTACTAAATTTGCTTTACATCATAAAGGAACGACCCAGGTAAGTATCTCTCACCAGTTTCGGTCCCTCCTTAACAACACAAAGGTCTTGTCGTCAAGGGTAAACTCTTCGACACTAGACATTGTCATCATTTTCCTAGTGAGAAATGATAACAACACTTCATGTTCTATTGAACTATCATTATTGCATCCCTGGAGTGTCGTCATTAGCTCAACATCGACGAAGAATTGTCATCAATGTTTGAGGGTTTTTTACGACATTCTGACCATTTTTCAGCCGATTTTCAAAGATCAACCCCTGTTTTTGAGTTTCTAAACATGCCTAGAGCTATTCTAAACTAGTTTTGAGTGATTTGAGCCAAATAAACTAATTTTTTATTCGAATTTGGCCCCAAAACACATTTTGAGATTTCTTTTGGGAAATCAAAGGTTCACCCTTCGATTATTGACGTTTTTTAACCCAAGGAATTGGTCGAATCTTTACTATTTTTAGACTAGAGACCGTTTGCACCAACTTAACCAGGTGTTTACAGCCTCAAAAGCAAAATACAAAAGTTTAGGAAAAGAGTTTTTCTTCGACGCACCTCATTTTGAACCGATTTTCAGGCATGGATACGATTGGTGTTGTCGAATCAAACATTCTTCCACTCATAGAAGCCATGGATTTTGAAATCTTCATAAAAACTCTAAGAAAAGTCCCAAGTTAAAAAAAAATGTCAAAAATAGGCCTTGGATGGGTTTTTATTGATCCAAGGGATAATGATAACCCATCTCTCGCTCGAGTGTCATGTTCGTATTGGGTCTAGTTTGTCATTATTGGAATTGGTCCTTGGATCTGAGTCGAGATCCAATCCTATGATGACAAATCGTTGTGTCATTATGTCTTTTGTCTCCTATATATGTTGTCCAATAATGGCACTTCTTGTCCCCAAGATATGTAGTTATTTGTAAATTAGAGGTTTTGTAAATTTTAGCGTCATTAGTATGTATGGTTTATGCATTACCTTCGATATTTTGTAATTAATATATATGAATTTATTGAAAGACTATAAATTTTACACAAACATGAGTTCGCATGTCAAATAAATGTTTTGAATTCATAATAATAACAAGTGTTGTGATTTTATAATTTTTTTGTGGATACTATGTGGATGATAGTAATAGAGAGATATAAGAGCTTGTTCTAAATGATATTCACACCATAAACTGCCGCAATCTCATGACATTCGTGGAGGTCATTAACCTCACAAATCGGTGATGTTCACATATCATAGTATGCAAAACATAGGACATTCGCAAATACAGGTCACAATTTGCAAACGGTGGACATTCGCTTAAGTTGAATACAAATATCCACAAATACATGTCAGAGTTTGCAAATATGTAATGTGAACATCTCAACATTCACAACTATGTGATGATTACGAGGTCCACATATTTGCAGAACTGAAGACCTTCATGTGTTCATTGCATGCGAACCTCCTTTAAATATACATTCACTTAGGTTGAGCAATGACGCCCGCAAATGCATGCCTGAGCTTGCAAATATGTGTTGTGAACGTTCCAATCTTCGTAGCTTTGTGATGATTATGATGTTTGCATGTTAGCGTCACATATTTGTAGAAGTAAGGATGCTTCGATCAACATGTGCAACTTTGCAGTGCAAAGGGTCCTTCTCAACTGAGGACCCATCCATCTTCCATCATTTCATTCTTCCTCTTCGTCTAAGTTTTCTCCCTTGTGTAACCTATTCCACGTAGCAATACGTGAAAACCTAAGTACTTGGTTACAAAATCAAATTTTCATATGAATAAAATCAAATTAATGAATCAATATTCGTACCTTTAACAAAACCATGCTAGTGAATTTTTTTCTCCATGCTTCACTTGGCTCAAATTTGTATACAGGTGTGGAAGTGAAGTTGCTACTCATGCATATTTATCGACACGATCTAGGTCTTGGACCAGTTGCATATATGATGCATAGATCGACTTTTCACCAGTGTCGATGAATATGTAAGTGCCAAAAAAGTTGAGCATGAATTTTCTTAAAACCTTGTCTATCCTATGACTAGCCTTCCCTCTCACACCGGGTGTCTTCCCATTCATTCTCCTCGCCTTGTTGTCATATGTCTTCTTCAACCATGACAACTTCAACCTTTGAATCCATCCTCAGGTGCTCCTAATAAAACTTAAACGTTAGTACTTGAAATCATCAAATCAAGGTGCATTCACTAGCTTCCCGTGGCACTTCACATGTGATGCATGCTACGTCTTCTAAAGTAATGGTCATCTCAAAATCAAAGAATTAAAACGTGTTCATTGCCTGATTTCACAACTACATTGTGGAATCTATGAGACTATGACCAATGTTCCATGATATAACATCCAAGAATTATCGAAAATGCATTCGACCCAATTAGACCTTCGCATCCTCCGATAGTATTAAGAAGCACTCAGTAGAACCAATGCATAATGATTTTTGGATCATCTGGTCTTCGTTGCTGCAAATCCTACAATCATAATAGAATTTGCATAGAATCAATCACATATTATAATTTAATTATTAAATATAACACTCAAATTGATTAATTTTAGTAGACTACATACATCTACACACAATAATAAATAATTGATACACTATTGCATTGAATATATGATCATGAATTGCATTATCTAAACTGGTTATCTTATAAATATTTCACAAGTACACACATATCATAATTTAATCATTGAATTACAATATTCAAACTGATTATTTTATAAATATATTTTAGACATATATTACAATTTAAACAATATTCAAACTAGTTATCTTACAAACATGTTTTACAAATACACACATATCATAATTTAATCATTGAATTAAAATATTTAAACTGATTATCTTACAAACATGCTTCACACACACACAAATCATAATTTAATAATTGAATTATAATATTCAAATTGGTTATCTTACCAACATATTTCATATACATATAACAATTTAATCATTGAATTGCAATATTTAAACTGGCTATCTTACAAACATGCTCTACACACACATATATGATAATTTAATCAATAATTAAATATGACATTAAAATTGATTGCAAACATCTTACAAACATATTGCATACTAACAAATTAAGAAAGTACATATCTACGAGAACTGAACCTTGTTTGCTGCTATGACCTCTTTAACGAAGCATGCACTTTCTCCTCCAAGGGATGATCTTCTAACTTATCCTTTTCTGCCCTCTCCACCTCAATCCCATGATGATCTTTTACCTTGTCCACCTCAACCTCCTTCTTTTGTTGAGGATCCTCCTCTACCCTCTGATTGACCATGCCCTCGCTCTCCACCTCACCCTTCCACTCCTCCATTTGATGAGGTTCCTTCTCTTTCCTCTCACCAGTCTCTCTGTTTGCTAGAGATAGTTCTTTTCTCTTCTTCATAGTCTCCTTCACCTCAGCCTTGGCACCCTCTCCTTGTTGAGATTCTTCCTTCACCCTTTTCTCTCTCACAATGTCTACATTCTCCCTCTTTATCTCATCACTACAGGTAGCTATGTCTCCTGCCTCACTGACTACTCGATAGATGGGAGACAAGATTTTGAACACTACATTTTCAACATTTTGTGCAATAACTTTTTTTCTCACTGCCTCTGCAAATTAATGTTGCATTTTCATGCAATATATCAACTATCCATACTTTTGGCCACAAAACCGGTTCCCTTTCTATCAACATGTCAACCCTCTTTTGTATTCTATAGTAGAATGAATCACTTGTTGCTTTGTTTGCTCTATTCTTTCAAAAGGTATTGGTGTTGGTGGTGTTGCCTCCATGACAGTCTCTTTCTAATAAATAACTGAATAATTTCTCAAAAAAAATAAAATTGAGCATAGAGGTAAACAGGCAAGCTAAGGAGAAATGAAATAGATTATTGAAATATGCTATTTCACATAAAATCGAATTACAAGAAACAAACAACATAGGCTATTGAAAATACAAAAATAACTTAAAAATCATGCAAGTATTTTCTAGTCATCTTTATAATACAAGATAAACAACATATAAATAATCAAATTTGAGAATAAAGGCATATCAAATTAATGAAAATAAATGAGTAAAGGAGACTCATGAAAATAAATTAAACAAAAAAATAAAATAAACTACTGAACATGCAAACATAACTTGAGAACCATGCAATTAATTTACAAAATAAGTGATTCATTCTAATGTTTCAAAAAATAATTGATTCAAGACATTCAAAAAGTCAACGATGATGTGCTATCATGCAATGAAGATAAAGCAATCATTGGAGATTCATCGAAAAGTCATCAAAAAATATTGCCAGGGCAATAGCGCGAGGACCACAAAAATCTTAATTTTATACAAAAATAACTCTCAAATGCAAAATAGACCTTTTGAACATGCAAAGCATCACATTTAATGAGCATATAAAGGTTCACACATTTTGAGGACATTCGTAAAAATGATTTACGAAAGTCATAAAATAGTCACGGATATAAGTATTTAGCTAAAAGAGGTTCACACATTTTGATGTCATTCACAAAAATGATTTGTGAAGGTCATACAATAGTTGCAAACGTATTTAGTTAAAAAAAAATTAGGAACATTCGCACAAATTATTTGCGAAAGTAACACTATATTTGTAAACATAAGTATTTAGTTAAAGGAGGTTCGCAATTTTTTTGGACATTTACAAAAATTATTTGTGAAGGTTGTATTGTATTTACGAATGTACTCCAAAAAATATAATTAAAGAACATTCATACAATTTGAAGTCATTCACACAAATTATTTGCGAAGGTTGTACTATATTTGTGAATATGTCGGAAAACATAATTAAAGAAGGTTCACACCGTTTGGAGACATTCACAAAAATTATTTGCAAAAAATGCACTTTGAGAAATATAGTTAAAAGAGGTTTGCATAGTTTGAAGACATTCACACATTATTTGTGATCAAAAACTATAATTAAAGAAAGCTCCCACAATTTGAGAACATTTGCACAAATTATTTACGAATGTGTCACTATATTTA